>NC_090939.1:486707510-487367926 GCF_040938575.1 Ambystoma mexicanum | reverse complement strand
AAGCTATACCGGCACTCCATCCACTCCAGAAAAAGGACATGTGACCAGGCCTGCATCTCTGGTGCATCAAACAACACGGCTGAACCCAGGCCCTCTGCATTGCACTGGCCACACACTTCACTGCAAAAACTCAGGACATCCTGAGCACCCTCGCTTCTCTTTCCCCCTCCCCGTCCCACAGCGTCCTGATAACTATGATGTCCCATTCCCCCTGTGCCTTTTTCTCCTCCTTCTCTCCTATCACCTCTGACAAGGTCACTAGAGTAATCCGCTCTATGAAGGTCTCCTCCCAACAGGTCTCTTCCAGAACTATTAAGGAACATATCAGCTCTCTACCCCATGCACTTGCTGATTTCTGCAATCACTCTTTTGCTACTGGCTCTTTTCTCTCTTCCCTCAAACACTCTCTTGTGCATCCCGCCTGAAAAAACCTTATGCAGATCCATCCTGTCCGACTAACTACAGCCCCATCTCTATCACCACCTTCCTTGGGAAACTCTTGGAGAAGCTGGTCTTCCCCCAACTGACCCAGCATACTGAGCTTGTTGATTGCCTTCATGACCATCAATCTGGATTCTGAGCATCCAGAGGCACGGAAACTGCTCTTCTGTATACCCCTGCATCTCTTGATTGCAAATCTCCTGCCGTTCTCATTCTACTTGATCTGTCCTCTGCATTTGACATAGTCAACCACTCCATCCTCATAAAACGGCTCCACAATACCGTAGGTATCTCCAAATGGGCATTGGACTGGCTGACCTTCCTCAATGATGTGCCTCTCAGGTTACCCTGGGCTCTGTCTCCTCTCCCACCTCTATCCCCACTTAATTCTTTAACATCTATCTTGCCCCAATTGCATATGTAATTTCCACCTACTCCCCTTACTTCCAGTGTTAATGGAGATGACTCACAACTCTTCTTCAGACTTCCCTCTGATCCTCTCCTTACCTCCTCCATCATTCCAGATTGCCTATTTGCCATCCAGTCCTGGTGTGCCTTCAATGATCTCTGCCTCAATGCCAGCAAGACTCAAATCTTCCCCATTGGGACTCCTGCTCCCTCTTTCTTCGCCTTACTCTGACCCCCTCCCTATGGATTCTCCCGCTTCGCCTTCATCTGAAGCCAAAAACCTTGGAGTCATCTTTGACTCCTCTCTTTCCTTCCTCCCTCAAATCCAGGACCTTACCAAGAAAGTCCACTTTTAACTCCATCTCCTCGATGGAATCCTTCCTTCCTCACTTTTCCCCAGAAGCTCAATGTCACTAGAGCTCTGATACTATTCAGGCTTGACTACTGCAGTAGCCTCTTCCTTAATCTACTCTCCTCCTCTCTACGTCCCCTCCTGTTAATCCATAATTGAGCTGCAAGGTCTAGGAACCGCATGTCTCCAGTCCTAAAAAATCTACACTGGCACCTGGTTGCTGCAAGGATCAAATTCAAATCCCTCTGCATCACCCATAAGGCTGTCTGGGGCCGGGGACCACACTATCTAGAACTGACTCGCACTAAATATACTCCCTCCAGATCTGTATGGTCCTCCAACACCAAATCTATGCATGTCGAGCGATTCACTAAACAGCAGGCCTGTGGACAATCTCTTTCCTAGGCTGGCTCCCTCCTATAAAACAGCCTCCCCCTTCCTCTTTGTCTTGAGCTGGATCTCAAATTCCAGAAGCTCCTCAAAACTTTCCTTTTCACCTCCTCCTTCCCCCTCCCTCCTTTGCCAAACCCCACAGTCGCTGAGATTGGCGACCAGGGCTCTTATGAGTCTACCTGGGTCCTGGCCTCCCACCCCAATCACCTTCAGCCTTTGCCACTCCCAGCACTTGCCTTAGGGGCCCACTGAACTGTGCTATCACAGGCCTGTACTTATTTATTGGCAGTTGACCACTCTCACCAAGTGATTTCTGACAGTCACTTAACATTTTGTAGCTTACTTCCTAGCACTTCCCTCCTTGTTATTCCTAGCACTTACCCCCCACCCTCAGCCTTCTCTTTCTGTACTTGCACGCTCTGAATGGTCAAACGGCCTAGTAGGACCATCTCTCTCTTTCATTGTTATATTTGCCTTTCATTCCCATGTTCCCTCCCTGTTGCCCAGTGGGCGCTTTGAAACACAATTTACTTGATGTATAAGCGCCTTACAAATGCATAATAAATACATAAATTAAAAATACATGCTGGAGTGTGATGGACTGCCTTTTGGGGATCCCATTGTGCAGCTTGGATCCCCATCAGGATGGCATTTTCGCAATTAAAATACAAGACCACATGTGCCTGCAATACAGTCCAGAATCCTGCGCTGGGATGAAGTGTTTGATAATGTGAAGGGTGGAGATTTGCAGGCAGGCTGTTTGGGCCTTTTTGACTGTGTGTTTCTGGAACGACATGCTGCCATCAATGGTGACACCTACGGATGTTGCTGTATCAGGAAGTAGCTGATTCAATTCTTCTAGGTGTATATCTTTGAGCAGTTGATGAACCGGTTGTTGTTTATGGGAGGACCAATGAGGATGAATTCTGTATTGGAGGGGTCAAGGTAGGCAGTCGACATCCAGGACTGGATCACTGTTCGGTAATCTCAGAGATGACTGGTGCAATGTGGGATTTATACTCTCACGTACAACTGAGTATTGTTCACACATTGGTGTATGGCTATATTGGGATCTTTGAGGAGTGTGCCAAGACGATCCATGTAAATGTTAAGAAGGATTGATGAGAGGATGAAGCCTTGGGGGACTCTGCACTCTAAAGGAGACTGGCAGTCAGTAAGAATGCAATGTGTTCATCTGAACAGTTAAGTGTCTACCTGAGCCATAGGAGGTAAACCAATTCAGAACAGTGTGTGAGAATTCCATCCTGTTGATGAGGAGGGAGAGGAGGATGTTGTGGTCAATGGTGTCAAATGCAGCCAAGAGAGCAAGGAAGATGAGGAGGTATAAGTCGCCTTTATTCACGGTTTGGAGGGTTTTATTCACCCCCGTATGGTGGCTATCTTGAAGCTACACTCTAGGCAAAACCACAACTCATGGTCATTTAGGAGGTGGTGCGGTTGTATTTTGCTAATAAACAGGAGTTTCGTAATGGCCATTTAGTTTGCCAGGTTGTCTGGCTCCGGAGTAATTTTTTTCAAAAGAGGTGATATGTGACCAGTTTTGAGGGTGTCTGAAAATGACCCTTCAGTGAGGGAGCCATTATTAATGCTGAAGAGTGCATTGAGTGCCGGGCCCATCAATTGTCTAATGATGGAGACTGGGATGATATCGTCGGAGTTGGAGGTAGCTTGAGGGAAGCAAGTGCTATTAGGAAGTCTGGGTAGAGGGAAGAGAGAATTCAGTCCATAGGGGCAGCACACCTGCTGGTCTGCATGGGGAGCAAACCCTGGGGAGTTTGATTTGATGATCTGTCAGATTTGGTCTTTTTTTAAAGAACACAATTGTTATTTCTGTCAGGGATTGGGTGAATGTGCTCCTCGTAGAGGCTGCTGCAATGGTGGTGGAGTTTTTGGGGTGATGCTGTACTAAGCTGTTGCAGTCCTTGTACCGGTATTAGATAGGGAGGTGGTGAGGTCGTCTATGAGTGTCTTTATAGCAAATGTGTTGAAGGAGCAGAATGCCTGATTGGTGGGTCTTTGTGGTTGGTGGGGATGATATGGCCAATGGTGAAGTGATCAGACCAGCCAAGGGATATGTATAATCAATGGTCAGCTTGTCAGTGATGATGGGGTCTTAGATGTTGCCTTGTTTGTGGTTTGGCACAGTTGTGTGCTGGGTGAGGTTTAGTGTTTCCAATAGTCTTATCAGCAGATCCTTCATAATCTCGGTGGTCGTGATTTGAGGTTGAAGTCCCTGAGGAAGATGTTTTTGGCATGTTTGAAGAACAGTGTGGTGACCACGCCTGCATAGTTGTCAATGAAAGAGGTGTTGAGTTTGTGTGGCTTGTAGATGGGTTTGTAGGTTACTGTTTCAGTGGGTGAGAGGGGAACATGGCAGATGAGTGCTTTGTAGGAGCGGATAGTGGATACTCCTAGTCTGATGCAGGGAGAAGATTTGTGGATCATGTTAAGTGTTCCACCAGTCTTGTTTGGCCTTTCCCTGAGTTAACTGCTATAGCTGTTGGGTGATTGGACATCTAGGCTGTGGGTCGGTAAGGGATGTAAGGAAGGCATGGTATCAAACAGTAAGACAGACACAAGTGATCACAGTTCAAGGGTGTTTATTGAATTTCAATTGGGTTTGAAAAGTACCTATCTAATCCTAAATGTAAAGATCGGAGTAAACTATGACCATCAAATAATAATAATGCAGTCCTAGTCAAGCCTGTCAAAATAAAAGGCCTATTGACAATCCTTACTTCTAAAAACAAATAGTGTGGGAAACAATGTTATAAAACAGAAACAATATGTCAGGATATTCAAGCTGTTGGCTCCCCTTCCACATGTTTTCAGCATGGGACAAGGTGGCACAGTCGATTTTAGCACACTCTCTGACTTCTCTAGCTTGAAGATGCAGTTCAAAACTTCAACATCTGGGCTTCCTGTGCCAAAGTCTCTTTGCCATTCAAAGTCTCTTATTTCAGAGGGCCTGATGCAACACAGCAAACACTGAAATTCATTGAAGTTCCTTGCTTCTTAGGGTAAAACTTCTCGGGTGATTTACACTTCACCCCGGGTCCGACTCTGATGTGCTCAGACCCAATTTGACACTAAATCTTCAATAACGGTTCCTTGTCAAAAAGGTCAAGGGAACTTCCCTCCTTATGATCAGCTTCTGGTTTGCAGTCTTTCCTCTCTTGTTCAGCTGCCATCTCGAAACTGCTGTTTCCTTGTTTGCTTTGCCGCGCTCAGAGTGTGCTCTTGTGCTCTGCCTTTTATCTGTGTGGGGAAGCTTAATGGAAGTCAGGTGTATGTGATGATCAGTAATTGACTGACCTCGCCTCGCCTGACCATTGTTTTGGGACAGGTCAGTTACACTGATCAGCTGTTAGTCTGTTTTCTCTCATAGCAGGCTGTCTGTGAGAAAGTGTTTGTGTTGTAAAAGGGGGGGGGGGTAGAGTTCCTAAATATCCTACCTGATAGGATGGGGTAAAGATGTTAAAGTGGAGGGTACACCACGTCTGACCATCCGGTGTCCCTCCCCCACTCCCCGAAGACCCCTCACCCAAGTGATCCTCCCGCACTGGTCCACTCCAGAAACTGGATCCAAAAGCGGTGGCTGTGTCCTGGCTACCTGGAGGAAAAATTCCTGTGGACTAGTGGTTGAGACAATGTCTGGCTTCTTACAGAGGGTAATCCAGGTTTCAGTGATACAGTGTGATTCCAGGTTCTCAGTGGTAATGGTGTCTGCAATGCCAGTTGTATGTGAATTTGCCAAGTGAGTAACAGCTACAGCTTCTCTGTGTTAGTGAGAAGTGCTTTGTGTGCTGTTTTGAGGGGAATGTGGATGAGGTATGTTATGTGGATTCCATTATGTTGAGGGATTTGTTTGAAATAATTTGCAATGTCCAATAACAGAAGGGATGGGCTGTTAAGAAAGGAGGGGTGGTGCACACGGTTTTTGGCTTCCCTAAAATGTCTAGTGTACGGTGTAGTAGGTCCTCCTGTTTGAACATGGGAATATAAGTCATTGTTGCCTATCAGAGCTCTTCTCTTTTGATGCCCCAGATAGAGACGACCTAAGAAGGAAGGATACAGACCAAAAGGGAGATGGAGGAGCAGCACAGAGGGCCACAGGTGGGGGGGAGGCGGAAAGAAGATAAATAAATTACAGAAAAGCAGGAAGGGAGAGGAGAGGAGCTGCAAAGACAGCCATGGTAAGCACAAGAAAAAATATGTCAGAAGTGGGCCACGAGGAGAGGTCACTTAACCTGTTGAATTTAATGATCTAGACAACACACTCTTTAGCAGGTACATAACAGGGTTAATAGGAAGCAAGCTGGGAGTCAGTGGCTAAATATACACTAATTATTCACCGTATTTCATTACTCATAGGACCTTCAGAGAAAATCTTTCAGGCAGGGAGCAAAGATATCATTCAAAATTCCCCTGACTTCGGTTGGGCTCTTTCAGAAGGACAATATCCCAATTACTGGAAAAAACCTTGCAGAGGAGCTGGGAAATCTCATCATAAAGGAGAGGATGGATCTCACAGCACTCCCAGAAAAGACCTTTATGCCACTTGCTGCACTAGCATCAGGTAAGGCCCAAAGTCCAAACATGAGTCACCAGAATTCTTCAAAAATATCTTTTACTGTTAGAATCCATTACTGGCCTTGTTTGTTTAGAATTCCACAAGATAGCTGGTATTTCCACTATCCTTCAAAAGCGGCATTGAGTTGCCAATGCACAAAAAAGCCCAATCAACCTGATATGTTCCTACAAACCTATCCAACCTGATAGATAATGGGCCTCAATACATGTTGGCCAGCCGGGAATTAACATGCTGGTAATTCCATTTACCGGCGTGTTTCTGGACCTGCCAACTACAGGTTTTCTGGTGGGGTGGCAGGGTATACCTCCACAAACACTACACAATAGACCAGTGGAAGAGAGGAATGATCTCTATCAATATGTATTGCCTTTTTACAAATACCGACCAATACTTTTTTCAATATCAAATAAATTAATTTTAATTAGAACACATATATTAAAAAATACATCAAATATATTTTCGTCAATTTTCACAATATATTGAATTCCAGAGCCCTGTAATAATTCCATGACTGGTTACAAACACCACAGTTCATCTTTCCAATCTTTCTACCATTCATTCACTCTCATACTGCATCACACTCATACTATGTATCCATTATCTCTCTAACCCTTTCGGTTAGATGCTGCTATTTCAATGTTACAATTTCTTTATGCGTTTAGATCTGTTGCTCAATAAACCAATCTGTGTAGTTCTAATCACACAGAGTTAAAGCGTCTACACGTGTTTCAGTTGTCTGTGGACCTCTATTTTGGTCCTGCAGTGCAGCAACCTTCTTCAGGACGGGAGAGACAGCAACCTTTCTATATCCTGTCTCATTTGGTAGGGTGAACCACGGTACCTATAAAAACAATTAAAACAGTCTAAGTTTCTGTGTCATCTCTCTCATGATTTTCTAATACAGTTAATGTATATGAACTGACTATCAAATAGTCATGATCAGATTTCAGTGGTGGTTCCACCAGGGTGTCTTATTAAAATAGATGTGTCCTGCTTTTACAGTTAAAATCTCAAGTAGGTAAGGATGAATGGAAGTGCTCAAGCTAGATTAAGTGGGTTTTCAGTAGCGATTGTGATACTCAGTCTTTTGCAGTCAAGACTATTTCATACAACCAGGTTTTGAGTTTATCTGGTCCCTGAAAGGAAATATGGATGTTGGGGAGTTTTAGTAATACTGCAAGGTTCTTTCAGTGGTGGTTAGCGATTGCAGTAAATCAAGCCCAGTTGGGTAAGCATGCTATTTTTGAGATTAGAAGGAATGTGGCTTGTGTGGAGTGTATGGCTCTGTTGATTAGGGATCAGGAGATATTTTCTTTTGGATGGTATGTTACAGAGCCTTATGGTATTTGCATGTAAGCCATAGGATCTTGAAGGAGATCCTGGATTCCACTGGAAGTCAAGCCATGCTTTTGAATATGTTGTAAACTGGCTGAACTTCCCTACAGCAATATATAAGCCTGCTGTGATGTTCTAGACCTTCTTGTTGCCTTTTGGGTTGATGTACGGAAAACTGGCATACATGGTTTTGCAGTAGACCAGTCTTGATTGTGTAAGTGCTCCTAACACCATTGGGCGAATTTCCGTTAGGAATTGCGTTAGAGAACATGCTATTTTGACCTTTGCACCTACCTGTGAAGTCATTGGGAGGTTCGACTCCCAGATGAAGACTAGGTTGCATAACTTTGTGTTAAAGGGACTATTTTTCCAACAAAGGTGTGCAGGTGCATAATGAGGAGATTTCTTTGAGCAGGTGACCTAGGTCATAGACTAGCATTTCAGTTTTTGCACCATTGAGATTAAGGGTGTTTTCCCCACCCACTCCGCTTTGACTTTGATTCTGTTTGGCACAATCAGAAATGTGCCTTTTTGGTCTGTGACCTTTAGGAAGATTTGTGTTATCAGAGTAGGCGTGGAACTGAAGTTATCATTTTAATGTAGTTCGTGAGTGACTTGACATACATGATAAAAATATGGGGAAAAGCCTTGAGGTACCCACCGCTCCATGTGATGTAATTGGGCTTTATAGACCATCTGAACTGGGATTAATGGGCCTTGAAGCCCAAGTTAAAGGCATGAGCACAACAAGGGTGTTTGGCAAGGTCTTCGACAGGGAGCATAACTCCTGGTACGGCTCGAGGGTGTGGTGCAGAACTGTCATAGAGACGTTTCCATGATGAGAGGGCGCACTGGGCTGACAGCCCTGCAGCCACTGTAGAGCTCTCAGCGCGGCTTTCCAGTGATGAGAAGGAGCACCACACTGAGAGCTTTGCTTCAGCTACATAGCTCTCAGATCGGCGCTCCCTCTTATCACAGGAGCACCATATTGACAGCAGTGACACCGAGGGAATGACACAGTTTACCCTAATTGACTAATTTACAGGCCATACGAAATTTCCAAGCCAATCTGGCTCGTATGGCCCAGAAATTGGCCAATGGGGGGTACCACATCACTCCTACAGGACATCATTTGGGTGATAGGTTTGGTAGTGGCACACTTTGGCTGTATTCAGAAAATAAAGACGTGAAGTATCTCAGGGTTGGATATGAGACCTTGGCACAGTAATGTAGGTCATGCAAAAGTATAGTATGGTCTATGGTATCAAATGATGCAAACAGGATGAGCATGACCAGTAGGGAGGGGAGCAATGGTTCGCAAGGCCTAGTAGATGATATCATACTGAGATCAGAGCAATTTCTGTTCTGTGGCATGAGAGGAATCCCCACTGAAATGCATCTATTATGTGGACCTGAAATTGTGCATTGACATTTTGTTCCTGATGCTTGTAGTGGTATGGTACAGCACCAGTGGTCATGGTGCTTGCTGGAATTCTTTCAATCCCATGCCTTTTTTTATGAGGGGTGTGTGTCGCCATGACAGGTTTGATGACTTTGGATTCTTGTCCTGCTCATAGTGAGCTGTTGATGAATATGGTTATGGTTTTGCCCAGTATTTCAGCGTGAGCTACCACAAAGGTTGTTGGGTAGGGGCCACTTTAGTCTTTGCCTGGTATGAGCTCTTGAGAAGTGGAAGTAAGTCAATGATGAGTGTTTATGATACAAGAAGCATTTTAATGTATTGACCTAACGGTTGAGTTCTTCAAACGGCATGCGAGATTCCTGGTTGTTTTGAGTGATTCATTTCTTAAATTTTTGCACATTTCCTGTGAAGATGCAGGCTAGGCTAGGGTGTTGAACAGGCTTTGGATTTGTGGGTGGAGGATACAATAAAGTGTGCTCAGATAAATGAATGAACCACTACTCCCTTGGATTGCTGATGACATTTTGTAGTGTTCTTTATTGGCCTTGAAAGTTTGCCTGGGATACATTGCTCTAGCGTTTCTTTCAGGTGTGTTCGAATTGAAGAAGGCCCTAGACATCCTTTGCTTTCTGACAGGTCATTTCCAGTTAGTGGCATCTGTAATAAGTTCAACCTTGTCTGGGAATAGTTTTTGTTGGGGACCAGCTTTTGTCACTCTGTGTGGATGCATATGATTCAAAAGTGCATATGCTGTTTGACAGTGCTATGAGGAAAATGTACTGTTGCATTTGTGCCTGACAAGATCATGGCTACAACCTAGGCAGAGCTCATTTTAAATATGATTTTAAATCTACTTCTTATTTACAAATCAGATTTTTTAATACCATGTTTTGTTTAGAACTTCATGCTGGAATCCAACGGCTTCTACATGTTATGATAATATCTATTAGTATTGCTGAGTCAGCCTTATGCTTGCTTAGGGTAGGCTTTTCCCATGCCAGAGGAGAGTGCTATACATGTGAGCTTTCCACCTGAACCGCAATAAAAGTCGATATATTTTGCTCCAGTAACCTAGAAGATAATACTTATCTCCTTATCTTCCACCAACCTGCCAACCAAATTGTATTGTGAGTGTGTCATTGTCTCAATTTTATTGTTTTACATATATGTATTATTAACAATGTACACCCTTACTACACTAGGACAGTTTTAATACGTGTAGGGCCACATTGATGTACGCGGGAGCTCCTCTGCTAGTAGCTCCAATACTGCCGCATGGAAATGCATTATTTTAAAGGTTTTTATAAGCTAATTAAAAAACTTTAAAAAAAGAAATGCATTATCGCTGCACTGGCCCGCCTCCAATCTCGTAACACTGGATTTGACAGGCAGACAGTCGCACCAGCCAGTCAGTGCACCAAAAATTCTAGTATAGCAGACTGTGGTAGAACCAACATTACATTTTCTCCCCTGTTGCTCCCAGCCACTGAAGTGGTTTGGGCCGTCCAGAGTACTGCCCCACACTCTGCAATGTCCTGTTATGCTATGATATTGAGTCTTTCATTGCACACCATCTGCCATTTGGACACTTTCTAGGACCTTCAGGATCTGAAAGAAGTGGGTGTTTCAGACTTAAAGGAGAGAGTTAACTGATTGTAACATTGAAGCTGCACTAGAATAACCTCATTACAAGTAATGAAGTTAAATGCCCTTACACAAGTAAGTTTGCACCCCTCCACCGTCTCTGAAGTTAGTGCTTCTCCCAACAATTGAAGGGTTAGCCCCATCTAAATTATGGCCTAGGTTCACCCCTGGATGTGTGCACTTGTACTTACAAGTTAGTTTATGGCAGAATATTTTCCGCAAGTGTAATAAAATGGTTAAAGGCAAGCCAGACAACTTTGAGCTACAACTCTTTTTGTCTACGGGTCTGATTTTACGTATGCACTGGGTGTATATGGGGTGTATATGTTGGATACCTTTTACTCTCTTGCAAATGAGAAATCTAATTTTTACTCTCTTGAAATTGCATTTACTCTCTAATTTCAAAAATCATGCGTAAAATACTCCCAACTCAAAATCTTATCTGGAGCACTGACTCCACCTCATAATCAATATCCTCATCCAACAAAAGATCAATCTCTTCTTCTATCTCCAAATATATGCCCATATTTATCATTTAGGTTGCCTACTTAATAAGCACTAACAGACAATAACAACAAAGACATGTGACTGACTGGAGAAAACAAATAGCTTCACACAGGGTTCTCAGACACATAAAGAAAGGTGACGAAAACAGAAAGAATATTCTGGTTTCACATGCAGATAAGAACGTTTCACAAATAAGTGGTAATACAAATGGTAACAGATGTTTTTTTTTCATTTCTTACTATTAAATGCAAGATAAGTGAAATGTATGGAATAAATCACACAAGACCTAGTAGGACAGTGAATTGGTATTAGGAATACAAAAGCGAAATTACATTTTGTTTTTCTTCTTAAACCTTTATTGGATTGACAAATAGGGGAAAAGAAAAAGGTAAAAGCACAGGGTACACTTTTTGGGGTGAGGGGAAGTAAGGTAAAATGGATAGATGACAAAGGGAAAATAATAAACTCACAAACAAACAACATGATTCAAATATAGACAAAGAAGGACTCACATAGAGTGTACTGTTAAGAAAGATAATAAAAGTCATCCAAGACCTCCCAAAACCTCTCTAAAAAATAAGTGGGTTTGGCCTGTAAACTACTGCCTCTACAACCTAACATAACCCATGATTAGAACCTGATTTCGTCCATGTACAGAGGACACAAACCTCCCAGAGATCATTGGAACCCCCTGGAACATTCAGCGACTTAAATTAACCCACCAAATAGAGCCCGATCTGCACAAACCTGTGGGCAAAATTGGTGCATGATTATTGGGGACCTTTTCCTAAAGGTCTGTTCTCGGAACATCTGCTTCACTCTGAACAGGGACTAAAAGAGACCTACCTTTTTACTGAGTTAAGGAGTTGATTTCATGAGTTGCCTAGAATAAGGACCTTCTTCTCACTGAGATCAAAGAACATCATTTATGTTTATGTGTTTAATTTAACCAAATTAACTGCATTATCTTAAGGATCCATTCTATGTGTGTTTTCCAATAAAGGATCTAATAAAGTATTCTCACTTGCCAGAGGTCTGCCATGTCTCTTTGGACCAGTCCTGACAGATAGGAAATCTCCAAAAAAGAGAGAAGGGTGAAAGTTACCCTGGATGATCCAGTTCCTTGACCTTCTGGGAAGGCCCTGCAGCCATTGGAAAGTAAACACTTGAAATTTGAGACAGTTATCACTGTGAATACCTAGCTGTGACAACAATTACAATCTATCCAGACACAAGTGAAGCAAATTGTGAATCTTCCATAAACACAGGCTTAGTAAATTAGGCGCTTGATGTGCCTAGATGATTTCCTTTGACTGAAAGATATGATGGATCCTTTAAGAGGGCCTCATTACGAGTTTGGAGGCAGCCATGGTGCTATCAGCACCATGGCTGCCTCCAAAATCGTGTCCCAGGTCTGTGGATGAGGAATTACCGGGTCATTCCAACCTTGGAGGACCCAGTAATTCCTCATTCAAAAAACCATTCCCCATTCGAGCCCCCATAGGGCTCAATGGGAATAGGGATGGAGCTCATAACGGGCCCGTTAATAATGGGCCCGTTATGAGCTCCATGGTCCCCTCGCAGGGACCCAGAAAGGACGTCTGGTTTTACCAGACGTCTGTTCCGGGTCCCACCAGGGAACTTCGTAATAGGGCGAAATGGGTTTACCGGCACCATTACCGGTGCCGGTAAACCCATTCCGCAAGGGTCATAATGAGGCCCTAAAACTTATGTCAATCACTGTCACATTCAATTGCTGGATGTTGTCTTAAGCTTACTTACAGGCAAGGCAGCAAAATGGGCAACTTCCAATTTGGTACAAAGCAGTAGACTCCTGAAAAATTTCACAGAATTTGAACAAGTGTTTAAGTTAATGGGCCTCATTACGACCCTGGCGGAAATTGTGGCGCCAAATGCACCATGGAGCACGGCGGAAAGCTGCCGATAGCGCCATGGGGGTTGGCGGATTTACCGCCCCATTCCGAGGTTGGCGGGGCGGTAAATCCCCATTCCCCATTTTACCCTTCCCCATTTTTGCCCCATAGGGTATAATGGGAGTGGGGAAGGCGTTAATTACGCCACCGTAAAATACGGTGGCGTAATTAACAACAAGGTCCCGTAGCGCCATGGATTTCTCCGCCCGGAAAAACCAGGCGAAAAACGCTCCATGGCGCTACGGGAACTCGTAGTGGGGCGGACGGGTCCGCCGCGAATACCGCTGGCGTAAACCCACTCCGCCAGGGTCGTAATGAGGCCCAATGTCTGCAGTGAGGAAATCAGCATGAGCCAAAGAAGTGGATTTGCTTGAACTCTAACATAGACATTACAATTGAACACCTGTATCTTGAAATTTCGCCATAGCTCGCCTGCTCCCTGTTGGAATGTACTTGCATTTACTGTCCATTTTAAGGGGCCTCATAAAGGACATTATGGATGAGATTCTCTTAGTGGATATCTCAAAGTGTCACTATGGGGTGCCCGATTTGTTGATTAGTGTGGAAGCTCGCCTTAGGGAAAGGAAAGAGGAACGAAGGAGATCATACAAAAGAGCAAGACTGTGGAATCGAAATGAGATGTCATGACCAGGAAAATTCCAGAGTACCACGTCACTGTTGCATCCTATGCTGATTGGATTCAGTCAGCAAACACCAATGATGCTTGAAGAATGAGCTAGATGCAGGAACTAATACCTTTGTGTATACCGTGGCAAGGAAGGGCATTTAATTTATGAGTACAGAGCTAACATACAGGGAAATGCTAGGGTGCGTCAATGATAATCAGCAGGGTATTGGCCCCAAAAAGTTGAAAGCAGATCTTCTTCTTGACAGTGTAATAATACTGATTTATTGGCATGCCATACATTTTAACAAAAACAAAAGAATTGTCTGTTGATAATCTCGCCAGACTTGTTGACGCCAGTGGGGGTAGTAAACACTACAATAGATAACTTATATAATTTCTGGTTCGGTACTCAGTAAATATTAAGTGTAAAACAATAATATTCAAAAAAACATATTTCGTGTGAAAATCTTCCTTTTAATCTTCATTTGCTTAATTTGTTGTACAGAGGCCAATATTGCTGATGCATTTCGGACCTCAGGCCTTCATCAGGGCGATCTCTACAAGAGCAATATGATAAATTGATTTTACCACATGATCCACTCAATAATAAATACATGTCAAAATGAATATTGAATCTGAATTATGATAGACAGGATGACATTGTGATACCTGGTTTGTATTGGAATATTTTCAGAAATCAATGATCCTTTAACTTCTCTATGAGGAGAACTGCTGGTGTGTGGTCTGCGAGGAGAAAGTATGTGTGTGAGCCTGGTGCAATTGTGGCTGTAAATAAATGCTTATCTGCTAGAGTTTTAGCTGAGGTGAACTAACACTTGTTCACTCTAAACTAACATAATGGAACTGGGACCTGTGTATGGCCGGTAATCAAAGCTGCTCCAATTCAAATTACTCTGGTCCACTTATATCTTGGTGATGTGCAAGTCCTCAGTCAAAAATGTAAGGGTGGAGGTCAGTCAGTAGGCTGTCTCCACAAGTTAGATTGGTCCTGGCATTAATGAAAATGCTGAGCTGTGCAAAAATCTTGCCCTGCTGCCACACGCAAAGCGGTTATCTGGGTAACCATGGTAACAGCAAACAGAAGTGTGAAAGGATCTAGTCAAGTATGTGGCGCATCATCGCGCTGCATGATGTTGTTGACGTTGTAAGCCAAAGCTAGTCGTTGTTATGGTGACAGCTTGATGAATCGAGCGTATGTGTGTGCCATACTACGGAGAAGGTGTTTTATTAGAAAAGAGGAAAAACAGTGTTCTAAACCAGCCTACAAGAATGTATAGTGCAAAGTAACCATAACAATTCTGGGTATGTTAGTTCAAATAGGGTAACGCTGAAACTAAATAGGGATCATATGTAATAACTCTCAATGTGACACAATAATCTGCCAGTTGAGCTAACTATCATCTGGAATGCAGTTGATGTGTCTACGTAGATTCACAGATCATACAGGTTGAAATAAAGTAAGTAATATACCGATACTTACAAAAGAAGGCTGCATATGACAGACAGTGCATGATGTAAACAGCATGTAATGATAACAATGTAAGGTTGAGTGGATAACTGCAAAACAAGAGGACATGAGGGTACATTTCAAAATAGTGCACAATTGGTATGTCTACAATTTCCTGCACACACTGGCCCAAATAATACAAAGGATAATATGCTTGTTGCAGCCAGATGGGTATGTATTGAGCAGACAGAGCATCATGAATAAAGACAGAATATATGTCTAAGAGATGGAGGAGAATCGACACCTATGTGTTACAGTGTTATAAATAGTGAGTTCTGACAAAACTCTGTATAATTAACTAATCCCAAAAGAGTAGCCAATCCAGAGCAGGACATGATATATGTGTCATTTCTAACCCATGTGATACATATGCAAGTGTAAAGCACATTTGGATGTTAGTGCATATGAGTATGGACATTGTTCCTTATTTGGCTAGTGTGGAAGGATGACCCTTAAAGAAAGCAGAATAGATCCAGCTCTTCATTGAAACCTTGAGGAGAGACCATTTCAGGTTTGTCAATCCAAAAAGCCTCTCTTTGTTGAAGTCTGTTAGCATTACTCATATTGCGACTTTTTGTGTTGAGGACTTCCAAGATTTGCAATACATTTTTTGTCAGTTGATGTCTCTCTTGTTGGAAATGTCTAGCAAACAGAGATTGTTGGTTGTTGGTCCTTATGTTAGACTTGTGCTCATTCCACCTAATTCTAGCTTCACGGCTGGTTTGGGCTATATACATAAGACAGCAGGGGCATTAGATGGAATATATGACGCATTCAGTGTTGCATGTTGTATAGTTGTTGAGCTTAATTTTAGTACCTATTCTAGGGTGTGTGGCGGTGTCTCCTTTGGTAATTGCAATTATTACAAGTCATGCAGGGAAATACTCCTTTCTTACAGGTTTGCTGTATGTTTGTCTCCTTAGAATGAGTTCTAACTAACAAATCTCAAAGATTGTCGCTCCTTTGGAAGGCAAAAATGGGCTTGTCCTTAAATAGGTCCTGTATTTTGTTTTCGCACTATAAACTTTCCAATGCTTCAATATGATTTTTTTTAATTCCCGTGGTCTGTGTACCGTATTTGCTCACAATACTTAGTTCTTTGTCATCTGGGATGATTTTGGTTTTGTGTGTAGGTAGGGAAGTGCGTTCCTTTGTGGCGACTTTGTCTTTGGCCGCTGCTAGTTCTCTGTGTAGCCCTTTCCTTGAATTTCTGAATAATTTCTTCTTGCTCACAATTATATTCACTCTGAAAATTTACCATACGTTTGACTAGTAAGAGTTTCCTGTATGGTAAGCTTCTGATTGTGGATGGAGGATGAAAACTCAATCTGTGAAAGTGGTTATTGCGATCTGTGGGTTTGTGATACCAAAAGCATCATAAAACAGTTACCATTTAAAATGTACAGTAAAGGTTGGTAAAACATGACACACATTTCATGACACATACAAACACTTTTGAGATTCAATTCCTTTTAGAAAAATGTATCACATTAAATGTGTCAGAAAACATAACATTTCATAAAATAATGATACATGTCTCATACAGTATGGCTGAAAAGCAGATAAAGGTGGAGCGTTGGTCATCCAGAATACGGCTGACTATGATGCAGAATGCAACAAGCAACTTCAAGATAGGATTATTTATGCCACCTTAGATCTGGATCCAACTGTCACGATCAAGCAGAACCTGAAGACTTTACTGGATAAAGTTCTCGAACTAGATTGGATAAACGAACATACCCAACAATTTTTGTTTAAAGACCACCCAAGGATTCCAAACTTCTACACCTTACCAAAGATTCACAAACATCCCACTAATCCACCAGGAAGACCCATTGTTGCAGGTATGGAAAGCATCAACCAACAGCTGGGTATTTACATTGACTTTTTTTTACAGCCTCTTATTCAAAAAACTTCGACATATACTTGTGATACCACACATTTTCTACAGAAACTTAATTGTATAACTCCTACACAGGATGATTTGATGTTCACCATAGACGTCAAAAGCCTATATACGTCTATACCACATGACCTTGGTATAGAATCAGTAGAATGGCTATTGCTACAAGCATCAGAAATTCGAGCACAGAAAGAGTTCATACTGGCTCTCCTACAATTCTTACTTCCAATATCGCAATCAGTTTTACCTTCAAACCTCGGGGACTCTATGGGAGCGACAATGGCACCCTCATATGCCAACAGCTTTATGTATAAGTTTGAGACCGATAATGTGCTTAATAACCAACGTTGGAAGAATGACATTCACCTTTGGACCCGGTACATTGACGATATTTTTGGAGTGTGGAGAGGCACAAGAATATCCTTCGATACTTTCTTTGAATATCTAAACAACATAGATAAACGGATCCAATTCACGAGAAACATTTCTTATGACACTATCACCTTCTTGGATGTTTCCATCAAAAAAGAGACCACATGTTACAGCACTTCAATCTTCCGTAAACCTACTGATCGCAACAACCTTCTACATCGTCTGAGTTTTCACCAGCCCAGTTTACTCAAAAATCTCCCATATAGTCAACTCCTAAGGGTTAAGAAGATTGTCAGCGACCCCAATGATTGTTTAGCCCAACAACAGATTATGAAAGAGAAGTTTTTAGCCCGGGGCTATAAACAAGCAGAATTGGACACAGCATCAGCTAGGGTCAACAGCCTGACACGAGAGACCTTGTTATCTACCCAAAATCCTATAAAAAAGAGAGAACTTAAAACACCTGTCTTTGTATCAAAATTCTCTATCCAGAGCAACAGAATTAAGAAGACCATCAGTAAGCACTGGGGGATCTTTAAAAATGACATCAGAGTACAAATTTTATTCACAGAATTACCGGTGTTTGCTTACCAACGTAGCAGGAATCTGAGAGATGAACTTGTACACACAAGACCACCTCTTAAGGAACCGATAACCCAACGGACGGGTACATACCCCTGTCTGAACTGTACTAACTGCAACTTAGTTATCAAGGGAGATTCCATTAACTATCCCAGAACAGGGAAAAAGATTTTGCTCAAAAACTATGGAACCTGTGACAGCACCAACATAATTTATGGCATTAAATGCCCGTTGTGGAAAATTTTATGTGGGCCAATCCACAAGAATGGCCAAAACAAGGTGGAATGAGCATCGTTCATGTATTCGTAATGCTAACACCAACTCTGCCATAATACGGCACTGGTTGGAGAATGGACATAATTTTACTCAGATTAGATTTGTGGTTTTAGAGGTACTCACAAGAAACAACCCACATGAAGACCTTAACCAGCGGTTGAATCGCAAGGGGTCATTCTGGATTGACAAACTTGGGAGTCTGGTTCCCAATGGGATTAACGAGGAGATTAATTATCACTGTTTTCTTTAATTCTGTAATCTCTTTGCCTTCAAGGTATAATTTCTAGCAACTATTTACTGTGATATCTCTTATGTGTTATGGACTTAGACCACTCGCTGTGTTTCCTGGACTTCGGTCTGGGAGCCAAGGTGTCGTCTGGCGACGACACCATTACAGTGGGTTGGTACTTGCAGCATGACTCATGCATCTGATTTCTCCTATGATTTTTCCTATGACTACATAAAATAGCCTCAGATGCCGCCGTTTGATGACATGATCCAGTGTGGTCATATATATATATATATATATATATATAATAATGTTGATATAGATGTTATTACTATGTATTTACTTTGCAACTTTCTTTTATTAGCCCAGCATTCTTTAGGGCTCTTTTGTATTTGCTATTTCTCTTTTATGACTCTCTTATCTTCTTTCACTAGTTCCACCCCTGTTACTTTGTCTTGTATTGGAGTATTTCTTTTATCTCTATGCTTTCAGTTTCCTTGTTTTTACATTTTTTTGTTTCCACAATTCTTGACATATTCCAATTAAGGCGTATAATTAGTTTATAGCTCTAAATAATCACTTAGAAACCTATTTGCTGTCATTTGTCCCAGAGCGCGCGCCTCGCTAGGCCGCGATCATGTGGTTTATTAAAGGAGCGTTGTCTGGGCAACGCTCCGATGCAAACAACGCAGTTACACGCCGGCAAGCGGGAGAACAGTCCGACTCCTCGCTGGTCTCATGGTAAGCTCCCCTGATGTTATGACACGTACTGCTTACACGGATCCCACCCGGGTTCCTTACAATGTCTCTCTTACATTTCAGCTTATCTGCGCCTTGGCGCCGATTTTGTCCGGGCAGCTTTCTGCCCACCACATGGTTCTGGTTCTCCAAGCCACTGTCCATGCAAGCATTCTGCCATTTTCTCAGGTAAACGCGTTCTGCATTTCTTGTCATCACTAACCTCATTACTTACAGACTTCTTATTGCTCATTCTTTCTCTTTTTCTATTTTTTCTTTTATGTATCAACCGATCTTTCTACCACTACAATGATTGGTATGTTATTTATATTTTTTGTGAATGTGCATTGTGATACACTTTCTTTTGGATGTTATGTAAATATACATGTTAACTACAGACTTGCCCTGACGAAGGATTTGTAAATCCGAAATGCATTGGCAAAAGATTGTTTTGGTCTGACATAAAATGCTATTGGCTTTTTTCTTCCTCACTAAGAAGATATTAGTGACGCCTCATACCAAGAGACGTATTTTTTCACAAAACCAGTGATTGATAAAAATCTTTATGAAATACCACTGAACCTTCATTATTATCGTTATTTTTTGAATATGTAAACAATTTTACTTTGGAGTCTATCAAGCTTTATAGAGTTTCCATAACTTACATACCCTGATTGGGTCTTCTAAGAGAGCGGCTGTGTGACCTTGCATCCGACTTGGTCTTTGGCTTCTTGTGTATTTTTGAATTAGGGTGTCTCCTTATTCGTCACAGCCAGCTCCTTTTTATAATTTTTATAATTTGACAACAAGGAATCTTCAGAGCAACGAAACTTCTACATAGAAACAATTATTTGAGAAATGTGAATATCGTATAATGGTGCCCACTCTTTTTGCTTTCTGAAATAAAATAAATATCTCACAAAAAAGGAACACATTTTGTTATTTATGCAGTACAGAACCATCCATCTCTGTATGATTCGACTTATCAAGGACTCTTAACAGTCCTGCCAGATTCAACACACTGCGGAGTTATATAGCCATCAAATGTATAATGGGTCTATCTGACTCTTATGGAAACAAGTGCATACATATGCACACTTCATTCCATAGGTGGTGGTACTATTCCGCAAATAATTATTGAAAATGTGTACAAACATCATGGTCCGATCACTAAGATGTTGCCAGATTGAGGAAGCCACTTCAAAGTCAACCTTTGGAGAGCCACATGCTCCTTACTCGAAAGTGAGTTAGGCTGGTCCACAAGCCATTACCCACAAACCTATGAACAAACTGCACGCGTAAATATCATTTTCGAACAGTACCTCCATTGTTTCCTACAGTGAAAACATGAAAACTGGTCATTATGTTTACCTTTGACAGAGTTTTCTTATACCAATACTGTACATGCATCTTTGGGAATGTCACCCTTTTATTGTCAACACGAGTTTCAACCCAAGACACCACCCATTGACATAAAGACATCTCCCACTCCGGCCATTAACAAGGATGTCAGACATCTGCAAATAACACTAAGGCATGCACAAGAAACATCTATGCCAAGCCAAAAAGTAGGTGTGAGGTACAAGTGGACAGAAAAGACTCCTGCTCCCCACTTTCACAAGGATCAACCTGTATGGTTAAACAACCAGTATCTACCTCTGCCTGCATCATCAAGAGTTTGAGGCACAATGAAAATGTGACTCCAGAGTCAGAGGAAACACTCTAGAGTACTTTATAGCTATGGTCCCAAAGAATGGTCATTCACATAGACGTTTATCAGCCTTTTTATCATTATTATTATTATTATTATTATTATTATTATTATTATTATTATTATAACAATAATAATGAAATCATAATAAAGTGGCAGTCTATGACTGTAGTGGTGTATAAACCTTGTCCGAGTTAGAAGCATTCAGTCCCTCTTAGGGAACACAAGACCCTAGGACATTAATTTGCTGGACGGCATTGAGTGGAAAATAGGGTATAAGAGATTAATTTTAGAGTGTGTTTTGGCTGCAATGGTGTGTATTTAAAACAAAGAAAATGTGTGTAAGTGAGTGCTCGAAGTATAGAGCTGAGGTGTTCAGAATGCATGTGTACATTTTGGATGAGTGAGGGGCTAGAGATGTGCACGGGCAATCCTAAGTATGTTGTGGGCAAGGTTTGAGAAGACTTTGATAGGTGGGCTGCCCAAAGACCTGAGATGCCAATCCTGAGTATGTGTTGATTGTGTGAAGAAACCTAAATAGGCAGATATCAGTAAGCGGAAGGAGGCTGGGGTAAGGAAGTGGGACGATTTCAGCAAATACGGAAATAGTTTAAGAGTAGTGTACATATTGTTCTATTGACCACCCCACTAAATGTTATGTTAATAGTATTTATCTGCATGCAACCTGTTAGAGTATTTTTTTATTCACCCGAGTGGACCTTTATTACTTACCCATCTGTCACTATTGTATTTTGTACCAAGCCTACCTCCTCCAGAGTCCAATCTACTCCTCACCGATGAGGCCCAACAAGGCTGAAACATATCTGGGGATGCTTGTGGTCTCGTGCAGAAGAGAGGTGATCAAGCAGTTCGGTCTGGACTGCCCCTTTTGGGGTAGGACCAAGCCTTATATACATATGGTCCTTCTCTTTTCTAATGGCTTGGCAGGTGAAGAACAGTGGTCTGGAGGGTTGACAAGAGCAAAGCCAGAGGTTAAGATGTATTCTAAACTTTCAAGCCATCACCTTTTGTGTTTTGCTTTAGTCACCCGGAGTGGGACGGGCATGCCCAGACATGGGTCCCCATGCCTGCTGGGCCTAGAGACACAAGCTACTCCTCACTGATGAGGCCCAACCAGGCTGAAACATGTCCGGGGATGCTTGTGGTCTTGTACAAAAGGGATGTCATTATGCAGTTTGGGTTGAACTGCCCCTTTTGCGGTGGGACCAAGCTTGATTTGCATATGGTCTTTTCATTTTGTAATGGCTTGCCAGGCGAAGAACGATGGTTGTGGAGGGTTGCCTAGGGCAATGCCAGAAGTTTAGATGTATTTTTAACTTTCCAGCCATCACCCCTTTTGTTTTGTCATATTGTACTATTGACAATCCCACTAAGTGTTATGTTAATAGTATTTACCTAGATGCAACCTGGTAGAGTACTTTTGTATTCACCCGAGTAGCCCTTTATTACTTACAAGCCTGTCACCATTGTACTTTACACCAAGCCTACCTCATCCAGAGTCCAGGCCTGACTGCTCTGCCACTCAGCAATTGAGAGGATGATTTGAATTTAGTGTAAAGCTTGTTCGACCATCAAATTAACTTCACAGAACCTATCACCAGACTGTGTTATGAAATTCCTTCTTAGCAGTGAGTGGCACAGGTTCAGGATGCTTCAAATGAACACCAGAAGGCTGCAGGAACATACGTTCCAGAAAATTATGCCAGGTAGAAGGTAAGAGCATGAGCCATGGTTCTTCAGCATGAAGATATGATAAGATATGATTGGTTATTTATATTGCGCTTAATACCCAGAGGTTTCTAAGTGCAGACCCAGGGATCGAACCTGTGTTGCTCCGTATCGTCTTGCTTCCAAGGCGAGAATGTTGCCCCTGAGCTATCCTCCCGAGCCAGAGGCATTGTAATGCTGTTATGATGATCAGGTGTACGCGGTCCAGAAATTCAAGGATCCTCACAGATCCCCCAGCTCTAAATGTTTTTATAACCTAGGTTTCAGCAAAAGGAACTCACTATAATGGCTGGGTTCTCACTATTTATACAAAGGGAAAGTGTGTTAGCACTGCACACCAATTCACAGCTGCACACTTTTTCATGCTTTGGCAGCCATGTTATCTGAGCTGCCAGCCAAACGAAACTATCTCAAGTACACATGCTGATGTTTAGCAGTTTCAATGTGGCCTTAGAGTGCACAGCCTGCTTTTCAGAGACTGGCACATGACCCCCAAGTGCCAAAAACACACCTCATACTTTCTCCCCAAGGCATATTCCTGTGCTGATCTGCAATAGTGCTTGGTACATCAACGTAAAGGATCTGTGCCTACGGTGTCACATGGTGGTATAATAGACTTGGTTGGCATATTCACACCTTCTGGGCCAGTGACTGATGGAGTCCTAGGTGGGACCAAGGACTGTGGTTCGGTACCTCTACAGAAAGGAATGGGTCAACCAGACCCTTCTCTAGCGGGTGGATTACTTTCAATGCATTCCCTGTGCAAGGCGAGTTACCAGTGAAAAAAGAGCCACTTACATTAGCTCGCTATCCATGAAGTCATGTGCAGTTAGTCAGCTCGTCAGTGGGCCTCATTGCAGGTTTGCCAGTATCCTGATGGTAATTCCGCCAGGATACCAGCAAAGGGAAATTCTGTTATCAGCACTTGGTCCGTCAGTATTACCACTGGATTACGAGTGCGGGAAAGGGAGGTAATTCCCCATTCCATGGAGTCCCAATGGACTTCATGGGGAGGATTTGCAGGTAATACCAGCACTGGCTATTTTTGCCGGTAGGGTACCAGAATAACCTACAGCATCTAGTCGGAGGCAATTCCTCCACTCCACCGGCAAACCTGCACTTTACGGGTGGGGAAACGTGCCGGTATAGAGTAATACTGGCACGATAACGCCACACCGACAAAGTTATAGTGAGGGGCAGATGGGTGGAACATGGCACCTTATTATATACTAGTGAAGGAAAAGACTAAGTATGGCCAACTTAGTCACACAGCTGCTCTCCGTTATACCCAAAACAACGGGTTATGAAGTTAAAAAGACTTTCTTCAAAATATTCCTGTATATAGGTAAAAATGCTTGTATCCAATTTCAAAAATGATAGTCAAAAAGAATCCAAGTCAGAAATGAATTCAATAATAATTTATCAAAAAATCATTGATAAGAGCACAACACTAATGGAATCTTAGTGAGGCTGCAGCTACACATCACATGTTAGGTATGGACTTAATATGCCAATGCATTTCGGAGTATAAAAACTCCTTCATCAGGGCAAGTCTGTATTGAAATAATGTGAACACACAACATAGAAACACATGCATAAATCAATAAAGAAAATGTAAACACATACCAGAATGTAGAATGTTCATATGAGCGTTGGAATATGTTAGGAAATAAACAACAAAATAAATGCAGTAAGGAACAAGTAAATCAACAACATAATAAGGCTAAAGGAGTGAAAAACAAATAACAAATGGTACCTCTATACCGGTGTGTAGCCAGTGTAGCTTTTTTTAGGAGTGTCAGGCTGTCAGTAACACCCGTGGTCCAATAAAGGACAGCGGTCACAACGGCTTTCTAAAAGCATGAAAGTTAGAGTAATCAGAGGGCTACATGTGTTTAAGTGAAGCAGTTTATCTATTACAATCTAAAATGCAAAGATACCTGTAAACGCAGCACGGCCGTGAGACAAGCCGTCTGAACGCTGCAGTGCATCGTCGTATTGTGGTGTTGCTAGGAAACGGGTTATATACATAACCACGTGACCGCATCGCGTCTATAAGATGGCGCGATGCGTGTGACTTTCAAATAGCTATGCAATCTCGATTTGTAAGTCCCCAAGGTGTAAACTAAGTAATTATATAGTCTAATGGTGGTCAAGTACTAATTCTAGGGTGCATAATGTCTAAAATAAAATTATAGAATCAGCATAGAAATGAAAAAAATACTCTGTGAAAACAGCTATGTCGTTTACATACAAAATGGCAAATATAAAAAGAATCAACAAAAATAAATAAAATCTGCCGCTAATGGTGGCATTGAAAACAATGCCACCTTGGGTCCCAGACTGGACATCCGGGAGGCACGGCAGCAAAGTGTATACATCTATGTAAATATAAATCAACCAATTTAGCAGATTTAGAGCGACATGAAAATTTCTCAATCAGGGAAACAAACATAAATATTATATGTCACCTGGAAACCCAGGCATCAAATACAGAAAAAAACAACTTCTAAAGCAGATGAAATAGCACAATACAGTGGAATACTGTCATACGTAAAGCATGATGTCCATGTACAACAAATCTGAGGTTCAAGGGAAAGTCTATAGAGTATACTGAACCTTCAATATTGGTTGCCACTGAATCACTATGTCATAGTTAAATGTAGCAATGATAGTTAATCTCTTCATTGAGTCCATGAGGAGATAAACTACCAAGTTTATCTATCCAAAAGGTTTCTCTCCTATTAAGCCGCAGTCCAAGGTCCTCATGTGGATGTTTCTTGCTCAATACCTCTAAGATCAAAAACTTAATTTGGGTTAGGTTATGTCTATTTTCGATCCAGTGGCGGGCCACCGCTGAATTCGAATTGCAGTTCCGGATACAAGAACGATGTTCATTCCAACGTACTTTCGCTGCTCTTGTGGACTGACCTACATAGTACTTCCCGCAGGGACACTTGATACCATATATAATGTTCGTGCTATCGCAAGTTCCAAATGTTCTCAACAGGATTTTTTGACCTGTACGGGGATGGTGTATTGTGTTCCCTTTCAATATTAAATTACAGTTGGCACAATGAAGACAAGGATATGTCCCCGTGCGTTGGGTAACAGGTTCTTTCAATCTCGGGCGTGTATGTACCAGTTCATCTCGCAAATTTCTGCTCCTTTGATATGCAAAAACCGGAAGTTGGTCAAACAGATTCTGTACTCTTGTGTCATTTCTGAGGATGTTCCAATGTTTCTTAATTGCATTTTTAATTTTATTGCTCTGTACAGAAAATGTTGAGACGTATACTGGTGATTTCAATTCCCTTGGCAATTTAACAGTGTCCGATAACAAAGTGCTGCGATCACATGCATTCACTCTCTGGGATGCAGCATCTAGTTCTGATGATTTGTAGCCACGACATAAAAATGTTTCTTTCATCAATAATTGTTGGGCTAGACAGTCTTCGGGATCACTCACTATTCTTTTCACACGCAGTAATTGACTGTATGGCAGATTTCTCAGGAGACTAGGTTGATGGAAACTCAATCTGTGCAATAGATTATTGCGATCAGTAGGTTTGCGGAAAAGTGTAGTCTTGTAACCAGTATCACTCTTGAGTATTTGAACATCCAGAAATGTAATCCTGTCTTTGGATGTTGTGCTGGTAAACTGGATCCGCTGGTCAATACTATTCAAATAATTAAAAAAAAGCGTCAAAAGTAGCTTCTGTGTTCGTCCAAATTCCAAAAACATCATCTATATAACGTACCCATAGATGTATGTGCTTGTTCCAATCTGGCTTATGAAGTACGTTGTCCATTTCAAATTTGTGCATAAAACAATTTGCATAGGACGGTGCCATAGTCGCACCCATGGATGTTCCGGAAACCTGTAGGAAGAATTTATTTTGAAATTGAAAGTATGAGTTTTCTGCTACAAACTGGAGAAGAGCCATTATGAATTATTTTTGTGCACGGACCTCAGGTGACTCCAACAAAAGCCATTCTGCTGATTCCATTCCCAAATCATGAGGTATCGATGTGTATAAACTTTTAACATCAATCGTGAATAGTAAGTATTCTGGTTGAAAAGTGGCAGTATTCAGCTTTTGTAGAAAGTGTGTAGTGTCCTTGATATAAGTGAAAGTCTTTTGAATCAAAGGTTGGAGAAAAAAGTCAATGTACACACCTAGTGGTTGATTTATGCTGTTCATACCAGCAACAATGGGTCTTCCTGGTGGTCTGACTGTGTCTTTATGTATCTTAGGTAGTGTATAAAAATTCGGGATTCTTGGGTGGTTATTGTATAGAAATTTACGAGTATAAATGTGCAGAAACCCTAGGGTTTTCCAACGAGGAGGCAGCTGCCATACTTGAACTTATTAGTGAAACCACCATTGGCACACATGTGACTACGACCAAAGATCCGGCCAAACGGATTAAACAACTTGAATACTTAATACGTAAAGAAATTAATCGAAAGCTTCACGCTATTACATTGGGACGTTATTTTAAGAACCAACGAATTCCCAGAGGCTTGCGAATCCAATTGCGCCCCACGCTGTGTAAAGAAAGTAAAGAATTTGTGTGCAGATGGGAAGCCATTTTGAACAAGTGCAGTCTTAACCTAATTTTGTTAACGATACAAGAATTATCCAAGAATTTGGTCTCCCTCAACATTGAGATCAAAGAAATTGAGAAAGAACTTGTAGACTCTTTGGGCAAAGAAGAATATGATATTATTCTAGCAGACATTAACATTAAACTAGAAGAGTATAAAACTGAACTTGAGCAGAAGAAAGTAAAAAAGTTCAAAAGAGATACCTACGATTACATCAATGAGGAGGTATATACTTGGATGGAGAAATACGTATCTCTAGCTCCTAAAAGGCCATATAAACACCCTTCGGACAACACATCAAGCTCAGATTCAGAAGCACAAAAAGATTCCGATACCCAAGAAGAGCAGCCACAGGACAGCGATTCTAGCCACATGAGGGCTCCATCCACACAAACACCTACAACTTCAGCTTTTATAGGCGCAAGACCAAAAGAACCCGCCGGGGGAGGAGGAAACCCCAGAAACAAACCACAAACACGATTACAACTCAAGAAAACTTAGTTATTAATATTTCCCACAGGACCTTAAATAAGATGGAAGAAGACATACTACAGAAAGGCTTGAGTTTTGTACCGACGTACAGTACTACATTGTTTGACACCAAAATTGAATTATACAAATTTGTGAGGAAATTGAAATTAAAAGTTTTCTTTGATGAGTTAGAAATCCATGAAAAAACATCGGATGCACCAGATTTTCAAGAATTTAGAGCCAAGAGTGGCTTTATACCTCCTATTTCTGTACCATCTATTGACATTTTTCAGAAATTAGTGACCAGGGATCTTGAACGCATCAGCTACAAGACTTCACCACATAAGAACCTCAAACCCCATGAAATGAAAACTATTAGGAATCTTTACTGTGACAAGAACATCACAATACGACCTGCGGACAAAGGAGGTGCGCTGGTGATCATGAACACCATTGATTATGAAGCTGAATGTAACAGGCAATTACAGGATCACACCATTTATGCACCTTTGGATCAAGATCCCACAGTGTCCATTAAACAAAATCTTAAAGTCCTACTTGACAAGGCTATGGAACTTGAATGGATCAATGAACACACTCGTAAATTTCTATACAATAACCACCCAAGAATCCCGAATTTTTATACACTACCTAAGATACATAAAGACACAGTCAGACCACCAGGAAGACCCATTGTTGCTGGTATGAATAGCATAAATCAACCACTAGGTGTGTACATTGACTTTTTTCTCCAACCTTTGATTCAAAAGACTTTCACTTATATCAAGGACACTACACACTTTCTACAAAAGCTGAATACTGCCACTTTTCAACCAGAATACTTACTATTCACGATTGATGTCAAAAGTTTATACACATCGATACCTCATGATGTGGGAATGGAATCAGCAGAATGGCTTTTGTTGGAGTCACCTGAGGTCCGTGCACTCCAGTTTGTAGCAGAAAACTCATACTTTCAATTTCAAAATAAATTCTTCCTACAGGTTTCCGGAACATCCATGGGTGCGACTATGGCACCGTCCTATGCAAATTGTTTTATGCACAAATTTGAAATGGACAACGTACTTCATAAGCCAGATTGGAACAAGCACATACATCTATGGGTACGTTATATAGATGATGTTTTTGGAATTTGGACGAACACAGAAGCTACTTTTGACGCTTTTTTAAATTATTTGAATAGTATTGACCAGCGGATCCAGTTTACCAGCACAACATCCAAAGACAGGATTACATTTCTGGATGTTCAAATACTCAAGAGTGATACTGGTTACAAGACTACACTTTTCCGCAAACCTACTGATCGCAATAATCTATTGCACAGATTGAGTTTCCATCAACCTAGTCTCCTGAGAAATCTGCCATACAGTCAATTACTGCGTGTGAAAAGAATAGTGAGTGATCCCGAAGACTGTCTAGCCCAACAATTATTGATGAAAGAAACATTTTTATGTAGTGGCTACAAATCATCAGAACTAGATGCTGCATCCCAGAGAGTGAATGCATGTGATCGCAGCACTTTGTTATCGGACACTGTTAAATTGCCAAGGGAATTGAAATCACCAGAATACGTCTCAACATTTTCTGTACAGAGCAATAAAATTAAAAATGCAATTAAGAAACATTGGAACATCCTCAGAAATGACACAAGAGTACAGAATCTGTTTGACCAACTTCCGGTTTTTGCATATCAAAGGAGCAGAAATTTGCGAGATGAACTGGTACATACACGCCCGAGATTGAAAGAACCTGTTACCCAACGCACGGGGACATATCCTTGTCTTCATTGTGCCAACTGTAATTTAATATTGAAAGGGAACACAATACACCATCCCCGTACAGGTCAAATAATCCTGTTGAGAACATTTGGAACTTGCGATAGCATGAACATTATATATGGTATCAAGTGTCCCTGCGGGAAGTACTATGTAGGTCAGTCCACAAGAGCAGCGAAAGTACGTTGGAATGAACATCGTTCTTGTATCCGGAACTGCAATTCGAATTCAGCGGTGGCCCGCCACTGGATCGAAAATAGACATAACCTAACCCAAATTAAGTTTTTGATCTTAGAGGTATTGAGCAAGAAACATCCACATGAGGACCTTGGACTGCGGCTTAATAGGAGAGAAACCTTTTGGATTTATAAACTTGGTAGTTTATCTCCTCATGGACTCAATGAAGAGATTAACTATCATTGCTCCATTTAACTATGACATAGTATTTCAGTGGCAACCAATATTGAAGGTTCAGTATACTCTATAGACTTTCCCTTGAACCTCAGATTTGTTGTACATGGACATCATGCTTTACGTATGACAGTATTCCACTGTCTTGTGCTATTTCATCTGCTTTAGAAGTTGTTTTTTTCTGTATTTGATGCCTGGGTTTCCAGGTGACATATAATATTTATGTTTGTTTCCCTGATTGAGAAATTTTCATGTCGCTCTAAATCTGCTAAATTGGTTGATTTATATTTACATAGATGTATACACTTTGCTGCCGTGCCTCCCGGATGTCCAGTCTGGGACCCAAGGTGGCATTGTTTTCAATGCCACCATTAGCGGCAGATTTTATTTATTTTTGTTGATTCTGTTTATATTTGCCATTTTGTATGTAAACAACATAGATGTTTTCACAGAGTATTTTTTTCATTTCTATGCTGATTCTATAATTTTATTTTAGACATTATGCACCCTAGAATTAGTACTTGACCACCATTAGACTATATAATTACTTAGTTTACACCTTGGGGACTTACAAATCGAGATTGCATAGCTATTTGAAAGTCACACGCATCGCGCCGTCTTATAGACGCGATGCGGTCACGTGGTTATGTATATAACCCATTTCCTAGCAACACCACAATACGGCGATGCACTGCAGCGTTCAGACGGCTTGTCTCACGGCCGTGCTGCGTTTACAGGTATCTTTGCATTTTAGATTGTAATAGATAAACTGCTTCACTTAAACACATGTAGCCCTCTGATTACTCTAACTTTCATGCTTTTAGAAAGCCGTTGTGACCGCTGTCCTTTATTGGACCACGGGTGTTACTGACAGCCTGACACTCCTAAAAAAAGCTACACTGGCTACACACCGCTATAGAGGTACCATTTGTTATTTGTTTTTCACTCCTTTAGCCTTATTATGTTGTTGATTTACTTGTTCCTTACTGCATTTATTTTGTTGTTTATTTCCTAACATATATTCCAACGCTCATATGAACATTCTACATTCTGGTATGTGTTTACATTTTCTTTATTGATTTATGCATGTGTTTTTATGTTGTGTGTTCACATTATTTCAATACAGACTTGCCCTGATAAAGGAGTTTGTATACTCCGAAATGCATTGGCATATTAAGTCCATACCTAACATGTGATGTGTAGCTGCAGCCTCACTAAGATTCCATTAGTGTTGTGATCTTATCAATGATTTTTTGATAAATTATTATTGAATTTATTTCTGACTTGGATTCTTTTTGACTATCATTTTTGAAATTGGATACAAGCATGTTTACCTATATACAGGAATATTTTGAAGAAAGTCTTTTTAACTTCATAACCCGTTGTTTTGGGTATAACGGAGAGCGGCTGTGTGACTAAGTTGGCCATACTTAGTCTTTTCCTTCACTGTTACTTTTCGAGTCAGGGTGTCTACAGACTCTTCACTGTTAGGGAGAATTCTCTGTTTAGGCTGAATTTCCCTACCTAGTGAGTCCCCCAGCAGCTTTGCTGGATTTCTGGGGTTTATTTTTTTCTCCTGCCAAGAGTGAGACTCTTTTACCCTCACTCTTGGGCATGTTGAAGTGTGTTTTCTTGGTTAAACCTTGTGTTGAATGGGCTATGGGGTCTTTTACTCCATAGGGCCTCATGTATTTTTTGGATGTGGGTTACACAGCACCCTCTGTGCCGTAACCCAGGGGTGTCCTAGGGACTCCCCAACATAGACTCCATACCCTGGGACTGACTACTGTCTCCCAGGGCATGTAAAGTCACCAAAGACTTTACTAGTCTTAAATCCTGAACAGAACCAGTACAAACCATCATATTGTGGACGTACTGGCTGGGGCAATTCGATTGCCCCAGGGTCTGTTAGTCGAGGGGGCACGTCTCCGTCCCCCATGATCGAGTTTTGGCTGGTGGCAGTGGAAACTACTTTTTATATTCGACCGCGAATATTTTCCTATGGGATTTCCCATTGTTTTAGGCTAACACATTTAATTATTTATTTACGGTAGCCTTAAACATACCGCCGGTTTATATATTTATTATTATAACTCCGGTTGGGATTTTTTGCCAAAACTTGATACTAAAATGGCGTTGGCGTTCGCCTCTGTAACTCTGACCCAAAGTGGAGCCCTTTGTCCCACTTTTGGCGGGCTTCTCCACAGAAGCCCTCCAAAGTGGTGCCACTCTGTCTGGGGTACTTAGGAGGGGTGGAGGGGGATTTAGGCACCCTGGACTGAGTTACCTAGGTAACTCAAGTCGCACTCCGTCCTGATTGGCCCAAGTGGTGAGCCGGCCGGCTCACCACTTAGCATGGTTGAGTGACAGCTAGGCTGGGTGAATGGGGGTTTACTGCATAAAAGCAGGGCTTTGGGGACTGGAACTTCAGAAGTCGCCACAGGACCTAAGAATCCAACGGGGGACGAGCTGAGCTGATCTGCTACGACGACACCGCCGGTGGAGCCCTGCTGAACCATCTCACCACTTTTCCCGACGACCGAGGAGAACTCTTAACGGAGTGGCTCCTTTCCTTGACTGGTGGGGACAACCAGTTTTCACCTTCTTTCCGTGCTTCGAGGTATCCCGTGGCCGCCTTGCCAGTGCCAAGCACCCCGGCAACCGGAACCCCACCACTTTTACTCCAACCGCGAAAGTCGGTACAACCCTTTAACCGGAGGACTCCGCGGCTGGTTTCTTCCCGGGCAGTGCAACGACCTTCTTCTTCTGCTCTTCAGCGAGATCTTCTTCTCCCCTGACCGACGCCGAGCCTTGCTGCCACTGCCTGGAACAACTGCCCCCGCTGGAGGATCCTTTCCGTTAAGGTACCGTGTTCCGCCTGGCTTCCCTTGCCACCGACTGTACGAGGTAGTTTTAGCCCTCGGCTTTCGATCCTGGGATTGCCTGGGACACTTTGGCTAAACTTTCTGAGCCTCTCTAACTCTTTTCCGAACTCTTTTGCAAGACTCTGAATCCCTACCAACTGTGTGATCTTGGGCACGTTTTCGCTCTGTCTGCTCTAAGAGCGGGCCCTGCTTAGTGACTTTTGCTCACCTGTGACTTTGTGCTTTTTTGAGCTTACCAAAAGTGTTCTTGACCTTAGAGTGGTGTGTTTATCCTAATTCTGCTCTTTTTCCCTCCCGTCTTTAACCTACTAGAGTGTCATCTAACGTTAAGCGCTCACCTCTGTTTTAATTGTGTGGTGTTAACCTAGAGTTGTCTAGATAGGAATAAGGATTGGGACTGCTTTCCATATAACTGTGTTTGGAGTGTTTCATTATATTTTGCTAGAGTATTTTCAATTTGTGTGTTCTTAAAAATAAATAACTATATACTTTTGAAACCAAGCTCTGGTCAGTGTTTGCTTGTGCTATTGTGCCTGAGTACATATTGTGTATACTTTGCATACTGCCTAACTCTTCTTGAGGGAAGTCTGACTGCTCAGCCACAGCTACCAGGTAAATCTGGGTGGTGCAGACTGCTACCAAGTGGGTTTACTGCTATACCTGTAGTCTTAAATCTTTTGCAGTGTTCCCCAAGGGAACTGCACAGGTTTCTGCCTAACACTGGTGTACAGCGGTGGGATTTGTATTGAGTATACATTTTATTGTGCTCTAGATACCTTAGTGCAACTAACCACAAAGCTTAGCACTGTAAAAGTAATCCTCTAACATGTCAGTTATAGAAAGCTATAGTCAAGAGTCCCTTGCAGCCAAAACTGCTGATTGTTTAAGAGTGCTCTGTAAACATAAGGATCTCCTGACTAAGGGCAAGAAAATGGAGCTGATTGAAAGATTGTTAGCTAACCAAAGTCTGGGTGATGGTTCAGAGGAACCTACCACTCCAGCAACTGTAGATGACAGTATTGAAATTAACATGGAGCAAAATGTTGATGATTCTGAGGAAGAGTCAGAAGAGGAGGGTGAGGCTGTTGTGACTGTCCCCCCTAGGCCTCTGCCTGCTCTACCTGCTGTACCTACTGGACCTTTACCAGGTCCCACATTTAGTCCTCAGTACTTTGAACTGGAGAAAATGAAACTAGAATTGGAGTATAAGAAACTTAATGCTCAAACTGACAAAGAACTAAGGCTAAGGGAAATGGAGCTCAAGTATGACTTAGAAATGAAGAAATTATCTGTTGAAAATGCTTCTCTCTCTGGCTTATCTAGAAGTTCCAGTCCTAAAAGACCCCGGATGCCTAAAGAATTGGTTGGTATGTATGAGCCTAAGTTGGATGTGTTGGATTGGTTGTCTCTGTTTGAATATAATCATGGGCTCCAGAACATCACAGGAAATAACTTACTCACCTGGTTGTTCTCTAGGCTTCCCCCTGTGGCAACTGATGTGGTAATGGAGATGGGGGAGGAGGATAAGAAGGACTATGAATGTGTGAAGCTAGCTTTGATAGCTAGATTTGGGAAGACCCCTTCCCAGTATCTTAAGAGGTTTAGGAGCCTCAAAAAGCATGATGGTACCCCTTGGGCTACCTGGGTGAGTGAAGGGTTGAAAAACTTAGAGGGATGGATTAAGGGTTACAAAGTGAACACTTATGAAGGTATGAAGAATTTGTTTATGTTGGAGACTATTTATGATGCCTGCTCTCCTGAGCTCAGACAACACTTGGCTAATTCCAAGGAATTAGATTCCCGGAAGCTAGCTAAGGCTGCTGACTTGTGGGTTGCCAACAGGGCCACTCACAAGGACTCTGGGGTAACTCAGAAAAGGGATGGGGAGAAACAGCCTAAAAAGGACTCCAAAGAGAATTCTAATACTACAAATTCCAAAGAGGGCCCCAAACAAAACTATAAGGGTAAGCCACCAGGGAAACCGAATCAGGCTAGTGTACCTTCTGGTCCCAGACCAGAAGGAGGTCAGAACAAGCCTCCATTCCAGCGAGCCTTTGGCTCATGCTTTGTTTGTAAGGCTACTGACCATGTGAAAGGAGATCCCAGATGTAAGGGTAAACCTTCAGGGGTCCAGCTTGCCTCCTTAGCCTTCGCTCCAGAAGAGGAAGTACATATGGCAAGTGGAAACTTTCTATTACTAGCTGATGAACCCACTGGAGTCTCAGCTAGTGTTTCTTTAGTCTCTCTGGGGTTGTGGGAACAACAGAATTTAGATGTCTATAACTCCATCCCAGATAATACTAAAGAGTATTATAAGGACAGTGTCCAGGTGAATGGTCAGGAGACTCCTGCCATTAGGGACACTGGAGCCAGCATAACTGTGGTGGATGAATCATTTTTCAAGGCAGAGGATGTTGCTAAGGCACCCAAATGCCTCACCAAGTTAGCTGGTGGGCCTGTGCAGATGTGTCCCCAGTTACCAGTTCTCATCCAATGTAATGATATGGCTGTAAACATACCTGTCAGTGTACAATGTGAAGTGCCAGGTAGGGTTCTGTTGGGTAATGACCTCAAGGCTCTTGGAGTTGTGTCACATACCCCCAGACCACCTAGCAAAAGGTTACAGGAGCTCACAAAACCTGCAAGAGAGAAAACCCTGCGAGGGTTATCTCAGGAGATGATGACAGAAATCACTCCTCTCCCACTGGAGCAACTTACTGCAGTAACTACCAGATCAGGAGCAAAGGGGCAACCCAAGACTCCTAGGAAAAAGCCAGCAGCAAGCACTCCAGTGCTTCCAACAAGGACTTCCCCTAGGTTGTCCAAAGTTACACCTGTAACTCCACCTCCAGCTGAGGCTGAGAGGGAGGTACAACCCTGTGTGGTTGAGCTAGACTCTGAGGAAGAGCTAGAAGGAGGCCCAAACCTTATTGGAGATTTGGACCCTGAGGACCATCCTGAGCTGCAGTCTTTACTGGCAGAAGGTGGGCCTAGCAGGGCAGCTTTTCGTAAGGGGCAAAGAGAATGTCCAACTCTGGAAGGTCTCCGCCACCAGGCAGCTTCTCAGGCTGATGGGCAAGAGCCTGGGAAGTATAGGTTACACTGGGAAGATGGCCTCTTCTACAGTGAACCAACTGAGTCTGAACCTGGAGACTACAAACGCCTTGTAGTCCCACAAGAGAACAGACAACAGTTCTTACAACTAGCCCATGAGATACCTTTGGCTGGTCACTTGAGTTTCAAGAAGACCAAGGAAAGGCTCTCTCTCTACTTTTATTGGCCAAAGATGGGGGCTGAAGTAGACAGATATTGTAAGAGCTGCCACACCTGCCAGACTTCTGGTAAGGTTGGTTCCAAGAATGTGGCACCTTTAGCGCCTCTCCCAGTTGTGGGAGTCCCATTTGAGAGGGTAGGGATTGACATTGTTGGTCCCCTTGATCCCCCAACCTCCTCAGGCAACAGGTTTATCCTTGTTGTAGTAGACCATGCTACTAGGTACCCTGAGGCAATTCCTATGAGGACTGTTACAGCTCCGGCTGTGGCTAAGGCCCTCCTTGGTATTTTTACCAGGGTTGGGTTTCCTAAGGAGGTAATCTCTGACAGGGGGTCAAACTTTATGTCCCACTACATGAAAGCCATGTGGAAAACCTGTGGAGTTACCTACAAGTTCTCAACCGCATACCACCCTCAGACAAACGGGTTGGTTGAAAGGTTTAACAGAACCATGAAGAGCATGATAGGTGCTTTAGAAGAACCCCTTAAGAAAAAGTGGGACCTTCTACTGCCATGCCTTCTCTTTGCTTATAGAGAAGTCCCTCAGGAGGGAGTAGGTTATTCTCCCTTTGAGCTTCTCTATGGCCATCCAGTCAGAGGTCCATTGGCCCTGATTAAGGAGGGATTGGAAGGTGCTCCTCCCCTCAAGCCAGTCAGAGTGACTGACTATGTGATAGGTCTCCGGAGGAGAATGTCACACATGATGGCAGAAGCAAGTGACAACTTGAAAGCTGGTCAAGCTCTGGTCAAACATTGGCACGACCAGAAGGCTAACATGGTTGAGTTTACTCAAGACCAGCTAGTTCTAGTTATGCTCCCAACAAGGCAGAGGGCCTTGCAAGACAAATGGATGGGACCCTTCAAGATTGTGGGAAAACTTGGAGAGGTCAACTATCTGGTGGATCTGGGCAGACCCAGGGAAGCTCCTAGAGTCTTCCACACCAACCGACTAAAAGCATACATCTCCAGACCTGATGTAGGAGCCTTGCTTCTAGCTTCAGCTGCAGAGGAAGAAGAGAGTGAATCTCTCCCTGATCTCCTCAGAGGTGTGCCTTTAGATGAAAAAGTTGAAGGAGTCAATCTCTCTTCAGACCTGACACCTGAGCAACAAGAGGAGTGCAAATCTATGTTAAATCAGTTTGCCTCCCTGTTCTCACTGTCACCAGGCTTGACCCCTTGGGGCCAGCATGAGATACTCACTGGTGACTGTCTGCCAGTCAAAAGCAGAGGATACAGAATGTCAGAACATATCAGAACCCACATCAAAGGAGAGGTCAAGAAGATGCTTGATCTCAGGGTAATAGAGCCCTCTACTAGTCCATGGTCTAGCCCAGTTGTGTTAGTACCAAAGGCAGGATCCAAAGACTTGAGATTCTGTGTGGACTATAGAGCTCTAAATGCAGTCACCAAGACTGATGCCCACCCTTTGCCCAGGACAGATGAGTTGGTGGATAAACTTGGTGCAGCCAAGTACCTCAGCACATTTGACCTGACGTCAGGCTATTGGCAAATAGCCCTGACAGACCATGCCAAGGAGAAAACTGCATTTTCAACCCCAGTTGGCTTGTACCAGTTTAAGGTCATGCCTTTTGGACTAAAAAATGCACCTGCCACATTCCAAAGGATGGTGAACCAAGTTCTAGCTGGGATGTAAGATTTCTGCATGGCATACTTGGATGACATTGCAGTCTTCAGCCACTCCTGGGAGGAGCATGTGAACCACCTAGGACATGTGTTGCAGGCCCTTGAACAGGCCCATTTGACCATCAAAGCCAGTAAGTGCCAGATTGGTCAAAGTAAGGTGGTCTACCTTGGACATGAGGTAGGAGGAGGAGAAATCAGGCCTTTGCTCAGCAAGATTGAAGCTGTGCAAAATTGGACAACACCAACTACTCAAACCCAAGTGAGAGCTTTCATAGGCCTCACTGGGTATTACAGGAATTTCATTGAGAACTATGGGACCATAGCTTCTCCACTGAATGTAATCTCCTCTCCCAAATTCCCTAAAAAGGTAAAATGGAATGAGGAGTGCAATCAGGCCTTTGAAAAACTGAAGAGAGCTCTTTGCCAAGCTCCAGTGTTAAGAGCTCCTGACTACCACCAAACTTTCATTGTACAAACTGATGCTTCCAATGTAGGTATAGGTGCAGTTCTAAGCCAACTGGATGAGAAGGGTAGGGAGCACCCCATTTGCTTCATCAGTAGGAAACTGAAGGATCCTGAGACAAGGTGGGCAACTATCGAAAGAGAATGCTTTGCTATTGTGTGGGCACTGAAGAAGTTTAGGCCATACTTGTATGGTTCTACTTTTGTTATTCAGACTGACCACCAACCCTTGAGATGGTTAATGCAAATGAAAGGGGAAAATCCAAAACTATTGAGATGGTCAATCTGCCTGCAAGGGTTTGATTTCACCATTGAGCACAGGTCAGGGTGTCACCATCAAAATGCTGATGGACTCTCTAGGATGTATATCATCGACTAGAGGTATGAGGTTCATCCAGGAGTGGATTAAATCCTCCTGTCCCTTAGTCTGGGGGGGGCGAGTGTTAGGGAGAATTCTCTGTTTAGGCTGAATTTCCCTACCTAGTGAGTCCCCCAGCAGCTTTGCTGGATTTCTGGGGTTTATTTTTTTCTCCTGCCAAGAGTGAGACTCTTTTACCCTCACTCTTGGGCATGTTGAAGTGTGTTTTCTTGGTTAAACCTTGTGTTGAATGGGCTATGGGGTCTTTTACTCCATAGGGCCTCATGTATTTTTTGGATGTGGGTTACACAGCACCCTCTGTGCCGTAACCCAGGGGTGTCCTAGGGACTCCCCAACATAGACTCCATACCCTGGGACTGACTACTGTCTCCCAGGGCATGTAAAGTCACCAAAGACTTTACTAGTCTTAAATCCTGAACAGAACCAGTACAAACCATCATATTGTGGACGTACTGGCTGGGGCAATTCGATTGCCCCAGGGTCTGTTAGTCGAGGGGGCACGTCTCCGTCCCCCCTGATCGAGTTTTGGCTGGTGGCAGTGGAAACTACTTTTTATATTCGACCGCGAATATTTTCCTATGGGATTTCCCATTGTTTTAGGCTAACACATTTAATTATTTATTTACGGTAGCCTTAAACATACCGCCGGTTTATATATTTATTATTATAACTCCGGTTGGGATTTTTTGCCAAAACTTGATACTAAAATGGCATTGGCGTTCGCCTCTGTAACTCTGACCCAAAGTGGAGCCCTTTGTCCCACTTTTGGCGGGCTTCTCCACAGAAGCCCTCCAAAGTGGTGCCACTCTGTCTGGGGTACTTAGGAGGGGTGGAGGGGGATTTAGGCACCCTGGACTGAGTTACCTAGGTAACTCAAGTCGCACTCCGTCCTGATTGGCCCAAGTTGTGAGCTGGCCGGCTCACCACTTAGCATGGTTGAGTGACAGCTAGGCTGGGTGAATGGGGGTTTACTGCATAAAAGCAGGGCTTTGGGGACTGGAACTTCAGAAGTCGCCACAGGACCTAAGAATCCAACGAGGGACGAGCTGAGCTGATCTGCTACGACGACACCGCCGGTGGAGCCCTGCTGAACCATCTCACCACTTTTCCCGACGACCGAGGAGAACTCTTAACGGAGTGGCTCCTTCCCTTGACTGGTGGGGACAACCAGTTTTCACCTTCTTTCCGTGCTTCGAGGTATCCCGTGGCCGCCTTGCCAGTGCCAAGCACCCCGGCAACCGGAACCCCACCACTTTTACTCCAACCGCGAAAGTCGGTACAACCCTTTAACCGGAGGACTCCGCGGCTGGTTTCTTCCCGGGCAGTGCAACGACCTTCTTCTTCTGCTCTTCAGCGAGATCTTCTTCTCCCCTGACCGACGTCGAGCCTTGCTGCCACTGCCTGGAACAACTGCCCCCGCTGGAGGATCCTTTCCGTTAAGGTACCGTGTTCCGCCTGGCTTCCCTTGCCACCGACTGTACGAGGTAGTTTTAGCCCTCGGCTTTCGATCCTGGGATTGCCTGGGACACTTTGGCTAAACTTTCTGAGCCTCTCTAACTATTTTCCGAACTCTTTTGCAAGACTCTGAATCCCTACCAACTGTGTGATCTTGGGCACGTTTTCGCTCTGTCTGCTCTAAGAGCGGGCCCTGCTTAGTGACTTTTGCTCACCTGTGACTTTGTGCTTCTTTGAGCTTACCAAAAGTGTTCTTGACCTTAGAGTGGTGTGTTTATCCTAATTCTGCTCTTTTTCCCTCCCGTCTTTAACCTACTAGAGTGTCATCTAACGTTAAGCGCTCACCTCTGTTTTAATTATGTGGTGTTAACCTAGAGTTGTCTAGATAGGAATAAGGATTGGGACTGCTTTCCATATAACTGTGTTTGGAGTGTTTCATTATATTTTGCTAGAGTGTTTTCAATTTGTGTGTTCTTAAAAATAAATAACTATATACTTTTGAAACCAAGCTCTGGTCAGTGTTTGCTTGTGCTATTGTGCCTGAGTACATATTGTGTATACTTTGCATACTGCCTAACTCTTCTTGAGGGAAGTCTGACTGCTCAGCCACAGCTACCAGGTAAATCTGGGTGGTGCAGACTGCTACCAAGTGGGTTTACTGCTATACCTGTAGTCTTAAATCTTTTGCAGTGTTCCCCAAGGGAACTGCACAGGTTTCTGCCTAACATTCACAGCCAGCTCCCTAAAAGTATTTTTTGAGAAGCTTTATTCTCCTGTTTACTTTGTTACTTCATTTCAAGAATCATCATACAAAGTGGTGCCCACTTATTCCTTTCCTTTACCTTATTATATACTCCCATGATTAATACTGCTTGAAAATCCTCTACTGCAAGTTTAGAGACACCAGAAGAGGTGCCCTACATTTTATTTCACCGACCCTCTTGTTTTCACTTATGAAGATGTAAAACAAGCCCCTCTGTTTAAATACCAGATAGGAATTTGAGGATCCATTACAACAGTAGCTGTCAATGCAATGATCCTTCTAGGTAATTTCCTGCATAGCTGAAAGAAAGCAGTTGTTGTTCGAGTATATAAGTAGGAAGGTAGATTGGACCCGAAATGCTATCAGCCTATCACTTTTGTGGACAATTCTGCTAAGCGATTCAACAGAGCAATCTAGCTAAAATACTAAGCTTGAAATAAAATGTATCCTAGGCAAGTATGTCCAAAGACATAATACACTCCATGTATTTGGGGTTTATGAACCTAACTGAAGCTTTCAAAAGTGTCAACAGATTGAAAGTGTGGATCACTTTGACATCTATGAGGATGTCAACATCATTTCAATTTTACACAAAATATACTGTGGCTTGATTGTGTCTGCTATGGTCATTTGGTTGAACTGAACTGTCCTGCCCATTTCCAAGCTCTCAGAAGTTAGGCTAACGCTTTTGTTTTAAGTAAAATAAAACTATTGCAAATACAACCAGGTTGGTAACTAAGAACATTTGGACCCTGGCATGCACTGATGACATGGCTCTGATGGTGTGAACGCCACTCACTCTGCAAACCTTGGTTGATGGGGACATTGAATTTATGTATTTGTGAGACCTACAATTTGTTATGTTTTGTTATCGTGCTCCAGATAAGATTTTGAGGTGGGAGTATTTTACACATGATTTTTGAAATTAGAGAGTAAATGCAATTTCAAGAGAGTAAAAATTAGTTTTCTCCTCTGCAAGAAAGTAAAACGTATCCAACATATAAACCCAGTGCATACGTAAAATCAGACCCATAGACAAAATGAGTTGTAGCTCAAAATTGGCTGGCTTGCCTTTAACCATTTTATTACACTTGCGGAAAATATTCTGCCATAAAATAACTTGTAAGTACAAGTACACACATCCAGGGGTGCACCTAGGCTATAAATTAGACGGGGCTAACCCTTCAAATGTTGGGAGAAGCACTAACTTCAGAGATGGTGGAGGGGTGCAAACTTACTTGTGTAAGGGCATTTAACGTCATTACTTGTAATGAGGCTATTCTAGTGCAGCTTCAATGTTACAATCCGTTAACTCTCTCCTTTAAGTCTGAAACACCCACTTCTTGCAGATCCTGAAGGTCCTAGAAAGTGTCCAAATGGCAGATGGTGTGCAATGAAAGACTCAATCTCATAGCATAACAGGACATTGCAGAGTGTGGGGCAGTACCCTGGACGGCCCAAACCACTTCAGTGGCTCGGAGCAACAGGGGAGAAAATGTAATGTTGGTTCTACCACAGTCTGCTATACTAGAATTTCTGGTGCACTGACTGGCTGGTGCGACTGTCTGCCTGTCAAATCCAGTGTTACGAGATTGGAGGCGGGCCAGTGCAGCAATAATGCATTTCTTTTATTTAATTTTTTTTATTAGCTTATAAAATCCTTTAAAATAATGCATTTCCATGTGGCAGTACTGGAGCTACTAGCAGAGGAGCACCCTCGTACACCAATGTGGCCCTACACTTATTAAAACTGTCCTAGTATAGTAAGGGTGTACACGTAATCATTTATAAGCAGTTCATTTTTTGCAGTTGAAGTTAGGGTGATATTACAATATTTGCCCAGGATCACACACTTACGCTAAACAGCGAAGCAGGGATTTTAACCCACTCTTTCAAATTTCAACTTTCTTCCATTCCAGACTTACACATATTTAAGTTTTGGGTGTCAAGACTTACAAAAATACTGTCCTATAGAGTTTACTTGCAAAATACTCAAATTGCATAGTAAAGCATCATGACAACATGTAAATCCTTATAGCAGCAAGTTGGGGAAAAATAATATCACTGTATGGTACCTTTATTTTCCACATCCTGAATGGAAAACGATAAGATGCAAAAGAAAAATATCCTGATTTAGCCACTTTATTTTCAGCGTTTAAAAACACACAACAAAATAAGTTGTGCGCATGACACATGGTAATGGGGGGATGGGGGCACAGAGACAGTCAAGGGGGACGGGGGGACATGACATGGTAACGGGGGGATGGGGGCAACAGAGACAGTCAAGGGGGTGGAGGGAGGGAGGGGAGGCATGAAACGCTAACGGGGGAAGGGGGCACAGAGACAGTCACAGGGGCGGGGGGAGGGAGGAGGGAGGGGAGGCATGACACAGTAACGGGGGCATGGGGGCAACAGAGACAGTCACGGGGGGTGGGGGGAGGGAGTGGAGGCATGACACAGTAACGGGGCAAGGGGGGACAGAGACAGTCACGGGGCGGGGGGAGGGAGGGGAGGCATGACACGGTAATGGGGGCATGGGGGCACAAAGACAGTCACGGGGAGGGAGGAGAGCATGACACGGTAATGGGGGGCATGGGGCAGAGACAGTCACGGGGGCGGGAGAGGGCAGGCATGACACGTAACAGGGGTAAGGGGGCTCAGAGACAGTCATGGGGGGCGGGGGGATGGAGGGAAGGCATGACACGTAACGGGGAAAGGGGCACAGAGACAGTCATGGGGGGCGGGGGGAGGAAGGGGAGGCATGACACGGTACCGGCAGGCAAGAGGGCACAGACAGTCAAGGGGGGAGGGAGTGGAGGCATGACATGGTAACAGGGTCATCGGGGCACAGAGACAGTCATGGGGGAGGGAGGGGAGCATGACACAGTAACAGGGGGCATGGGGGCAGAGACAGTCATGGAGGCGGGGGAGGGCAGGCATGACACGTAACGGGGGCAAGGGGGCACATAGACAGTCACGGGGGCAGGGGGAGGGAGGGGAGGCATGACACGTAACGGGGCAAGGAGGACCAGAGACAGTCACGGGGAGGGAGGGGAGGCATGACACTGTAACGGGGCAAGGGGGCACAGAGACAATCACGGGGGTGGGAGAGGGAGGGGAGGCATGACACGTAACAGGGGGCATGGGGGCACAGAGACAGTCACGGGGGAGGGAGGGGAGCATGACACAGTAACAGGGGGCATGGGGGCGCAGAGACAGTCATGGGGGAGGAAGGGGGGGAGAGAGGAGGGAGGGGAGGCATGACACAGTAACGGGGGCATGGGGGCAACAGAGACAGTCACGGGGGTGGGGGGAGGGACGGGAGGCATGACATGGTAACTGGGGCAAGGGGGCACAGAGACAGTCACGGGGGAGGGAAGGAGGGGAGGCATGACACAGTAATGGGGGCATGGGGGCAACAGAGAGTCACAGGGTTGGGGGACAGGCTATGCTGCTGATGACAAAGGAAACGTGTTTTCCAGAGTCACAGCCCCCCCCCCCCGGGACACACAGGCTGCGTCGACAACACTGTATTGGAGTTCATCAGGGACACAGCCTGTGTCTCAGGGGGACTGTGACTTTAGGAAATGGGCAGTTGGTTGATCATCCGACCCGAGCAGATGGATTTGCTTTGGAAGAAACAAAATACTTTGAACTGGTTTAAATTGCGGTTTTATTTCTCTCTGACAGCCCGGACCATGCGAGATTAGATCAGATAGTGATCCGGGCTGTCAGACAGAAAATAAAAATGCAATTGAAAAGCGCCTGCAGCAGAAGGGCGGGTTGCTTACCTGGCTGGTGTCACCGCGTTTGTGGCCTCCTCTCTCAGATTACTCTGCAAATGAAATAACGCAGCAGAAGGAACGTGCGTTTCTGGAAAGGTCTTCCAGGGCCGAGGGGTGGGTTGAGCCCTGGATTAGGAAACATGTCTCAGAGAGACTGGCAAGGGAAGGGTCTGCCTGCCTCAAGGCAGGAGCTTGCTTGCTACAGTGCCATCTAGTGGTGCAAAGTATGCTCTTGTTAATTAATAAACACAGCGTACATGGTACGCAGTAGAAACAAAAATCATCCGTATTTCCCATAATAAGATGCGTAAATAAACACAATACGCACCTTATCTAGAGGGCTGTTTGTTATGTTAACATTATTTATAAAAGGCGACGTTCACCACAAGAGGCATCTTGGTGCTACTCATCATGACAGTGGGGAAGATAGGTCAAAAATGGTTTGTATTCAGTGCCTGATGGAAAGAGAAATTATTAAATGTAACCCTGAGCACAAGGAAGAGAGGATTCAACAAAGAGGCAGCTGCGACAGAAAATGAACCTCCACAAATCCAACTAAATTTGAACCTAGAGATGGGGACGCGGCAAGCATCCACAGAGCACAGTGCTCAACCAGGCACATATTGGTGGAATTTCGCCTCAAGGTACTCAGTGCCAGGACCATAAAAGGCACAATGCATTAAGCATAATGCCTTAATTTGAATACACTGAGCTACAGGAGCCAATGTAATGTCCACAAAACAGGCGAGATATAAGCAAAGCGTATAGTAGAAGTAGCTATTTGTGCTGCAGAGATTGGAAGAACTTGGAGATGTTGCAATAAGTATGCAGACTGGGCCAGAAGCAATGAATCACGGTAATCGATAGAAGATGTAACCAAAGCTAAAACCATCAGGCCATGCAGCGGCACTGGGAAAAATGAGAAGACATGGCGAAGCATTTTTAGTTGGAAGTAGCGCAGCTGACCCACTGCACCAACATCAGGCTCCATTGACAGTGAATCGGATATTTTCCCTTCCAAATCCTTAACTACCGGAACCAGGGAAGGAAAAGGATCTAGAGAGGATGGCCAAAACACAGGAGTCCAAAAAGAAGATGCAGAGGGTGGGCGGCCCACCCGGCCCACCCCACCATCTTCAGTTTTGTCGCTGTTCAACTTCAGCTATTTATTACCCATCCATTACCCCACAGCCTCCAGACAAATCCGGAACCTGGCTGCCTACTCAGGAAGAGTGAGATCAAGGTGAACCAGGATCTGAGTGTCATCTGCGTATGAATAGCAGAGGAAAGCGTGGGAGAAGATGATTTTGGTCAGAGGTTGAATATACCAGTTGAATAGTACTAGTGAGATGGCAGACCCTTGAGGAACACCACAAATTAGAGCGAACAGGTAGAATAGAAAAAGTTTAACACCGATACAAGAGAAAAGAAAAGAAACAAGATAATACGGCACCAGAGAGGCCAGCCCCCTTAAGTCGATCGAGCAAGATGGTCGACAGTGTGAAAGGCTGCATGTGGTCAAGCAAAAAAAGAGCCCCACGCCGCCTTGATTATATAGCTGGGCCAGATCACCCACAATGGAGACCTGCACACTCTCGGTTCAGTGTGCTGGTCAAACACCAGACTGTGAGGGATGAAAAACCAAAGATTTTTCAAGAAAGGAACTAATTAACCATTGACATTGTAAACAACAAAACATTAAACAGTAAACACAATAAACAATTAAACATTGAAAAGTCAGAAATAATGTGTGATGGCAAGCCAAATCAGCAATTTGGATCTACATGGGCCTTAGGATGTAAATTGAAATAGGTAAGACATTGTTGCTAGCTAAGCATGACATGCTTAGACAATGTAGAGTGGGTAGGTAACATTGAATCTTTAGCGACCAAAATAGCCCATGCCCATGGTATCCTAAAAAGCTACAGGAGGAAACAGGGTGGTTTTCCTATGGATCTGTTCTTTTGTAAATATAAAGCTAAGTCAATGTATGTAGCTTAGAAAGGATTTGGGTTGGGGGCAGGGATGTAATTTCACCAAAATATCAGGGGTATCGGAAGTGACATCACACGACACGTGACCTCCCCAATGACATCACAAGGAGTGATGTATTTTGACCCAGCCCCCAAGTGACATCACATGAAGTGGTGGCCCATGACCTTTCGCCACTTGACATCACAGTAAGTGGCATGATCTGTTTTCATACACTTTGTGTGTGTGCTTGCTAAAAGGGTATCACACCAACATAAGGTGAGCACATCTGGGAACCACAAACTTATGAGATGGGCCAGGCAGATTCGACCCAACTCCCAGAAATCACAACTTGTCAGAGCGTGGTGTGCACAACGCCTGTCACATGTTCTAGCTGCTATCCTGGTTTTGCCCTCAGCGATGGGGTCAACATGTAGGCTAGCCCTGCTCAGCAATGTACACACTGATGCTAGACAGTTATGAGTGCATTCAATCATGTAGGATTCTTTGTGTGATGCGCTAGAAACTGCGTTGCAACCACGTCAAGGTGTTGTAGATGAAGGGTGCAAGGAGGAAATCTAGTAAAAGGGAGGCGCTGGAGTTAAGGAGCATGTTCTTGAGGTGCACTCTTCAGATAATGCTATGGATGCTGCCTTCATTTAATTACGTTATTCATGGCGCTAGACATGTGTATTCTTGGTGCTAGTGAATCGTCTTAAGCGTGCAAGCAGTAAGAAAAGCAGCCGGTCGGCGTGAAGGTCTTAGGGTGCACACCTGAGCCATCGCTGTAGCAGAAGCCCAGTCCCGGTTCAGAGTGTTTCCGAGCTTTATGAAGTTGGTGCCTTTCTCAGGTGAGGGATGGATGGAGAGGCCGTGTTTCCGAAAGGAACTACCACCAAAACCTGTGCACCTAGACAACAGGATTGGTTGAGCGCATGGATGCTGATGGCCCAAATCCTGTCGCTGGCTTTCCCATATTTCCACGATGTGTGTGTGTGTGTGTGTGTGTGTGTGAGAGAGAGAGATAGATCCTGGACACATCACCTTACCTATCATACATTGTGGTGCTTTAGAAATAGGCCTGCAACATTACTAATTGTCGATTAGCAATTGTTCATTTGCGTATCTTTGTGGGGAGGGAAGGGGATCTGGGGCAGCACGCCTACCTGCCCAATCTAAGGCAATTTCTAGCCAAGACTGATCCTTCATCCACTAGCCTGAATTACCATATTGACCCAGCAGCCCCACACAACTCATACTCATCACGTCTGCCATGATTTACCATCCCCGGCAGAGGGATCCGTTTTTACTTTTTACACCCCTGCACTCCTGACTGTAGACAACGTAGCTCATTTTTGGTGGACTGTTCAGCCTGCCTTCATTCAGCATTTTGCAATCCTTTTCAGTATTACAGTTTCAACAAAAGGGGTTCCAGAGGTACACAAACAAAGGGAGGTAAACAAACAGGAAAAGAGGTGTACTGACTGGGAAGGATGGAAATCAAAGGGGTGGGTACAGTTAGTATGCACACACGTGGATACAAAGCCTGCAGACAAGGAGGACACCTATAAACAGGCACATGGAGAGATAAACACACAAAGGCAGGGAAAGAGATGAACAATGGAAGAAGTACACGGAAGTAGAAGGGGTAACGACGTACATAAAGGTAATTACTATTACACAGAGACAAATGGTGAAACGCGCACATGGTGAATCGCGTGGATTTACACACAATATACCCGACGTCACTAAAACAAAAAGAGCACCGGTGATAGATAATCTGATCAGTACATGGCAAGAGCAGATCAGCAGCCCAGCCGGAGAGCACAGACACATGGCTGGACGTGGGGCAGGAGCAGACACACAAGAAACATTGAAAGGCAGACAGGAAAAAGCAGATCTGCAGAGACAGATGAAAAAAGCAGACAGGGGAGGGTGGCAACTGCAAAGGAGGCCGGCAGATGCCCAGAGGAGAGTGACAGCTCACAAAGCATGCAAGAAAGAGTACGCCCCCCTGTGGACTGAGAGGGAACGTGCACACGTCTGAGAGGGCGGGATCATGAACAAATACCCAAGCACAAAAAGGTGGTGCATCCCTTCCATGCACTGTCAAGATAAACAGAAATGTGTGCAGCCGCCTTGCCAAAAGAAAAGACATTCACAAAAACAGCATCAGCATATACAGCCCCCAGAAAGCACTAGCCATGAGTTCGGCCTAAGATCAGAACCAGCACACATACCGGGGATAGGAACGTTCCCCAGAGGAGACCAATCCATTGCACTTTTATTTTAGTCCCACTCTAATCAAGACTGACATGCCCTCTTCCTGCATGGTGGTGCTGGCGCAGCGTGGAAATAATGCTCTCGGGAAGCAAGGTCTGTTAATAGTTGAGACTGGCAGGAAGCTGCTCCACCTATTTAATAAGAGGGTCACATGGGTGATCATGTGAGCCATCTCATGTGACTAGGCAGGTGCTCTTGACCACAGCCCACCCGCAGCCCAGGAAGTTCAGTTTAAGGAGGGGTGGCAGCTGTGACTGCTGGGGTCACAGCTGCAACCCCTGGTGACCCTGAAATGATGGCCCAGTTGGGGGGGGGCTACTCTGATCTGTCTTTAAAATCAATACACGTGAAGGAGAAACAAGTTTTACAGGCTTCTCATGGCGTGTATCAGAGCATTCCAACACATCCAATTAGTTTTTAATGTGACCTGGGATATTTCCTGGATATGATTTGTCTGACTCTGCTACTTCATGTGTCGGCTTCCTTCTTTTGCAACATTAATCTTGTCTTAATTTAAACAATTATTGTAGCGTTGTGGACCTCAGAGATCAGTGAAAGCAGCAACTGTTTAATATATGTTTAGAGGTGGGTGACGGACCTGGTTTATTCACAACTTTATCAACGTCCTGCGATGTTACAAAAGCTGAGAGAAAGGACTTATCCCAGAAATTCTTTTGATTTAAAATCAACACTTGAGAGAGTTGTGTGATGGCTACACTCTCAGTATAAAACTATCTTTCGATAAAGTGATATCACCATTATGAAACATTTTTGGAGTGCTTTGTTAAATCTGACTTGTTTCCTCTTCTTTTTCGCAATTTAGTTACATAGAAGGAACACATTGTCAGGCCAATTCATGGAATGAATGTGCACTGAAAATATCGGCGCAAGCGTGTGAAAACGTGCGAATCGCAGTGAAAGAGAGAAAAATCGCAGTGCAAGTGCGAATATCGCAGGGAAACCAGCACACATCTATTCATGGAAGTCTGTGCGCGCGTAAGGTCTGGGATGTGCGCTGAAAAAGTGCGTGGCGCACGCCGGCGCACATGTCATCTAACGGTGTGCGCTAAGGCCACAGCGAAAGCGCACATAGCGCGGCGCACATAACAAAAGTAGGCGGAACACGGGGCGTGACATGCGGAATGGGGAACAACTTGTGAAAATGTGGGCATCGCGGGGGAAGTACAGGAGGCAAGTGCACGGAACGCCCACACGCTCGCCTACAACACGTATTCATGGAATCGAATAGGGCAAAGCAGCGCATGGGCAAAGACGCGCACATGCCTAAACACGTCCGCCACACGAAGGCAGGCGGTCGCGTCCCTGCGCATGAAAAAATGTGCGCCAAAATGTGTGCCCACAAAAAGCAGGTATATACAGCTATGTAGAATGTCCCATACTGTGGGCCTCTAGGACAAAAGACGTGCAAAGGGGTACGCGACAAATACGGACACCCGCTGTGTGAAAAATAGCATGTGCGTGTATTTCGGGGGTGCGCGGGAAGTCCTACATGCTATTTGCCCTGGGGGAGCGGGGTACGTGTATTACGGGTGTTCGCGTGAAGTTTCACACGCGATTGGCCTGGGTACGTGTATGTCAGGGGTGCGCGTGAAGTTCCACATGCGATTGGCCTGGGTACGTGTATTTCAGGGGTTTGCGTGAAGTTTCACACGCAATTGGCCTGGGTACGTGTATTTCAGGGGTGCGCGTGAAGTTTCACACGCGATTGGCTTGGGTATGTGTATTTCAGGGGTGCGCGTGAAGTTTCACACGCGATTGGGCCTGGGCAAGCGGGGTACCACTCACCGTCTGCCTTGGGTGTAGAAGAACGCGTAACCAACACCCACCCGCCGTGAAGTAATAGCGTGTGAACCCCAACGCCTGGAAAACACACGCACCGCACCCCATGAAAAGCACGTACAGGCCAGTGCGCGATACGTCACAGCACGCATACGCGCTAAGGGACTTTCCTCGAATATACACGCTGACGTGCAAGAATTTCACGTGCCAAATCACTCCGTATCAAGCTGGCCACGCAAAAACACACGGAAGACCACGCTCCTGCCCAAAAGGCCGAATTACTGCCTCCCAGAGCCCCGACCAGCCTCCCACGAGCCATCTGCTGCTGCCTGCCTGCCTGCCTGCCATCGTGCCCTGGCATTTTGTGCCTGCACATCTGCCATCTGCAGGGGTCCAGTTGCTGTGTCCATACCTGACTGGTATACCATCGCTCCACAGCCCAGCCCCAGGACCCAGTTGCCCACCCACGCCTGCCTCAGGGGTCGCCATGTCGGGGCAAACACCATCTGAGACCACTGGCGACCCCCAGCCAGAGGGGCAGAGGGCCACCAGCTTCAGTCAGAAGGAAGTTGGTGTCCTGGTGGAGCTTGTCCTGGGGCATTATGATGCCCTCTTCGGATCATCACGCGCCAACAAGGAAGGACGGGACAGGATCTGGGACGACTTTGTGGTTGCCATCAACGCAGAGGGGGTGGCAACCCGCAACATCAAGCAAGTCAAGAAGCGCTGGGAGGACTTGAGGTCCAGGACCCTCTTAAAGGCCCAGCGCCTCGTGGAAGGGGGCCGCATGAGTACCATCCAGCTGAGGGTCCTGGAACGTGTACACCCAGCGCTCCACGCCCAGATCCTTGAGAGGCAGACCCGTCTGGAGTTGAGCGGTAAGTGGCCAAGCATTGCTGTGTGAGACAGGGCATGTTGCAGTGTGCTGGTTGTCTGATACTTGCCTGTATGTGTGACATAGGCCATGTACTGATGTGTGTGTGCAGAGACATCATGGTCATGCATGTGAGACCAGTAATGTGTGAACCACATGGTTGGTGCATGTGTTTAAATGCAACATGGGGAGCTCTATGCGGAATGGACACATGAGAGCATGCCAGTCTCTGTTCCTGGACATGGGTGGGGGTGAAGGATGGGTGCTGATGCCATGTACATGTATGGTGTCCATGTCTGTGTGTATGACCTGCGTGTCTGTGACTTGTGAATGCCATGGATGCATGACACATGTCTGTGACAATGTTCAGATTCACTGATGCAGCCTAGTCATCCTTGTATCCACTGTGTCTGGGGTGTACGAGGCCAGATGGATGAAACTACGGTGAAGTGTGTGCATGTGATAGGCATGACCCATGATGCATGTGAGTTTCAAACCAACATTGTATGTTTCAAGAGTCCCTTGGACATGTATGCTAATGTCCATAGCATGCGCCATGCCTGTTACTGAATGTGTTTTGCCTGCACTGACCCATGTGTTGTGGAGGGACATGATGTAAGTGATGTTTGACAGTGCCACTCATCTGCCATTGCTTCCTGTCTAGGGGACCATTGTACAGTACCCTGATGCTTGTGTTCTATGTCTCCCTCTACACAGCGGCAAGTGAAGAAGAGGGCGAGACGGCGCTGTGGAGCAAAGCGGCGGGGATGCCCCCACGGCTGCAGCGGAAGGGGTGGGTGAGCCCCCACAGGGGCTTGCAATGGCAGAAGAAGGTGTGGAGCCATCCAGGTTGGTGGTTTCCACAGAGGAGGAGGAGGCCGCTACTGAGCTGCACATGGGGCCTGGTGGGGGTGGTACCACTGGTGCAAGTGGTGCAGTCCAGGGGCAGGGGCAGGAGGCAGCACAGGTCGCCGTGGAGGGGCCTGTGCATGTCACTGTCCCTGACACTGTGACTGCACCACCATGCACCAGCAAGGATGCCCCATCCCAGGCCCGTCCGCAGGTAGGGGTATGTCCATGTCATCTGACACTCCTCTACCTGGGGACGAGGGACCCCCTGGCCGTATGGAGAAGGTCCTGATTGGTGTCGCGTTGCGCACGCGTGACATTCGTGATGACGTGCGTGCTTTCCGGGGGGAGCACGGACGTCATCACGAAGATCAGCGTGCCAACGTGGCCCAGTTGGGAGCGACCATGGTCGGGGGTTTCGTACATGTGTCGGCCACTCTGGCGACCCTCTCCTCCTCTGTGGAGGCTATGCGCCAGTCGTTCTCCATGCCGTCTTCCGGCCCAGATGCCACCAGGGCCCCCTGTGGACCTGCCCCGACCAACGCAGCCAGCTCGGTGGGGCTCACATCCCTGCCACAGTCGGGAGTCGGAGGTTCAGCAGGGGTGGACACACCAGCAACTGGACCCCAGCAGTTGGAGGATGTGCCGGCATCATCGGGCAGGGCACGTGCACAACGGCGTCGGTGGATTCCATCAGCCTGGATGCTGTTGTGCTGGCAGAGGCAGTTGCGTCGGAGGCAGAGGCAGGCTCGACGTGGGAGGCATCATGGCTCGGGGCCATCTACATCAGAGTGGCAGGCATCGGCCATAGGGCAGGAGAACCCTGGAATGGGAGTGTCTTCCATGTGGCAGCGGTTGGGACAGCAGATAGGTGTGGAGCGGCGGCGGGCGGAGGAGGAACGGCTCACAATGGTCAGGGCGGAGAACTCCATGCGCAGGGCGCTGAGGCGGGCTGAGTGCCTCGAGGGTATTCGCAGCTAGTTGGAGCTGGACACCGCATTATCCCTGCGAGACCTCGGGGCCAGTGAACATGCCTGCCTCCAAGCCATTGAACAGGAGTTCGAAGATGCCCTGGCCCATGACATCAACCAGTGAGCCGTTGGACTTGCCCGCCGCCATTGTATATAGTTCATTAGTGTCAAGTTTCCTTTCTTTTTTTCTTCCCTTTGGGGCGCATGGACTATGCCCCACATTTTTTTATATAGTTGTTTATTCTGTAGGCTTTTTTGTAGGTTTCCTTTGGACAGTTGGGCTCATGGACCCAGGATTTCATCCTTGTAAATAGTTGGAGTGTGCATTAGTCAGCTTTTTCTTTTTTGATTTTTCCATGGAGCAATGGATTTTACTTTTTCATTTCGGTTTGGATTTGCTTTGTTGGAAGGAGACTTTGGAGACATTTTTGATTTCATATATTTTGGATTCTGATTTCCTTTTTTTATCATTATGTGACATTCTGCATTGTTTTCCTTATGTCCATTGTTTGGTATTTGATTTTCTTTCACCACATTCTTTGTTCAATACATTTGTTCCCGTACTTCAATGTGTGGTATTCTCTCATTGGTTTCATGCATGTCACGATGTGGGTGTTCACATTCACTGGCACCCATTGTGTGTGTGTGACGGACATGTGCTGATGTACATACATGCCATTTGGGTTTTTTCATGTAATGGGCATTTCAATGTGGGGTGTATGTTATGCTTGGTTGGTTATTTGGGCAGGGGTGGCGTGCCGTGGGATTTTGGTGGACATGAGGGCCATGATTGTGGGTCATGTTGACATGTTGGGGGGTGACATGAGTGGGACATGAGTGGGGGCCTGCTGGCAGGTGCCCCTGACTGCTGGGGGGTGGGGGTGCTGGGGGACATGAGTGGGGCATGAGTGGGGGCGTGCCTACAGGTGCCCCTGACTGCTGGGGGGTGGGGGTGCTGTGAGACATGTGTTGGTGATCATATTGCAATGTGACATGTGGCTTGGCTTGGGGGCATGCCCATGGTGGATGGGCTGCCTGCGGGACATGACCAGGGGTGCACGGTAGTCCCCTGTGGTGTGGGCTGCCTGCAGGGGCCGTGGAGGGGGTAGAGGGGACACCTGGGAGGACCCACACTGCCAATTCACGTGTAAAACTTCCTGCGCACCCCTGAAATACACATACCCAGGCCAATCGCGTGTACAACTTCCCGCGCACCCCTGAAATACACATACCCAGGCCAATCACGTGTGAAACTTCCCGCGCACCCCTGAAATACATGTACCCAGGCCAATCGCGTGTGAAACTACCTGCGAGCCCCTGAAATACACGTACCCTGTTCCCCAAGGCCCAATCACGTGTGAAACTTCACGCGCACCCCTGAAATACACGTACCCAGGCCAATCGCGTGTGAAACTTCACACGCACCCCTGAAATACACATACCCAGGCCAATCGTGTGTGAAACTACCCGCGAGCCCCTGAAATACACATACCCCGCTCCCCCAGGCCCAATCGCATGTGGAACTTCCTGCGCCCCCCTGAAATACATGTACCCAGGCCAATCGTGTGTGAAACTACCCGCGAGCCCCTGAAATACACGTACCCCACTCCCCCAGGCCCAATCGCGTGGGAACCTACCCGCAAGCCCCTGGAATACACATACCCAGGCCAATCGCGTGTAAAACTTGCCGCGCTCCCCTGAAATACACGTACCCCGCTGCCCCAGGCCCGATCACGTGTGAAACTTCCCGCGCACCCCTGGAATACACGTACCCAGGCCAATCGCGTGTAGAAATTCATGCGAACAACAGTTATACACGTACCCCAATCGCACAGGCCCTTTCGCGTGTGGAAGTTACAGCGAAACCCGTAATACACGTTCCCCGCTTGGCGTTTGCTGTTTGGCAGTCCGGTAAACTGGTCCAGGGTTGGTGCAGCCCTCTGCGCTGGATTGGGGATTTTTGATGGCCTTTCCTTGCGCGAGGGCGTTCTTGGGGGCGTAACTGGCGTTGCTGTAGGGTCACTGCACCACTCTGCGCCACGGCTGCTTTTGGAGGCTAAAATCCATGAATACGCTGTGCGCGGAAATTGATTTTAGCGCATGCGGCTGGCGCAGACATTCGCACGGGAACACTGTGCGCCAGCCGCGTGCGCCACTTTTGTGCAAATTTCTATGAATTACCCTTTTATTCTTCCACTCCACAGGTCACCTTACCTGAAAAACATATTGTCACAGTGCTTTTTGCAGTTTGCTAACAATGCACTATTAACAAGTGTGCATTGTATAAGCCAAAGTGATTTGCATTGGAAACTATTTTAAATTTGACATTAGCATGTTATACATGGTTGCATATTGATATTATTGTTTTCTGGTTTTATGTACGTTTATTGAAATATTAAAATTTGTTAGTATAAATTAACCTTCTTGTGTGTCTATTTATATTATGTAAAATGTGTATTCACTTGCTTCATGAGTTTTTTTTTCGAAATAATGTTTTTTTGGTTGGACTTATCTTGTAGAATAGATATTAGAGCATTAGAAAATCTACTTTTGAAAATGATTTGATTTCAGCAAACCACCATATTGAATAGAGAAAGCGAAACACAACCACTATTCTAAGTTAGCAATGATGTGATCTGAATTTAAAAATGGGATGTAGCTGTGATTTATTAGAATGATGAGGTGTTCATGGAGTAATGTTCGCATGTGAGCAGATAGGCCGAAATTGATTGATGGGTGTAGCTTCACTCTAATTGTTTGTTGGTGTAGAGTAGAGAGTGAGCATATGGGAGGTGAGTGTTTGGGTGGAGTTATAAACTAAGGAGTTCGCTATTCTGGATTTCAAGCGTGCGTTTGCTTGATAGTGACTTAATAAGCGTATTCAGTGGTGTCATTGCTCGGGATCTCATTGAGCATTGTCATCGGGTTGCAAGAACTCAGTCGCCTCAGATATTCATAGTGGGCATTACGGAAAGAGTCACATTTCTAGAGTTTTGAGGAAGGTCATATAGTGTAGCTAGCTACTGTGCTTTCAAAACAAGTAAAGTACTGCTAATTGCATTTTTGGGTGTCCAAATAATCAAGGTTTATTTTGGAAAGAATTCTTGAAGCTATTATTGTGCAGCTTGTCTTGTAGGCACTAACAGTTTGGAAACAATGTGAAAGTATCCAGTGAAAAGCAAGATTATTGATTTTTTTCATTTAGCTAAATGTAAGCTTTGGCACACAGACCACTTAACGCACGTGCCCTCTCACAACACGTGAACACACTAGCAGTCATGATTGTAGCTGCATCTTTCCCCTTCTGCTGCCTACGGTTCTTTATTCCTTCGTCATTACAAGAACTGGTCCTCTATAATGTACCCAACCCAGTGTATACCAAAGTGACCACTATTCCCATGTTCAATGTAGCAATAACACAGTCTTTCTGTATTGCTACTAAGCAGGTGAAAAGAGAAAAAAGAAATGCTGACAATAATTTCGGACACATAAAATACCTATGTGGCTGACTCTGCCCAAGTGACTAATAATATGTGGTATCAGCACATTTGCTCGGTGGGTAGAGGGGCATCTGATGGGAGCTGCTATGTGTGCTCTCTTATTCCCTACTCCATGAGCGCTTCCAGGACATTTGTGCCCACATAAGTACCTGCACATGATGCACATTGCCTTACCCATTTAGCACTCTACACGGCTAGGGGGCAGTTTGAGATAAAATGGGCCACTTCACGATGGATGTCAAAAGACACATTCCCCTGCGAGGATAGTTACATAAAAACAAAGGCTATGATGGATGACCCAAAGATGAAAAATAAGATGATACAATATATATTAGATGGCCCAAGCAAAGGAGACTCTACAACAGTAGACCACAAATTGTTGCAATGCCCACATGTTGTAGGGAAGGAGATAGGGGGGCTCAGGATGCTGGGAAAGACCCCAGAAACCGATATATGAACAGTTACACACTTCAAGCAGATGGGTTGAAGAGATGATGGTGTGTAAAGCACAAGCACTCATGTCAGTGCTAGCAGAAGCAGTACCGAATGCAAATGATGGATGCCTCAAAGAATGGACTAAATATTCCAAGCTGCTCACATAGAAAGGGGGGTGAAGCATTCCCCCTACCCATAATTCCCCAGAAAATTCCACATTAAGCTCCAGAAATATTGGCCCTGTGAAAGTAGGGGAAAGCCAAGAGTGCAAACGTATTTTTGATGTGCCCGGCATGAAAATAGGCAGTACCGTATTGATAGACCACTTTTTGGCTTGTGGCTCCACAGCATATATGAAGCTGCCCCCGAATTGGGGAGGGCTGTGTTCCTAAGTGCTGATAAGCATACACAAATTGGTAGTGCCCAAAAGCGATGTACACATTGCAGATTTCCCTCAAATGAATTTTCACATGAGAAAGAAAAGATTCTTAAACATCGAATTAGCAAAAAAAAAGTAGCATCTATATCTCAGACAAAATGGAAGAGGCATTTGATGACATACCATTTGTGCATAGATTGTTCAGCAGGACAGAAATGTTATTTTACTCTATTATTCCCAGGGTGCAAGCCAACACAAATACCAAGTGGTTGCAGACTGGCACCGAGAAGAACAGAAAATGATGATTCCCAAGCGTAAGGCACATTTCTCTTTGATTAAGTGAAGCAACAAACAGCCCTTGAAAGCCAGGTGCTCATTAATTAATGCTTGATATTAAAAGAAAAGTAACTCAAACAAGACCCCAGTGGCCAGGAAGGGTAAAAAGACCCATATTAATATGGGCTAAAATCCTAGTAAAAGTCTAGCAAAATAATTCAAAATGTGGTCTCCTCACACGTGACTTTTAGATGGAGAAGAGTAGCTATTCATTAACTCCAAACACAGATAGGCTGTGACCTTCACTCCCCTCAAGTTCTCAGTAAAAAGATACAGGACAAAGCCAAGTTCAGAGCTACAGTCCTGGCTTGTGGCCTAGGAAATCATAGATGGTGTCTTATTCATTGGGAAAAGCAGTACCTTGATGCTGCTCCCCCTACCACTATTGTTGCTCATGTGCTGATTTATTTATTTATTTATTTATTTATTTATTCAGATTTATTTAAAGCGCACGTCAGCCCGGGGGCATCGTGGCGCTGTTACATGAGGACATACATAATCTGGTTACCGTGGAAGGAAGATGGTTACAAAGCAGTTTTCATTACAAGGCACATTTCGTAACAGACGTCTGCGAGCTGGTGTGGGTGAAAGAAGGAAGGAGTTAGTTGAATAGAGTGGTTTTGAGAGATTTGCGAAAGGCGTACAGAGAAGGTTCTGCTCTGAGTGAGTTAGGGAGGGCATTCCAGAGCTTAGGAGCTATGTGTGGGAAGCCTATGCCGCCGGCTTTGGCTCTTTTTACAGTGGGTACTCGGAGTTGGTTGGCGTGATGGCTTCTTCTGGGACGGATGGAAGAGTTCTTAGTTATAGTTTCAGATAGGTAGGGGGGTGCTGTGTGATTGATGCACTTGTGTGTGAGAGTGAGGATTTTAAAGTTGATTCTTTCCTTGACTGGGAGCCAGTGGACAAGTCTTCTGGCCTGTGAAATATGGTCAGTTTTAGGGATGTGTAGTGCAGCGCGGAGGGCATTGTTTTGCACTATTTGAAGCCTGCTTAGGTTTTTAGACGATGTGCCTGCCAGGAGGGCGTTGCAGTAATCCAATCTGGCTCCTATAGTAGCTCTGGCTATGGAGAGGCAGTTAGGCGTGGTGAGGTAAGGTTTGATGGCGTAAATGAGTTTGGTGGTCAGAGCAGACGCTGAGGCGATGGCGCTGGTTTGTCTAGTCATTGAGAGTGTGGCGTCGATGTAGACTCCTAAGGTCTTGACGGCAGAGGAGACAGGTATGCTAATACTGTCGATGGTCATGTGAGAATAGTTGGGGCTGAGTTTGGTTAGTGTTTCGTTGGGGGCTAGGATGATGATTTCGGTTTTGTCTCCGTTTAGGCAGAGACCATTGATAGCCATCCAGGTTTGGATAGTCGAGTAGATTTTGAAGAGGGCTTCTGAGTCTAGGTCGTAGTCTCCGGAGAGGGGGAGGAGAACTTGCGTGTCATCTGCGTAGTTTGTGTACGCTATGTTGAGGGAGTCCAGTAAGTCAAAGAGGGGTTTGGTGAATAGGTTGTAAAGGGTCGGTGCAGTGCAGGACCCTTGTGGGACTCCACAATTTATAGTGGTGGGGGGGGCGCTGTCCTGGTCGGAGTACACTTTCATGGCCCTACCTTCGAGGAAGGATGTGATCCAGGTGGTAGCCTTGTGAGAGAAGTGTGCAGCATTGAAGAGGTGAGATGTGAGAATGCTGTGGTCGACCAGGTCAAATGCTGCAGAGAGGTCGAGCAGGAGGAGGAGAGCAGGTTTGCCTGTGTCCATTATTTTGGTAATTTGATTTTTTAAATCTAGAAGGGCAGTTTCAGTCCCATGGCCTTTGCGGAAGCCTGATTGTCTTTTGCCTAGGATGGTGTTGGTTTCCAGGTAGTGTTGGATTTGATTGTGTGCGGCTTTGTCTAGGATTTTTAGGAGAAAGGGGACGGTGGTGATGGGGCGATAGTTGTTAGGGGAGGAAGGATCGAGAGAGGGTTTTTTTAGGAGCGGGCGGACCCAGGCTTCTTTTAGGCATTGTGGTACAGTTCCAGATGCGAAGGAGGCATTGATGAAAGCTGTAATGATGGGGGTGAGGGATTCTGAGCACTCTTTGATTAATGAGGGTGGGCAGATATCCCCTTTGCAGGTGGAAGGTTTGATTTTTTTGAGGAGGTCCTTGACTTCCGTCTCTGAGACTTCTCTAAAAGCAAAAAGGGGTGTTTGTGAGAGGGTGTTGTTGGTGGAAGATGTGGGCGAGCAGGTAGGGGTGTTGAGAGCTTTGCGTTGTGAGGCTATTTTGTCTTGGAGAGTTTTAACTTTGTTGAGGAGGGCAGCCTGGATGCCTGTGCACCAGGCTTCATCCTTGATGATTTCAACTGGGCCGGGGGCAGGTGTGGTGAGTTCTTTGAATATGGAGAATATTTCTCTTGATTTGGAGCTGGCATTTGTAATTCTCTGATTGTAGGATTCGGATTTGGCGAGGAATATGGCTTTTTTGTAGGTCAAAGAGATCTCTTTAAAATCTTTAAGCGAGGATTGATTAGGCGCTGCTTGCCATCTGGATAGGGCTTTGCGTTTCTTGGTGCGAAGGTCCGATAGTTCTTGAGTGAACCAGGAGTTGCAGTGCATTGATTTTTTCCCTTTTTTTTCTTCTAGGGGGGCAATGAGATCGATGGCTTGAGTGAGCGTGCTGGAGTAGATGTTGGCTAGAGAGGTAGGGTCATGGATGAAAGGAGGCTTGAGTTCAGGGATATCGAGGAGAGGGGCGAGGTTGGAAGCAGTGAGTTTTTTGGAGCTTCTTACTTTAGCGGGTGGGGCATGAGTTAAGGTTTTATGAGTGGGCGTGGTAGGAATGGAGAATTGAATGAGGTAATGGTCTGTCCATGGGAGGGCCGAGATGGAGGTAATTGCGGTTGAGCAATTGTGATCAGCTAGCCAGTCAATGGATCTGCCTTTGTTATGAGTGGGGGCAGTAATTTTGTGTTCGAACCCCATGTTTGATAGTTCTTTGGCTAAATTTGCGGCTGCTTTGTCCTTTGGGTCAGCTAAACCAAGGTTAATGTCCCCTAGAAGGATGCTTTTGGTGGTGCTTTTGAGGTTGTTGCCTATGTTTTGGAGGAGTTGCTTTTGGTAGTCGAAGGGTGATCCTGGTGGTCTGTAGGTGATAAAGAAGTTTATGGTGCAGTTAGGTGAGAGGGCTAGTTTAGCAGTGAGGAGATCAGCGTTGTTGTCCCATTGTTGATTACACATTCTTATGGAGAGGGTGTCTTTAAAGATGAGGGCGACGCCGCCACCACCTTTGGAGTTTTTACGGTCCTGTCTGAGAATGGTATAGTTTTGAGGGAGAGCGAGGTGGATGGATGGATTGGAAGCTTCATGGAGCCAGGTTTCGGATATGGCAAGTAGGTCAAGATTGTGGGTGGTGATAAGGTCATTGATTTCAATGGCATGGGCATGGACAGAGCGTGCATTGATGAGAGCGCATCTTAAGTCTGGTCGTAGAGTGTGTGTGTTGGCGTTGGTGGTGTTGGGGGTGGGCGATGCGTATTTGGGTGAGTGAGGCTGGGGCGTGATAGATGCAGCGTGATGGGTGCTAGGGTAGTGAGTGTGGTCAGAGAGGTAAGTCTGGGCGGCTGATGTATGGGTGCGAGAGCTGAGTCTGTTGTTCCTAAGGAGTGTGGAGTGAGGAGTGCTGCGGAGAGTTAGGAGGTGTTTGGTGCGTGTTCTTAGTCTACAGAGCCTGAGGTGGAGTGGGTGATGTCCAATCGGGTTGGTGTGGTGGTTGAGTGTGGAATGGAGTGCAGACGACGCTGTGGTGTGTATGAGGTCAGATGGTGGGGTAAGGCATGGGTGGGCATGCAGGTCTGGGTGCGCAAGCTGCATGCTGCAGATGGCCAGAAGGGAGAGGGATGTGAAGAAGATGGATAAAGAGGAAGGGGGGTGTGTAGGCGCTTTGGGGTGTGTGCCAGGGGGCTGCATTTGTAGACAAGAGATGTACAGGTAGGTGGGCAATAACACTGTTGGTCGGGGTGGGCAGTTAACACAGTAGATCAAGGCCGCTAAGGGCAGGCTAGATTCGAATGGCAGAGTATCACATCAAAATGGCTAAATTCGAATGGCAGAGTATCACATCAAAATGGCTAAATTCGAATGGCAGAGTATCACATCAAAATGGCTAAATTCGAATGGCAGAGTATCACAACAAAATGGCTAAATTCGAATGGCAGAGTATCACATCAATAATGGCTAAATTCGAATTTGTAAGGGCACACTAAGGAATGAAGGCTGATTTATTGAGATGGGGTAGGCATACACTTTTTTAGTGGCATAGACTGGGCAGAACAAAGAGTGGCTAGCAAAGGTACATATGCATTGAGTGCGTAGCTAATGGTAGGACTAAGGCATTTTGGGCAGCACATATGAAAGTAACATGCATGTCTGGGGGTAGTGCAAGGGGTAGATAAAGCCCGCAGGCTTACCTTATATGACAAAAGGTCAAAGGACAGGGTGTCTCTGTGTTGCTCCTGTAGTGCGGGTTGCTGTGGGGGAGCTCCTGCTCTGACCCCGGTGCTTAACGGTGTGGCGTGGCAGTGCAGAGCATTAAAGGTGGGAGTAGTCAGTGTCCGAGCAAGTAGTTGTGGCTAGTGGATGCTGGTCGAACATATGTGGCCGCAGGTCCGTAGCGTCCCGGATGACCTGCCAGTAAGTCAAGGTTGGTAAAGATAATGGCAAGCAATCACCATTCTCAAATTATGCCGTCTTGTAACTGTTGCAGTAGCCAATAGTTTGTTGTTGTGATGATGTCTTTTTACCTGTAATCAATTTAGGTGTGGTCTCAGGTGGAGCCATCAGATAAAGCATAACCAATGAGAAAACTAACCGCTATAGGTTCTATATTTACACAAATCCCTTAACCAATCCCACCGTCCCATAGGTTTTTGTAACCAAGATTGTAATGAGAGTTCAGTTATGATATATTATTTATTCTTAAACTGTTGTCAAGCTAGAGAAGGATGAGAGCGTGGAGATTTTTGGTGTTTACTGTTGTCCCTGTTTTATCTGTTAATAAAACAGGTATTTGTCAATTACCTTGACTCTTTGGTTATTGAGTATGGGATTTCCCAGCTTGCCTGTTTTCACTCAGGACTGGGGTTTCCACCCCTTCATAACACTTGAGCCGTCCTTGACTCCCAGTGCTTGTAGGGGGAAGCCAGACACTGTAGGGAAAGTGGCAAATGATGTCAAGGTGTGTTAGGTAATTTGTATACCACATATGATGCACAAAGGCCGCCCCAAACAACTGTGTAATTTGTAAAATTAGCCCCCAGCATGGGCGTGCTAACCAATCAAGCTGCATGGAACACAGACTGAATCTTATGAGCCAAGCCTGAGTTTTGATCCAGCTCACAGCTGCTCGCACCTGCCCGCCATCTTCCCGCCCTCTCTGTTGTGTCCGTGCTGCTTCCTCGCCTCGATTCTCTTGCCCACCTTTCACTTATGGGTACATGTTGCAGCACCACACGCGCCCAGAACTGCTCCACTCTGAGCCTCGCTTCCATTTCTATGATGGCGAAGTTGGATGAGTATTTGTTTGAAACAATGGTTTGTGCTCAATGACCCATTAGTTCAAACAAATACACTGCACTGGATATAAACCAAGGGTGCTAATAGCAATGATTACAGGCACCCCGGGATGTACAGAAGAATCAGAGTCTGTGCCTCAGCTGTTTTCACCATGCAAGTGTAAGCCTGGATTTGCCTTTGAGAATATAAGCCCGGTAAGTGATGGTGGGATCTCCTTATGTCCATTTCTGCAGAATCACAGCAGAATGAAGTTGTCCCCTGGAGGGGGCCTATGAGTGTGGTGACTGTGCTACCCCTTAGCTGGATTATGTGGTAGGGTTTCAGGAGTCTTAAACACATCAGCTGTTTTTTTACACAATGTTTAATAATCCAATGATGTTTAGTTTTGGCATTGCAAACTATTGTAGACATCACGTTTTTATAGATCGTAAGAAACTAATTTTTACTTTTTTTGCAGTGATTTCCTAGGTTTTTAAAGGAGTAGTGCACCTGCATCACCTCTTCTTCGTCTTAACTTCGGAGGCTGGTGGCAGGAAGGTCTCTCCTTTGTAAGGTTTAACGTCGCAGAGGTGAAACCAGGTCTCCTACCTTGTACCCTGACAGCAGTGGGAGTCCTTTCCTCCACAATGTAGGGCCCCTCAAACCTGGACTTGTGCCATTTCCTAGTGAAGTTTTTTATAAGATCCGTATCACCTGGGTGTAGGGCAGGGGACTTGGGCAAGGCCTGTGGATCTAAATGTTAGCTGTCTTCCTCATTCTTCTTTGACCCCTCCTGTGGATCTCAAAGCTATTGAGACATAAAAGCAACACTTGCCATCATAGCATCTAAGTATTCACGCATTTCAGAAACAAGAACACCAGCCACATTATCGGTGTCAGTTCGTGCTCTAGAGGGAAAAGCAAGAGGTATATGCATACGCCATCCCCTCACCAGCTCATAAAAAGTCAGTTGATGGTCTGAGCCGGGGTGATTACGTAATGCAAATAGGGCTAAGCGTAGGCAATGGAGCCATCCTTTTTTCAGGGTCATTTTTTATTTGGCTGTTCTCTCTTTGAGAAGGCTGTTGAGGCTCTCACAAAATCTGTTTGCCTGTGGGTAATAAACTGAGGAAAATGTATGCTTAATACCCAGTAGGAATGTGATGTGCTCAAATGATTGCAGCACATGTGGCATCAGGATGCATGTATGGACCTGCTACATTCCATCAGGAAAAAGGACATACGACTACAACCATTACAACTTTGGAGCATTTCTACATAATATGCAAATGCTGGAAATGTCCAGTAGGGTGGGGTATTGCTCCTATCACTGTTCTCACAGCGTGTGCGCTGACCTGAACATTTGGCAAATCATGCAATTTAGAGATGAAGACATGTTCAGCGAGGTTGGGTACAACATTTCTTTCCGGTATCAGAGCTGCAAGACTCTCTTGTGTTGTGTGGACTGGGTGGAGAAGTTGGTCTAATTCTATTTTAAGTAATGCAAGATGTATAACCGGTTTTCCGGTGTTGTCCTGTCGCCACATTGCATTAATGGGGGGAAATGAGCGCCTCCTGCATTTCTATAAATCCTGCCCTTCTTGTGGTGTGTGTCGCTGCAATACGATTATTTGTGCTATGGGCAAGGTATTAAATTCTTCTTTCATTACCATGCTGCGTGCTCGTGTTTGCTCATTAGGTGGTGTGTCAAATTCAATTATATCAGGAAAAGATGCTGTTTTCTTGGCCTCAAGGTCAGCAGCTTCAGTGCTTGTGAAAATAAACCTCCTCCTCTGGTGTGGGCTATACAGTTCACCACGATGATGGCCGATGGAAGCTGTAGTGCGTCTATGAGCCTGCCCAATATTGGTGCATGCTGCACTGGCATGCAATCCGTGCATAGGAAGCCCCGCCTCTTCCAGCATGACAGTCCTGTGTGTACTGTTGATTTCACGCAGGCAGAGTCATAATACACTGCTATTTCCTCGTCCCTTTGTGTCTCTCTCCTGAATTTGATGAGGAACCATCAATGAAGAGGATTTCCCCCCTGCGCAGGAATTTTCTCAAACATGGGGTATTTCATCATATTATTCAGTGTACTTGGTGTAGTCATGCACGTGATCTCCTTCCTCCACTGTTTCTGCTATAAACATTGCTGGATTCACTACTCTGGATCTGACAATCTTGATTGCTGGGTTTGAGATAATTACCTCATACCCAGATGCTCTCTGTGTGGTCAATGTGCTTTTGGGCTTTTCATGAATGTCAAACAGGGCATGTACCATGTATAACGTTACTACAAAGCCCATCATGATATTGGTCGATTTCTCAATTGCAAAGCATGCTGCCGCCAATGATTGTTCTCAGGGATAATGGCTATTCATTACTGGATCTAGGATCCTGCTGTAATATGCTAGTGGTTTGAGTCCTAGGGTAGTCTTCTGTGTGAGCACTGCTGTCATTACTACCCCATTTGAATGAAAGAATAGGAACAATTGTGCCTTGTAATCAGGGATCCCTAGAATAGGTGCTGTGCATTATGCCTGTTTTAACTCGTTGAATGCTTCTCTCATTTTGCCTGTCCAGGATATGTTACTGTCTTCTTTCTGGGCTTCCTTGAGTCCCTTTAATAGGGGTCTGACATATGTACTGTAGTCAAACACCCACGCCATGCAATAATTGCAAAGGCCCAGAAATTGTTGCATCTCCCTCACTGTCTTTGGCTGAGGTGTTTTCCTGATTGCATCTGCTCTTTCAGTGGTCACTTTTCTGCCCTCTTAAGATATCAACTGTTCGATGTACAAGACCTCCTCCTGGCAATACTGAAATTTCTTTTTGTCTACTGTGATGAATCCTGTAGAGTCATGACTGATTTCCTGGTGGTTGTCTCCTCCCACATGACCAGGGAAATGCAGCCGCTACCTGATTCTGACCCTGGGAGTGGTGTCAGGAAGAAGGTTCATGGGGGAGGAGCTGGATACCGGGAGGGAGGGTGTTATGACTCTGACAGGAAAGATACATATTCTTCCCTTTTCTGTGAAGACAACCCCCCGATTCCAGAGTCTCTAATGGCATATTGTCATTATTCAAAACCCCTCTAAAACATAGTTGGCGTCTGGTGTGTATGATGATTGTTAAGTAGACAAAAGTGTTTCACTATATAACTTGAAACAATGTTAAATCCTTTGGACTCCAATTCCCAGAAATCCTTGAATACTGGAATGAAGAAGAGGAATGGGGAGTTAATGCGGATCAACAACGATAACAAGTATAATGTGCAGTGTAATTGTCAATCACTCAATCAGCTGTGCAGGACATTTAAACTCAGAAATCACCTGCAGATGAAAGAAGGTGAAGGAGAAGTGGAAGTAAGCTGCAAAGTGCGCAGAGCGGGAAGCGGGTCTAGAAGCAGAGGCAGAACTATAGAGACGAGGCATGCTGTGAAGCAGAGACACTTGAAAGCAGCTGCCTGGAGGTGTGAGGTGCGAGGTGCCGGAAGAGAGGAACCTCGTAGCAGGAGCTTTGGAGGGACGGCTAGATGAGAAATCTTCACAGCGGGACTCGAGAGAAGATGTGGTCCCGGGTAATGGAAATAGTTCCATCAGCAAAGCAATAAGGAGCCTGCATGGAAACCGGGAGAGACCCGGCCTGGTAGGAGAAGCCTACCGAACGGAAAACTTCCACCACAGCTGCACATAGAACCGGTTAGTCGACCCAGAGGAGTTGGGGCTCGGGTCATGCCCAAAAATTATTGAACACTTGGGAACATATTTTGAATATCGACTAAGTAGATTTGAAGTACAAATGCAAAAGTAATTCAATTCCCCTTATATGAGATGTCAATTTGGGGAAACCTGGAAACTGCAATACTGTAAGCCAAAAGATATTAAATAGGAAATACAAGGGCAAAACCTGTACATATCAATTCGTGGAAATTTGGAACAAACATTGTCAAAAGCCAATCTGTTTAAAGAAATACGTTGATCGACAGCATTTGAGTAAACCTCCGTATATGTGATATCAGTATGGGGGAAGTTGGAAAAAGTTTTGACAGTAGTCAACATATCTCAATCATTGAAGATCTACAATTGAGGTATACCTTTAAAAGGAAAGTGAATATTGTTGACAGACCTGATACAGGATCTATATCAGGTAGTGAACCTTTTGGGAAAAGATACCTGCAAAGAGAGAAGTGCTGCGCGTACTGAGAGTGCTTTTGAAGCTGGGTGTTAATCTTAGTAGTTCACGGTGGTGGCGCGAGTTATGGTTGCTTAGATTACAATAACTGCCACATTTCTGAGGTTTTTCGGTTTACTTGTAACCATAACATCCCTTTCATAATGTTTTTTCATTGAATAGCATAGGTTTTTATTAGTGTGACTTACCCATAACGTCCATTTAACAAAGCTTTTTTCAGTGAATTTCATGGGTTTTTACCAGTGCATGCTAATTTCCTACAATTTACTAATATCATACCTACCACAATATAGCAACATTTTCCTCCAATTTACACCAAGTTTCACCTTAAAACTCTGCCATTCCACACCTTCTAGCAACATTTCTAAGCCTCCTATAAACTTTTTGCAACTTTTTCCACTGTTTTATGTTCACTAACGTCTGCAAACATCTAACATCATTGCAGACTTTTCGGATAGTGTCACGTGACCTCACACGCACATGCGGCATGATGACATGTCTGTGAACACGTCTGCAATTCGTGATCAGGTCCATGCTTCGTGGACAGTTCGGACTGCATTTTCTACTGATCTTGGAAATGTAAAGCACAAAATTTACCCTTGCACAGCTCTGACACCTATTCTTACACATTATCCATTAACAATCTAGAACAGAGCACATACTTGGAAGAATATTAGCAAAACTGCTGTTTATCTTAAAAACAACATCCGCTATTACCATCCCTCCTCCCCAAGAGCCACCACCACCACCAGCTGGAGGACGTACAAGAAAAGCGCAGTACTTCCAAAGACAATGAAGAGGACCAAGAAGATTAGGTAGAGGAAGTGTCTACCTCTGCACACAGAGAGAATCATGGGTGTGGCAGTTCTTTACCACTGTTGGGAATCTACCAAAGGCTAAAGCTACCAAAGTAAAATACACTGAGTGCAACATTCTACTTGGTCGCAAACTACCTGGACAGTACTCCTACGGGACCACCTCCATGCACCGCCAAACCAAATCCAACCACCGCCATGCTCTCAGATGCAATCAACTAAACAACAAGTTCTTCTCTTCCTTCAATTACCGGTACCCCTCAGCCTGGCTCAGATCCCTTTTCCACAATATTTATCACCTTAGAGCCCCCTCATTCGAGCTCAGATCCTTTTGATAAAATGTTCATATTATATTCTTTTCTTGGGCGATTCATGGTTCACCTCGGATAACCCTTAGCCGGCTCAGATGCTTTATTCTACAATTAGTCTCCCTTAGCCAGGCTCAGACCAATTTCAATTTACTTCATAGATTGAAGACTTTCGAATGTGCAGAGGACTTGGCTTAACCCTTTGCAGGACCACTTCTATTTCACAATTCCTCTTGTTCTAACCTTTTGTCACCTTTGTTTTGCATACCTAACAGAGACTTTTGAATGAGCACCCACGTGGTGCCGGACCACTCCGTCTATGGTATTGTATCTTAGCTTCAAAGTTTTTTACACAATGTTGCCGCTTTGCAACCTTGGGTTCTACACAGACTGGTTTAGTATCAGTCTCCCCAACTTGCCGGCTGTGCTGACTTCACAGGTGCTGCTTTGTTGTAGGAGACGATGACAGTACCACAGCGGCAATCGATACTCCCCACCTTGACTGTTGGCGCACAGTAGCCCTGGGTACCTCTGACACACAATGCAGGATTCTTCAACTTTGATTCCTTGTTTTACGTCTTGGAACTGCTGCTTTCTTTGCCTTGCTCAGAGTGTGCTTTTGTGCTCCACCTTTTATCTGTGTGGTGAACTGTGATGGAAGTCAGGTGTGTGTAGTGATCACTAATTGTTGTGTTAGTCTGTTTTCTTACACAGTGAGCTGTCCGTGGGAAAGTGTTTGTGTTGCAAAAGGGAGGGTAGAATTCTCAAGCATCCTACTGGGTAGGATGGGTTAAAGGTGTTACAGGGAAGGGGATACTGCGTCTCGCCATCCGGTTTCCCACTTGCACTCCCCGAAGACCCCTCATCCAGGTAATCCTCCCACACTGGTCCACCCCCAGGAACTGGATCCAAATCCGATGGCCCAAAGGCTGTGTCCTGGCCACCTGGATGGCAGATCCCAGGGGGCTAGCGGGTGAGACATCTTCAGGTTTCTCACATACCCTTACCCTATGCGATGTAGCCGCACCTGTTTCACAAGGGAACTGAGAAAGAAAATCCACGTTCTCTTGATCTTTGCCTTTTCAGTGCTCCACAGTGAAACAGTAGGTTTGCAGGTCTAGAACCATCACATGGCTCGTGGGTTTGAATCTTTCCATTGGCCAATCCAAACTAGTGGAGAATGATCCGTGACAAGTGTGAACTTCCTTCCTAGGAGGTAGTATCTAAGGTGGGTAATGGCCCACTTGATGGCAAGGACCTCTAATTCCAGCACAGAGAAATTATTTTCTCGTGGGAATAGTTTGCGACTCATAAGTAGGATAGGATGTTCCAATCCGTTGCAAATTTGTGACAAGATTGCTCCTAGCCCTGTAAGGGATGCGTCTGTCTGTAATACAACCTATTTCAAGAAATCTACTACCTTTAGGACCGGGTTCTGCCACAGAATTTGTTTTAGGTTGTTGTAACATATACATCGTCCTTGTCAATCTAATGAATTATAAGTGGTTCGGAGTTCTTTAATTTGTCTGTCAGTTTAGCTGTCCTGCTTGAGTCTTTATGGTTAAACCTTTAGTGGTTTCGAATGTGCATGGGGTTTGGCTTAACCCGTTGCAGGACCACTTTGATTTCACAATTCCTCTTGTTCTAACATTTTGTCACTTTTGTGTTGGATACCTAACAGAGACTTTCGAATGAGCACCCACGTGGTGCCGGACCACTCCGTAGATGGTATTGTATTTTACCTTCAAAGTTTTTTATACAATGTTGCCGCTTGCACCCTTGGGTTCCACACAGACCGGTTAGTTATCAGTCTCCCAACTCACTGGCTGTGCTGACTTCACAGGTGCTGCTTTGTTGTAGGAGCCAAAGACAGCACCAGGGCGCAATCGATTCTTCCGCCTTGACTGTTGATGCGGGAGTGCCCCAGGTACCTCTGACACACAATGCAGGTTTCTTCAGCTTTGATTCCAGGTCTTACGTTTCCTATTCTCGAAGGCTTGTGAAAGATGTGGGCTTTCGGTGAAAAGGTCAAGGGCATTTCCCTCCTTGCAATCCTCTTCGGTCTTGCCGTCTTCCACCTTGTATTAAACTGCCATCTTGGAACTGCTGCTTCCTCGTATGCTTTTCCTTGCTCAGAGCGTGCTTTCATGCTACGCCTTTTATCCATGTGGGGAAGTGTCATGGAAGTCAGGTGTGTGTAATGATCAGTAATTGCCTGACCCTAACTAACCATTGTAGTGGGACATGTCAGGTATATGGCTCTAGTGTTAGTCTGTTTTATTTCACAGTGAACTGTCCATGGGAAAGTGTTTGTGTTGAAAAAAAGGGGGGGTGGTTGAATTCCTAAGTATCCTACTGGGTAGGATGGGGTAAAGGTGTTACAGAGAATGAGATACAGCGTGTCGCCATCCAGTGTCCCACTTCCACTCCCTAAAGGCCCTAAGCTGGATGAGAGATCCCCGGGGACTAGCGGGTGAGACACCTTCAGGTTTCTCACACAGGTTCAAGTTAACCCTCCATATAAATCAAAAGCAGCTTTTTATACTCCCCTCATTCTTTTTTGGTGTAAAGTTCTACCTTTTGGTTTGCATGGAGCTCCAGATACCTTTCAAAGGTAAATGGACAACGTTTTCTGCCCCTATGCTTCCTTCTGTGGGGCTTACATTGATGATATTATTATACACAGTACATCTTAGAGAGAACATATGTACCATCTCTATGTTGTCACTAGAGCCCTAGTTAAACAGTTAAATATTGTGGATTTGTATTGGTTAATGGGCTGATGCAAACTCAAACTGAAAAAATTAACGCAGTCAAGGAAACCCCAAGACAAAGAATGTTCTAAGAGCCTTTTTGGGTTAGGTAAGATATTACACATGTTTTATATCTAATGTTTCAACTATTACGTCTTGTCTTACTGATAAACTCAGAAAATAAAATGGCAAGAAGAAGATCAATGGTGCTTTGATAAACTTACGCACATTACATGTGGTGAGCCTGTATTGAAGGTAGCATATTTCAATGAGGAATTTATTCAACAAACTGATGCCTCGCATGTAGGCCACTCTTGAGCTTGATGCCTTGGCCACTCCCATAGGATGATGTTGTCGAGGTTAATAGTCTCTATGACCATGCCGTGGTGCAACCCGCAAATAATACTATATTGGCTGATCATCCTCTCAAGAGCACTTCATTAGTGTCACGCTCACTTAATATGGCACTATTAAATACTCTGTCACTTGCTAAGCATGCTCTTGAAGTAGCAGACCTTATATACACCCAGCATTTGGACATAGCCTGCCTTACTGAAATGTGGCGGCTTCTAACAATAATGCAGCATCTCTTGCATTGCCTAGTGGTTACTTCATTTTAAGAAATGATCACCCTCAAGGGAGTGGTGGCGGCACAGCTGGCATTTTAAGAGATACACTGGTCATCCACATGAGTTCTCCATCTCCCATTAACGAGTGTGAAAACACCCTTATGAAGCTTGCTATGGATTGTAACACCACTATTAGTATTCTTGTTATTTACTGCCCTCCTATAACTACTCCTTTGTTTGAAGAACAGCTCATGATGCTTATTGGTGATTTTACGAAGGTATATTTATATGTGGTTATAATGGGTGATTTTAATTTGTGGGCATATCATGAAGACAACATGATGCTAATTCCCTTCTTGATACTATTCAGGCCTATGGCTTCACTCAGCTGGTTAAAAATACCTCTCATAGGAACAGACATATTTGGGATTGGATTCTTACACATAAATTTACCAGGGAATCCTTGTACATCTCTACTTGCCCCTGGTCTGATCACTAGCTGATTAACTTTGCTTTACCCTTGAAACTAGCTAAAGTAGATTCTAATCCACTCTTAAAGACAATCAAAAGGAACATCCGTAATATTACATCAGAGGTCTTTTGTGAACTTGCCCGCCCTTTGTTGGACAATTTTGCCTCCACTAATTCAGGTGAAGCACTGGTGGAACATTATCAAGACGTTGTCTCTGGTATTATTAATATTTTGGCTCCTCCTATTACTAGGATTGTTAAAACAGAAACCTTGGATAATACCTGCTTTTCAGGTGATATACTGGAACTCAGAAAGCAGAAGTGACAATTAGAGAGAGGGTGGCTGAAAGTTCCGTCCACGGATAATCTTGCTCTTTATTGCAGTGCTGTTGTTGACTCCAAAAATGCTATTGTTATTGCTAAGCATGATTATTATGAAAATCGGATTCGGACTGCCATTTCCTCCAACTTTCTTTGCATTTTGAGGGAATTTTAAGGGAAAAGTAATTCTCATCCTGCCATTGTTAAACGTGACAATTGGTGCTCTGGCATTCAATCTAGTTTCAGTATCAAGCTCAATAATCATCGGGCAAGATTGAAGCTTTTCAACTAGGTATCATCCACCCATACCAGCATCGATACTGAGAACACTTACACTACTTCTCTGCAATTTGATTTCAGAGAAATCACAGAAACCGATTTGACTCTCATTGTTCAACTTCTTAAACCCTCTGTTTGCCCTGCTGACATATTTCCCCTTAGTATTGTTAAGGAGATTATTGGTTAATAGGCAACCCTTATTACTAGAATAGTTAATACCTGCTTTGTTTCCTCATTGGTTCCTATGTCACTGAAAAAGGTTTGAATCTCTCCCATTCCAAAGAAAGAAACTCTTGATCCTGCTTTGGCAAATGTTTATCACCCTATTATAAATGTCTCTTTTATTCTGAAAATGTGGGATATGGTCATGTCATGGTATGGTTATGGTCATGGTATGGTTATTACTGGAATAGTTAATACCTGCTTTGTATTTCTTATTGGTTCCTATGTCACGGAAAAAGGTTTGAATCTCTCCCATTCTAAAGAAAGAAACTCTTTATCCTTCTTGGCAAATGGTTATCGCCCTATTATAAATGTCTCTTTTATTCTGAAAATGTTGGATATGGTCATTTATGTTCAGTTGTAGAGCCACATTGAGGGCTGTCAGTTGTTGGGCACTTATCAATCTGGTTTCGGAGCTTTGATGCTACACAGACTGCCATGCTTGACTTGAAAGCTAATCTTTCCCATGTTGTGAATTCTGGTGAAATTGCGCTGCTCATGCTGCTCGACCTATCAGCAGCTTTTGATTTGATTGATTGTTCACTGCTGCTTGAGAGGCTGGCTACCATTGTGAACTGCTCCAAATCCCCCCTTTCTTGGTTTGCTTCATTCCTAGGACCTAGAACTGCTTGTGTTGCCTCTGGTAGTTTTCAAACCTCTGCCTGAAACCCCTACTTGTGGTGTACCACAGAGCCTGTGTCTCCCCTGCGCTATTTCAGTTTTACACTCGCCCTCTTTTTGATCTTTTAGAGAGTATCGGTGTAAGTTATCCCAATTACGTTGATGATACTCAGGTGTTTTTAAAATGGATGGTGATTATTATAAGGTCCAACAAACTATCACTTATACGTATGTTCTGTTAGAAAGATGGATGAATGCTAATTCCTTGGCCATTAACGGGAGCAAGATTTAAGTCATGCTCACAGGATCCAGTCAACATCTTGCCAAACTTGACGAGAGAAATTCTCAATTTAAAATTGCTGACTCTCTTATTAAAGTCAGTCCTTGGGTTAAACCCCTTGGTGTCTACTTGGACACTGATCTCAATATGAAGAAACATGTGGGACAGGTCAAGTCTTCTTGTGTCTATACCACTAGGCTTATTAGACAAATAAAGCCATATTTGTCTTAACCTAGCACTGTCTCTCTTGCCACTGCCCTTGGGAAATTGTGGATTAAACTACTGCAATAACCTCCTAGCTAATGCTTCCAAATCTACCCTTTCAGTTCTGCAAGTAGCCCAAAATAATGCAGTGAGAGCAGTTTGCGACCTTGCTGGAAGAGACCATGTTACCAATGCTCGTAGATGTTTGCATTGGCTTCCCGTTAAACAACGCATTATGTACAAGTTGTTAACTTCAATGCATACATGTCTGGTGACTAAGGCTCCTGGTTATTTGATCAAAAGGATTCAGCAAGCTCCTTCCAGTCGCTGCCTTTGTTCCAACTGCTCTAGTAAACTATCAAAACCATGCTATAAAATAGAACGTTTTGGCAGTAGAAGCTTTGACGTTGTTGCTCCAATGCTGTGGAATGCTATTCCTAGCGAACTTTGAAATTGTCCGGACCCCACCCATTTTAAGAAATCAAGGATGACTTTTTTCTTTAATTCCAATGATTAGTCTAGGCCCTGTCTGTGCTGGCCTGCCCCTCCTTGGTACTGATCCTGCGTATGTTGTTGGGACCTCTATTTGGCTTCTTTAAGAGTCTCCCGTCTTGATTATCTATGTCCTGTCAGTAATCATGATAATAATAATAATAATAATAATAATTAAATGCGCTATGACTTAACTATTATCTAACTGGTTGGAAATTCGGACTAGTTACAGACCATGCCCTTTTAAAATGGTTAAGCCTTTGCAAAGATACCAATGCAAGAGTTGCACTGGTTTCTTGATTTACAGCCTTATTGTTTTATAGTGGAACATTGGAAAGGAAAAGAGCATGGACATGTAGATTTCTGTTATTTAGACATTCCACTGACTAATTCAATTAACACATAAATGTGTAAGGTTGTCATTAGGGTTCATAATATGCATTTCTACCTTATAAGGTCATTAGCATCAGTTTTATTTATGATGCCATTACCATGTATGGACATAAACATCCAGGGTAACTATAGCAAATAAACATGTTGTGGTTCATGTATAAACTGTATGCATAAACATGTTATGATCTCATGCTTCTTTTGAATATGCATCTTGCTGTTGCCATTTTTGTAACAGATCACAATATACATGTTTTGTGGTCTCCCAGGAGACATGGAACCTTCATAGGGTTCCCCAGGACTGTATATATGTGAGCGACTGGTTGCCAGATCCATGTGCAGCAGGAGGGCCACTATTTTATATGAAAATAAATACTTATGAAGAAAACTTACATTGACTCCTGGAAGTACATCACTTCAGAATGGCAACGGGCTGAACACCCAGAGGCTCTCTTACACCTTGTATTTCGCCATGCTGCTCCTCATGCTCTGTCCTGTTGGAGCTACCTTCTTCCTCCAATGTGTGCTTTACCTGATCTGCATCGATTTCTGTTTTCCTTATTCATGCGACTGTTGTTTGGGCCTTCGTCTTCTGCCTTCCTTCACTTCGTGGAGGTTAAGAATTCACCAGGAGTGAGTTCATCCGGAGCACACCCATGCCATGCTTCATGATCTATAGTGGTGCACAGAGCCTGCTGCCTCCCCCCCTCGGGCACTCACTCCCTGGGCTCTGGTATCCAGCTGTTTCGATATCTAGAGGAGAAGACATCCAGATACTTCCCCTCGATTGATGCTGTTGCTGTCCGTGGAGATAGCACCTTCAGTTACCTCTTGTCACGTTATCTGCAGCGTGCCATCTGCTCCTTCTGCGTTTGACAACTACGCTATGCTGTGTTGCCAACCACCCGGCTCCTCAGATGTTCTCTTTCCTCCGGCTAGCTTCTAATCGCTGTTCACCATACCTTTCTTCTTTGGTGTACGCCGCTGTCCGGCCTGCTGTTCCTAGAAGTTTCCTGGCATTTCCCTACTCCAGCATGTACAGCATGTAACACAAGACCTCCATAATTGTTGCCGGCCTCCCTGCTGATAAACGTTCACTGCCTGTAAGACTCTCCCTAAACTGGGAACACCACATACAGACCAAGGCACCCTGGAACCACCATAAATCATAATCGGAGCACACCATTTTATTGTCTGTTTCCATACAAACAAGGCTTCTCCTTTCCTCTCAATAAGTTATATACACAAACTGCCTTATCTTTTTACGATTTGATTAACAGAACACCATTTGTATGTTGATCTACCTTCCTGGACAACCTATCACTCTCAATTACAGGGTGCTTATACATATAATACATTGCAGTTATTAATACTCATGATGAAATTGGGATATGATGTATTAGTGGGTGCCTTAATCACAGTCTCGCAATTCTGCAATTAAGTTACTAAGTAACACAAATGTTTCATTTTACATAGGTCTTCACCATAACCTGTCCATTGCTGCACACCCCTCTCTATGACATCCCTGTAGAGGCTCCCTGCCTGACCCCATGTTACACCAACCATGATCCTGTTCTTTTACCAAGGCTGAAAGTCCTTGTGTTTTTTAACAATGTTATATGAATTGATGGATAATAATGTAATTTTTTATGATGGCTAATTATGTTGTTAAGTGTTAAACTAATATGTGTTTTATATGTTTATGTATGCTGTTTTTTTTCAATTTTGTTAATGTTCAGTTTTGACTTAGTCAATAAACAAATTAAAAAAGTTTTAATACTGAGATTGAAGCTTCAGAAGGACAATCCTCTGAGGAAGAGTCTGCTGGAGTTACCTGGTCTGTATGCAATGTTGTGTGTAGTATAGATGAAAAGCCACAATCAATTGTCATGATTAATGATACCCCTGTCAAAATGCTTATTGACTCTGTCTCAGATTTCACAATCATCAATAGAGAGAAGTGGCAATCAAAATGTGTGAATGTTAGCCTAAGGCCATTGCTTATGGTGGGTCTGGAATTACAATGGTGGGATGATTTCTTGCCACTTTAAAATGAAAAGGTAAGAATACAAAAGACTAGGTATATGTCTCTGACAAAGGTGGCTGCCATCGTATCAGCATTGCGATATGGGGTTAACAATCAACCCGAAAATTCTGGTTTGTGGTTCCACCATATCTACCACTACAGAAGCAGCCTAAAAGATGTGTTTAGAGAAGACCTTGGCTGCATAAAGGGTAAATGTCATAAAATCAAATAAAAAAGTGTTCAGTACCTACGATTGCTAAAGAAATGTGTTCCCATTGCTCTGAGAGAGGAGGTCATCAAAGAAGTTAGCAAATTAATGGAGAATGATATAATTTAACCAAGAGAAGCATCAGACTGGTGCTCCCCAGTGGTAGTAGTGAGGAAACCAAATGGCAGCACTCGTCTATGTGGGGACCCCAGGGCACTCAATACATTTGTAGTGGTTGACCATTTCCCCCTTCCAGACATTGGGGAATTGGTCAGCCTAACAGAGGGAGACAAAATATTTTCCACACTTGATCTGTCGTCAGCTTATCACCAGGTTTTGTTAAACCTCAAATCCAGAAACCTCACCACTTTTATTACACAAGATGGCACTTTTCAATTCACAAGAATGCCTTTTGAGTTAATGTCAGCTGCTGCATTCTTCCAGAGAATGATGAAAGAAATATTGGGTTTCATTCCAGGGCTGTTCTTTTACCAAGATGATATATTGGTCATGGGGTCATCCACTAAAGACTCTGATGTCAAGCTCAAGGTTGTGTTAGGCAGATTAAGTAATGCTATTTCTCAAAATTCATAAGAAACTTGTCAGACAAATGCTTCAATATTATGAGCTTATGCAAAAAAAGGCCAACGCTTTGAATGGAATCATACATGTGAAAATTAATTTTCTGAGATAAAGAAGTCCATAGTCAATGCCCCATTCTTTCACTTTTTGACACTGGCAAGGACACTTACATAATGACGGATGCCAGGAGTACAGGTTTGGGAGTGGTACACCTGCAACCTGCCAAGCATGGTGACAAAATGTCATTTGCTTCTAGATATCTCAAGAAGTTCAGCAAAGGTATTTGCTAATTGAGAAAGAGGGTCTATTCGTGACATGGGCTATACAAAAATTCAAAACATTCCTTTGGGGCAGAACATTTTCAATCATTTTCAATCATCACTGACCATAAACCATGTGTTGCCCTATTTATGTCACAATGGTTGGATGGTGCCTCAAGAAGAATAATTAACTGGGTGACATCCATACAAGGACATGATTTCATCATTGATCATGTACCAGGTAATGGAAATGTTATAGCAGATTATCTTTCCAGATTTGTGATGAAGACTCAGAAGAACCCATGTAAGAGGTCTTTTGGGGGTGTGGAGAATCCACAACTCAGGATGAGAGCCAACATTTGTCGTGATAATGACATTGACCTTCAAAGGGTAAAAGAGTTTGTGCTTAGTGATTGGCCTGGTTGGACACCCGCCCGATATGGGTGTGGGGGCATTTCATTAAATAAGAAATGAAGTAGGTATAGAAGATTTACATGTGGTGAGAGCAGGAAGAACGATTCCCCCCAGTGGCGTAAGAAAAAAGCTCAGTCAATTAGCCCATGAAGCCACAGGGGTATGTCCAGAGCCAAAGGGATTCTTCACGGTGGCCAGGCCTCGATGCAGATGTGGAAGACATGGTAAGAACTTCCACTATATGCTCTTCATCAGACAAAGCACTGAAAACGCATGTTAAACCATTGAAAACCCTAGAACTGCCTAACATTCCCTGTGAGTAAATTGCCTTAGATATTTTGGGTCCCTTACCGTCCAGGGAAAAAAAAAAGAAAAGTGTTATGGTTGATCTATATTTCAAATGGGTAAAAGTACACTCAGTATTTGCAGCAGATTCAAAAGCAGTAATTCAATTCATGGAAGATATTTTTCAAATAGAGGGAATACCAAAGAAATTCCCAACAGAAAAAGATGTCCAGTTCACATCTAGACCTATGAAAATGTTTTTAGACAACATGGGGATTGAACACTATAAATGATCAATATTTCATCCCTCTACCAATGGTAAAGTGGAGAGGTTAAATAGAATGTTAATGAAAAATATTTGCATGTAAATTCAGGGAGGAAGAAGCTGGGCGAGTGACATAAAGAAACTTGTGTTAACATATAGGTTATCACCACATGGCACTACAGGATTAATCCCAGTTAAAATATTAAGGAGACGAAAAGCTGCCACTCATGTCTGTCCACCGTGGTTGGGTAGAACGAGATTTATTGAATGGAATGACTTGGAACTAAAGAAAAGAGTACGACAGAAAAATGACGCAGCAAAAGAATGGTACAATAACATTTTACCACAAGGCTATCAAGAGTAGAATTTTGATCAAGTATGGGTGTACTTAAAGGACAAAGCAAATTAAGTGGTCCATTTAGAGTAGATTGAGTTTTAGATTATGCAGTTATATTGAGTGAGTGGCGAACCTGGAATAAAAGCAGGATAGCCACTCACTTGATAAAATAATATTATTTTGAAAGGTAGAGGAAGAGAGGGGTGTTATGTATACCTTTCCCTGATTAATTCAATTAATACATACATGTTTAAGGTTGTCATTATGGCTCATAAAATGCATTTTTCCTTATAAATTCATTAGCAACAGTTTTATTTAAGATGCAACTTTAGACTTGTAATTAGCAACTGTAAATAATAAACTTGTTGTGGTGCCATTATCATGTATGGGCATACATATTCAGAGGAACTATGACAAATAAACATTTTGTGGTTTACTGTATGCATAAACATGCTATGATCTCATGCTTCCTTTGAATGTGCATCTTGCTGTTGTTGCCATTTATGTAGCAAAATAAACACACAATAAACATGTTTTGTGGTCTCCCAGGGACATTGAACTTTCATAGGGTTCCACAGCACTGTATATATGTGAGCAACTCCCCTGTTTACCAGATTCATCTGCAGCAGAAGGGCCTCTATTTTAAATGAAAAGAAATACTAACCAAGAAAACCTACCTTGACTCCTGGATGTCCCTCACTTTAAATTCTATTCCCGTTACCCATCAGAGGCTGTAAAAAACAGCAACATTAGGGGAAGGGTATGTGATGAATCATGCAGAGTCATCACTGCTTGCCCAGTGGTGATCTCGTAGCACTGACCCAGAAAAGGCAGCTGCTACCTGATCCTGACCCTGGGGTGATGTCAGGAGGGAGGATCATGGGGAAGGAGATGGATACCTGGGGAGTGATGATTCCGAAAGGAGAGACGCTGTATTCTTCCCTTTTCTATGAAGAAGACCCCCTGATTCCCGAGTCTCTAATGGTGTATGATCATGTTTCAGAACCCTTACATTGTAAGAACATAAAACCTACTTCTGTTAAACATCTCAAACAGAACTTTATTCAGTCTTCACAGGTATATAGCAATTCTAAAACATATTTGACATCTGGTGTTTATGATGATTTTATGCAGACAAAAGTGTTTCACTCTGTAACTTGAAACAATGTGAAAATCATTTGGACTCTAGTTCCCAGAAAGCCTTGAGTACTGGGACAAAGAAGAGGATTGGGGAGTTTATGCGCAGCAACAATTATACCAAGTATAATGTGCAGTGTAATTGTCAATCACTCAATCAGCTTTGTGGGACATTTAAACTCAGAAATCACCTGCAGGTGAAAGAAGGTGAATGAGAAGTGGAAACAAGCTGCAGAGTGGAAAGCGGGCCCAGAGGCATAGGCAGAACTGTAGAGACGAGCCATGCTGGGAAGCGGAGATGCTTGCAGGCAGCCGCCTAGAGGTGTAAGGTGCCGGAAACGGGGAACACCGGTAACCTCACAGCAGGATACTTGGAGGGAAGGCTAGACAAGAAATCTTCACTGCAGAACTGGAGAATATATGGTCCCGGGGAATGGAACAGTTCCATCAGCGACTTGAAACACATTGTGTACAGACGCATTAAAATACCCAATAAATGAAATACTTAAATAAAGCAATAATGAGCCGACCTGGGCACTGAGAGAGACCTGGCCTGGTGGGAGAAGTCTACTGAACTGATAACCTCTCCTGCAGCTGCATGTAGAACCGGTGAGTCGACCAAGAGGAGTTGGCACTGGGTGTGGTGAGAGCTGTGAAGAAAATATGGATCCCTGTACTGATCTTATTCTGTAGGGTTGTGTGTGTCCTGCTGCTATTGACTGGGTGCCCCCGGGACAATGCTCAAGTAGTCCTGTATGGTGAGATAAAGGTGAAAAGGGGGGTAGACTCTGTTGGTTGTGGCGGTGGACTTGAGGTCTCTTTGACCAGTTATGATGGCACGTAGTGAGTCTAACTACTGGCTGGCTGATGAGCTATTTGGTATGGTTTCTCTTGATGTGTTTTTGTAATGGTCGTCATGCTGACAGAAAGCACAAGAGATTGGTACTAGAAATCGACACAGTGAGAAAGAAATTGAGGAAAGCAATTCACTAGCCAGTAGTAATGACAATAACTACAAAACAATGTACGAGATACTCAAGAACCATGAGGATGAGGTCAAACTCAAGAAATGTAAAACATTCTCCACAGATGACAGGGATTACAGAGATGACTGAATTTTCATCTTCCAGCCTAAATTTGACGACCACTACAAAAACACATCACAAGAGAGCACACCAAATAGCTCAGCAGCCAGCTCGGATGTGACACTCTCATGTGTTTGACACTACAGGTCCTGGGACATACCCACGCATTACTGAACACTTGGGAACATATTTTTAATGTTGACCAAGTAGATTTGAAGTACTAAGGCAAAAGTGGTGCAACTCCCCTTATGTGAGATGTCAATTTGGGATATCGTGGAAACCGATTAATATAAGCCAACAGACGTTAAAGTAGAAATACAAGGGCTAATCCTGTACAGTTCTCCTTATCTGAGATATCAATTCGGGGAAATTGGGAACAAGCATTGGTAAAAGGCAATCTGTATAAAGAAATAAGTTGAATGACAGAACTTGAGCAAACCTCCTTATATAAGATATCGGCGTGGGGGAATTTCGAACAACATTTACCTGCAATCAACAAAGCTCAATCATTGATACAATTGGCCTTTGCTTTTAAAAGGAAAGTGAATATTTCGAACAGACCTGATACAGGATGTTTATCAGGTAGTAAACCTTTTGGGAAAAGATACCTATAAAGAGAGAATACCAGGGGATCTACAAGGACCAAAAGGGAGTTATTCAATGGAACCTCTGGTCTGCTACCCTGAGAATTAAGAAAGACTTGCTCTTGCTACATCCAACCATTGTGTGGAAAATATGTTTGGTCATTCTGAAAATCACAAACAACTTTATTTTGGTACATTCCAACCAGTGTTGTAGAAAAGACATTTGCTTGTTCTTCTTGAGGAGATGATTAAGTGAAAGAGACATGTTCATTACTTGTAACAACATTTTGGTGAAATGGAGCTTTCTAAATACTTTGCTTGAAGCAGTTCAGCGGACGGGAACAAATCCTGGATATGAAACAGTTCAGGGGAAGGCGATAAACCCTCGACACAAGACCTGTTTTTTAAAACATATATATATATATATATCACCGTGGCCGTGTAGTTATGGTTAAGTTGCTGTTTCCATAGAAAGAGCACTTTTTTGGCGGCAAATAACTCTGCTCCCCCTGGACGAATCCTCACCAAACTTTGCAAAAAATATATGGGCCACTCTGAATTATTTTGCAATGTTTGGTGATGTTTGGTCTGGGGGGTGGAGATATAGGGGGGGTCCCATAGACTGGGAAATGGGGGAAAAACTTTGCGCACGCCTACAGTCTAAACCGCTGGACGGATTTTCACCAAATTCGCGGCAGGGGCTTGGTCCCGAAAGCGTGCTTTTGTAAATTTGGTGACAATCTGTGAAGTACTTTTCTTTAAAATTACCAAAAAGTAGGTCTCTAAAAATTAGTGATATCTATGTCCGCTCTGCAGTCACACTTCCCTGTTCGTTCAGTGGACAAGATACCGATTGGCTAAGGGGCTGCCGTCATGGACGCGAACACGCGACGTGTCTGCCGATTGGCTGCAGTGAGACGTGTTCTACGTCAGATTGTTTGAATGCGCCCGACATCTTGGATCCGCCGACAGCCCAGCGGCGACCAGCGGGAACATGCTATTTCGAAAACTATTTTGCTGTGTCATAGTGCTTGGGGAGGTTCACAGACTAAGAGATGGGTGAAAAACTGTATTTGTTGAGGCGATAGGTGTTAATGATGTATTTTCTATGCCCGCCTTGTTCTAAATGTTTGCACCTACAGAAAATGAGGGGTTTAATTAGGGTCGTATTTCACACAGTGCTGTGCAAAGGCACCTTGAAACTGTTCTAAGGACACGCATGATGTTAGAGAACATTGACATTGAGAACATATCGTTCTTACATTATTTTTTCCTATGGGGGTGCTGTTGATTAGTACGTCGCCATGGGTGCAGTCAGTGCTGTGCAAAGGCACCTTGAAACTGTTCTAAGGACACGCGTGGTGTTAGCGAACATTGAAATTGAGTACATATCGTTACTACATTATTGTTTCCTATGGGTGTGCTGTTGATTAGTATGTCGCCATGGGTGCAGTCAGTGCTGTGCAAAGGCACCTTGAAACTGTTCTAAGGACACGCATGGTATTAGCGAACATTGAAATTGAGTACATATTGTTATTGTCATGATGCCTACCCCCGGAGCACCAAGGCCAGGCCCAGCACCCCCGGAAGCAGGCATCATGCCCTCGGGTAAAAGCCCAGCGGCCCCTTATAGGGGCTCTTTGGACTCAGTCCTGGCGCCTTTGGCGCCAGGCTCATGTTGGACATCAGTCCTGGCGCAATAGGCGCCAGGCTCATAAAGGGAGGTGTTTTGTGCACTTACCTGATGCAGACCATGCTGCACGCTTCGGGCCTCCCTGAGACCTGAAAGGGACTATTTTTTCATAGGGACTATTTTTTCACTCGGGCCTGGCCAGGGAAGGATACATATCTAGTTGGGGAAGGATACATACCTGGGACTTCTTTGGAGGCTATTTAAGCCACACCCAGACAGCAGCTCATGCTTCGCGTTGTTCTGCTTCCTGCAGTTTAACGCTCACCGTGTCTGCTCCTGATCCTGGACTCCAGCCACGCCCGCCTCGAACCTGGAAGACCTGCAAGGAAGGAAGAGAAGAGAAAGGTGAAAACCAAGGACTATTTCAAACTTCTTACCTGCATCCGGAATCTTCTCGCAAGCATCCCTGAAGAAAGACTTCCATTTAAAAGCATTGCGTTGCTCGCTGCAGCGCCACGCTTCACTCACCTGTCCTCGAGACATCTCCCGGCTCCATCCCGGCTGTCAGCATCGGACGCCACATCTCTGCACCTAGGGGAGAGAGGAAGAAACAAAAGGTGAGAAGAAGGAACACAGAAGGAAAGCCTGATTAACAGCCATAATACTTACCGGCTTTTCTTCAACATTTCGGGTCGGCGCCGCCCCGTTGGCAGGTACCGTACCCCGGCCCCTATGGGGAAAGGACAAGAGACATTTCTGGGGAATGATAAGGACATTTAGAGGGATCACCCTCATAACTACTCACCTCGGCAGTTTAACCTCTCGACGCATCGCCTTCATTCTGCACCTGAAATAAAGGACAGATCACAGGTTAGAAAGACAACATAAAGGGGGCCTCACTTGAACTTTGAACTTTCATACTTACGGCGCATCGCTCAGGAAAGTCAAGTGGATTTTGCCAGCGCCATTCTGAAAACCAGTGAAGTAACTGGACGAACGCGCGCCCCTGCACCAGAAGCAGGATGGAGAGTTCATCCTTCCAAACCATAAGGTGAGCTTAAACCAGGGTTTGGAGGAAGTTAGAGAGGAACGAAGGGGGAAAGGGGGGAGCTAGCACACTATTCTGCAGACTGTAAATCCCCTTTCTCATCTGCAGAAGGATATTCCTACGGGCCAGGCAAGCACGATTTGGAGGTCCTGTCCAATCGGTGTTCCGGGTCTGGCGCATCACGCTAGAAGAGGCCACAGCAATCCAGACTAGACCAGCGCCCCCGTGGGAACCAGGTGAGCGTTACAGAACGCGAAGCCTTTCTACAAATTCCCACCCAGGCGCTATGGAAACTTCCGAAACTGACCAGTTGGCCCAATTACTGGGGGAATTACGGGCCGAAGTACACGCCGCTCGTCAAGAGACTAGTGCCCTCAGGAGGGAAGTGATTGTAATAAAGGATAGAGCTGATGACCTGGCTAGACAGCTTTTGCAAGGTCAAGCTGGACAAACTCCTTTACCCGGTTCCGGGGGGAACCCCGCTCCTGTGGTTTCCAGTAACCCGGTGCAGATTAATCTACCTGGAAACATGCCGCTGGCCCCACCTGAACGCTTTGCTGGGGACCCTAAACGATTTGCCGTATTCATGAATCAGTGTCGTTTGCACTTCCTATGCAGACCTGGGGCCTTCCCTAATGATCAGACCAAGGTAGCCTTTGTGTTGTCATATCTCAGCGGCTGTGCTGCCGATTGGTCAGTCCCACTGGTAACTCAAGATGACCCGATTCTTCGTGATTTTCAAGGATTTCAAACAAGCATGGAAAGGTTATTTGCTCGACACTCCCAGGGACAGGCTCTGGATGACGAACTTCTATCTCTGCGACAGGGCAATGAAGACCTTCTATCCTACATTGCAACCTTCAATAGACTAATTGTGGAAACTGGTTGGCCAGAGGATAAAAGAATCACGTTATTCTATCGAGGTCTACGCGGAGAACTTAAAGATGTCCTGGCACAAGTTGTAAATCCGCCCCAAGAATGCACTGAATATATAGACTTAGTGGTCCAATTGGAGCACAGGCTGCAAAACAGAAAAGCAGATCGGTCCAAGTTTGAAACCCGGGTGTTGGCCAAGACCCACGCTAACCCCAAGGGGGCTGATGGCTCGGAGCCTATGAAAATCGGAGGGGTTAAAGGACCCCTAACTCAAAAATAACAGGAAAGAAGACGACAGATGCAATTATGCCTTTATTGTGGGTCCTCTGGACACTTTCTACGAGATTGCCCGGTTAAGCCGCCCAAGAAGGTGGTAGGAGCCGCTGATAAAAATCCATGGAAACTCTGTATCGGGAAACGACCACGCCCGGCAAGCGTAGGGGTCCGCTTGCCGAGCTTGAAAACTAACTCTCAGACCTCGCATTTCATTGTGCCAATGGTCCTCGTAGATCCGGAACAGCCTAAACGGTTGCATGCTATAAAGGCATACATCGATAGCGGGGCTATAGGAAACTATGTGGATTGAGAATTGGTCTCTAGGATAAACCTCCCTCTGCGTCCTAAAACCAACAAAGATGTCATCACCACAGTAGATGGAACCGAAATTGCCTCTGGACCGGTAACACATTCCACAGCTGAGGTGACACTTGTAGGTCCGGATGGCCATCGGGAGGCAGTTGTGTTTGATGTAATCAAGGCTCCACAGTTTCAGCTTATTCTCGGAATCCCTTGGTTAGAGACACATAATCCTCGAATTGATTGGCGAGCGAAGAGAATAACCTTCCCGGCTTGTGCACAAACCTGCTACCCAGAAAATCCAAAGATTAATCTAGCATCAGTAACCTCTGTCCCCGTGCAACTAACTCCAGAGTACCAAGACTTTCAGGACGTCTTCCAAAAGGAACAGGCCAACACGTTACCTCCCCACAGATCATACGATTGCCAAATCGATCTGGTGACCGGTGCACAACCCCCTTGTAGCAGGATTTACGCCCTTACTAAACCAGAGAATCTGCATTTGAGACAATATTTAGATCAATACCTCGCCAATGGTTTCATTCGCCCGTCAAAGTCCCCGGCATCCTCTGCTTTGTTTTTCGTGCCTAAAAAAGAAGGCGACCTTAGAACTTGTATCGATTACCGCGCATTGAACCAGATAACTGTTAAAAATCGTTACCCTCTGCCTCTGATCCCTGAACTCCTTGACCAGGTGAAGGACGCTTGCGTATACACCAAGTTAGATCTCCGGGGGGCTTATCATCTGGTACGAGTGAAAGAAGGCGACGAATGGAAAACGGCTTTCCGTACAAAATATGGACTATTCGAATACCAGGTGATGCCTTTCGGGTTGTGCAACGCGCCTGCAGCCTTCCAATTCTTCATGAACGATGTCCTTCGGGAACTCATCGATGTCTGTGTTGTCGTGTATATCGATGACATTCTTGTGTACTCCTCTTCGGAATCTGATCACAGAAAGCATGTCAGGGCCGTCCTAGAGAAACTGCGCCAGCACACACTGTTTGCCAAGCTGGAAAAATGTGTTTTCCATACCACCGAGGTTGAGTTTCTCTGATTCATCCTGACACCTAAAGGGGTCCGAATGAATTCACGGAAAGTGGATGCCATCCTCAAATGGCCATCACCTAGTTCGGTGAAAGGTGTCCAAAGCATGCTTGGTTTTGCCAACTTTTATCGCAGGTTTATCCCGGAGTTTTCACGTGTGGTGCAACCCATCACTGCACTCTTGCGAAAAAATAAACGTTTTGAATGGACCGAAGAAGCCGAACAGGCCTTTCAGGAGTTGAAAGCTAAGTTCACGTCCGCACCTATTTTGAAGCACCCGCGTCCCGATCTCCCATATATAGTCGAAACAGACGCGTCCAGCTTAGCCATGGGAGCTGTCCTGTCTCAGAGAGACCCTGAAACCAATCAACTGCACCCCGTAGCATTTTGGTCCAGAAAGTTCTCGCCGCCGGAGATAAATTATGCGATCACCGATAAGGAACTATTAGCCATTAAGTCTGCCTTTAAGGCTTGGCGGCATTATCTCCTCGGCGCCCGGCATACCATCACCGTGATCACTGATCACCGAAATTTACAATATTTAAAAACTGCCAAGGCGCAATCATCTTGACAGCTCCGATGGGCTTTGTTCTTTGCTGAGTTCGATTTTGTAATCACCTACCGCCCCGGCTATAAGAATGGTAAGGCGGACGCTCTATCCCGAATTGGAATGGAAGAGATAGACACAAACTCAGAACCTGTGCCGATAATTCCCGAACAAAGAATTTTGGGGATAACCACTTTACAAACCCTTGAAGACATTCAAGCACGAGTGAAACAATTCCTGGACTCTTCAGCCTTGCAGGATTGGATCAAAAGGGGGTCTAACTTTTCAGTCAAGGATGGCTTACCTTACTTCCAAGGACGCTTATTTTTGCCAGAAAAGGAATTGCAAGAACTGGTTATTTCCCGTCATCATGATACCCTGATGGAAGGACATCCTGGCATTGCCAAAACAGAGGAAAAGGTTAAACGACAATTCTGGTGGCCTTCCTGGCGAAAGGATATTAAATCTTTTGTGATGTCCTGTGGAGTTTGTGCCCAAAACAAAGGTCAAAAGTCAAGACCCGCCGGTCTTCTTCAGCCCTTAGACATCCCACCAGCACCTTGGCACACCCTGTCACTAGATTTTATCACGGACCTGCCCTCTTGTAATGGTTACAATACTATTCTGGTCGTGGTGGATTTATTTTCCAAAATGGCCCACTTTATTCCGAGGAAAGGATTACCTTCAGCCTTTGTTCTTGCCAAGGAATTCCTCTAAAATATCATCCGTTTGCATGGATTCCCGTCCATACTAGTCTCCGATCGGGGAAGCCAGTTTATTTCTCATTTTTAGAAAAAGTGTTGTCAACTGGCACAAATCGACGTAAGACTCTCGACCAGCCACCACCCACAGACCGATGGTCAGACGGAGAGAACGAACCAGACCCTTGAACAATATCTACGATGTATGTTGCACCAATCGGAGGGTAATTGGAAGGACATTTTATGGGTGGCTGAATATGCATACAATAACTCGATACACTCTGGAACTGGTCAGAGCCCCTTTTATACCCTATATGGACATCACCTTGGTACTTCAGACTTGGACTCACCTCTGAGCCTTGAAATGCCCGCAGTGGACCATTTGCATTCTACGATTACTCAAGCCTTCAAGGATGCAACTGCACATTTGCAACATGCGAAAGGGAAATACAAAAAGAATGCAGATCTGCATCAAAGAGAGGCGCCTCCATACCAAATAGGGGATCAAGTATGGTTGGCTACCAAACACCTATCACTCAAGGGGCCTCAAACTTTTAATCCAAGGTATTTAGGCCCTTACTCGATCAAAGCTATAATCAACCCAGTGGCAGTCAAGCTCGATCTACCAGCTAACATGCGGATTCACCCCGTTTTTCATGTGTCACTTCTGAAACCAGTGCACCCAGGAACCAGATTAACAAAGCCACCAGAACCGATTCAGATAGATGGGGAGCCTGAATTCGAGGTGAAGAACATTTTGGATTCTAAGATCTCAAAATCAAAACTTTTCTATCTAATTGATTGGAAAGGGTACAGGCCTCAGGAAAGGTCTTGTGAACCCAGTGATCACGTACATGCACCTCGGCTGGTAAAAAGGTTCCATCAGAATTTCCCAAACAAACCGAAACCTCCAGAAGGAACGACCTTGGGAGGGGCCTTGGGGGGGAGTGCTGTCATGATGCCTACCCCCGGAGCACCAGGCCAGGCCCAGCACCCCCGGAAGCAGGCATCATGCCCTCGGGTAAAAGCCCAGCGGCCCCTTATAGGGGCTCTTTGGACTCAGTCCTGGTGCCTTTGGCACCAGGCTCATGTTGGACATCAGTCCTGGCGCCATAGGCGCCAGGCTCATAAAGGGAGGTGTTTTGTGCACTTACCTGATGCAGACCATGCTGCACGCTTCAGGCCTCCCTGAGAACTGAAAGGGACTATTTTTTCATAGGGACTATTTTTTCACTCGGGCGTGGCCAGGGAAGGATACATATCTAGTTGGGGAAGGATACATACCTGGGAATTCTTTGGAGGCTATTTAAGCCACACCCAGACAGCAGCTCATGCTTCACGTTGTTCTGCTTCCTGCAGCTTAACGCTCACCGTGTCTGCTCCTGCTCCTGGACTCCAGCCACGCCCGCCTCAAACCTGGAAGACCTGCAAGGAAGGAAGAGAAGAGAAAGGTGAAAACCAAGGACTATTTCAAACTTCTTACCTGCATCCGGAATCTTCTCGCCAGCATCCCTGAAGAAAGACTTCCATTTAAAAGCATTGCGTTGCTCGCTGCAGCGCCACCCTTCACTCACCAGTCCTCGAGACATCTCCCGGCTCCATCGCGGCTGTCAGCATCGGACGCCACATCTCTGCACCTAGGGGAGAGAGGAAGAAACAAAAGGTGAGCAGAAGGAACACAGAAGGAAAGCCTGATTAACAGCCATAATACTTACCGTCTTTTCTTCCACATTTCAGGTCGGCGCCGCCCCGTTGGCAGGTACCGTACCCCGGCCCCTATGGGGAAAGGACAAGAGACATTTCGGGGGAATGATAAGGACATTTAGAGGGATCGCCCTCATCACTACTCACCTCGGCAGTTTAACCCCTCGACGCATAGCCTTCATTCTGCACCTGAAATAAAGGACAGATCACAGTTTAGAAAGACAACATAAAGGGGGCCTCACTTGAACTTTGAACTTTCATACTTACGGCACATCGCTCATGAAAGTCAAGTGGATTTTGCCAGCGCCATTCTGAAAACCAGTGAAGTAACTGGACGAACGCACGCCCCTGCACCAGAAGCAGGATGGAGAGTTCATCCTTCCAAACCATAAGGTGAGCTTAAACCGGGGTTTGGAGGAAGTTAGAGAGGAACGAAGGGGGGAAGGGGGGAGCTAGCACACTATTCTGCAGACTGTTAATCCCCTTTCTCATCTGCAGAAGGATATTCCTACGGGCCAGGCAAGCATGATTTGGAGGTCCTGTCCAATCGGTGTTCCGGGTCCTGCGCATCACGCTAGAAGAGGCCACAGCAATCCAGACTAGACCAGTGCCCCCGTGGGAACCAGGTGAGCGTTACAGTTATTACATTACTTTTTCCAATGGGTGTGCTGTTCATTAGTACGCCGCCCTGGCTGTGACATGCTGCGGTGGTTGTGGCCAGGGCCTAGAGTCTTGGATGCATGGCGGTAGGCTGTAGGCCATACATCAAAGACTTTAGAACCTGCCCACAAGCAGTGCAGGATATCACATTCATACATCACACTCATACATTCTATTACGTATCTGGTAGGTGTGGGCAGGGCCTTGAGTCCTGGGTATAAAATGAGTACATGCTACAGCTATAATGTTTCATTGTACGCGTGTCTTACTCATGTATAAGCGAGCATGGGTGTAATATGCTGCTGTGGTTGTGGCCAGGGCCTAGCGTCTTGGGTGCATGGCCGTAGGCCGTAGGCCGAAGGCCATACTTCCAAGACTGTAAGCCCTGGCCACAACCACTGCAGCATGTCACACCCATGGATACACCTGTAGTATTGCTAATGGGTTAGATGGTTGTGGAGAGTGTGCACAGATTTGGGTGCATGGCCAAAGGCCATGCACCAAAGAACAAAGTTGTAAGCATGACAGTATTAAGCTACCGCACACCCATACATTGCAATATCTATGGATATACAGGTAAGAGTCTATATTCTCGACGTGTCTGCCGATTGGCTGCAGTGAGACGTGTTCTACGTCAGATTGTTTGAATGCGCCCGACATCTTGGATCCGCCGACAGCCCAGTGGCGACCAGCGGGAACATGCTATTTCGAAAACTATTTTGCTGTGTCATAGTGCTTGGGGAGGTTCACAGACTAAGAGATGGGTGAAAAACTGTATTTGTTGAGGCGATAGGTGTTAATGATGTATTTTCTATGCCCGCCTTGTTCTAAATGTTTGCACCTATAGAAAATGAGGGGTTTAATTAGGGTCGTATTTCACACAGTGCTGTGCAAAGGCACCTTGAAACTGTTCTAAGGACACGCATGATGTTAGAGAACATTGACATTGAGAACATATCGTTCTTACATTATTTTTTCCTATGGGGTGCTGTTGATTAGTACGTCGCCATGGGTGCAGTCAGTGCTGTGCAAAGGCACCTTGAAACTATTCTAAGGACACGCGTGGTGTTAGCGAACATTGAAATTGAGTACATATCGTTACTACATTATTGTTTCCTATGGGTGTGCTGTTGTTTAGTACGCCGCCATGGGTGCAGTCAGTGCTGTGCAAAGGCACCTTGAAACTGTTCTAAGGACACGCATGGCATTAGCGAACATTGAAATTGAGTACATATTGTTATTACATTACTTTTCCCAATGGGTGTGCTGTTCATTAGTACGCCGCCCTGGGTGTGACATGCTGCGGTGGTTGTGGCCACGGCCTAGAGTCTTGGATGCATGGCGGTAGGCTGTAGGCCATACATCAAAGACTTTAGAATCTGCCCACAAGCAGTGCAGGATATCGCATTCATACATCACACTCATACATTCTATTACGTATCTGGTAGGTGTGGGCAGAGCCTTGAGTCCTGGGTATAAAATGAGTACATGCTACAGCTATAATGTTTCATTGTATGGGTGTGTTACTCATGTATAAGCGAGCATGGGTGTAATATGCTGCTGTGGTTGTGGCCAGGGCCTAGAGTCTTGGGTGCATGGCCGTAGGCCGTAGGCCGAAGGCCACACTTCCAAGACTGTAGGCCCTGGCCACAACCACCGCAGCATGTCACACCCATGGATACACCTGTAGTATTGCTAATGGGTTAGATGGTTGTGGAGAGTGTGCACAGATTTGGGTGCATGGCCAAAGGCCATGCACCAAAGAACAAAGTTGTAAGCATGACAGTAATAAGCTACCGCACACCCATACATTGCAATATCTATGGATATACAGGTAACAGTCTATATTCTCGCCACATCCACTGCTGCATACACACCTATAGACACACCCGTAGTGTTGCACATCACTCAAGTGGTTGTGGGGAGGCCCTGCATTCTCAAAAAAGTTATAACCTCTTAACTTATCAGCCAACATGGGTTTTACATACTACGGTGGTTGTGGGCAAGACATAGGGCCTCATTACGAGGTTGGAGGCAGCCATGGCGCTATTAGCGCCATGGCTGCCTCCAAAATCGTTCAGGCTCCGGTCTGATGGATGGAGCAATTACCGGTCCATTCCGAGGTCGGCGGGACCGGTAATTCCCCATTCACCAGAGCCATTCCCCATTCCCATTCGAGCCCCCATAGGGCTCAATGGGAAGGGGGAAGGCGGCAATAACGGTACTGCAAATTGCGGTACCGTTATTGACCCCGGTATCCCTTTGCGGGTCCCGTCCTTAACGCCTGGTAAAAGCAGGCGTTAAGGAAGGACCCGCAAAGGGAACTCGTAGTAGGGCGGTAAGGGATTACCGGCACCGGTGACCTTACCGGTGCCGGTAATCCCTTACCACCCACCTCGTAATGAGGCCTATAGACTTTTGCATGTATGGCTGCAGGCTGTATGCCTTATGCCCAAGTATGTACACTCTGCCCACAACCACTGCAGCATATCATATTCATAAATGACTCCCATACAGTCGAATATGTATCTGGTAGGTGTGGGCAGGTCGTAGACTCTTGAGTGCATGCCTGTAGGCTGTAGGCCGTATGCCATACTTCCAAAGCTTTAGGCCATGCCCACAACCACCGCAGCATGTCACAGGAATGGGTGCACCTGTAGTATTTGTTATCGCTCATACGGTTGTGGGGAGTGGGTAGAGTCTTGGCTGCATGGCCAAAGGCCATGCACCCAAGAACAAAGTTGTAAACACTGTAAACAATCCATTTCATACCCACACATTGAAATATGTGTGGACATACACCTAAGACTTTAGGCCCTGACCACAACCACTGCAGCATATCACAGCTATAGATACGCCCGTACTATTGACCATCACTCAGGTGGCTATGGGGAGGGCCTGCGGTCATGCACCCAACAGCACATTCCTACGTAGTGTTGTTAAAAGCACAATGGGTATGATATGGTGTGGCAGTTGTGGCCCAGACGTAGAGTCTTTGGTGCATGGCTGAAGGGTATGCAGCCAAGAACAAAGTTATAAGCACTGCAGATGTAACCCACTATGGATTTTATATACTGCATACCCATACATTGAGAAATCTATGGACTTACAGCCAAGTCTGTAACCTGTGGTCACAACTACTGCAGCAATACACAGGTATAGGTACACTTGTACTATGAAACATTACTCAGGTGGTTGAGGGGAGGGCGTACCGTTTTGGGAGCATGGCCGAAGGCCCTGCTCCCAAAACCAAGTTTATATGTACTGAAATTAGATGCCAAAATGGTTGCAATATGCCTTGGTGGTTCTGGGCTGCACCCAGAGTCTTGGGTGCATGGCCAAAGGCCATGCACCCAACACTGAAGTCATAAGCAGTGAGGTTATGAGTGAACATGGGCTTGGTGTGGTGCGGTGGTTGTGTGCACGTTGTAGTGTCTTGGCTGCATGGTTGCAGACCATGCACTGAAAACTAAACTTAGAAGTAGTGAAAATAGAAGCAGAGTGATGGTTGTGGGTAGGGCCTATAGTCTTTCTTGCTTGGCTGTATGGTGCAGGTGGCAGGTTGTTCATGAAAGATGCTAGGCCCAGCCTGCAGGCACTGCACCATATTACCGCCATAGATTAGCCGTGTACATTCGCATACGTATGAAATGATTGTTATTATACTTACTCTTTAATTTGTTCAGAATCCATACATGTGTTACATGATTGCAGTACTTGCTGAAAGTAGCCTTTTTTAAATTTCTGTGATAAAAGAAAAAAGCATGTTAGTGTTTGCATTTTATAAAGATTTTTCACAAAGTATAATAGACGGTTCAGTTTTTTTTGGACCCTCATATTTAGTTCACAAACCAGTGTACTGTGCATTGTGCTCAGTTTCTGTATTTGTTTTTCTAATCCTTGGGTCTAGGGGGAAAAAATCAAAAAATCCTTGTCGGATTAAAAAAAAACTTAATTTGCTATTCTACAAACTATTTCTGTGTTTTCTTTGAGTGTTTCCTTGTTCTTTCTGCTTAATGTTATGTTTGTTGCCTTGTTGCCAATTTTTAACAACAGCTAGATACCTGTTGGCGTATTCAAACTGTGCATTTATTGTTACGGTTGTGTGGTATTCATTTATCTGTGTCCTTGTTACACAGTCTTGGGCAGTTAGATACCTGATGGCGTATTCTAACTGTAGTCTTTCACTTCGTTTTTTGGTAATTTAGAAGTACACATTAGTTATTAAACTTTCGCTTCAAGAAGATTAAATACACATTTGTAACATTAGCTTGTAATCTCTGCCTTAGAGTAATGGTGGTATCATTACATTCCACCCATCCACATTTCTTTGAAATGTATGCAGTGTAGTGACCTGCATTGGTTGTGGCTCCTGCACAGTAGATTATACCTACTGTTGTAAAGGTTTTCTTTCCAAGTGACACTTGACCATGTGTGAATCCAGTCAGCTTGCAGTTGTTTTTGGTACCATCTGCTTTATAATGTAGCAGCATAAGTATTATGTACTTAGTATGTGTTTGTATTAGTAAGGTGGAGCGATTGTCTGAATTACACATAGTACATAATCTGCCATGGTTTCTGTATGGATTCACAATTAGGTATGGATACATACACAAAGCGCTCATTTGGGATTTGTTCCTGTATCACATTGCTACAGAGAATGCATGTATGGTTCCACATGCATGAAATCTGGAAGATTTCATTTATAGGTATGATTTTGTTTTCCAGTACTTGTAGTAAGTACATTAGAAATTCTTGTGGGGCGTCTTGTGAGTTTATAGTGAATTTCACTATTCCAGCACAGTAGTCCAATTCTTGTCTTATTCCACGAACACTGTACATGTTGTCAGGATTGTCTGTTGCCTTTCTATGAAGGACTAACATTTGTAAACACAATTGGTCTGTACTGTGTAAGTAAATGTTGTTAGCAATTGGTGGCAATTGCAATAGAATATTTATTGCTACATTTGCATAGCAAATTACACCATTTTCATTTGCAAATTTGAATGGACCAGCTAGTTCTGTATCTGAGTACTTTTTTGGAGTTTGTCTTCCTTCTTTGAAGAAGTACCTGGTTTACTTTCCCTAATAGGTTCTTCTTTGCTTGTGGTACTTGAGGAAGCTTTACCATCCTTTGTTTTCTTTGAAGGATTTGCTGTGAGATTCTGTTGCATTTCTGTTTCAATTAGTTTTCTTTTACCACATTTTACTTTTTCTGGAACAGGATATTGTTTGAGATTGGAGCTGTACAGTGAACGTAGTCTATTGTATTCTAAAATGCAAGGAATATCAGCCTTCACTTTACTTGCATCAAAGTTGATTAGAAATAGACCGTCAAGAGTATGTAAGCGTGATAGTGCTATGTAGCTCATGCCTTCTTTTAAGACTGTGCTTCCTATATCTATCCATGCTTTGTCTAGGGTAAGACCTTGGGATTTATGAATGGTGACTGCATATGCAAGAGTTATGTTCTCTATGTACATACATGTCTTTGAATAGAAGGAATCGAGCAGTTGAGCACCCTATTCTTTTCACTTCTGAAAGTTTGTCAAAGCGAATATTGACAAACTGAATGTTGGTGTCACGTGGGTATGATTGAAAGCCAACAACTGTAACCAGTGCTCCATTAACTGGCCCTTGCTCTACGTCAAGGTTACGTTTAAGCATTACTCTACAATTTAAAGATAATTTTAATATTTTTTCCAACCCAGCTGTGTTGGAGATTGAATTTTCTAAGCTATTTAGTCTTGTTGTGGCTTGCTCACACATGGGTAGTGTCATGCCATGTACTTCTAGTTTGTCTGTGGCACAAATTTCCATTATAGGTTGCATTTCTTTATTTAACATTGTTTCATTGAATTTGAAACAGCTTGAAAGAGTTGGCATTAAGGCCATACAATTGACATTTTTGTGCGCAAATTGTTCCATAACATCAGTAGCACATGCATTATCGCCATAAAGTGCATCAATGTGCCGGGTTCTCAATATTGCTTGTGCTTCTTGAGATAGTACACCAACTCTAATATCTTTTAGGATGTTGGCATAAGTGAGATCTGCAGATTGCCACATGTTTTCTGTTAATTCTCTGTATTGGAAATGTTGCCAAAGGTTGACATTTCCTATGCTTAATAAAAATAATTAAAAAAAAAAGACATTTCCTATGCTACCAACTGCTTTGCGGCAGAGTTTGCGTCCTAAGGTTTTAAAAACAGGTTCACCTTTAACTGGTGTCAGTTGTAGAAGATCTCCGAAAAACGATAATGTGTTTCCCTGCAAAGAGTTCTTTGTAGTTTGTTTTAAGTACTTCTTGCAATCTGAGGTGAATCAAAGCCAACGTAAGGTTGGAGACCATGCTCACTTCATCTATTAGTAGCATTTTCATTTGCTGTAATACTCTGCATAGTTCCATTGCAGCCTCTGCAGAAAATTTGTAATAGTCTAATTTGTTTTGGTGTTCTACTGGAAGAAGTAGTAATCGGTGTAAAGTGACACCGCCTATGTTGTAGGCAGCTAAACCTGTGGGGGCAGTTACAACAGCTGACAGTTTGTTGTTTGTCAATTGCTGAAGGAACTTGCTGATGATTTTGATTAAGAATGTTTTTCCAGACCCAGCTTCACCACTGATGTACAGTAGTATTGGTTTGTAATTTTGGCAGGTACATTGTTTATTTTCGTGCTGTAATCCATGTGCTATTTGTTTTGTTTCGTCTTCAGAAATGGTGCGCTGATCTTTGTTAAGTTTTGCTTGTTGTACAGTTAAGTCTTCTATATTTTCTTGATAGTGACAAATGTTGTTTTCGACTTCTGTCATAGCTAATTCTGCCTCATTTGCTATTAGTGGCTGTCCTAGTGGTTCTTGGCTTCCTGTTACAGAAGGTTGACTACTGTCGGAAGAGTCCTTATCTAGCTGGGCCTGTAGTTCTTCTTCGTGTTGTTATTCATTGTGCAACATTGTTTTGTACTGCGTAAAGTTCACATCTGTGATAGCACTTTCATTTGCTTTGAAAGCATCTTCATAGCATACATAGTTATCTAGTATCTCTTCCTCTTTTCTCCATGGTGTAAAAAGTTGTAGCAGAGACATGTAATATAGTTCTTTCTGTTGAGTTTTTAATGACAATTTAACATGATTAATTAAGCTTCGTTTGGTAAGTTTCACTAAACTGCCTTCACAATCTGTGACTATATCTGCCTTTGTTTTCATTTGGTCTTATATTGTTTTTGTATCCAAAGTTTTGAGCTATGTGGTATAGACACACGCTTTCTAAAGTCCTACTCCTGTTCGGATAGTATGTGTCCAGTAAATTGTTTTTTAAAATGTCTTCGCTGTTGGGATCATTTCTGTCAATTGTTTCTATGTCCTCATATGATTTCAGAACTCTTTTTCTACATTTAGCAGGACCAAGACTTAGCCATACTATGTTGTCTGATTTTCCATACAAAGCAGTACCGGTTAAACAAGCTGCTGCTTCATAGGTGCCACATTCTCTATGAGAGAGCTTTTTTATGCTTAGGCTGTACAATTTCTGAGATAGTGTTTTGTCTGATGATAGATCATCCCAGAGGTCTTGAAGCTCTGTTTTTTCTGCTTTTGTTACGTAGGCTGTAACATATCGTGCAACAGCAGTGGAATTGTCTGCAATGTACTGCACATATATGTTTACATTCAATAAGAGGGCAATGATTGCATTGTAATCATTGATTTATTTTGATTCTTCTTTTCTTTTTATGTAATACGTGTTCTTAGGTGATTTACCTTTAACACTATGTCGAACTGAAGACATGAAGTTGTTGACTTCACCTGTTTCTGTAACTGGTCTAGGGAAACCAACGCAGCATTTGGTGTAGTATTTCCCTTTGTTTTTGTATTTGCGACGACAATATTTGTCACATTTGTGTCTTTGAAATTGTAAAATCTGCCCATGCAGGTCACTATGTGTCCGTTGTGAAGGGATTTCACAAGTGACATATTTTTGGATGAATTGTAAAACAGTGGCATCAGTGTTGTGACCAAATTTAGGTGCACCTTCGATCCATAAAAGAATGTAAATATGTGGTGCTCCTCTCGCTTGGTATTCTTTTCTCCAAAAGAAGTGCTGCAATTCTCCGAGGGGAGGAACAGTTTTATTGCAAATAAAGTGTAGCATAGCAATGAAAAAATGATGGAAATATCTTGACACATTAACTGGATGTAGAGATCAAATATCTCCAGTTGTTAATAAATGTATGTCGGTTTTGTTGTTGTTTGATATGCGTAGGAACTCATGTAAATCTTCCCATGCATATTCTGCACAACTTAGTGTAACAAACCAAGTCAGTGGTCCAAGGTTTCTGATCATACAACGTACGTCTCTGTGCTGTCGGAACCAGTATTCTTTTGTACCACGCATGTTTGCAAACAAATTTGTTATGTTTGATTGTAAAACCTCATCTTTTTCTTGTACTTTTTGTATTAATTGCGTAGCTGACATATTTTGAAAGTGGGTTCCAGATTTGAAAAATGTGTGCAACTCCGTAACATAGGGTTGCTAGTTCACTTTCAAAGAGTAGGTGGAATATGTATTCTACATTTTGTCTAAACCTGGGATCTTGCGAATACATTCGTAATGAGCGGTATTCTGATGCTGTAATTTGAGTGGGTCTATCATCGTATCTTCCACCTTTGCCAGTACGAAATAGCAGTGTAAAAGCACGTGCTTCTATACTTTTTTCCCATATGCTCATTGATGAACCTTTGGTTTGTCGCATTTGGTAAGTTTCTAGTGCATCATCTATGCTTTCATTGGAATGCAATGGATGAATTGTGTACTGGTCCTAAAGAGTGGATACTGCAGCAGGATCCAGAAGTTCGAATTGTCCAGTTTCTGTTGACACTTCAATTATTGCAGTTGTTTCCCTTAAGCTTTCTTCAATATGTATTTCCTTGTAGTATTCGTTATTGTCTTTTAGATATTGCAAGGCTTCTCTAACTTTATGTAAGTCTACCAGTTGTTGCCAAATTGTTTTGTCTTTTGTTGGTACACCATTTACCAAGACAATTAAAGAATGCTCTATTGAACGTTCCACTCCTAGAGTGTGTACATTTTCTGTTAGATCTAATGGCAAGTAAACTACTTTGCCACAAATGCCTTTCACCAATTCAGAGGCAGGTACTTTTGCTGTTTTTGGATAAAGGCGTATAATTGCTTGAAATGGGTGAACTGTTTGAATTATAATGCTCTCATACAAATTGAGTTGTTGCAGAGTTTTTGGTAGTGGGAACAATTCCAAATTATTTTTGAGAGCATGTGAAGGAGTTTGGTTGTTGTCTAGTTTTGTAGTGCAGTAACTGCAACATATTAGTGGTTCACTTATTTCATATTTGTTTTCGGCTAAAAGGTAGAGAGCTAATTCAAACTATTTGGAATCTTCATTGTCTTCTATTTTGAATGCTACATCTATATTTTTTGTGTTCCTTTTGTAAAACGTTCTGTGGCAACACACACACACATGGTTTGGTATTTCAGCTGATGCACTTTTAAATGTTAGTATTTCTTTTTTGTATGTGTGTAATAGAAGGTTGCTATGTGCAGAATTGTTGGTACTCCGTTGTACAACTATTGCATTTTGTAAGTGGGTTTCACTTCCAAAATATTTTTTCTGAATACGGTCCATTTCTTCTTGTAGCTATTTGGGTGTACCATGTATAAGAGTGTTTTCTAAATTGGCTAATTCTGAAGCTGGACCTTTAGCATAGTATATTTTATACACTAGATTTCTTACATTTGTATAATGTATTGTTATCCTTTTGATATCATGGAAGGTGCTTTTGCAAATAGGTCCAGAAAAGCAGGCTAATGAATATCCTTGTAGTCCTGTGTATTTGCGCACTGGACAGATATATATATGTTTGCAGCACTTTAATTGTAATTTTGTATCTACCTTTCACATACCGATTGAGGAACTGACGTAAAGATTTGAATAATTTGTTAGGAATGGCACACATTGATGTGCACAGCCATTTGTACACTGGACGGTCTGGTTCAGGCGAATCGAGAGGTAATTCTGAGTTTTGAGGGGATACTTTTCTAAGCAGTGTTTCTTGTTCCATGATGCTATGATTGATTTTTTCATACCCTCGTCCACTGCTATGGACGGCAATTGTGTTTGTTTGATTTTGTTTATATGCTTCTTCATTAAAATATGGTTCTGTGGTTGTTGTGTGACTCCATTCACCTCCACAAATATGTAAGAAGTTATTTTTATTCACATTCCGTTTATTGATAAGTTTCTTTTTTAGTTTGGCACTTAGTTTTGTTAGTGGTTTCATCCTATTTAATACTAATATAAACAACCTCCTTTTCAGAAGGATTGCACTGTCCGCGAGAGATTGTAAGATACATTTTCTATGGTACGTTTTAAGGGTTAAGGATGATTTCGGTCTTCTTCTTATTAGATTCTGAAGGACTCTATGGCGAAACATTTTTGCTAAAATCCTTTTTTTACTATAGGTTCTTGTCACTATATCAGGATTAATAGTAGCATAGTTAGGAGTACTGGTAGCCAATTTTTTGTGAAGAGTTTTGTCTTTCGTGTCACATTTTGTTGGAGAAGGTAAAGTTTTGGTAGTTGAAGCTTCCTTTGTTTTGCTAAATGACTGTGTTAGCTGTATTGTTCCAACGTTCTCTAGAAACTCAGCTACAGATGGATGGTTAGGTTGGACACTGTTATTTTTATTGACTCTACTTCTGCATTCCTTTCTACAGACTTGCTTTTTGGTAGGCATTCTTTGGGGTCTGTTGAAAAAAAGAAGGCATGGTTGGGTCTTTTGTGTAATGTATGTGTGCTTTGTGCATGCGTGCATGAGTTTGATGGGGAAGCTCTTTGTGGTGGTGTGTGAATGTGCTTTGGTCTTTTACAATGATTTGGGGAGGACATTTTTCGGTTTGTATACTACACCAATGTGCTTCAGATGAGAGTACAAAGAGGCCTAGTGGTGAGGAGACACATTAATAGTAAACATAATGGCATTAAATTGAAACAGCTATTTGTTTTCCACTACCAACATCGTAAGGCGTCTGTATATTATTTGGGTTCCAAACAGACGGGGATTTGTGAGCCATTTTGCTTGTTAATCTTTGTTTAATAAATGGGGATTTGTGGGTAGAATGGTTCAGAAATCACTGTTTGCTTTGGTGCGCAAATTAAATACATAACCCACACTCTCTGTTTCAGGAATATTTAGAATATAAAGGTCGTTCTGTACTTACTTTTTTTTGCAGAATGACCAGCTTTCTTCGGATATGTTGTTTGCAATGTAGATGCTGTTGATTTTCAAGACAGTAGTCTTCACTGCGATTGTAAAAAGAAGAAGTTAGTAACTTTGTGTGTTTAAAGTAGTGATATTACTGTAGACGTTAATTTTGCATTTGTCGTCAGAGTATTCTCCTTTGATATTTCATACAGTGCATGTGTGCATTTCACTTCACTATGTGCTGCCTTTGTATGTTACTTGCAGTATGTTGAGTACTGCGTCACAATACACACACAATATTGTGACCCTCGAAAGGTAAGGGTCAACAGCATTGCAAATGGCTTGTGAGGCAGCTGGAGGGATGTTCTCCCTCACAGGAGTGTCTCTTGTGGTGAGAGGATCAGACACAGAGGATACTGTGGAGGAACTCAATCTACTATGTTCTTCGCATGGCACCACCTTGCGAATGTCCGCACTGTGGAACGAAGATAGGTGTCGCTTCATGGTTGTCGTACCAAAGCTGTACGTACCAGGTCTCCCGCGACTGAGCACCAACTTGCACCGGTTACAACTGACAAAGTTTGCACGTGCTTTCGGTACATTCCCTAAAACGGAAAACAACTGCCACACCCACGACTTTCGCCAAGTGTTAGTAGTGCAGAGTTCCTCCACCGCATTCTCTTCTTCCTCTTCTTCCTCCATCTCTACATCCTCACCCGTATATCCCTTGGCAGGCCCTTCGGGAGGTGGTGGCGGTGGAGGGTTTGGGGGTGGTGCTGAGGCTAATGAAGCAACAGTAGCCATGGATGCCATAAGGATTAGTTACCTAATGGTCGCTACAGCACTAAAGGCGGCACACCTCTAACAGCTATAGCCAGAAGCACAATGAAGATGAGCTTGGGGGTGTGGCCATTTGTAGAGGTGGAGGGGTGCGACTTGTGACCATATTGATCACTCAAAAGCGCTGCAAAAATTCTAAACAACACGTTCTCAGGTAGATCTACTGTATGCGACATTTGAAATGGTGATTTTATACTGTAAAATATTTTCTTATGTATGTGTAACTTCTTTTGCAATGTCACGGAAGCAGACAAACTGCGCAAATTAGTCCACACGCCCAGCATGGGTGCGGTCACATTATGACGCCCTGAACACATCTGCGCGGGAAATGCCTACCTGCTGGACAGCAAATGCAGAGTAACGAACGTGCGCATGCACGTCAGTGTTCTAGGGACAGTGTTCGGGTCCTGAAACTAATTACAAGAGTGACACAAGTGAGACGGACAGTTAGGGACAGGTGCGCTGTTGGCAGTACTTATGGGTGTACTGCGCATGTGCGTACATGATCTGATGACTGTACGACAGGTCCATGGTCCTTAGGACACCTCCATTTTGTTTGACTACGAACATGCCGACCACCGCGCCTGTTCTACGGAAGGTTCCATTTTGGCTGCGGACAATACGGACGGTTATAGTATCCTTAGGACACTACCACTTTGCTCTTTTACAGACATTCCTGCCTCCTGATGTGTTCTAGGAACATGTTTTATCTCATTTGTGAGTGGTAAGGAGAGGTACAAAGTCCTTATGACGTCCCATTCTGTTAATTTACGCATAACTTGCACAGATGGTGCGTTCTAAAATCACTTTCATCTTGGGTGGCATTGGTACGGGTAGCTGTATTGGCGTTAGAACATCCATATTCTATTGCTTACGGCTTGCTCGAACAGGCGAGCTGTTTGCGAACATTTTAAGTCTTTTAAAAAAAAAAAATCCTCAAACAGTTCGACTACAGTAAATATACAAATACTTTGTAAAATTACATACACACTTTAATCAACAGAAATACCGGGGGAAGCAGATACTGACACGAATATAGGGGAATTGGGGTTCAACACGGGCTGATTGTCAGGAGATGATTTGTGAGGGGAAGAAGGAATGGATGTTTCATAGAAACGTCTATTTTCTCCCTGAAGGTTTGGGGATAGTTTACTAGCAAATGGAGAAGGGGGGCAGGTACAGGTGGGACAGTGATAACATATTTTTCCTCTCACAAACTCCTCCACAAATTGCCTTAAACTATTAAAGTTGTCACTCAATGTGTCCATTTTAAGTTCTATTCTTTTCACCCTGTCTTCCTTTGTGTCGTTTGTTGGCCTTTCTTCTTTTTTTTCCTGGTCTGTTAAAAATAAATATATATATATGTTAAATGACTATACAATACTCACCATTAATTTGCATATGCAGAGCACTGTGTACCATTAATATCGCTATCAGCAGACATTTCCCCATGGGGAAAATTTTCCTCGAGCCACTCCAAAGTACTGCACATTTCTGTGTCAAAATAACAAAACTAAATTATTTTTTCGGTCCCTCATAGCAAAAAAAGTGCACACACATATAAGAAGGTTACTATTTTCTTGTAATTTGTGTTGGTTGTAGTACGTGCGTCTACTGTCGGTACTGGCTGCAGAGTTTCTATGAGGTAATTACGTTGGAGGCATACATTTTTTTTTATGGTGTAATCCATTTCATTTCACATGATCATTAATTGCATGTTTTTGTTTCAGACGTTTAGGTTTGCCAATTTATATACTAGTACTTATAGGGGGCAATTCATAGAATTCGGCGCACAAGTGGCGCACGCAGCTGGCGCACAGAGTGCGCGTGCGGCAGTCTGCACCAGCCGCGTGCACCAAAACCCATTTAGGCGCACAGCGTATTCATGGAATCACACATCCATAACCAGCCTTGGCGCAGAGTGGCGCAGCGACCCTGCAGCAGCACCAGTTACGCCCCCAAACCCGCCCCGTGCGCCAAAGAAATCGCACAAATCCAGTAACAGGTGCAAAGGACAGTGGACCAGCATACAGCCCCCCAACCACGAAAAAACTTGCAAAACTCGCTGCGCACGCCCCAGAATACACGTACGCCGCTCGCGCTAGGCCAATAGCGTGTAAAACTCCCAGTGCTCTCCCCAGAATACACGTACCCCGCTTGCGCTAGGCCAATAGTGTGTAAAACTCCATGCGCACCCCTCGGAATACATGTCCCCCGCTCACGCAAGGCCAATAGCGTGTATAGTGAGGGGTATGCGTGGAGTTCCACACGCGATTTCGCTGGGCTATCGGGGTACGTGTATTCCTGGGGGGCCCCAACGCGAATTGACAGTGTGTGTCCTCCCAGGTGAGCCCTCTCCCCACTCCCCAGGGCCTGCAGGCAGCCCACAACACAGGGAACTACTCTGCACCCTTGGCCATGCCCCGCAGGCAGGCCATCCACCCTCCCCATGCCCCCCAGCCAGCCCACATGTCACCAGGCACAAGTGAGCACTGACACATGTCCCCCTGCACCCCCACCTACCCAGCAGTGACGGGCACCTGCCAGCAGGCCCCGACTCATGTCCCCCCCACCCACTCACCCACCCACCCAGCTATGACGGGCACCTGCCAGCAGGCCCTGACTCGTGTCCCCCCCACCCACTCACCCACCCAGCAGTGACGGGCAACTGCCAGCAGGCCCTGACACATGTCCCCCCCACCCACTCACCCACCCAGCAGTGATGGGCACCTGCCAGCAGGCCCCGACTCATGTCCCCCCCGCAACACGTCATCATGATCCACAATCATGGCCCTCATGGCCACCCAAATCCCACCGCACGCCACCCCTGCCCAAAGAACCAACCAAGTATTACATACACCCCACATTGAAATGGCCATTAAATGAAACAACCCCAATGGCATGTATGTACATCAACACATGTCTGTCACACACACACACAATGGGTTCCAGTGAATGTGAAAACCCACATCGTGACATGCATGAAACCAATGATAGAATACCACACATTGAAGTATGAAACTAAAATGTATTAAACACAAATGCTGTGAATCAAATGAAAACACACAATAATGGAAATAAGAAATAAAATGCTGCATGTTTCAACGTGAGAAAACATATGAAATCAAAATCCCAAAAAATCCAAATGAAAATGTGTCGAAAGTCTCCGTCCAACAAAGCAAATCCAAAGGGAAGGAAAGAAGTAAAATCCATTGCTCCATGGTGAGAAAAAAAAATAATGATGATAAATCCACTGTCCAACTATATACAAATTACAAATCCAGGGTCCATGAGCCCAACGATATAAATGAAACCTACCAAAAAGCCTACCTAATAAATAACTATATACAAAAATGTGGGGCATAGTCCATGCGCCCCAAATTAAAGGAAAAGAAAGGAAACTTAACACTAATGAACTATATACAATGGTGGTGGGCAAGTCCAATGGCTCACTTGTTGATGTCCTGGGCCAGGGCATCGTCGAACTCCTGTTCAATGTCCTGGAGGCGGGCCTGTTCACTGGCCCCGAGGTCTCGCAGGGATAACGCCATGTTCACCTCCAAATCCCTGCAAATTCCATCGAGGCGCTCAGCCTGCCTCAGCACCCTGCGCATGGAGCTCTCTGCCCTGACCATAGTGAGCCGTGCCTCTTCCGCCTGCCGCCGCTCCGCATCTATGGCCCAACCGCTGCCACACAGAAGACACTCCCAATCCAGGGTCCTCCTGCCCTCTGGCCGATTCCTGCCCCTCTGATGTTGATGTCCCCGAGCCATCATCGCTCCAACCTTGAACCTGCTGCTGCTGTGCATGTCCCCTGCTTTGTGATGCTTGCACGTCCTCCTCCTGCTGGGGTTCAGTTGTTGTGGTGGCCACCCTGCTGGACCTCCGACTCCCGACTGTGGCAGGGATGTCTCCTCCACCAGCCTGGCCGCTGGGTCAGGGCCAGCTCCACAGGGTGCCCGGGTGACACTTGGGCAGGGTGATGGTACGGAGGATGACTGGCGCATAGGGGGTTCAGTTGAGGAGGGGGTAGAAGCTCTAGCACACGGAGGAACCCAGCACCAGTGATGCCTTCTAGCCGGTCGATGCGGTCTTCGAGGCATTAGAAATGACGTGCATTGTCCTCACAAGAACCCTGCACGTCACCCCGAATGTCACGAACACACAACGCCAACCCAGCCAGGACAGGCTGAACACGGTCCCGGATTACCACATCCGCAGGGAGAGGAAGGCCAGTTGTTGTGCGGCTATCCCCTCCCTGGAAATAGCTCTGGACGAAACCATCCCTGCTGGCGCCGGATGATGCAGTCACAGGATCGGGGACAGGATTACGCATAGGCACCTCTGCGGTGGCCTGTGCTGCCTCCTGTCCCTGCCCCTGGACTGCGGCACTGGCACCAGTGGAATCCCCGCCTCCAGGCCGCGTGCGTGTGACTTCCACGGCCTCCTGCTCAACCAATCCCCCCCCAACCTGGATGACTCTGTGCCATCTTCCTCCATAGGCCCCTGTGGGGTCTCAGCTGACCCTTCTGCTGCCGAGGAGTCCACCTCTGACCTCCGCCTCTTGGTCCTACCTCCGGCAGCTGCGGATGCGGCACCAGACTCCTCACTCCCCAAAGAGATGTCAACCTGGGAGGGGAGCTGGGCCTTGCGTCTCCGGCTGGCGGTGGGATCTCTGCCGCTGTGCTCCACAGCACCGTCTCCGCCCTCTTCATCAGTTGACGCTGCAGACAGGGAGAGACAGAACACAGGCATCAGGGCAATGTACAATGGTCTGATACACACATGACAGTTGCGGATGAGTGGCAGTCGCAAACTTCAGACATGGCATCACACACCCCAACACACATGTCATTTCAACTCACACACATGAGCAAAACAACAGGAATGTTGCACCAGGCAGCACCATCCATACACAAAAAATAGCATGAGTAGCCGAAGGTGGGGCTGACGTCACATGCAACACGGGGAGTGCAGAACACATGCACACACGCCACCAGACATACATGCACCTGTACATCTCCACCACCTGTCGCAGTGATAACATTGCCATCCATGTCACATCTCGCAATCAGCCTCTTACATGTCAGTGTCAGTGTCACATGCATCCATGGTGTATCACAGTTGCACGTTTGTCATATACACACACATGCACATGTACGTAGTGCAGATACATGCAGGTGGAACCAGCATCCATGTGTGACACCACAACCATGCCACATTACATACACAGAAATTCAAAAATGTGTGCACCCACACCTGCATTTGGCCAGATGCTTACCAACACATACACCATCAATGTTTCTCACACATGAGAGGACTCACATGTGGCAGCTCATGTCCCTGTACATACACATCCATACATGGCCCTACAAAGACATATGTGCAACCTGCACACTCCTGCCACACCTCAACATGCACAGCGTCCAATGACTACGCATGTACACTTACAGCTCGACTCCAGACGTGTCTGCCTCTCAAGGACATGGACGTGGAGCGCTGGCCGTATACGTTCCAGGACCCTCATCTGGTTGTTGGCTAGGCAGACCCGGTTGACTTCAAGAGGCGCCGGGCTTTGTTGAGGGTCCTGGACCTGAAGTCCTCCCAGCGCTTCCGGATGTGTTTGATGTCACAGGCTAGTAAATCAAGCAATTAGAGCTAGAAAAGTCCTCTTTTTTAGGGGGCTGTGTGGCTGAGGACCAAGTGCAAACATGTAAATACAGGAATGCCACTAAAAACAGCTACCCGCCTACACACGTGCTAGGTGTGTCTAGTTGCACCAAGTGTTAACAATCATGTCGGTCAATAGATCTAGACAGGATAAAATAGAGATATTTTAATTAGTACATGAAAAAACTCAACACGTTAAAAAACAACAATGCATTTTGTTTACACAGAACATAAAAACATGTTGTAGAAATCAACCTTTTTTCTAACCGAAAAACAACAACCACAGTCGCCATATTTAGACAGTGTTGTGAGGTTAGTAAAAGTGTGGTATAGACATTTCATATATCCTCAATTCTTATTAGTTTGTCCTTGACTCTGTCGACACAGAGAAATGTGTTTCTGGGTACCAGCAGATGTTTTTACAAAACACTCTATAGCTGACTTGAACTGCTATGGGAAGTGTGCTGGACCCGTCTTCAGGACGATGAGTGGTGGCACCACAGATTAAATGTCAGGGGCACAATAGTTGGACTAAAAACCAAAAACACAAAAGAACGTGTTAGTGGCGTCTTAAAAACCAGGTGGGAATCTCTATAAATGTACACGTGCAACTGTTGACACTGACCTTGCAATTACTTTGTAGCCGTGTGTGGCATCGAATTGGGTGACCATGTAGACCAAATTCAATTGTTGTAACTGGGAGCTCGCAGTTGAGGTGACTGAAATGAAAATGTAAGCTTTAACTGCTTATTTTCAAAAAAGAAAATGTAAGTATACTTTTCATTTAATTTATAAAAAGTAATGCATGCTCACTAAGTGTGCAGCATTAGATGTTGATTTAATTTTTAAACACTTCCCTTTTTTTTCCGGTAATGGTCGTAAGCTTTGATTCTTAACAAACCTACAATTTCACGTATGAAATTGAAACGGGCTGAGAAACGCTGTTACCTTCATGCACAATGGGATGTGTGCCTGTTCATTGATATCGGTCGCCGCGATGTTAGCGAGATGGATGCAGCTGATGCGAAGTCTGCCGTGTGTCTGTTTTTTGAGAATGGAGACTAGCGGTTAGTGACTAGAAGCATTTTGATATATCTCTTTGTGGCTTGCAAAAGCGTGAGTGTGCGTCCGCTTACCTCTTAGTCTCTCGGTGTTCACTGCCAGAGGCTTGATGACTGCCGAACTGCCGAACGCTTAGTGAGGAACTGGAAGTAGTTGCCGGGTGTAACTATGTTTGAATGCCGACACTAGACTGTAGTTGTGCTGTCAGAGTGGGTCGCAGTGGACGCCATCTTGGAGACAAAAATGGCGGACCTCAATGCTAAAAAATGTGGTAGAAAAGAGTGAAAAAATGTATGATACTACACACATTCTATTTATTCTTGTCGCATTGTTAATGGCGCACAACAATGGATTCTTTAGGAATGAAAAAAGTTTTAATTTCGCTTTATAGGCGACCACGGCCAGAAAAACTGGAATGATTTCCTTAAGGCTAGAGACGGTATCATACAAGCAAAAGACACAGTAAAGATGGACTACACACGTGTGTTAGCGGACTGGATAATGTGATGGGTGTTAATATTGTCACACTACCATAAAAACACGGATCACTATGTGTACCTGGGGACAATTAGTGCAGGCAGCTCCTATAACTACACAAAACTGATGGATCACTTGTGTAAGAACAAACTCCATTCTATCCCGATGTTTAAACCAGCTTGGACTGTGTTCAAATTATAAATCCATTTTTGCTCGAGCTGTCTCAATTTTCGGTCTCTATCTCCCCCACAGGGGTGTGGTGGCACTGTTTGAATTATGACCCACTGGATATCTTTGACAGTATGTTTGGCTTTGACAAAATGAGCTACTAATGGTTTTTCGGGCACTGCGTTTTTAACGCATGAGCGATGTTCACAGATTCTCTGCTTGATAGGTCTCTTTGTTTTGCCAATATATATAAGCCCACATGGGCACGTGATGGCATAAATGGCCCATGGTGTGTTACAATTCGTGAAATTCTTGAGATGCCAGGTGAAGCTGTTTAAATTGACAGATTTAAGATTATTTGTCAATTCACATACCGCGCAATTGCCACATCTAAAATGCCCACTTAATGGCGGCAAATGCCACAATGTTGTTTGTGGTGGGATGGAAGATGTCTTTGGAACCTTGTATGTGTGCACCAGTTTATCATGTAGATTGGGCATGCGTTTAAAAGCAAAACGTGGTTTCTGTATGAAGAACTCTTCAGTTTGGATTAAGGGCCAAAAGTACGATACCGAAGTAAAGAGACAATTGGAGAACAAAAAGTTCTACAAACAACTCAGAGGTAATCCAACCAATACCATACAAGATGAAATCAGCAGCCTTCTGTCACATGCATCTAACGAAGGGTGGATAAATGACGATGAAAAGTCATTCCTTACAACCAGCCATCCTATCATCCCAGCCCTACACTACCTCCCAAAAATCCACAAAAATGCCCTCGATCAACCAGGCCGTCCCATTGTAGTTTCTAGTAAAATTTCTAGTGTGGTTAAATCTACAAGATCCATGTATAAAATTCACTATAAACTACAACCATCAGAAAATAGCGTTCTTAGATCTAGAAATCCATAAAACATCCTTGGGCACTTTGAATACCACTCTATACAAGAAGCCTACAGACAAAAATACTCTGTTGTCATTTTAAAGCTTTCACCCGCGATCACTATGGGAAAATCTCCCTTTTGGCCAATTCCTACGATTTAGGCGTAATTGCTCAACAAAGGAGGATTTTGATAGTCACAGCCAAAATGTCTCCCTCAGATTAAAAGAACGGGGATACCTACCACACATTATTCGACGATAAATGAAAAGGGCACGGAACACCGACAGATCCCGCTGTTTAGAAAAACAAGACAGAAAATTACTTACGTGTCCACTTGTTTTCGCCAATCCGCAACGACCTGCGCCGTTGCATTCTAAAAAATTGGCCCTTAATCCAAACTGAAGAGTTCTTCATACAGAAACCACGTTTTGCTTTTAAACGCATGCCCAATCTACGTGATAAACTGGTGCACACATACAAGGTTCCAAAGACATCTTCCATCCCACCACAAACAACATTGTGGCATTTGCCACCAGTAAGTGGGCATTTTAGATGTGGCAATTGCTCGGTATGTGAATTGACAAATAACCTTAAATCTGTCAATTTAAACGGTTTCAACTGGCATCTCAAGAATTTCACGAATTGTAACACACCATGGCCATTTATGACCTCACGTGCCCATGTGGGTTTATATATATTGGCAAAACAAAGAGACCTATCAAGCAGAGAATCTGTGAACATCGCTCATGCGTTAAAAACGCAGTGCCGGAAAAACCACTAGTAACTCATTTTGTCAAAGCCAAACATACTGTCAAAGATATCCAGTGGGTCATAATTCAAACAGTGCCACCACACCCCTGTGGGGGAGATAGAGACCGAAAATTGAGACAGCTCGAGCAAAAATGGATTTATAATTTGAACACAGTCCAAGCTGGTTTAAACATCGGGATAGAATGGAGTTTGTTCTTACACAAGTGATCCATCAGTTTTGTCTAGTTATAGGAGCTAGCAAAAACAAAGAGGTGATGGCTGGAAGGTTTAGAATTAATCTTAACCACTGGCAATGCTCTGGGCAACCCTCCAGACCACCGTTCTTCGCCTGCCAAGCCATTACAGAAGGGAAAGACCATATGCAAATCAGGTTTGGCCCCACCCCAAAAGGGGCGGTCCAGCCTGAACCGCTAGGCCACATCCCTTCTGCACGAGACCACAAGCATCCCCAAACATGTTTCGCCCTTGTTGGGGCTCATCAGTGGGTCCTGTGCCTGCTGGGCCTAGAGACCCAAGCTACTCCTCACTGATGAGCCCCAACAAGGGCGAAACATGCTTGGGGATGCTTGTGGTCTCGTGCAGAAGGGATGTGACCTAGCAGTTCGGGCTGGACTGCGCCTTTTGGGGCTGGGCCAAGCCTGATTTGCATATGGTGTTTCCCCTTCTGTAATGGCTTGGCAGGCGAAGAACGGTGGTCGGGAGGGTTGCCCAGAGCAATGCCAGTGGCTTAGATTCATTCTAAACCTTCCAGCCATCACCTCTTTGTTTTTGTTTTGTCACCCGAGTGGGACGGGTATGCCCAGACGTGGGTCACGTGCCTGCTGGGCCTAGAGACCCAAGCTACTCCTTACTGATGAGCCCCAACAAGGGCGAAACATGTTTGGGGATGCTTGTGGTCTCGTGCAGAAGGGATGTGACCTAGCAGTTCGGGCTGGACTGCCCCTTTTGGGGTGGGGCCAAGCCTGATTTGCATATGGTCTTTCCCCTTCTGTAATGGCTTGGCAGGCGAAGAAAAGTGGTCGGGAGTGTTGCCCAGAGCAATGCCAGTGGCTTAGATTCATTCTAAACCTTCCAGCCAACACCTCTTTGTTTTTGTTTTGTCACCCCGAGTTGGACGGGTATGCCTAGATGTGGGTCCCGTGCCTGCTGGGCCTAGAGACCCAAGCTACTCCTCACTGATGAGCCCCAACAAGGGCGAAACATGTTTGGGGATGCTTGTGGTCTCGTGCAGAAGGGATGTGACCTAGCAGTTCGGGCTGGACTGCCCCTTTTGGGGTGGGGCCAAGCCTGATTTGCATATGGTCTTTCCCCTTCTGTAATGGCTTGGCAGGCGAAGAACGGTGGTCGGGAGGGTTGCCCAGAGCAATGCCAGTGGCTTAGATTCATTCTAAACCTTCCAGCCATCACCTCTTTGTTTTTGTTTTGTCACCCCGAGTGGGACGGGTATGCCCAGACGTGGGTCCCGTGCCTGCTGGGCATAGAGACCCAAGCTACTGCTCACTGATGAGCCCCAACAAGGGCGAAACATGTTTGGGGATGCTTGTGGTCTCGTGTAGAAGGGATGTGACCTAGCAGTTCGGGCTGGACTGCCCCTTTTGGGGTGGGGCCAATCCTGATTTGCATATGGTCTTTCCCCTTCTGTAATGGCTTGGCAGGCGAAGAACGGTGGTCGGGAGGGTTGCCCATAGCAATGCCAGTGGCTTAGATTCATTCTAAACCTTCCAGCCATCACCTCTTTGTTTTTGTTTTATCACCCCGAGTGGGAGGGGTATGCCCAGACGTGGGTCCCGTGCCTGCTGGGCCTAGAGACCCAAGCTACTCCTCACTGATGAGCCCCAACAAGGGCGAAACATGTTTGGGGATGCTTGTGGTCTCGTGCAGAAGGGATGTGACCTAGCAGTTCGGGCTGGACTGCGCCTTTTGGGGCTGGGCCAAGCCTGATTTGCATATGGTGTTTCCCCTTCTGTAATGGCTTGGCAGGCGAAGAACGGTGGTCGGGAGGGTTGCCCAGAGCAATGCCAGTGGTTTAGATTCATTCTAAACCTTCCAGCCATCACCTCTTTGTTTTTGTTTTGTCGCCCGAGTGGGACGGGTATGCCCAGATGTGGGTCACGTGCCTGCTGGGCCTAGAGACCCAAGCTACTCCTCACTGATGAGCCCCAACAAGGGCGAAACATGTTTGGGGATGCTTGTGGTCTCGTGCAGAAGGGATGTGACCTAGCAGTTCGGCCTGGTCTGCCCCTTTTGGGGTGGGGCCAAGCCTGATTTGCATATGGTCTTTCCCCTTCTGTAATGGCTTGGCAGGCGAAGAAAAGTGGTCGGGAGGGTTGCCCAGAGCAATGCCAGTGGCTTAGATTCATTCTAAACCTTCCAGCCATCACCTCTTTGTTTTTGTTTTGTCACCCCGAGTTGGACGGGTATGCCTAGATGTGGGTCCCGTGCCTGCTGGGCCTAGAGACCCAAGCTACTCCTCACTGATGAGCCCCAACAAGGGCGAAACATGTTTGGGGATGCTTGTGGTCTCGTGCAGAAGGGATGTGACTTAGCAGTTCGGGCTGGACTGCCCCTTTTGGGGTGGGGCCAAGCCTGATTTGCATATGGTCTTTCCCCTTCTGTAATGGCTTGGCAGGCGAAGAACGGTGGTCGGGAGGGTTGCCCAGAGCAATGCCAGTGGCTTAGATTCATTCTAAACCTTCCAGCCATCACCTCTTTGTTTTTGTTTTGTCACCCCGAGTGGGACGGGTATGCCCAGACGTGGGTCCCGTGCCTGCTGGGCATAGAGACCCAAGCTACTGCTCACTGATGAGCCCCAACAAGGGCGAAACATGTTTGGGGATGCTTGTGGTCTCGTGCAGAAGGGATGTGACCTAGCAGTTCGGGCTGGACTGCCCCTTTTGGGGTGGGGCCAAGCCTGATTTGCATATGGTCTTTCCCCTTCTGTAATGGCTTGGCAGGCGAAGAACGGTGGCCGGCACTGTTGCCCAGAGCAATGCCAGTGGCTTAGATTCATTCTAAACCTTCCAGCCATCACCTATTTGTTTTAGTTATAGGAGCTGCCTGCACTAGTCATCCCCAGGTACACATAGTGATCCGTGTTTTTTTGGTAATGTGACAATATTAACACCCATCACATTATCCAGTCCGCTAACACACGTGCGTAGTCCATCTTTACTGTGTTTTTTGCTTGTATGATACCGTCTCTATCCTTTAGGAAATCATTCCAGTTTTTCTGCCCGTGGTCGCCTATAAAGCGAAATTAAAAAACTTTTTTCATTCCTAAAGAATCCATTCTTGTGCGCCATTAACAATGCAACAAGAATAAATAGAATGTGTGTAGTATCATACATTTTTTCACTCTTTTCTACCACATTTTTTAGCATTGAGAACCGCCATTTTTGTCTCCAAGATGGTGTCCACTGCGACCCACTCTAACAGCACAACTACAGTCTAGTGTCGGGCATTCAAACATAGTTACACCCGGCAAGTACTTCCAGTTCCTCACTAAGCGTTCGGCACTTCGGCAGTCAGCAAGGCTCTGGCAGTGAACACCGAGAGACTAAGAGGTAAGCGGACGCACACTCGCGCTTTTGCAAGCCACAAAGAGATACATCAAAATGCTTCTAGTCACTAACCGCTAGTCTCCATTCTCAAAAAACAGACACAGGGTAGACTTTGCATTAGCTGCATCCATCTCGCTAACATTGCGGCGACCGATATCAATGAACAGGCACACATCCCATTGTGCATGAAGGTAACAGCGTTTCTCAGCCCGTTTCAGTTTCATACGTGAAACTGTAGGTTTGTTAAAAATCAAAGCTTATGACCATTACCGGAAAAAAAAGGGAAGTGTTTAAAAATTAAATCAACATCTAATGGTGCACACTTAGTGAGCATGCATTACTTTTTATAAATTAAATGAAAAGTATACTTCAAAATTTCTTTTTGAAAATAACCAGTTAAAGCTTACATTTTCATTTCAGTCACCTCAACTGCAAGCTCCCACAGTTACAACAACTGAATTCGGTCTACATGGTCACCCAATTCGATACCACACACGGCTACAAAGTAATTGCAAGGTCAGTGTCAACAGTTGCACGTGTACATTTATAGAGATTCCCACCTGGTTTTTAAGACGCCACTAACAAGTTCTTTTGTGTTTTTGGTTTTTAGTCCACTATTGTGCCCCTGACATTTAATCTGTGGTGCCACCACTCATCGTCCTGAAGACGGGTCCAGCACACTTCCCATAGCAGTTCAAGTCAGCTATAGAGTGTTTTGTAAAAACATCTGCTGTTAACCAGAAAAACATTTCTCTGTGTCGACAGAGTCAAGGACAAACTAATAAGAATTGAGGATATATGAAATGTCTATACCACACTTTTACTAACCTCACAACACTGTCTAAATATGGCGACTGTGGTTGTTGTTTTTTGGTTAGGAAAAAATGTTGATTTCTACAACATGTTTTTATGTTCTGTGTAAACAAAATGCATTGTTGTTTTTTAACGTGTTGAGTTTTTTCATGTACTAATTAAAATATGTCTATCTCTATTTTTTCCTGTCTGGATCTATTGACCGACATGATTGTTAACACTTAGTGCAACTAGACACACCTAGCACGTGTGTAGGCGGGTAGCTGTTCTTAGTGGCATTCCTGTATTTACATGATGTCACGGGCTGCCACCTCCTCCACATTGATGGCAGCCACGATGTGCATCCAGATCCTCTTCCGTCCTTCATAGTCGGCGCACAATCTTCCAAAGAGGGCATCATACTGCCCCACGACTTGCTCCACAAGGATACCAACTTCATTTGCACTGAAGGTGGTAGCCCTCTGCCTCCCTGCTGGGGGGTTGCCACTGGTGCCAGATGGTGTTGTGTCCGACATGGCAACCCCCGAGGCAGGTGTGGGTGGACAACTGGGTCCTGGGGCTGGGCTGTGGAGCGATGGTATCCCAGTTGGAGTCTTCTGTTCCAGCAGGGGTGGTCACAGCAACTGGACCCCTGCAGATGGCTGACATGCAGGCACCAAAGAGCAGGGCAAATGTTTTGCAGGCAGGCAGGCAGCAGCAGATGGCTGGTGGGAACGTGCTCAGGGGAATGGGGGCAGGAAAATGGCCTTCTGGCCAGCAGCGTGGTCGTCCGTGTGTTGTTGCGTGGCCAGCTTGATACAGAGTGATTTGGCACGTGAAAAAAGTGCACGTCAGTGTGTAATTTGAGGAAAGGCTCTTAGCGCATAAGCGTGTCTGTGACATTACGCGCACAGGGGTGTTTCCCTCATGACAGGTGCATAGTGATTCAGCACGTGACAAAACAGCACGTCTGCGTGTTAATGTGTGTAATCCGAGGAAAGGGCCTAAGCACGTAAGGGATGCGACGCGCGCAGGCGTTTCCCTCAGCACGGGTTAAAGGTGAGCGGGTCCAGCAGTTCGGTGTACGTGCCTTTCATGGAGACCGACGTGTGTGTTGCGACTTCGTGTTGTTTCGCGCACCATCACTACTTCACAGCGGATCAAGGACGTATCTCTTCTTTCGGCGGGGTTATTGGCTACGCGTGTTTTTCATTATCATGCTAGTCTGACGGTGAGTCGCGCACGCTATTTTTCCCACTGCAGGTGCCCCTGTGTATCGCGTACCCATTTTTGAGGTCATAGTAGCCTGTGTGTCCCACGCGTACGTGTTTTTCGTGTCCCTGGGTGCCACCGCATACTGTCGGAGGTTAATTCCACACACGTGGGCTACTGTGGGTGCGTGCATAGTTTTACTGCAGTTTTGCGGTGCCTGAGCATTGCGTGACCTGTCACTTCATCACCGGGGTCACATACAGCCTAGCAGGTGCAGGGGTTCTTATAACATCTTGTATCCCACCCCCTTCAGCCCAATTGCCCAGGACAATTGTCGTGTACACCTCCCATTGGCACTTCTCCATCTGTGCCGGCACTACTCCATCTGTGCCATGGTTGGGAGGCCACCAAAGGTGAGGGGCGCCTCAGCTGGGCGTACTCCTCATGGCGGGCATGGTCAGTGATGTGGCCGGGGTGACCAGGGAGTAGGGGGACTCCAGGGTGTCCAGGGGGGCTGCAGAGGGGGAAGAGGCAGGGATGCGGCAGCTCTAGATGATGTTGTGCCACGTGTTGGTGCAGCCATGCCACCACCCCCTGCTGCTCCGGGAGATGCAGTTCTTGCATCTGGCACTGGTGCCCGTGTGACCCGGCAGTCCGTTTTATCGACTGCCACAGGCCCAAGGGTAGTGGTAGCTGCAGGTGCAGCTGTGGACACCACCACCCAGGCTCAGGGTCTGCCAGTGCAGGCTGCGTTGGCACTTGAAGAGTCCATGGAGGATTTCCAGCAGGTCAGGAGGAACACCGTAGGTCGACGCAGGGCTGCCCTGACCGAGACACGTGTCCCTGGGGCAATAATGTCATCTGCTGCCCTACCTGCCGGGTGTTGGCAAGTGCTGGGGCAGATGCAGCCAAAAACACCCCGGTTGTGAGTCTGCAAACTAGGACAGTCGCGGTCAATGACCCTGGCACAGCGGATGTTGCTGCGCAGGGTCCATTCCAGGGCACCCAGCAGCCACTGACGCAAGTCAGGCCTTCGGTCGTCCTACCACCTGCCACTCCCTTGGTTCAATCCTCCAGTGACGCTGGCCATACTGATCAGGGCGGCATTCACCAGCCATGGTCCGCGCCACTATCCAAGAGGAGGAAGGTTGCATCTGCAGCACACGCTGGGACCCCAGACACAGCCACGGCCTCCTGCATGTCAAGGAAGAAGCCTTTCTGTGCGCAGGAACTGGACTCTCTTGTGGACTACTTGCGGGCCCACAGCCGTGACATACTAGTGAGGCCGAATTGTAAAACTACGGCTGCCCATCGGAATACCCACTGGAAGCATGTCGCGGATAATGTGAGTGCATTCGGCCATGAGGTGCGCACAGGTGCCGAGTGCAAGAAGCGTTGGGATGACCTCAAACGCAGCACTAAGGCCAAGCGTGCCTCAAATTACAACATGACTCTGGTGACTGGGGGTGGGCCAGCACCTGAGGAGGATGACCTCACTCTGCACAAGGTACTCGTAGTGGAGTTCATACCAGAAGAATTGGTCGAAGGAGTGGGAGAGATGCAGGACTTTGATACCCCGTCCAGTGAGTGTTGTTGCGTGTATGTCCAGCCCATGTGTGTCCTCATCACCACACTTGCACCCTACTCACATGCTAGTCACCCGGCTGCCCCTCCGGTCCATTATCCAGCTCAATGGCCCTTCTGCATGTAGCCAGGGGTGTCTTTCCTCTCAGCACAGGGACTATGTCATTGCATGACTGACGTGCATGTGTCCTCTGACTGCATGCGGGTACTCCACGTAGGCATGCCCCCTTACCCCTCCACCACCCCTGCACCCCAATTCCACCATAGCACGGGTGTGCATCATTTTGGCATACTGCATTGGCCTGTTCAAGCCTTCTGTGTACATGCTAACTTGCATTGGGGTACAACCTCTGCCCTTCATGCAGGGTGCCTCACTTGGACTGTGCAGATGGCAGATGCTCCGCAGGGACATGAGTGCCCATTCATGCTCCATGTGCATTCCATGCATGCCCCTATGTGTCCTTGACTGGATGATCATTGTAGTACGTGTCCAGGATGATCAACATTTCATGGCATTTCTTCAGCCATCCCATGCCCACTCTGGCCCAGTCCTGCATCACACACATGTTTCGGGTGTCACAGTCTGTGTGGGGCACAGTCCTCTCCCAGTTTCATAGCCACTGACTCTGTCCAACTGGTGTAGTGGATTTTGCACACATGGGTGTACTACTGAAGGTTCGTCATGTCTCCTGCTTACTGTCCCATCATCATCTGCTGTGTTGTCAGTTGACTCAGATGATGCCATTGATGTTAGTCAACACTGTCTGCCAATACACAGGTCTCTGGTCACCCTTTTGCTTCCATGCAAGGCATCCCTGCATTTTCACTCAGGGAGCGGGGGGTTTGCTTGTAGCCATGTAACCCATTGCATGCACATTGCACATGATGCCAGAACTTGCCCATGCACTGCCTTCACGTTTTTTGATACACATCATGAAGTATTTGGTCATGTAGATAGTGAGTAACGTACACATGTTCTGCACTGTATCAACCCACTTCTGAGCCATGTAACACCGTTCGACATGCCTACTCACTGATGCAATGTCAAATTGACCAGGCATGCATGGCAGGTTCTCTTTTGTGTGTGACATGTGTGCTTCATGTGTTGGCTGTCTTGGTGAGTGTGTTATGTGCTTCTAACATGTTACTAATGTTTTTTTCTCTCCACTTTTCAGATGATGACGCAATGGAGCCAGAGGATGGTGTTGTCATGCCAGGCACAGGGTTGTTATCACAACCGCAACCCGGCACAAGTGGGGGTCGTGGGGTGGTAGACCACGAGAACCCACATGTGCTACAGACCATCTTGTCTTTAGCTGGCAATGAGTCCAGCCCAGATGACCACTCTGACGGCCATATCGAGTTGGATGTGCATCAGGTCCATACGTCAGGGGGGAGTGATTCTGTTGTGAACACTCCTCTGTCCCTGACACCTGCACTGAGGGGTCAGACAGTGGTGGGACCTTCGCCTGTGGTGGATCGGGACGCATGGTCACCCTCCACAACAGTCGCTGATGTGCCTGGGGCATCACGTAGACGGGGCATGTAGTCGTGCAGCCGCGGGCGGTGCCAACCCAACGAGGACGCCCGGTGCTTGGGTCCCGCAGGTGTCAAGCCCTGCAATGCGATGGCCGCGCGCCACCGAGGTATACTGAGTGGAAGAAAGACATGACTGCCAATTCAGAATGGCAGGGGGAATCACTTGATAACATCGCTGTGAGCATGGAACGTGTGGCCCAATCTGTGGGCCCCCCCGCTAGGCAGGTGCTTCTCCAGCAGCAGGCTGTGCAGTTCACGGCCCGCTGGCTCAGGCTGGGCATGGCGGCCTCAGACAGGGCACGCCAGGCTGAAATGTTGTCTCTGCATCAAGCAATTACTGCTCATGCGAAGGCACACATGGAGGCCCTGAGGCCTGAGTATGAGTCCCTCAGATCCACTGTGGGTGCCCTCTTGACGTCCCAGAGGGTGCGGTCAGAGGAGAGGTTTGAGCAGCTTGAGCGTACCATCTCGGCTGAGCTACGTGCTTGCCGGGAGGTACATCAGTTGGCCAGCCAGACCACGCAGGAAGAACTCCATGTTACACATGTTACCTTGCAAGAGGAAGCACGTGTATCACGGGAGGTTCTGCATGCAGACCTGCGTGTCATTGCCCCACAGAACCAGGCTCACCCGTACGGCAGACTTGCTGCCGACGAGGGGCAATCTGCACCTAGGTATGGTCAGGCTCCTTTGCCACATCCTCCTTTTCAGGATGAGGCAGACTGGGACGACAAGATATCTCCCACACAGGTTGTGGTGTGCAGGCGTTGAGCCCATGGAGGTTTTTTTTTGTCTCAACATCATCGCATGTGGGTGTTGAGGTGCACCTTGTACCAACCCCCTCCTGGGTGCCCCCCCGGGTCGTATGTGGCAATTTTTGATTTTTGCTTTTAGTTTAGTTAGTTAATATTAACTATTTGATAGCTATTTTAATTAGGTTATGTAGGTTTTTCATTGTTAGTTTAATTAGTTAATATAGTTTAATATTGTTTGTCTATTGTGCATTAATGTGACGGTGTGGTGCTGTGTGGCTTTTGAAAGCATCCACTGTCTGTTCCAGCTGGGCCCTTCAAGCTTGTCTTGTTTATGTGTTTGCAGCTTGGGATCCTGACTCACATAGGCCACTCCTGCTTCCCTTATCCATGGGCTCGCTAGGATGGTTCGGTGTTACAAAATTGTACACAAGGGCTTGGGACTTTCTTAATAACCGTGGTCTGTCTGCTGCTGTACTACTTGTGTTAACACCCATAGTGGGGATTGGTTTGCGTTTTATCCACCCCATGTCTGTAATCAATTTGGGTGAGTATGTGATTGATGTCTCCATTAATTGATGTGGATTGTGATGTATATTATTTTCTTGCCTGTATATGTGCTTGATGCACTTCATGCTGTAGACAGTAGCCTGCACCCTTGGCCTGTCAAAGTGACACCGATGGTGGGAGGAGTTTGGATGCAGGTCTGTGACTTGGCCCAGTGACAACCAGCGGGTAGACACACATAGAGGGAACTTTCCAGCCTTATTAATTTATTTATTGCCCTTTCTGCAGGAAGATGAGCCTCCAGACTACCTTTGCCAGCAGACACAGGGACGACTAATCCAGAAAATTGGCCACGTTCGGTGGTGCAGACGTGTGGATGTGTGCGCAAGCACATGGCTTGTCCTCAGACGTCCGACAGAAGCAGACGTGTTTCCAGGAGCTCCAGGCAAGGTGAGAAACACAAGGGCCCACACCATCTACCAGGCCACTTGCACATGGATGCTAAGTAACACCAGTGCTGGGGAGCTAAGGCATGCATTGTTGGAGAAGCACACAGTACAGCTGACATGCGTTGAGCGCCAAATGCCAAGTGGCTTTACAAGTTGTCAGGGGCACACTCAGGGGCCATCAAACATATCCTCGAGCACCCCCTGCTCCATTGAAGCAGAGTTATTAGGGTAGTATCGTTCCTAGCCAGAAACTGATACAGCGCACAGGGACACCCAGCGAGGCTCAGACTTGTGGTGAGTGCATGTCATTTGCATGTGCAAATTGCCACGTGCACTACCTATTGAAATCTGCGGCTGCCAGAACACAACTTGTACTGAAGTTGCACCTTGCTATACGCGTCTAGCAGCTCACCCAGGGACCATTGTATCATGTGTGAATCTTGACGCATTGGTCTTCCATTTCCCGCGCGCCCACATGCGCCTGCCTTACTGCATTTACAGTGTATGAACCATCAGGGGGCCAAGCTAAAGTATGGGTACAAAGCAGCAGACAGGGGTGTTTGTTTGTGGAGAAGTCACTTACTTTGGGGCATGGATGGGTTGTGTGTGTTGTAAACACACATTCAGATTAGTAACTCACGCTCTCTTTGCAGCAATGAAGTGCTCCTGTTACCAGACCTGAGAGTGCCCAGGCAGGAGGCCAGCACTCACCCCAGAGATAAGTCTCTCTTTGGCTTGCATTTGACTAATTTGGTACAATGTGCATTATGAACATGTTTCCTCTAATTGAGCATGTGTTTTTGTTAATAGTTGTATTTTGCCTACTTTCCCTTGCAAATCCACATCCACTCTCCTGCCCCTCTTTCCGGTTATCCTGAATACCAATGCCATGCAACATATCCCTGACCCTCCTTCCTCGCCGGGGGCCTCAGAGGCCTGTGTAAATTTGACCTTGCAGGTGCCCAGACCACGGAGGGGTGGTTGGTTCGTGCCACTCCTGCGCCTGGACACCGGAGCTGTGACACTACCCATCAGTTGTTGCATCATCATTGTATGTTATGTACTGTAAATGGTACCCATCCTGTTGGACCATTGTTCAACTGTGCTACCTTGGTTGTTGTATCATTGTGCTTGTACATGTGCTTTGACATTTCCTGCTACTTCAAGTCATCTACTGGAGACTCTTCCAGGGTTTTTTGGTGCGTACAGCCTTTTTCCCTGTTTTGTGGGTTTGCCTACTTGGAGTTCTCTGCGAGTTGGTATTTTTGCCAGTCAAGGTGGCCTCTGAGGGGGCTGGACCCTATTTACACGCAAGCTGGAACATGGAGACCAAGGGATAGGGTGATCCTGTAGCCAGGTAGACTTGAAGGAAGAAGGCTACATACCCCAGAGACAGTTGTTCAGAAGGTCACTGTGATGTGTAAGGGAGGGCCTTTTGTTGTTGGACAGTTGGCTTGGCCTACAGTGTTTTGGGCACTCTGACATTGTAATTGTGGGGTACTATGTACATGATGTGTTGTGCTGGTCAATATCTGTTCCTGTGTTGTCTTTACTTTTCAGGTGTCAGGGGGTTGGTGTGGTTTGACATGCTGGGGTGTTCACATGGCCAATGTTCACATGTGATGTGTACAGGACACTGAGGGTCACTTGATTTCACATGAACATATTGAGTGCATGCAGCACATGATCTATTACCATTTGGGTATCCTGTACATGCGTCATTTGGTTGTAGATTTGATTAGTCTTTTTCATGTGATGCTCAAGGTGTATCTGCAACACAATGGCTGCTCAAAGTGCTGTGTGCTGAGCAGTGTGTTGCGGGAGACACACACAGCACATGGGTTCGGGAGTCGGGATTTTGCCATGCCCAATGTGCATGTGAACGGGCATTCAGTGTTGTGTTCATGCTACGACTGTTGGAAAGCATTTGTGTCTGACTTTGTATGTGTGGGAGGTTGTTGGTCAGTCATTTCATCTGATTCCATGTCAGGCATCATTGGCTCATGTCAGTTTTCATTTATGACATGTCACTTTGTATGTTATTGGTAATGTGTTGTCCTTTTGCTATTGCATGCCATGTCATGGTGTAGCAGACAAGGGTGATGTGGTTTGTGAGGGTTTGGGTGACATACCAGGGATTGTGATGGACTGTTTTGCACGGGTGTGTGATACACACCTTGCATGTGTTCCTTTTGGCCACACAGGATTTGTTATGTTTAAGTTGCTAGGGATGCACACAATGTAGCACTTCCGTGCCAACATTCTCAGGGTGGTAAGGGTGTGACAGTTGACTGTCTCTTTGTCATCATCGATTGTCACCTGGTATGGGCCAGGACTGTGTGCACTCCGCAGGGGTGGGAGTTTAGGTGAAGAATGTGGCCACAAGCTGGGTCCGGGCTGCCTCGCCACGTGCCCTGTTCCCTCCCATGGGCAGCGCCTGTGCCTGTGGCTGTGGATGTGGGGGCACCACCAGTCCACCGAAACCTCCCGCCGTGTTGCAACATTGTGCAGGACACATGCTGCCACAATGATCCTGCACACTACTGGGGGTGCATATAGTAGCTGCCCACCAGAGCGGTCAAGGGAACGGAAGCATGACTTGAGCACTCCGAATGTGCGCTCCACTATGCCCCTGGTTGCAATATGGGCATCATTGTATCTTACCTGGGGTGGTGTGGTGGGGTTCCAGATTGGCGTCATCATGTGGTTGCTCAGAGGGTAGGCGCTGTCCCCTGGGGAGGTGATAATAGTTGAGATTATTAGGGTTTGGGTATTTGTCTGTGTGTGACTTGCATGCATGTGCACAGGCATTTGTACTCACCTAGGAGCCATGTGTCACCATGCGCCCAGCTTCCAGGGCCTGGCTCAGGGCGGACATTCTGTATATGAAACTGCCATGGGTAGAGCCAAGGTAGTTTGCATAGACAGAGGTGATGATTCCTTTAGCAGCGCATACAACCTGCACGTTGATGGAATGCCAGTGCTTGCGGTTTTGATAGATGTGCTCATTGGCCCTAGGTGGACGTAGGGCCACATGGGTGCAATCTATGGCACCAAGCACTTTGGGGAAGTGTGCCACCCTGTAAAAATCTTGGACCACGGCCTGCCTTTCTGCGGATGCTCTGGGCATGCATATGTGCCTGCGGACTGAGGGGCGTGCAGTGATGATTGCCAACACCTGGTGTAGGCAGCGTGACTGCGTGGCCTGTGAGACCCCCCCACTATGGCAGTATTCTGCTGAAATGACCCAGTGGCCAAGAAATGCAGGGCATTGAGCACCTTCTCCAAGGGGCTCAATGCTTGGGAGCACAGGGAGGGGGATGTAAGGTCATCTTCCCACTCCCTGACGAGGTCTAGGATGATACGAGGTGGAAACCTATACCTGCCATAGACGTGGTCGTCAGGCATCCCAAAAAGGCTGGTCTGGGGAAAGAAAATGTGGGCTCTGGCTATTCTCCTCCACCTGCGGTGTCCCACGATCAGTGCTGCGACAAATGGGGCATTCATCGTAGCTGCATATACGTGTTTGTTGTTTGCGCGCACTTTTATACTGTGCGCGGGGACGCTTCCGCCTGCCTTCGTGTGGTGAACGTGTTGATGCCTATGCGCGTCTTTTGCCGTGCGTGGGTTTCCCATATTCAAATCCATGAATGCGGGTTGTTCGCGTGTGTGTGGCCCTTCCGTGTATTTCCCTGCAGTACTTCCCCAGTTATGCCTTCTTTTTCATGTGTTATTCCCCATTCCGCATGTTACGCCCCGTGTCCCGCCCCCTTTTTGGTGTGTGCGCGGACATCGTGCACTTTCCCTGCGCGCATTGCACACAGTGTTCGGGATATTGCATTGACGTGTGCGCCCGTGTCTGCCACGCACGGGTTTGGCGCACATCCCGAGGAAAACATGCACAGGGACTTCCATGAATCACTTGCGCCAGCTTTCGCCAAGATTTTTGGCGCACGTTTGTTCTATGAATCGGTCCCATAATGTCTTTGTGTGTCCTTTTTCTAAGTTGCGCATTTATTGTGTAAGACATTAGTACAATTTCAGATACCCCCTGACTGTTTGGGTGCTGTTCGTCTCTTCCGTGCCTGTCTCTAGACAGGCGCTCAGTCCGTGCCTTTCTAATATGAAGAGCAAGGGGGTTCTGTATGTTCTATGTTACATGTATATAAAGTAAACAGATTATACAATATATCTCCCATGATCACATGATGATAGTGTATATTGAGCAAAAAAACGTTATTAACGCGATGTTATGATTAGGTTCCCCTTCAAAAAACCTGTGAAATTCACTAAAAAAAAACCTTGTTAAGGGGACGTTATGGTTAAGTTGCGCTACTAAAAACCTGTGAAATTCCCTTAACAAAACTTTATAAACGTCACATTATGGTTCCAAGTAAAACTGAAAAAACCCTTAAATTCACCAGTTATGGTAGCCCACACCACTGTGCACTGCTAACACTAACACCCAGGACATCAAAGATGACATCACAAATATCATTGATGACATCACTGACGACATGACATGTGTAGCCCCTTCGTTTCTCTTCACTGCCATATCTAGGCAAGGTGGTTTTATTTAATGACAGTCAGAAACTTAACTTTCAAAAGGTATTACATTTATAGATATTGCTATTCTCACATGTTCTTACAATACTTTTCTTACATTTCAATCCCATTTTATGATGTACATATATAGGGGAAGAAGTAGGCCTGCAACACAGCTAACATTGTTGTGTGTGAATACAATCATGTAGATTATACACAGTTGCTAATGACACTGCCTCCTGTTTGCTTACTTTTCTCTCCACATATAAGCCTCATATTTGCATGAATTGTACTCCGCTTATGTTTTGTGGGTATTACTAGAAATATGTAGTATGTGATGAATTATTAGCAACTTAGTACATGTTTCACAGACCAGAAAAGTCTCATACTGAAGCAATCACTGTTTTATTATACAAGTTTGGAAAATACAAACATAGCACCTTTGTGGTGTATGCTGCAGCCTATACCTACATTTCTGTATGAGTAGGTTCCTCTACTACAAAGAACACTGTAATGGAATTGTGTTTACAACACTACATCGGTGGTTGACGTATACACTTTTTTACACATGTCCCGATAACCCCTGATACTTTTTTGCCAAACTTTCATTCACAACTCCTTGTCTGTAAGGTAACACACATGTCATGTCATCAGTGATGTCATCAATGACATTTGTGATGTCATCTTTGATGTCCTGGGTGTTAGTGTTAGCAGTGCACAGTGGTGTGGGCAGTTATGGTTGCCTAGGCTTCCATAACTGGCGAATTTCAGATTTTTTTTGGTTTTACTAGGAACCATAATGTGACGTTTATAAAGTTTTGTTAAGGGAATTTCACAGGTTTTTAGTAGCGCAACTTAATGTTTTCACATATGTGTGTTGAATTTGAAACAAGCACATTTCCCCTGTATCTTTAGATTTTGTATATTAGTGTGAGGGTCAGATGTATTTTGGACATTAGATCAATTTGCTTTAATTTTAGTTTCATAGGCCGGGACATTCTCTTTTGAATAGGGAAAGTTAGGCCTTCTTCCAGACCCCTTTCATTTTAATAAACATGGCTAATGTTGAGAACATTACAACTTTGTGCCCGCCTCTCATTACTGACTCCTCACACTACTTTGTTCCCTTTGTCTGCCAAGACTGTCATCAACTGTATTGAACCTTTTCTGCACTGCTCTTTTGTTTCTCTGCATACCAGAATATCATCTATTTATGGAATCACTACACTATCAAGGTGCACGCTTCGCAGGCCCCTCTGGAGGACCCTGTTGAATATTGATGGGGAATCACAGTACCCTTGGGGTAAATGAGTGTTTTTCCACCTCTGGAATCTATATGAAAATAAATTCAGGTCTTGTGACTCTTCATGAAGGGTGATTGAAAAGAATGCATTCTTTAAATCGATCACTGAAAAATATTTGGCTATGGATAGGATATTGCACTATATTGAAGCCGGATTCGGGACCAATGGAAATTCTGCTTCACAATATTGTTTAGGGGGCATAAATCCTGAATAAATCTCCACAACCCCCCATTGATTTTTTCACTGGGTACAGCACTGTATTACATGGGGACTCTGGTGGCACTAGCATTCCCTGTTTTACTAACACAGAAATGGTTTTATAAATACCCATATCTGCTTATTTTGATATGCGGTATTGCTTTACTCTTGGTAAGATTGCTCCTGGCTTCAACATAATTTTAACTGCACCTACTCCTTTCAGCATGTCAACATCATAGGGACTGTTGGTCCACAGTGTACTCCATACCTGTGCCAAATCTTCTCGAGAAAATGGCAGTGTCTTTTTTATCAATGCCATTCTCTGTGGCACTTCCCTGCACTCAATTTCCACCCAATATGTGAGACTTATAAAGTATACCCGCTAATCATCTGATTCCTCATCTCTAAACAGCTCCTCATCCTTCAAATTAGTCAATCTGTGTCCTTCGTCTAGAGCTGTCACTGCTTGTCATGCTTTCCCTTTGTCATCTGTCCCGTCTATAACCTCCCTCTCTTCTCTCACTATAACTGCTTCTAATTCTAGTGGGAACACATGTCCTTCCTCCTCATCCATAGGAACTTCTAGCCTGAATAGAAATTATGCAACTAACTGCAATATTGTGCCCCTTATCCCAGGAAGCCATGCTAGTAAGAGGTGCTCCCCATACTGAAATATTTTGAGATCCATGAACACACCCTACAATGCTTTATGGTCAAGAAGTGCAGAAATACATTATTGTGCATTTATATAAAGAATCCCTGGAGTGGAGCACACTATCCTCTGGTCAATAAATGATATGGCTATGTTAAGCTTGCTCATCATATCCCTCCCATTCATCTTGCAGTAGTATACAAGTGGCATGGAAAGGTCATGTTCTCCTATAGTAATGGGTACATCGTCATTAAAATGAACCAAATGTGTAGCCCCAGAGAAACCTTGTGCATTCATGGCATGGCCTGAAATTGGGCATGTCACCTCCCTAACACAGGACCAGGTCAATCCTGTATCTACAAGGAAGAACAATGCATTGTCACCTATGGTGACTCCAACCTGTGGTTCCTCTTGTGGGTCTGGTGTAACAGAAAGGATTGAACAAATTAAGTCAGTCGTCGTTCTGTCCAATTGTGGGTATAGGTTCATCCCTGTGCCAGTGAAAGGGTTCCCTCCCACTACAGTCACACTCCCTATTCTGGGTGTAGGTGTCTGTGCGCCTGCACTTTTGTTCCAGGTGGCCATGCTATTCTGTTGTACTGGTGCTTGCGCATCAAATCTGTTTTAGCTGTTTGTGTATAGGGGCTTGCTGTGCTTGTAATGGTTGTTGTTGTGCTTGTATCAGTGTATGTTGTGCTTGCATTGGTGCCTGTTGTACCTGTGGCGCAAATGTCTGATACTGTGTGTGATCTTGGGCAAAATATTCAGGTGGTTCTGCACTGTATGGTGGAGGATATGTCATCCCCACTCTTGGGTCTTGCCAGTTCTGTTGGATCCCTGCCCTCTCCTTCGTGCTGATTAAGCATCCACTCTCTCCTCACCTCATCCCCAACGATCTTCCATAACTCTAAATTGGCTAACCTCTTTTGCAGCTTCTTTCCTTTATATGCAGCATAACAAATGTGTCATGTGTTGCAGCACTGATTTTGAAAGAGTGCCCTCCTGGGGCCAGGCCATAAAGTTTGCCCAATGTTCCCTGCACCCACTCAGCATTGTACTTACATATTTTCGTTTTATATATTGTAGAGATTTGCATAAATGCATAAGGGGAGTGTCTCCCATAATGGCACATGACGCTCTTGACTGTCGATACTTACCGGACCTCAATAAACCTTTACATTTTACTATCTCTTCACTTCTCCTTCACAATCCCTTATCAACAATACTTTCCTCTATTTCCAACACTTTCTACGCCTCTTCCCAATCCACAAAACCACCAGTGCTCAGGACTGCACCTTTTGAGTCCAAACCAAAGTTCCACATGCTCTACGATGCAAACGAATATCCACAAAACCTCATTTTTACAACTTAAACCACTTCTCACCCTCCCGTTGGCACCAGAAATGGCTACACATGTGGGTGCACCCTCAAAACAACACAACAAAACCCCAAACCTACGGATGTCTTCCTGTCATTTCTGACAAGGTATCCTTCTATCTCTTAAAGTTACCCCAAATGGGACGTGGCACACTCTTCCTTGATCTTGTCACAGGAAAACTCTTTTATTCTTCAATATCTTAATAACTTAGTACTTTGTCATGAGGTTTAATGCACAGCCTTCCATAAACCTGGCTACAGGTATCCTCTCATAAATAAATCCTTAATCATTCTTCACCAATATTAAACAAACAAATCCCTCCCACCTTCGTTTGCCAATTTGATGGTCTTTACTGACATCCGGGGATCAGCCGAAGCCTTTTGTATCGATCCTCCCTAAATCGGCCACTCTGCCCTTGGCCTGTGTGGCACCCTGCAGGGATCAGGCAGGATTTTACCCCAAGGGGCCTCCTGACGCGAGTCCCAGTTCATGTGTTCTGGTCTCCACTCATCACACCGCAGTCCTCAGACTCGCAGCAGGAAGACTCAACAATCAGAGGGCACTGCCCTACCATCCTCTGCTACCATATGGGGGTGGAAATAAATCCCCAGGGGGTGGAAATAAATCCCCAGTCCTTAGTGGAACAGACAGGCTGGGAAATCCTGTTCTCAATATCAGAAGAGTCAAGATAACTGGGTGTGTTTTTATAAACAATCCAGATAAAACATGGACAGCAGTAAACACCAGAAATCTCCACGCTCTCATCCTTCTCGAGCTTGACAACAGTTTAAGAATAAAAAATATGTCCCAACTTCTCATTAGAATCTTGGCTACAAAAACCCACTGGAAGCTGGGATTTGTTAAGGGATTTGTATACATATAAAACCTATAGGGGTTAGTTCTCTCATTGGTTATGCTTTATCTGATGGCTCCACCTGAGACCACCACTAAATTGATTACAGGTAAAAAGACATCATCACAAAAACTAACTATTGGCTACTTGGCAGGTCATCAGCACATGAGCAACAACAGTGGTAGTGGGAGCATCATCAAGGTGCTGCTTTTCCCAATTAATAAGAAACCATCTCTGATTTTCTAGGCCACAAGCCAGGACTTTAGCTTTGAACTTGGCTTTGTCCAGCATCTTTGTTCTGAGAACCTGAGGGGAGTGAGGCCTCACGCTATCTGTGTCAGGAGCTAATGAATAGCTACTGTTCTCCAACTCTAAGTCAATATCAAGCCTTAATTTATGAGCACCTGGCATCCGAGGGTTGTTTGTTTCTTTCCTAAATTGAAAAGAAGTGTGTCTTACATTTGGGAATTATTATCTTCTGTTCTCTCAGGTGCTAGTCCAAACCTCCCTTTTCCACAAAAAACCTTGGCAGGAGTCATGCAGCTATTGTCTGGTCTGCTAGGATCTGTGTTTTCAGCTGATTAAGTGAGTCGAACCTCCCGGCAGCCTCAAGGTTTCTTTGATGCTTCCCATTCACTTGAACGTGGCTGTGCCATCCATTTTATCCAAAATGGCACTTGTTACTATTGCATTTCTACATTAAGCAAGCTTTGCATGTATCTTATTTTACCTTGCGTTTCAGTGTATACATTGATTATACTATGTTTTCTAGTGTCAATTTGGTGCAGGTAATATTCGTCATGTCTAGATTCAGTTTTGACCTAGTGTCCGTTTATCTTCATGATGAATGCATATCTGCTTCGTGTCTAGTGCCTCTGTCAGTTCCCGCAGTGATGTCACTTACTCCTGTCATCTTTGGTTACAGCATTATCATGTCTGCTAGAGCTTGCAAATCCATCTTTTCTTCAATTGCTGCGGGATAAGGCCGGTAGGGTTCTCTTAGTGAATAGCGCCTCTCATACTTGTGGTATGGCGGTTGAGAAGGGGCAAATGCCATAATTGATGCACTCCTTTAGTTCTTATGATATAGGGGAAGGGCTGACAATATGGATGATGCATTCATCTGCCTCATAACATGAGAATGTATGCTGCGGCAAACAAAGTGTCACTATGTTGGCATCCTTGACCTACAATTAGACCAGATATCAGACTGTAGGGTCAACATGGCATCCACTGGAGGCCTTCCGCAGGTACCACTGTATAGAGCTGCTTGAAATGTCCTTATTGGCACACCAGCCCAGGCGAATGATTCTGACAACAGCAGCTCAGGGTTTGGCATTGATAACACCACCTCCCAGCTAGTGGATATAAGACCTGCAGGACATTATAAATGTTCCAGTAATTTCTATCATATAATGTCATGGCATGTTTGATGTTATTAATTAGATGTTAGGAATAAATAAGCAACTTGTCACAAAATAATCTTTCGATAAGTCTAGAGGTTTCTTTAAATGCACTTAATAGGGTGATGAACTATATCAAAGATGAAAGGTTTCAATATCAAATCCTTCTTGAGAAAAGCTTTGACTCAATACAAGATTATATTCTACTCTTAAATAGGGAAACTGAAACAAATTCATAAGGGACAAAATGGAATAAACATCTCAAGAAAATATTCCTCTGCCAGATTTCTGAGCCAATGAGAAATGGAATCTACTGACTAATCAGTTGCCCCCTCAGGAAAATAAGCACCAGTAGATTACTAAAGTTAGGACTATCTCAATAAAACAAATGATATTGACGCTTCTGCAAATAAAAAGCCACTAGTCTCACCAGGATCTACTCAAGCAGATCTATCTTGTGAAAAGGACTGCTGCTCGATGCAGGTGCAGCACTGAGGTGGCACAAATAATGGACCAATGAAAAAAAAAAGTTAAAACAGAAACCTGTGTCCCAACTCTCGATTTGCTCAAAGCCTGAGGGGAATTGGACTTCAGCTGTACATTTGAGGGTTGCTTTCACTGTAATAAAAACATATACAGACAAGCTCTGTTTAGGATCCTCTTGGACAATCTCTGTATAGTTGGAGTCGCAAATAAGGGTATCTCTACAAGATTGAAATCTCTGCACTGGCTCCCAGTATCACCGAGGATTCATTTCAAAACCCTCTGCATTGTCCACAAGGCCTTCTGGGGCTTGGGACCTCAATACCTTCGACTCTCTCTTCCTAAATATCTTTCCTCTAGAGCTCTTTGCTCATCCACCTCCAACTCCCTCAGGGTCAGTCGCTTCTCCGAACGACGAGTTGGTGGTAGATCGCTTTCTTCTGCTGGGGCCACCCTCTGGAACTGCCTCCCTGCCTGTCTGAAACTTGAGGAGAACCATCTCTGGTTCCGGAAGCAGCTCAAGACCTTCCTCTTTGCTTCTTCTTTCTCTCCTCCTCTCCGCTGATCTCCTGGCTGAATCTGAAACTGTTTGAAAAAAACACAATTGAGCAAGGACATATGCACCCCACGCACAACTCAACACTGAATCCTAACAGTCAGTGCACACAACAAAGTGTAAAAACTGTGACAGCTACTTTAATTCTGATTAAGACATATATAAGTAGCCAGGATTGACTACAACTAATCAAAGTCAACAAGGGATGCTCACAGGTACAAAAAGACATGTAGACGTAGTATACACATAGAAAAACAGAAACAAAATTCTTTCAGTTAACAATTAGGTAATCACATTTCATATTTATCAATACAAAACGTGACAAAACAGAATGATAATGTAATTGCAAATATGGTGTGTACAAGTAACAAGATGTATACATGAAGTAGTGGGTCAACACAACTGTGTTTCAGCCTCGGGGCTATCTTGGGTAGCGGCAAATGGGTCGGCCTTCATCAGGACAGAGACCACAAGTATACGTGAGGAATCATATGAGTTCGTAGTCAGGTGCGCAGTGACACAAGATCTGAGAATCCAAGTCTTCAGATGCAGATGGTAAGCAGAATATACTGCGGCAAATGTTTCAGTTAAACTTATGATGGTGTGGTGTATAAATTATTGAACCACACCGTCATACATAAGCGTATATATCAGTCAGCTCGCAATCTGAGTTCAGGGATTCTCAGTGTATAAACCGTGAAGGCAGATTCAACATTTATCATGCAATAAATGGGATGTTATATCTTCATTAAGAGACAAAAACTATTTTGACGAACATTCCATATTTTGCCATCTCGGTAATGACAGGGATACTCCTAAAATCACATTTCGTTTGATATTTGTCAAACCTCTTGCCCTACCAGTCCCAGCAATACCCTTATGATCTCAGCTGCCCATTAAGTATCATCCAAATTATAGATTAAAAGCTATGACTTCAAGAGGGAAGCCTTGAAAGCAGAGAGGACTTCCCTCTCACAAGTCACTAAAGAGATTCTATACAGCGCATTTGCCACATTTCACCTGTTTGTCTTTGGTCGATTATACATTCCTGGTACATTGCTGGCATTGTGAAAATTGACTACATCATTCTGACTTATTTCAGTATTTCTGCCAGTTAAACATTCTTATGTTCCAGGAAACATGGGCTTGTGCACCCTTCCCAATGGGTGGCTTTGAATCTTTTAATTTTTTTGCAGCAGTTATAACCAAATAAGAGAGGCGGAGTAGTGGTGGGTTGGCAGCTTATGTTGTGATAACACCAGAGTGTAGTTGTATGCAAACTATCCGGGTGTACTGAAACCACGCTGACTGTTATGATAAATAATAACATGGGATCAAGGGGGTTCTTGATTCCTTTTTACAATGCTAAAGCAGGGTGCTGAAACAGAAGTTTTACTAAAAAGGTTTGTCAATTAATTGAGTGCCACAATGGATGAGACAATGCCCAGCACTCCTCTTTTATTGGGGCAGATTTATATCTTAAATTTGGGGACTGTTCACTTCCTATTCTCTTACAGAAGAGGAAGAAGTGGCGTATGAAGTCAATTTACCACTCTTGTGAAATATGGACATGAACCGCCTGGCGATCTTCTCTTGCATCGTCTGCTGGAACTATGCCTAAGAATGGTGGATTTACATTAGATAGGCCTGGGAAGCCTGCCTTCTGTGAACACTAGGAAATCATCCATAATTACAAGACTGAGCCTGATAACTGGAATAAGATCATTGATTTGAAGTCACCGTGAGAGATAAGAGAGATCACAATATTGTAATTATTTTTAATAGTAGTGACATTAATAGCTACATAGAGCCTACCCCTATGAGGGATCCTGAGGATGTGGCTTCTCAAGGCAACTGAATTGGGAAGGGCTCCATCAGGAACACAGTCAAATGATATCATCTCCATGGCACTCCTATGCATTGAGTGGAGTCCAGAAGCTGCATGGTGCACCTGTATTATTGTAAATGAAAGGGCAATAGTGGCAAAATTTAACAATCAGAATAAGAGGCCTATTCACAGGATATGGTTTAACACAAACTGCAAATCAGCAACATGTTCCCTCTTACCTCCTTTAAAATTAACCAACTCGTGATTCCACAACAGTTTTGGCATGCAATAAAAATGATAAAAGGACCATAACTAAATAGAAAATGGTATTCAAAAAGGGAAATTGGCATCTACTTGAGCAGGCGTTTGCTAAAGATATCAGTTAAATATGGAAGTTGGTTGCACAACCTTTCACTCCAAATTCCTATGTACACACTGTGTAGCTAGTCAGTGTCTCAAGATGGGTGGAACATTCCACCCTATTATATACTCCCATGATTAAAATTGCCTTCAAATCCTCTACTCCAAGTTTGTAGACACCAGAAGAGTTACCCTACATCATATCTCACCGACACTCTTGTTTTCACTTATGAAGATGTAAAACAAGGCCCTCTGTTTAAATACGTGATAGGAATTTGGGGACCCATTACAATAGTATCTGTCAATGCAATGATCACTCACAGTAATTTACTGTATAGCTGGAAACAAGCAGTTGTTGTTTAAGTATATAAGGAGGAGCGTAGATTGTACGCAAAATGCTACCAGCCTATCACTTTAGTGGACACTTCTGCTAAGTGATGAGAGAGCAAATACTAAGATTAACATAAAATTGATCCTAGGCAAGTTTGTCCAAGGACGTACGACTATCAATTTATTTGGGGTTTATGAACCTAATGAAGCTTTCAAACGTGTCAACAGATTGAAAAAAAAGTCACTTTGAAAGTTATGGGGATGCCAACATAATTTTCATCAATTTTACATGAAATATATCCTTGGCTTGACTGTGGGCCTCATTACATGTAGTGCGGTAAGGGTTTACCGGTACCGGTAAGGGCACCGGTACCGGTAAACCCTTACCGCCTTACTACGAGGTCCCTTTGCGGGTTGGTACTTTAACGCCTGCTGTTTAGCAGGCGTTTAAAACCAACCCGCAAAGGGACCAGGGTGCTAATTACGGTACTGCAATTTGCGGCACCGTAATTAGCGCCTTCCCCATTCCCATAGAGCCCTATGGGGCAAAAATGGGAATGGGGAAGGGCAATGAGGGAAGGGGGAATTACCGCCCCGCCAACCTTGGAATAGGGCAGTAGTTCCCCTTTCCTCCAAGGCGGTGCCGGTATTTTACCGGCATGGACCAAGGTGCTAATAGCACCTTGGTCCTCCGCCTACCATGTAATGAGGCCCTTTGTCTGTTACGGCCATTTGGACGAACTGTCCTGCCCATTCGCAACCTCTCCAAAGGGGATTGGTAGCACCCCTCCTTTTTAATCTCTATGCTAACTTTCTTTGTTTTAAGTTAAATAAAACTACTGCAAATACAACCAGGTTGGTAACCAAGAACATTTGCACTCTGGCATACACAGATAACATGGCTCTGATGGTTGAATGCCACCCGCTCTGCAAACCTTGGTTGATGGGGACATTGAATTTATGTCTGTGCGAGACCTATAATTAAACATTGAAAAATCTGAAATAATGTGTTTTTGCAAGCCAGATCAGTGACTTTGATCTATATAGGCCTTAGGAGGGAAATTGAAATAGGTGAGAAACATTTGCTAGCTAAGCATGACATTTTTAGACAATATAAAGTGGGTAGCTGATACTGAATCTTAAGTGACCAAAATGGCCCAGGCAATGGTGTCCTACGAATCTACAGGAGGAAACTGGATGACTTTCCTATGGCTTTTTTCTTTTTGATATATAAAGCTTAGTCAATCCCCATCGCTTTGTAGGGTTCAGGGTTGGGGGGACTACTCTGATCTATCTTTTAATACAAGTGAAGGAGAATCAGTGTTTACAGGCGTTTCATGGCCTGTAATAGAGCTCTCCAACATATCCAATGCATTTAAAATGTGACCTGAGATACATCGTGGATATGACTGGTCTGACTCTGCTTCTTCTCTGTGTCGGCTTCCTTCTGGTGCAACATTAATCTTGACTTAAAGGCATGGTCTAGTAAAAAAATGTATTTAAAAAATAGATAGGCAACATAAAAAATAATACTAGCATTCTCTTTTTTAAAACTTCCTATGTAAAATTTTGAGGTATTCAAGCTCAAAATTCGCAAAAGCAAGCACATGGGCGCATCCATTTCGTGAAATGGATGCCCTCCTGTGCTGGCTTTTGCTTTTGCGGCACTAATGAAGGAAAAGCCAGCCAGCTGTAGTAAACAAAAGCTACCGCTGGGTGGCTTTCCCTTCATTAGTGCTGTACGCGGAGGACGGGGACCGGAGACCAGAGCAGGAAAGCTGCAGCTGAATCTCGGTAAGTGGTATTTATTTTTTTTTAAAAATAAGCACTAGCTGCGGTTTTTTTTCTAAGTTTTCCGGGCTGGAGGAGCCCGGAAAACTTAGAAATAAAACCGCAGCTTTAAAAACGTATTTATGTTTGCGGTCGCTTTTGAAGCGACCGCAAACATAAATGCAACGTTATTGTGTTGGAAAATGCTGCGTTTTTTCTTTCCAAGTTTCTCAGGCTCCTCTGGCTCGGAGGAGCCTGAGAAACTCAGAAAGAAAAACCGCAGCGTTTTCCAACACAACCGCGTTGTGGTTCTGCCTGAATCTGCTTTCCCATTTGGGGCTCTCGGGCTCAAATGGGAAAGCAGATTTAGGCAGAAACAACGCAGCATTGCGGAAAACAACGCAGCATTGCGGAAAACAACCGCGTTGTTTCTGCCTGAATCTGCTTTCCCATTTGGGGCTCTCGGGCTCCCCAGATTTAGGCAGAAACAACGCAGCATTTAGCATTTCCCATTTGGGGCTCTCGGGCTCCCCACGGGGAGCCCAAGAGTCCCAAATTGGAAATCAGCGGTAGGCAGAAACACTACCCGGCATGTAAACACAACCGCGTTGTGTTTCTGCCTGCTGTGGCTTTCACTTTGGGTCTCCGGTGCTCCCCTGGGAGCACCGGAGACCCAAAGTGATAGCCACAGCAGGCAGAAACACAACGCGGTTGTGTTGGAAAACGCTGCGGTTTTTCTTTCCGAGTTTCTTAGGCTCCTCCGAGCCGGAGGAGCCTGAGAAACTTGGAAAGAAAAACTGCAGTGTTTTCCAACACAATAACGTTGTATTTATGTTTGCGGTCGCTTCAAAAGCGACCACAAACATAAATACAACATGTTTAAAGCTGCGGTTTTATTTCTAAGTTTTCCGGGCTCCTCCAGCCCGGAAAACTTAGAAAAAAAAACGCAGCTAGTGCTTATTTTAAAAAATAAATAAATAGCACTTACCGAGATTCAGCTGCAGCTTTCCTGCTCTGGTCTCCGGTCCCTGTCCTCCGCGTACAGCACTAATGAAGGGAAAGCCACCCAGCGGTAGCTTTTGTTTACTACAGCTGGCTAGCTTTTCCTTCATTAGTGCCGCAAAAGCCAGCACAGGAGGGCATCCTTTTCACAAAATGGATGCGCCCATGTGCTTGCTTTTGCAAATTTTGAGCTTGAATAGCTCAAAAGTTTACATAGGAAGTTTTAAAAAAGAGAATGCTAGTATTTATTTTTTTATGTTGCCTATCTATTTTTTAAATACATTTTTTTACTAGACCATGCCTTTAACTTAAACAATTATCTGAGAGTTGTTCGCCTCAGACATCACTGAAAGCAGCGACTAGTTAATACATGTTCAGAGGTGGCTGACTGACCTGGGTTATTCACAACTTTAGCAAAGCCCTGCCAATAATACAAAGGCTGCGAGAAAGGACTTATCCCAGAAAATCTTTTCTTTTAAGACCAACGCTTGAGAGAGTTGTGTGATGGCTAAACTCTCAGTATAAAATTAGCTCTGGATAAAGTGGCATCCCGATTAAGAAACCTTTTTGGAGTGGTTCGTTAAATCTATGCAGCTGGGGAAACTAAAGATACGAACACTACCCTTTTTGCTCTTGTCTCTAAATTAAGAGGTAACACTAACAAAGGTCGATTTTTTTGTTGAAAAATTGACAGAAGAAAATGTGCTTCCACTCCCCAGATCACCTTACCCAAAAGACGTATTGCCTCAGTCCTGTTTACACTTTGTTAACAATGCACTATTAACAGGAGTGCATTGTATACGCCAGAGTGAATTTTTTGTAAGTAACTGTTTTAAACTTGACATCAGCATGTTATATATTGTTACACTTGGTTTTTTTTAAGGATTTATATACATTTATACTAATATTATTGAGTTTCAATTTATACCATGTAAAATGTGTACTCACTTCTTTTTTGAGTTTTCTTCGAAGTAAGTTTTTTTGGGTTGGTCTGGTCTTGCAGAATAGATAGAATGAGCATTAGAAAATCAACTTTTGAAAATGGGTTAAATTCAACAAACCACCATATTGAATATAGAAAGCGAAATACTATCCACCATTCTTAGTCATGTGATCTGTATTTAAAACATGGTATGGGCTGGTCTTGGGGCAATACAGGTACATATGTGCCTGGCAGCCCGACCTATGGGCCAAAGGGGAGGGGCCAAAAGGAGGGCTAATGATGCATATCTTTACATATTGCCTGCAGGGCTGTGTACTCAGCTTTGACCGTCATTTTTCTAAAAAAATAAGGGTTCATGTGAGAAAAAGCTGCTGAAAGATGACTGCTGAGCAACAGATGGCCAGCCGCATGGGGGCACTGCCTGTATTCCATGTCAACGGAGTTAAGAGGGGCTGGTTTTGTAGGGAGGGGTGTTGGCAGGTGCCAGCTGGTACGACGTTCATTCACCCGCCGCTTTATTTTGCAGCAGTTTTTGCCGAAAATGTTTTGCTGAAAAAACATTGAAAAATATAGGGGCTGAGGTGGGCATGTAAGGGATAGGGTGGGGTGGTGTATAGGTGTATAGGGATAGATAATAGGGGAGGGGGATTGGGACCGCGTTATAAAAAAAAAAATCAATGAATTTTTGCAGCAAATATTTTTCAGCAAAAAGTGCTGCGGAAATAAAACGGCCGAAGAATGAACATAGAGACTGGATAGTGGCATCCCGTCAGTCATCAGGATGCAGGGACATTCTGGTGATTATTCCCAAGAAAGCTTAAATCATGATTGGTTGACATTTATTAACTGTGCACATGTTACATGTAGTTGCTACTTACTACATTGCACTCTTTTCCAACTGTGTATATTGAAATTAATACCCTGTATTTTTCCTGTTTAAGAAAAAGAAAATGTCTGCGCTATTCGTGCAAACACGATAACAAGATGGTTGAAACAATTATCACCCAGTGCTATGTGTTACAGTTTAGGAAATTGGCGATGCAATCACATTAACAAGCTGTCTATTTGCAGAAGAACATTTCTTGGTTGAGGAACTTACCTGCATTTTAATTTCTATTTCATTTTATTTTGTTGTTCAAAACACCCAAAGCAAAGGAATGTTAAGAAAGGAATGAAAAGGAGAATATGCTGTCGATAGCAGGAACGTGAAGTCCAATGGTTTAGGGATCATAGGCCATGCAAAAAAGGTAAGTCTTCATCACACTGTGTAAGTTCAAATGTCAGGAACATGACTGTGATGTTGAGGGAGGGAGCTCCCCAGTGCAGAGATGTGCACGTGGAGGCTTATTCTACAAAACATGTTTATCTGCTATGGCAGAGAGCCCAAGATGCTGTGATGTGGCCATAAGCCTCTGGATGGCTGGCAAGGTGAGAACTCACTGGAAAGGTCACCCAGGGCAAGGGTGTGAATGGCTACATGAACAAGGCAGATGATCATGTGTACTGTGTGACTGGGAACCATCAAATCAATGTAATGACTGGGTAGCGGTTGCCCCTCTTTAGGTCACATGTGAGGAGGATTGCACACGTGTAAGCCCTCTAAACCTGTTTATATTCTTAGCCAGTAGTCTGACTTAGATTCCATGGCAGTGGTCAAAGTGAAACTCAACTACTTAGAGAAGCAACAGTATCTCCTGTGGTAGAATGAGTTGTGAATGTTCCCTCACAGGAGGTGCAGCTGGCAGTTACTAGATTTGGTAGACTTATTTAGGTTTAATTGCCATCTTGCTGTGACAAGTATCCTGAGGCTGGCTATGTAGTGGATAGATTGCAGCAATGTGCCAATGCATACTCATAGGAATGTATAGAATATGGGTGTTCCACAAGGCATTTTAGCAAACTTCACTGGAAAGGGTTTGTAGTGTGGCGCAGTTGAAAAGAGCTGATGGCAAAGAAGAATTCAAGAAAGGCTGGCTGGCCCAGCACCAGGAGTCGAGGCCACCGTGAGCCTGGTTGTCGGTCAAGAAGCTACATGAATGTGAGAAAGAAATAAACTTCTATTTGAGGTGCAATGGAAAAACACTGAAGTTGCCAAGAGTTCATAATTTACTAGTATTTTATGCAACGAAAAGCTCAAAAACGTGGCCTCCAGTCACACGGTCAGATGGAAATAGACTGTGGGTCGAGCTACACTGAAACCAGAAGATAAGACCATACCACACTTCCTTTTATTCTCAGGCACAGGGAGCTTCTGCAAGGCCAATTTCAAAGCCTAATTGAATGGCAGACCGCAGGAGTGATGATATGTGTTGGGCTAACTGGGTGGGGAGGCTTGACCAGGCCGACCCTCCCAGCACCTGGGGTAACCAGCTTGCGTGCTTCTAGTAAGTGGAATATTCCAGAAGGGTACAAGCATGCCAACCAATTATAGAGGGCAACGTACCAAAGAGCCCTATAGTTTGTGTAATCAATAAGGTGTTGAGTATTATTATGACACGGAAGATGACTTGCACTTGGGATGGGCTTAGTTGCCCACCTGACAGTAGAGACCCAATCACAACCCCCGTCAGTATGGAAAGTATACATAGATCTTCCCTTTAAGCCTATCACATCCCCTAGTAGGTTTTATTATTTGCCATGTAGAATGACGTCAGTAGTGACAAATTTGTAGTATGATAATGTTGTTTATTTCATTAAATGCAAGAAATCGAGCAAACGTCCGTTGATGTCTGTTGTAATGTGTCCGTTTTAGCTAATTGTTAATAAAACAGTGCTACTGAGCGGACCGAAGGCAATGGTAGCCGGTTGAGGAGGAGACGATCCTGAGGGTCGGGGAGCTGAAAAGCGAATGGTGAGTAGATTGAGAAAGGTGGCAACTGCCTGTTTTAGCTAATTGTTAATAAAACAGTACTACTGAGCGGACCGAAGGCAATGGTAGCCGGTTGAGGAGGAGACGATCCTGAGGGTCGGGGAGCTGAAAAGCGAATGGTGAATAGATTGAGAAAGGTGGTAAAAAATGAATAAATGTTATTTGGGGAAAGTGATAATGGGAAGAAAGTAACGGAGGGTTGGTGGGGTATTTAGTTAATGATGAAGAGTATTGCATAGAGGTATATGACGAGGAGCGTCACAGATAAGCCCAGAGTCCTACGTTCAAGGAATGTCTAGAAGAAATTATTTCAAAATCCAAGTGGATAAATAGGCAGCAAGCAGACAAAGTTTGCAAAAGGAAATATTTTACACTCCATCAGAGTAAATTTAGGGGCAAGAATACAGCGAAGAACGCTGAGAAGAGATATATGTTGGGGCGGGCCAGTCTGTCTGTATGTATATGTTATGTATTTTATATATAGAGAAAAAATGAGATGTCGAAGAGCGACAAACGATAGGTTGTGTTAAGAGGTTGAGAGTGAATTATGTATTGATTGAGTCGTTAATGGTACCAACTGAATAGGTAGATTGAAGTAAAGTGAGACATAGAGGTTTGAAGCGGTGACGATTGGTGCACGCTCATATCTATTGCTTTTCTGAAAAGCATTTTTGTGTTAAAAAAATGGTAAGTATTGACAGTTGATTGAGACTTGTCACAATGGGGGGTGATTCTCCACTTATGCACCTATGTAAGCAACTGCCAAAACACGCACCCAAGCTCATAATGCGGAATGGGTTAAGGGCATGGCAGATAAAATGTTTATGCCATGGCCACAAGGGGGATCGCTGTCGAAAGCGGTTTTGCAACATATGACCACATATTAACATGCTGCGTACACAGGAAATCATTTCAGAAAAGATTAGCCAGTTAAGGGCTTTGGAAGATGTATCAGGAGGAACGGGAAGACCCGCCTACTGAAGACTGGATGCTTAACCAGTGTAAACAGGGGGGTGTTGAGCCTTCTGCTCCCCCTACCACGGCTGAAGTAAATGGTGATAGTGCAAAAGATGAAGGATTGTATCCATTAAGGGAATTAAAATCAGCAACAGGATATAGTAATCTGATACATGAACCACCTACTTATAGCAGTGATTAGAGTCCAGAAAGGACTGCAAAAATGGAAGTGATCTCCAAAGTCTTATAGGACAAAGAGAAAAGTGAACGGCTGAGTGTGACCCTAGACATATGACCCTCATTCCGAGTAAGGCGATAAGGGATACCGGGCACCAGTAAGGAGACCACGCCGGTAATCTCTTACCGCCCTATTACGAGGTCCCTTAGCGGGTCCCTTCCTTAACACCTGGTCTGACCAGGTGTTAAGGACTGGCGCAAATAACGGGCTTGGCATATGCTGGCCCATTATTTGTGCCCTCCCCATTCCCATTGAGCCCTATGGGGGCTCAAGTGAGAATGGGGAATGGTTTGGTATATGGGGACTTATCGGTCCCTCCAAGGTCGGAATGGACCAGTAAGTCCCCATTGTACCAAACCGTAGTCGGTACCGGTATGGGAGTCAGTCATGGCAAAAATAGCACCATGACTACCACCATACTCGGAATGAGGGCCATAGAAAGGGAAATTAAGAGATGGAAATGAGAAAAAGACAAAGCTGACGAGATAGCGTTTATACAGAACAAATGGATGGGTGGTCAGATATTGCTCAAACTTGATGGGAAGAGCATCGAGGAAGTAAGGCAAAAGACAGAGAATGAGAGAAACAATTGAAGGAAGATGAGTATAAAAGAACGAGTAGACAAAGACGAGAACAAATGTATCAGGAAGAACAGTTAAGAAAGGAAGAAAGAGCAGATGAGCAAAGAAGGCATGACAACAGACAAAAAGCAATCAAAGAATGGGATAGATCAGAAAAGAAGAGGGAAGAGGAGGAAGAACAGAAATTAAGAGACAAAAGAATGCAAAGACGAAGGGACGAAGAGGTATGTACGGCAAATGAGAGAAGGGAAGCGAAAAAACAGGAAGAAGAAAGGGTTAGAGAGGAAGCAAAGAAACGAAGAGCATTTGATGAGGAAATAGAATGAAAGAGAAGGCAGAGGGCACATGATATTGATCGCATTGAGAAAGAGCTAATGGGACCAAGTCCAGTAGTATTGTGGGGAAACACAGAGGAGTTTCTCTGGTCTCAAGAAGCGATACCAGGACCCTCCACGGTAAACCTAGAGGAGAATTTTGAGGTAGGAAATATCAGAGACAGAACGAAAAAGCTTATCAGGAGATGATGGCAAAAAGTGAATTAAGGGAGAAAGGGAAAGAAGGCCGATCTCAAATTGCCCAATCACGAGTCAAGGAGGGAAGCCTGTTTAGTCTTGAGGATAGAGCCTTGTCCTTGGACAGGCTGACTCTAAACAGAGATGAGAAAGATGGTAGCCATATTAGTTGGGGACAAGATATGTCAGACGAAGACAGGGAAACCTTCCGTGAGGAGGGGTGTGTCAGTGCATGTGGTCTTGAGGGATGTTTCCAAACAGATAAGGAAGTAAGGTGGTTGGATTTAGACCAACCTAAAGACAGGGCATACCCAGAGCGACCTAAAAGCTGATATCATAGTGAGAGGGGGGAATCGCCACCATATGTGAGCAGACTGAGGTCATTACCAGGAAGAAGGCGATCACGAACCATTGTTCCTATTATGGATAGGCAGACGGGAGCCGATTGCGATTTTGGGATTTTGTAATTCCCTTTGTTAGAGACAGGAGGGGTCAGACCGCAGTATATCCCTTGGACCCAAATGGATAAGGACAATTTAAGATGCAAATTGCCCAGGTTAACGGCGGGGCCAGGGAAATATATTTATGAATTAGAAGAAATGACAGGAGGAAATATCCTAGGTTTAGGAGAGATTAAGTGTCTTTTAGCAGCTATCATTGGGGAAAGGGCTGATGACATTTGGACAAGAGCAGGATACTCAAGTGTCACAGCACAGAACACAGTGCATGATAGAGCGCCATTTTATAATTGCAGGGAGGCATTCTGGAAAGGGCTTAGAGTACAATATCCTGATACGTCAAATATGGGTAGAATTAAGGCATGTAAGATACAGGAAGGCGAAGATCTGCTTGCTTACATTCTGAATTTTCAGGAACAGTGGTCTTTGGAAAATCAAGAGCCTTGGAGGAAATCGATACCTGTATTCTATCATATTCTGTGTAAATGACTGCCAGAGCAGGTACAGAGACAGCTCCAGATGCTGGTGGGAATGGAAGCAAAGCCATGCACAGAAATACAGCTGACCATTGTGTACCATTGCCGATTATTGCAAGAGAAAAATCGGAAGAGGGAAGATGCTTGTGTTAAGGTAATTTCTGGTGGTCAGCAGAGCCGTACGTGGGGTCCGCAGACCTCCAGCTCTCGTAACTCCTTCCATGTCCCAAAGAAGTAGGAGGCCCACACAAGAGCAATAGTTACTGCTGTTTTATTACAAAAAAACAGACAGGGACAGGCACCAGGAGCAAAGGTTCCATGCAGCTTCTCATCATAGTCGGGCTCGCAGGCCCCTTTTGGGTCTGAGTGATGTAACAATGTGCATCATCGGGGAAAGCTTGTCCCAAAACCTATCACCACTCCAGGTTGGTTTCCTGAGTGGTGGGTACAGTATAGACCCATATAGTGAAAAATTTAATTGGTAGAGTAGAGGTCAGGTGGTATGCTTGGGTCATCCCTAAAAGTCGCTACTTATAAAAGTTTACATGGAGAGAATTAGTGATTGGTTGTGTGGTAATGTCATCAGTGGTTAGCCCCACGTGTCCTTATTGGTCCATCAGCGAACCCCCAAGCCTGGGACCATCGTCGTTCCCAGCTTGCGATGTACCAGGTGTTAGCAACAATGTGTGACTATGTGTCAGTGGACGACAATGGACAGGTCCTGCTATTTGCCATTAGAGCACTCATTTCCCACCGCCACCGGTGTCTGAGTTGTTACATCTTTGTTGTGAGCTGTGTCCCAGTTGTGGGACACTAGTGCTTCTTCAGTCCTGAGGAGTTGGCGTTTTATCAGGTTGGCTTGGTCACGTGTTGAGAGACCATAGCTGAGGCAGAATTATGAAGATTTGATTTGTATTTTTCTCCAGGTAGTCACAGCACTGTCAGGTGTCACCTTGGCTTGGGGTACGCAGAATGTGGATGATAACATCGCAACTTTGGCTGCAGGGCTCTAATCAGGGCGGTTCTGCATGGTCAGCACCTTGTAGCTCTGCATGGCCTGCTCAGGTCTGTCGACTCTAGTTTCTGGCCTACTTTGGTTTGGTTGCATATTATGGCATAAGGTCCATAAGGATGGGGGTGCAAGGGTGCGGTGTGGTTCTTTGCGCAGTGGTCCAGTTAGGGTCTTGTCTCCAAAGTTAGTAGCATGAAGTCTCTGCAAGCATATACACAAACTCTTCTGGCATCTTGCGTTTCTGCGAAGCGATTGCTGGCCTATGTAAAAAATAATAACGATGTGTGTCTGTGAGTGTACACTGTCCGCTATGTCATAGCACTGAGCGTGTACTTTGTGTGGTTTGGTGTGTGTCTGATCCAGGTGCGTGGTAGCACGTGTTTCTGTCTGCTGCAGCTATGTCATCGTGTCATCTCTAAAGATGGCGGTTTAGGTTGTGACACAGGTTAGTCAAGCTGGTACATGCGAACAGCCTCAGCTCCGTCTTGGTTCCCACCTCGTGCCCTGGGTGGGATGCGGCCAGGTTTCGCAGGTGAGGTGTGGTCACAGTGAATGTTGACATCCGCGGTAGTGGACAAAGGTGCAAACTCATCCCGTTGAGGGTACTTAGGTTATGACGTTGTTGGTCATAGTTCGTACGTTGGCTGGGGGAAGGGACCGTCCCATTTTCCCCTCTTCAGTCGGCCCTCTGGTCAACTTGCCGACCACAAAATGATCCACTCTCTTATCGTCATGCAGGCACCATACCTTCGTTATCCCTGCCAGATGTCCGTAGCGGTTGACGTGATCCTCAAACATCCAGTACATGTATATGCAGCCACCACCTGCCTTACAATAGACCCACTTCCCAACGTATGATTTTGGATTTCGTGGATTTTCAACCTTTATGGATGGTGGGTAAAAGTCTGCTTCCACTATCTGCTGACGTAGCAGTTCACATTCCTTGAGAATTACTTCCGTGTGAGGTTCATCTTCTGCAGGCATGAGTTTGTGCATGCTGATCATTTCTTCAGCTGTGCGTTTTGATTTTTTCATCCAGAGCTTAATTCCCATTAGCAAAGCCATTCCCAATATCATGCATCCCGCTAGTACCATAAGACAATCCACTAGCCATGATGGCATCCACGACCAGATGTATAAAAACCAGCTGCCATCTTTCTCAGTTCCTTTTGTTTCATCTTCCATCTTCGCGTGCATTTTGACCAGTTGTGATACCGCTTCTGATAGTGTGCCATTGTCTTCATCAGTTGCGGGTATGAACGTGCAGCAGGAACTGGCGATTTTTGTGCAAACTCCTCCTTCCATGGCAGTGAGGAGGTCCAGGACGTACCTGTTCTGTAGCGCGATCATACGCATTGCTCTTAACTCTTCTTTGATGGTCTTGAATCCATTTATTGTGGAGTTTATTGTCATCATCAGCTCCCACCTGGTGATCTGCAACCATTTCGCATTTGCATATGCTTGTACCCCCGGATGTATTATCGACAAAAAGAACATGGCAACTCTACTGAACAGTCTGTGAGGTGGTGAAATGTCGCTGAGCACTGTTTCTGATTTACCCCAGAGGCAATTTCCTGTGATTGGCTCTCCTTGTCTTTTCATTCTCATCAGTGTTTTTTTTCCGTGGTGGTGGCACCCTGGGGCGTGCTGCCAGTTGGTCTCAGAGACCTTTTCCTTCTTTTGTTACCTTCATCCATTTTCAGGAAATCGTCCATCTTGATGTGCTTCTGTGGTACTACCAGAGAAGGTACGTTGATGTGTACCAAAGTACACACTCCACCCCATGATTGGGTTAAGCTGTGATAAGCTTTAGCTCTGCATGCCCAGGAGTAGTCCATTAGTACTGCTGTTCCAGCACCCCCCTCCGGAAGCTTCACTACCCTTTTGCATCCTTCATTTAGTCCTACATCAACCTCTCCATCATGCTGATAACACAGTGTGGGTGACACAATGGGTATTGTTGTTATCGGCTCCTCCTACTTGTCCAGCCATGTGAGCAGTCCTGCACTCCTTGCCCACCGCTTGTAGCACTTGTCATTTTCTTTTTGCACCGTCATTACTGGAGACTTTGCAAGCGTCGATATTTTGCTTCCGACTACTCTGTCTACCCAGCCGTTTTCGTATACACCTTGCCATAGATGAGCATTAGTGGTCTTTCTCAGTACCCAGGTTCACCTCCTATTTCTCTTGCACTTCATTTACATGGTAGGTAGTCCAGAGTGATTTATTTTGATTCTCCCATATCTGGCCTGTCTGTTACCTACTGCAGTCCTTCAATGAGTTACCAATAATTGTCAAACATAGGTAGTGTTTTGATGAAATTATCCTCGTATGGGTATGTGGACCTTGATTTCTACCTTAGTGTTGCCATTTTGCCTTGGAATTCTCCTCGTTTCTGGAACAGTGCTAGATATAGGAGGCACTCTGCTGTGGAAGCTGGTACCTCAGTGGCCACAAATGTTCTTGAGGCGATCATGGCATACGGGATCAACGAGCAAACATAACAGTTGTTAGAGATGTGTGCAGACTCTGCAATGTATGTGTCAACCCCATGTACATCAAGGGAAACACTATGTTTACCTCTTCTTATTTTTTGCCCCGTGCTACTCGTACCACCTGACATAGTGCTCCTTGCAGCTGTGGGGGGGAAATGTTAGTATTGGGTGTTGCAGGTGCATGCAAAGCATAGTAGGCCTGCCAGACAGCGGCAGCTATCCGCCCAGTGGTCAAAAATACCCCCAACATTTTAATCACAATTGTTACCACTGGCATGGTGTGATAGTGCTTCTGGGTGGTCATTGGGAGGTAACATTTAAGCCTGGGCAGTGATCGTTTTTTAAAAATAAAATATTTTACATATAAACAGTACAGTACACCAGACCTGCATGTGCAAAACAAAAAGAGAAGAGAACATGCACGTGTTTCCATAGTGTTGTGTTTACTGGCCTTGTTGCTGTCAGTTACTTATTAGCTTTTTCTGATAATTTAATTTATTGTCTATTTCATCATTCCAATACCATCGCCATATTCAGAGCTGAATTAGTAATGCAGTGAGGGTGTTTTGTGTCTGTGATCTCCAAATCATAGGGTGGGCTGGGGTTGTGACTCATTTATGTCTTTAGGGGTATCTGATGTTTGTGATTTGTCTTTATCTCCATCAGTCGTTTTTGCTGATGTGTTGGCCCTGTCACTGCTGTGATGGGGCGCGGTCAGTGCTTTGTAGGGCTTGATGTTGTGGATATGTGTCCAAACGTCTTTATCTGTCAGTTTGACAACTCTTGGTGCCACTTTTCCGATGACGTGTGGCCCCGTAAATCTAGGTGTGTTCCATTTCCTCCTGAAGTTCCGGAGGAGAAATGTGTCTCCTTCTTTCACCGCCCACTGTCCAGTTTGTTCCTTGTTGTTAGTTGCTTCCTGTTAATTGTTAAAGGAGGCACTAGTAATCAAGGAAGTGACATAATTGTACATTTATTTTCCAAACACGCCATCCGTTCCTTCACAATCGTACATTGCTCTTGTAGGTGGTGTCAAGGGGAGATGCATCTGGTGTCCAGTCACCACCTCATGGGGCGTGAGGTGGTGGTCCGAACCAGGCTTATTTCTCAATTCAAACCGAGCCAGGGGAAGGCAGTAGAGCCAGCTTTTCTTAGTGGCCTGTTGAGTTTTTGCAATGGAGTCCTTCACAAGGCCATTGAGGCGTTCACAAATACCATTGGCCTGCGGGTGGTACGCACAGGAAAACTTGTGTTTGATCCCAAGTAAGGCGGTGATGTGCAGAAATAGTTAATTCGTGAAGTGAGGGCCGTTGTCTGACCTTAATACTTCGTAAATCCCCCACCTTGGGAACACCTCCCTTACCAGAAATGTTGCTGCCTGCCTGCTATCAGCATGGGAGCATGGGCAAGCCTTGATCCACCTTGAGAAGGCACACACCATCACAATCATATATCAGTAGCCTTGGCATACGTTGATCATATCAACGTAATCAATGTGTAGGTGTAGGAAGGGTCCCTCAGGCCGTGGTATAGTACATTGGATCACCTGCAGCATGTGACCAGCCATAAATTGCTTGCAGGTGAGACAATTGCTGATGAAATTTGCAAAGTGGGCATTTAACTTGGGACAGAACCATGATTCGTGCTGCAATGACCTATTTTCCTGTATGAGTGGGATGGTGCAGTTAGGCTAGCACTTTTTTTAGTAGGGCCAGGGGCATGACTATTTTTCCTATGTTAATTTGTCTCCATAGTGCATCTGTTGGAGACATTGTGCATCCTCTTTTTACCCACAATTCCTTTTCTGCCATTGGGGCTGCTGCCTGTAGTTCCATAATCTGTGTTTCCGGGAGGTGTGTGTAGCCTTCTTTCATTATCATCTGCCTTGCCCTCCCCCTTTCTTTTTGTTTTTCTTGGAAGCCCCACATCTCACCAAAGTATGCACCATGTTTTGCATGGGAGTCTGCTGCTTCATTGCCTCTAGATATTGGGTCCTCACCATTTGTGTGTGCCTGACATTTTACCAGCGCTAGCTCATGTGGTTATGTTATTACTTCTATCGGTTCACCCAGGAGGAGAGCATGCTGTACCGGGGTACCGTCTGCTCTCCTAAATCCCCTTCTGAGCCATCGTATTAACCCTGAGTGTACTGTATACATGACATAGGCACTGTCAGAATATATGGTTACTCTTTTCCCGTTACTGTCTTCCAAGGCCAATCTAAGGGCTACTAATTCTGCTGCCTGTGTGGAATATTGTTGGGATAGTTTGACACATTTCACTGGCTCACTTGTCTAGTCCTCCCTTAATCGTTCTACAGCTGCACCTATCATTCTTATGCCATCACTCTGATCAATTCTTGAGGACCCATCAATGTACAATAGATCCCTCTCTCTAGTGTGTTTTCCTCTACCTTTCCTGTGGATGAGTAGTATTCAGTGGCATATGTGCAGTCATGTGCATATTCGCCTTCGGGTACTTCATCTGCTAAGAACTGTGCTGGGTTGACATTATTGCATCTCACAATTTTCAACTCTGGTCTCGATAATATAATCTCATATCCCGTTTCCCTCTTGGTAGTGAGTGTGCTCTTTGGTTTATGCAAAATTGCAAAGAGGGCGTGCTCTACATACAGTGTAGTAGAGCATCCCATTGTTATGGATGATGATTGCTCTACTGCGAATGCCGCAGCAGCCAAATGTTGCTTGAACAGAAAGTGTCCCATCATTACTGGGTCTAGGTGCCTGCTGAAACATGTGAGGGGTGTGTGTCCCATGCTCGTTTTTTGCGTTAGCACAGCTTTCATTACTGCTCCATCGCATAGGCCTAGAAATGTTTGCAATTCTCGTATTGTTTGTGGCTATGGTGTATTCATTATTGTCTGTGCTCTCTTGTGGTGCAATGTTTCTCCCTCTTTGTGAAATGATCTGTCCTATGTATAGTACTTGTTCCTGGCAGTATTGTAGTTTTGCTTTGTCAACCTTGTACCCCTTCTCAGCCAGCACTGTGAACATCTTTAACGAGTCCTTTCTACACTATTCTTCGGTGGTGCTGCAGATGAGAATATCATCTACATACTGCAATACTGCTTTCTAGCTCAACATTCCCCAGGTCCCTTTGTATTACCCTGTTAAAAATGGATGGTGACTCGCAGTATCCTTGGGGTAATCTTGTGTGTTTCAATTTTGTATTGCAGTATGTGAAGCTTGTTAGATCTTGTGAGTCTGGATGCAGAGGTTTTGAGAAGAACGCATTCTTGAGGTCGATCAGAGTGAACCGTGATGCCTCTACCAGTATCCCACACAATATTGTGGCAGGATTAGCTGCCACAGGATATTTTGCCTCTACAATGTGGTTAAGGGGTCTCAGGTCCTGCATGAAATGCCAGGACCCTCCTCTGGCCTTGCACACGGGGTACACTGCTGTGTTGCATGGTGATTCTGATGGTACCAATATACCCCTCTGTATCAGGGCACTGATTGTTTCTTAGATTCCTTCATCAGCTTCTTTTGACAGAGGATATTGTCTTACTCAGGGCAGTATTGCTCCATTCTTCTATTTTATTTTTACTCCGCCAATGTTCTTTATGCAACCCACATCACAGGGACTAGTCGTCCATATTGAAGCAGGTACAGCAACCAAGTCTGCTTCGGCAAAACTCACGTGGTGCTGGGAGGGGTGCCTCCAATGCCACTGCCATTTTCAGCGCTACCTCCTTGTATGTTATTTTCAACCATACATACACACTCAGTGTTAGGGAGAATTCTCCAGAATGGGTAATTGCCCTTACCTACTGAGTCCCTGAGCAGCTTTGCTGGATTTCTAAGATTTATTTGTTTCACCTGGTAAGAGTGTGAGCCTTTTTTCATAATCTTACACGTGTTTTGTTATGTGTGTTTAACATTTTCATGTGTTGATAGACTGTGGAGCCTCACCTACTCCATAGGCATCATCTTTTTACAGTGTGTTAAACAGCACCTTCAATGCAGTAACAAAGGGTTGGCTTTTTCAGACTTCCCAACTCAAACTCCATTTTATGGGACTGACTACTGTCTCCCAGAAACATGTAAAGTTGCCATTGACTTTATTAGTCTTTTTAAAATCACAGACCCAGTACAAACTATCGTACATAGATTTCTGGAAAGGGTTAATAGCTATCCCTTTTTGTCTGTTTCTCATGGAACATTATTTCTTTCCTTTTCATTAAGATTTGGCTGGTGGCAGTGGTAACTACCCTATTTTTCCTACCGTGGTTATTTAAATAATCTTAGTAGCCTCGAACGTAAACCTGCTAGACCATGTATGTTTTTATACGGTTCCGGCTTGGTTTATTCGCCATTTCTTTTTGTAAAAGTCTTTCTTGTGTTTTGCTCTGCGTGCCAAACCACGTTTGATTCCTTTGTTCGCTGACCGTTGCACAGAAGCCCTCCTTAGGCGCCTGAATGTCTGAGGGGGAAAGGATGTGAGGGAGGGGTTTGAGTCTCCCTCCACAGGCTCTCCTTGGAGACCCATGTCACACTCTGGTATGATTGGCTGCGGTGACTGTCCGGCAGAACAGCCACCCTGCTGTGTGATTGACAGCCAGGCTGTGTGAATGGGGGAAAACTGCATAAAAAGCAGGTCTCTGGGACTGAGAAGGCAGAGTCGCCACTGGATCGAGAGAACCGAAGAGAAGCTGATAGAAAAGGACCTCTACCATGACTGAACCTCCCGGTGAAGCCCTGCTGTGGGTCCGAATCTCCAAACTTCGACGACAGGGAAGATCTGCAAGGAATCTTCTCCCCTTGAGCTGGTGGGACCAACCAGTTCACCAAACTACAAGCCAGGCCTCCCTCCTCTGGTTGAATTTGCTGTGCACAGCTGCAGTGAATCAGGATAGCCAGGAGCAACGGACCCTGGTTGGGTCTTAAGGAGCGCACCTTTTATTTGTCACTTTGCTCCGCTGCTGGTTTTTTCTCTGGGCAGTGCAGGACCCTCCAGACAAATTGTCAAATAGTTCAATGAGGTTGCGTGCGCGTTGCATGTCCCCTGTCCCCTTTTGTCCCCCCCTTGGAGTAAGTTACCCTTGTTATGCGGAATTGCTGTGCCTTCCCTTCTGTGCCCAGGGAGGTCCCTGAGCCTGTCGATATATGTTGTGTGAGTGTCTGTTGGCCTCCCCTCCCTCTGTGTGCTTGTCCCTTCCCGTCCTGTTGTTGCCTCTTCTCGTGTTCTACATTCCCATGATGATCCTGCCTGTGCGCGTGATGTAAAGTTTGCTTAACCCCTCTCCACTTTTATCACTCTGACCTCCACATGACTCCTCATCCTCATCACTGCAAAACCCCCCAGAGAATGTGAGTCTAGTACGTGTGTCAGGGCGGTGGTATCGGACAGTTACTGTTTCTAAATCTATGTCTACGCACTTACCTTTATCCACAATGTCTGCCCTTTCTTGTGGTGCTGTCACCAATTTGCTATTGTGTGGACTTTACTTGCTCATTACTTGTTTGTCATTTTCCTTTTGCGCTTGTTTTCCTGGCCTTGTCTCATCCTTATTTTCCACTCCCGCCCTTGGTTTACGTAGTTCCTTCATTATGGCGTTGCTTACCTTGCCCAGTGCCCTCGCGTCTCTGTCCCTTGTACTCACCTCTCCACTACCCCTTGCTAGTATGCTGTCCAGTATCCTGCCATCTTTGTACTTAAGTGTTCCTTCTGATAGAATCTTTTTCTTCCATAGTGTCATTTCCTGGTCACTCTCTTCCTTCTCTTCTTCTCTTCTCCTATTTTCCCGTTGTTCCATGAGCGCTGCCCTTTCCGCTATGCCTCGCCCGTGCTCCTCTTCCCTCTTCCTTTCTTCGTCCCCTTGCTGCTGGAGTTCCATCCTTACTCCCTTCCCTCTCTCCATTTGCACCTGTCTCTCCAGTTCCTTTAGCTCGAGCTTCTTAGTGAGTATGCTTTGTGTTTTCCTTAATTCAGTTATCTTTTTATGCAGCTCTTCGTTTTCCTCCTTCCCAGAGCTTCCTTTTTCCCTGTTACTTACCTCGCCCTCCCGCTGTGTGCGCTCTATCTCCATCCTATATATAGCCTGCACCACCTCCTCTTGCTTCCCCGCGACCGTCCCTGTAGTTTTAACAGTACCTGTGCTGCTATCCGTTCATCTGGCCCTATACCTGCTAGTATGAAGTGTGTTTTCTTTATTGCTCCACTATTCGGCAGTGTCCCTTCCGTGATTACCATGTCCCCCTTTAGCAACGTTTCCAATGTTTTTCAGTATTGCTCCTCTGGAGCATACAGTGGTGGGTTGTATGTGGGGTTCGAGTATCCTTCTGCTGCTGTCAGTTCTCAGGGATTGACTGCCTCCTTCAATTCTCTTAATGGGTATAATCCCTCACTCTCTTCCTCACTCCCCTCGACGGTGTATTTTGCACCACTGGAAGGTGCCTGAGGCAGAGCGTTTCCCTCTCCCTTGCTCTCCTCTTCCTTCTTTACTTCTTGCATGCTCATTATCCCTGGGCCGTATCCCTCAAACATCCTCCAGAGCTCGAAAATCCCTCGATGGTTTGCTAACTTCTTCCCCTTATGTGTGTTGTGTAAATAGGCTAACAATGAATGTTGAGTCTCCTTGATGAAGTTACCATTAGGTGGCCACGCTATCCTTATTTTTTGGTCTGTTCCTTTTGTCCATTCTATGCTGTACTTTACTAGCTTATCCCGGTATGGTGGCAGTGTTGCACAGATGTACTGTAGAGGTGGTGTTAACATGTGGTACCCATGATGGGCCCCTATCCCATAATATGATGACATTTTAGATATACACCACCTTTTCCTGGCCCCTAGTTGGGACTTTCAACTCTGCGCTGTCAGTGGGAAGGAAAGGACAAAAAATAAATGTGCTTCAAAACTTCCTTAATAACTTTAACATTTATTTCTCCATGTCCTTGCACTGGGCTGCCATCGTCCGACACGCCCTCTTGCGTTTCTAGGGTCCTCTTCGACCCGTGGTGTGTGAAGTCCCCTGCGACCCCACTCCCTGCGCGGCGTGCTCTTGGGCCGCTCCGCCCGCTCGGGTTTGCCGCTGTCCGGCACACCCTCATTTTTATTCAAGCTCCTCCTTTGCCCTTCTACCCCTTACAGCCTATGCTGCGTATGTCCATAATGTCCCACCCATGCGGGTTGCACTGATGCTCGGTACACCCTCCGCTCAAGGACATGCCAGCGTTCTCCGTACGCGGCCGCCTGCTCACCTGCACCCTGCCCTAGCCGCTTACCACAGCTCCAATCTTCATAAAAAAAACGCGAGGTCCTATGCAAAACTCTATGGATGATGTCACCAGCTAACAGAACGTATTACATGTACACAGTTTGATCAAACATTGCGCGCCACTTTCCACATAAACAATCCCCAAAATCCCCACAGCTGTCTTCCCACTACGCCTTGAGTGAAGTGTCCATTAACCACCTTTTTTACTATAAATGTGCTGCAAACGCTGCGTCGCCTCGTGTATGATACGCTTCCTCACCAGGGGAACTTAACCAGCCAACTATCTTCCGCAATCTGAGAGAGACTCTAGCTACCTCCTGCAGGAATACGTCATCTATTCATCGAGTTAAAACCCCAAACTAATAGGGATCCTCATCTACTCATCGAACTACAATGCCGACTCATAGGAATACCACACCCCCATACATGTGTTCGCTATCCAGGCCAATCAGCGCAGAAATCCGTCCAACACATGGGGACTCATCTCCCCACCCAATATGCTCTTCAATACCAGAAGGGACTACCTCCAGGCCGATCACCACCAATATACTAAATTTTACGACAATGTAAAACCACTCACCACCAAATTTACAAATCCCCCCGCCTGCACAACATGATATTGCTCCTTTTGTGGACGGTCACCCCTCCCAATACGCTTGCCACCTCCCCTCGTCTGGACCGCCTCTGGACACTCGCCAACTGCGGGCAGGAAATTTATGAAGTCAGATGCTGACGGCCAATCTCCTGATTGCGCAGTCCGGTTGTCTCACAGTTCCGTGATGGTCCTGCAGTTCTCCAAGGGGCAACAGCAGAGGGGGCCGTGTTGCCGGGCCTCCTTGTCACAGGCGGTCTCGCTGGTATCTCATCAGTGCCTACAATGTATTAGGGTAATTTCTGGTTGTCCGCAGAGCCATACCCGGGGTCCGCAGACCTTTAGCTCTCGGAAAACCCTAACTCCTTCCGTGTTCCAAAGAAGTAGGAGGCCCACACAAGAGCAATAGTTACTGCTGTTTTATTACGAGAAAACAGACAGGGACAGGCACAAGGAGCGTAGGTTCCATACAGCTTCTCATCATAGTCGGGCTCGCATGCCCCTTTTGTGTCTCAGTGACATAACAATGTGCGTCATCTGCAAAAGCTCGTCCCCAAACCTATCGCCACTCCGGGTTGGTTCCCCGAGTGGTGGGTACAGTGTAGACCCATATAGTGAACAATGTAATTGGTAGAGTAGAGGTCAGGTGGTATGCTTGAGTCATCCCTAAAAGTTGCTACTTCTAAAAGGTTACATGGAGAGAATTAGTGATTGGTTGTGTGGTAATGTCATCAGTGGTTAGCCCCACGTGTCCTTATTGGTCCATCAGCGAACCCCCAAGCCTGGGACCATCATCGTTCCCAGTTCACGATGTACCTGGTGTTAGCAACAATGTGTGACTATGTGTCAGTGGACGACAATGGACAGGTCCTGCTATTTGCCGTTAGAGCGCTCCTTTCCCACCGCTGCCGGTGTCTGAGTTGTTACATCTTTGTTGCGAGCTGTGTCCCAGCCGTGGGACACTAGTGCTTCTTCAGTCCTCGGAACTTGGAGTTGTAGCAGGTCGGCTTGGTCACATGTTCAGAGTCCATAGCTGAGGCAGAATTATGAGGATTTGATTTGTATTTTCCTCTGGGTAGTCGCAGCAGTGTCAGGCATCACCTTGGCTTGGGGAACGCGGAATGTGGATTGCAACATCGTGACCTTGGCTGCGGGGCTCCGATCAGGGCGGTTCTGCATTGTCAGCACCTTGTAGCTCTGCATGGCCTGCTCAGTGTCTGTCGACTCTGGTTTGCGGCCTACTTTGGTTTGGTTACATATTATAGCATAAGGTCCATAAGGATGGGGGGTGCAATGGTGCAGTGTGGTTCTTTGCGCAGTGGTCCAGTTAGGGTCTTGTCTCCAGGGTTAGTAGCATGAAGTCTCTGCAAGCATATATACAAACTCTTCTGGCATCTTGCATTTTCTGTGAAGCGATTGCTGGCCTATGTGAAAAATAATAACAATGTGCGTCTGTGTGTGTACACGGTCCGCTACGTCATAGCACTGAGCGTGTACTTTGTGTGGTTTGGTGTGTGTCTGATCCAGGTGCGTGGTAGCACATGTGTTTCTGTCTGCTGCAGCTATGTCGTTGTGTCATCTCTAAAGATGGTGGCTTAGGTTGTGAGACGGGTTAGTCAAGCTGGTCCATGCGATCGGCCTCAGCTCCGTCTTGGTACCCACCTTGTACCCTGGGTGGGATGTGGCCAGGTTTCGCAGGTGAGGCGTGGTCACGGTGAATGTTGACATCCGCAGTAGTGGACAGAGGTGCAAACTCATCCCGTTGAGGGTACTTAGGTCATGACATCATTGGCCATAGTTTGTAGGTTGGCTGTGGGAAGGGACCGTCCCATTTTCCCTCTTCACCAGAAAACTCGAGGAAGCTGTCATGATCACTGCTTCCAAGGGGCTAGGACCAGCCCAACGTCCTTGGAAGCAGGCCTCTAACCTTCATTCTAGGCACCAGCCGGTCCCCATTGGGACCTTTTGGACCTTGTCCTGGCGCCGGTGGCACCAGGCTCATCAAAATCACTGGTCCCGGCACTGGAAGCGCCGGGCTCATAACATGTATAAAGATGCTTGGGTGGACGTACCTGCAGCAGACCATGCTGCTTACTTACCAGCCATATGGGAATCCTCTACGAGCCGGGACTAGTTTCTTACCTGGGTGGGGCAGGCTCCACTCCCTGGATACAACACTGGAACTCTTCTAGAACAGGAACTCTTTTCTTTCCTGGGCGAGGCAGTGGAGGAAGACGCCTCAACACTCCAAGGCTATTGAAACCACACCCGATTGATGCAACGTGCTTCGCGTTATTCTGCATCTGCAGCAGAACGCTCACCGTGTCGGTTCCAGTCTTCATTCTTCCGATCCTGAACCTGTGAGAACAAAAGCTTACCTTTCTTGTATCCAGCCTTCAGAAGCACCTGCAAAGACAAAGAAACAACAGGTTAGCACAGCAACCTTCACTCGCAGCGCTTTCCTCACCTGATCCATCGGCAGTTACCAACTCTTCGCGCTGCTCCTCCGCCATTATAAAAGCCTGTGAAGACAAAAGCATAATTATTCCTGTGGGGAATTTATTTACCGGCACCCCTCGAATTCCGGTTCTCATCAACGCTGCATTCCTGCACCTGAAAGAGAAAAGGAGAGACATTAGGCAGGCTATTTACTCACGCGCCATCGCGCCCTCCACAATTAGGCGCCTGCAAATACCCCAGCGTTTTCCAGAGTCTCTTCAGCATCCGAACTCATATCTGCAAAAGAAAAGAGACAGTTGGAGTGCATTTCGAAAGCAGGAAACAGGCACTTACTTACGCACTCCCAAGCGCTTCATTCCTATGCGCTGGCTCGAACTCCGGCTCTCTTCAAACCACCATCTTCCGCCTCAAGAGCCCTGCAAGACAAAAGGCACCATTTGAAAAGAACATTATACAGAGCCCTATTCCATACTAACGTGCCCACGCACCTAAAGACTGTAAGGACATTAAAGGTGCCCGGAAACTCACCGTTCGTGCAGTTAACGACGGTTAGCAATCCTCTGAAGTCAAGGGGCCTACGTTTCAACCCAGTGAAGGAACTGGTAACGGCACCCTGCACCAGACGCAGATGGAGAGTCCAGCATTCACCTATCTAAGGTGAGCACGTTGACCTTGGGGCTCCACGGAAAAGTGAGAGGGGGAGAGAGAGAGACACCCGACAATCCCAGGTCATTAACCCCTTATTCTTTCACCTGCAGACATCTTACTCTTCGAGTTAGACACACAGTGCGAAGAGGCCCAGCCCCGGAAGCCAATTGAGTCCTGCACTTCACTTTTCAAGATACAGTTACCACCCAGCCAAGACCAGCGCCTCCGTGGGAATCAGGTGAGCGTTACAGAACGCGAAGCCCACCGCAAAACTCCTACCCAGACGCAATGGAAACCTCAGATACCGATCAATTGGCCCAGTTACTTGGGGAACTAAAAGAGGAAGTACATGCAGCTCGTCAGGAAACGAACGCTCTAAGAAGAGAGCTGATTATATCCAAGGAGCGAACAGATGACCTCGCTAGGCAATTGCTACAAACGCAGGCAGGACAAACACCTCTGCCCGCTTCAGGAGGAAACTATCCTTCAGCATCCTCCACAAACACAGTGCAAATCAATCTACCCGGTAATGTGCCCTTGGCTCCGCCCGAACGCTTTTCTGGTGACCCAAAGAGATTTGCAGTGTTCATTAACCAGTGCCGCTTACACTTCTTATGTAGGCCAGCAGCCTTCCCAACAGATCATGCCAAGGTGGCCTTCGTGCTTTCTTATCTCAGTGGCAGTGCCGCAGATTGGTCGATCCCTTTAGTTACTCAGGATGATCCGGTTCTTCATAATTTCCAGGCTTTCCAGTCCAGCATGGAGAAACTGTTCGCAAGACATTCACAAGGGCAGGCCTTGGACAATGAACTCCTTTCGTTACGACAGGGTAATCAAGACCTTTTGACTTACATCGCATCATTCAACAGACTTATAGTGGAAACTCAATGGCCTGAGGATAAGAGAATTACGCTTTTCTACAGAGGCCTGCGTGGAGAGCTCAAGGATGTGTTAGCTCAAGTTGTGAATCCTCCACAAGACTGCTCAGACTATATTGACCTAGTTGTTCAATTGGACCACAGATTACAGAACAGGAAGGCTGATCGTTCCAAATTTGATACCCGAGTGTTTTCCAAACCGCAGACCTTAGCTAGGGGAGTTGGCACCGTGGAACCCATGCAAATAGGGGGCATGAAAGGACCATTAACCCAAAAAGAGCGAGAAAGGAGAAGACAGCTGCAATTATGCCTCTATTGCGGAAACTCGGGGCACTTTCTTCGAGACTGTCCAGTAAAACCAGCTAAGAAGGCTGTAGGAGCTGCAGTTACCTGTACCACAAATTCTGAGCAGGGAAACGACCTAGCCCGACAAGTGTAGAGGTCCTCTTGCCGAGCGTTAAAATCTGTTCCGTGACCTCGCATTTCGTGGTGCCTATGGTCCTCATTAGCCCTGAACGTCCGGATCGTTTGCATGCAATTGAAGCTTACATCGACAGCGGAGCAATCGGCAATTATGTGGACCGTGAAATGGTATCAAGGATGAATCTACCTCTTTGTCCTTAGGCAGTAAAAGACGTCATTACTACAGTGGATGGCACGGAGATAGCCTCCGGACCAGTAACTCACACCACCCAGGAAGTGACGTTAGTGAGCCAAGATGGACACCGGAGAAAATCGTGTTCGATGTGATCAAGGCCCCTCAGTTCCAGATCATTCTAGGAATTCCTTCGTTAGAGAAGCACAATCCTCAGATCGATTGGCGAGCAAAGACGGTTCAGTTTCCTGAATGTATCCCCACTTGTTATCCTCGGCCCGACGTTTCACTGGCAGCAATCTCTTCTGAGGTTCCCCAACTACCTCCTGAATACCAGGAATTCCAAGATGTCTTTCAGAAGGACCAAGCTAACTCCCTGCCTCCTCATAGGTCTTACGACTGTCAAATAGACCTGATACCCGGATCTACTCCTCCTTGCAGTAGGATTTATGCCCTCACCGAGCCAGAGAATCTCCACCTCAGACAATCTCTGGACCAATACCTAGCTAACAGGTTTATCCGTCCTTCAAGATCCCCAGCTTCTTCGGCTTTGTTCTTCGTTCCGAAAAAGGAAGGAGACCTTAGAACTTGTATAGATTACCGCGCCGTGAACCAAATCACCGTTAAAAACAGATACCCGTTGCCTTTGATCCCTGAACTCCTGGACCAAGTCAAAAACGCATGTATATATACAAAGTTGGATCTCAGAGGAGCCTACCATTTGGTACGAGTAAAAGAGGGCGATGAATGGAAGACGGCCTTCCGCACCAAGTATGGGCTGTTTGAATATCAAGTTATGCCCTTTGGACTATGCAACGCTCCGGCCGCCTTCCAGTATTTTATGAACGACGTCCTCAGAGAACTCATAGATGTGTGTGTAGTTGTCTATATTGACGACATCCTCGTCTATTCACCATCTGAAGAGGAACATCGGAAACACGTTAAAGAGGTCCTCGAGAGATTGCGTCAACATAACCTTTTTGCTAAGCTTGAAAAATGCGTTTTCAACGTAACTGAAGTTGAATTCCTGGGATTCATACTGTCGCCTAACGGAGTCCATATGGATTCAAAAAAGGTCGATGCAATCATCAAGTGGCCTTCACCAACCTCTGTAAAAGGAGTTCAAAGCATGTTAGGCTTCGCTAACTTTTACCGCAGGTTCATTCCCGAATTCTCTCGAATAGTCCAGCCCATCACCGCTCTGTTAAAGAAAAACAAACGTTTTGAGTGGTCTACAGAGGCGGAACAAGCTTTCCAAGACTTAAAAGCTAAATTCATCTCTGCACCTGTTCTGAAACATCCCCGCCCAGAACTCCCCTACATCGTTGAAACAGATGCTTCTAGTCTTGCTATGGGGGCAGTTTTATCACAAAGGGATCCAGTTACACACCAATTACATCCTGTAGCCTTTTGGTCCCGCAAATTCTCGGCTCCCGAGATCAACTATACTATTACAGACAAGGAACTTCTAGCTATCAGATCGGCCTTTAAGGCCTGGCGGCATTACCTTTTGGGAGCCAGACACACAGTCACAGTAATGACAAATCACCGCAACTTACAATATCTGAAGACGGCCAAAGCTCAGTCTTCCAGGCAGCTCCGCTGGGCTCTGTTTTTGGCAGAGTTTGACTTTATAATTACTTATCGACCAGGCAGTAAAAACGGAAAAGCAGATGCCCTCTCCCGGATGGGAATAGATGAACACTTGACCAATCCTGAACCAATACCCATAATCCCTGAACAAAGAGTTTTGGGTTTGGTCAGCGCTCAATCCCTTGAAGACATCGAGACAACGGTCAAATCACTCCTAACTCCGGCAGAATTACAGGACTGGCAACTCAAGGGGAAGGACTTCTCAGTGGATCAAGACCTACCATATTTCCGAGGACGATTGTACTTGCCCTGTGAGAAAATACAAAAACAGGTAATCTCCTGTTATCATGCTCATTAATGGAGGGCCACCCTGGCATTACCAAAACCATGGAAAAGGTCAAAAGACATTTCTGGTGGCCATCATGGAAGAAGGACATTAGAGACTTTGTAATCTCCTGCGGTGTGTGTGCTCAGAATAAAAGCCAGAAGGAGAAACCAGCCGGCCTCTTACACCCGCTTGACATCCCTCCCTGTCCATGGCATACCCTGTCCATGGATTTCATCACTGATTTACCTCCGTGCTCAGGGTATAATACCATTTTAGTAGTCGTGGATCTATTCTCCAAGATGGCTCACTTCATTCCCCTAAAGGGCCTACCTTCAGCTTCAGTGTTAGCCCGAGAATTCCTAGAAAACATTGTTCGGTTACACGGTTTTCCCTCGGTTTTGGTCTCTGATAGAGGAAGTCAATTCATCTCCCACTTTTGGCGAAGTTGCTGTCGCTTAGCCCAGATTGATGTGAGACTTTCAACTAGTCACCATCCCCAAACTGACGGACAAACCGAGAGGACAAATCAAACTCTGGAGCAATATTTACGTTGCATGCTCCAACAAACTGAAAACCCTTGGAAGGACATCCTTTGGATCGCTGAATATGCTTATAACAATTCGATCCATTCTGGAGCCGGGAAGACTCCCTTCTTCCTGTTATACAGAACCCATCCTAGGACCTCTAACCTGGATCCTCCCCAAAAACTCGAAACACCTGCTGTGGATCACTTGCACTCGGTGATCACTCATGCTTTTAAAGAAGCCACTGCCCATCTGCAAAGAGCTAAAGCACTATACAAAAAAGGAGTGGACCTACACCGTAAAGAGGCCCCTCACTACTCTGTGGGAGATCAGGTCTGGTTATCCACTAAGCACCTGCCTCTAAAAGGACCCCGCACTTTCATCCCGAGATACCTAGGACCCTATCTTATCTCTGCCATAATTAATCCGGTGGCTGTCAAATTGGAATTGCCTTCTCATATGAAAATACATCCAGTATTCCATGTCTCCCTACTAAAACCAGTACAACCAGAAACCCGATTGACCAAACTCCCAGAACCTGTTCTAGTGGATGGAGAACTTGAGTTCGAAGTAAAGAACATCCTAGACTCCAAAATCTCCAAATCTAAGTTATACTACCTGGTTGATTGGAAAGGATACGGCCCCCAGGAAAGGTCTTGGGAACCCTCAGAACATGTCCATGCACCTCGTCTGGTCAAGAAATTCCATCTAAATCACCCAGACAAGCCAAAACCCCCGGAGAAGACGCGCTTGGGAGGGGCCTTGAGGGGGGGTGCTGTCATGATCACTGCTTCCAAGGGGCTAGGACCAGCCCAACGTCCTTGGAAGCAGGCCTCTAACCTTCATCCTAGGCACCAGCCGGTCCCTATTGGGACCTTTTGGACCTTGTCCTGGCGCCGGTGGCACCAGGCTCATCAAAATCACTGGTCCCGGCACTGGAAGGGCCGGGCTCATAACATGTATAAAGATGCTTGGGTGGATTTACCTGCAGCAGACCATGCTGCTTACTTACCAGCCATATGGGAATCCTCTACGAGCCGGGACTAGTTTCTTACCTGGGTGGGGCAGGCTCCACTCCCTGGATACAACACTGGAACTCTTCTAGAACAGGAACTCTTTTCTTTCCTGGGCGAGGCAGTGGAGGAAGACCCCTCATCACTCCAAGGCTATTTAAACCACACCCGATTGATGCAACGTGCTTCGCGTTATTCTGCATCTGCAGCAGAACGCTCACCGTGTCGGTTCCAGTCTTCATTCTTCCGATCCTGAACCTGTGAGAACAAAAGCTTACCTTTCTTGTATCCAGCCTTCAGAAGCACCTGCAAAGACAAAGAAACAACAGGTTAGCACAGCAACCTTCACTCGCAGCGCTTTCCTCACCTGATCCATCGGCAGTTACCAACTCTTCGCACTGCTCCTCCGCCATTATAAAAGCCTGTGAAGACAAAAGCATAATTATTCCTGTGGGGAATTTATTTACCGGCACCCCTCGAATTCCGGTTATCATCAACGCTGCATTCCTGCACCTGAAAGAGAAAAGGAGAGACATTAGGCAGGCTATTTACTCACGCGCCATCGCGCCCTCCACAATTAGGCGCCTGCAAATACCCCGGCGTTTTCCAGAGTCTCTTCAGCATCCGAACTCATACCTGCAAAAGAAAAGAGACAGTTGGAGTGCATTTCGAAAGCAGGCAACAGGCACTTACTTACGCACTCCCAAGCGCTTCATTCCTATGCGCTGGCTCGAACTCCGGCTCTCTTCAAACCACCATCTTCCGCCTCAAGAGCCCTGCAAGACAAAAGGCACCATTTGAAAAGAACATTATACAGAGCCCTATTCCATACTAACGTGCCCACGCACCTAAAGACTGTAAGGACATTAAAGGTGCCCGGAAACTCACCGTTCGTGCAGTTAACGACGGTTAGCAATCCTCTGAAGTCAAGAGGCCTACGTTTCAACCCAGTGAAGGAACTGGTAACGGCACCCTGCACCAGACGCAGATGGAGAGTCCAGCATTCACCTATCTAAGCTGAGCACGTTGACCTTGGGGCTCCACGGAAAAGTGAGAGGGGGAGAGAGAGAGACACCCGACAATCCCAGGTCATTAACCCCATATTCTTTCACCTGCAGACATCTTACTCTTTGAGTTAGACACACAGTGCGAAGAGGCCCAGCCCCGGAAGCCAATCGAGTCCTGCACTTCACTTTTCAAGATACAGTTACCACCGGGCCAAGACCAGCGCCTCCGTGGGAATCAGGTGAGCGTTACAGAAGCCAAGTAAGTTCAGAAGGAATTGTCAAAATTTCCTATAGAAGGAGCGATCTTGACAAGCGGAGAGGGACTGGGGACACAGCAAATAGCGGGTGGGCCACAGGCGAATAATCAATGACAATTAGATCATGGAGGGAATGGGTTCATGCTGAGAGGCAGGGAGACAGGTTTTGGAGGAACAGGAGGCTTTCAGAATAATCAAGGAGGCTTTCAGAATAACAAAGGTGGTTTTCAGAATATGCAGAATGATAATCAAGGCATGCAGGGAAGGCAGATTATAAAACTCCCTCCTGTGTGTTGGACATGTGGAATGACAGGGTACATTGCGTGAACATGTGGGAGCCAAGGGTATGTACAAAATGGGCAATTCACAAGAGGGGGGACAGTTTATCCTCCAGCATATAGCCCACAAGGTAGGGATGGGTTCACCCAAGATTAGACAGTGTATCAAGTACAAGTACCGCGAATGCAATAGGCTTTACAAACACAGCAAGCACCATTGAATCCGCTACAAAGGCAGTCACAGTACGCACCCATGCAGATACAGCACAGTGCAAACACAGGACAGTTATTGTCTCCTAGAGTAGGGGGTGTCACTGTTGCAAGAGGGAATCCTTTTACAGGCACGGGAACAAGCATGTACCCACAATAGGACAGCTCACAGGCTGACTTGATGTGTTAATTACTACCAGTGACGCCAAATCCTCAAGAGGAACCAAGGGTTGATGTTACCATAGGAGGCAAATCTTTTTATCTTTTAGTAGACACTGGGGCAACTCGCTCAACTCCCACAAGAGGGAACATTTTCGTTATCAGGAAATGCCATGAATGTTCAAGGGTTCTCTGGAGCTTCAAGTAGAGTTCCTTTCACTGAGAAATTACCAGTCTCTGTTGGAGAGTGTGATATGCCTGTCACATTATTGTTTTCAATGCAGACACCAGTTAATATTTTGGGCCAAGATTTAATGACAAAGCTAAATATGAAGATTTCCTTCACTGACGAAGGCATAGTGTGTTCCACGCCTGGGATATATTATTTAAATGTGGGCGAATATATCAATTTACAGGACAACTAGCTCTGCGAGGAACACCGTTAGAGTCAGAGGTTTTTCACTATGGGATATGCATTTTGTAAACGTGGCTACCCGGTTTAGTGGGCAAAATTATGAGTATACCTGATGAATTTCTGTTCAGGCCACAGATACCTATGGGTGAAGAGGGGGGACAGGTTTTTCCCCTAGAACTACAGGCAGTCATAGGGCGAGGGGAATTGGCCATGCTCGAAGGATTTGATAATGAGGACAGGGCATAGAGAACAGTGAATGCTATTGGGCAAGGGTACAGATTGACTAACGTCACTGACGAGGATATGTTTAAAGATGATCCATCACATGATGAAGTGGTGTTCGAGATGAGCATTACTTATTGGATCAGGATATCGAGAAGAGAGATCCCACCGCGAAGGGTGATAGTGCGGCAGCCTTGCACATTTTTTGATGAAGACATGGAAAAGGTGCCAAACTCTTTATGGACTACGGGCCCCTATGACGTAGACCTGTTGAAGGGGGTGGGAGAAGTTAAGATTCAATTGAAAGCAAGGCAGTATCCTATGTTTCAAGAGGCAGACAAGGGCATTTTTAAGACTCTATCGGCCATGATGGAACAAGGCATCTTGGTGATGTCAGAGTTACCATGTAATACAGCAGTGTATCCGATAAAAAAATCAAAGGGGAGATCACGACATTTAATTCAGGACATGAGACCAATTAACCAGATTTTCGAGGCAGAGTTTCCTCTGGTTTCAAATCCTGTGATGATTTTTTGCTATATTCCCCCAGAAGCACAACATTTTATGGTGATTGACTTGAAAAATGCATTTTCTCAATCCTGTTGCACAAATATTCCCAATATTTTATGTCATTTACGTTTTGTCAGACTAAGCTGAAAAGCGCATGTTTGCCCCAGGGGTACTGTGAGTCTCCATCGATCTTTAATAGGGTCCTGCAAATGGACCTAAGCAATATTGATTTGCCAAGCATTGTGCTGCAGTACGTAGATGATATTTTGGTTTGCAGCACAACAGAGGAAGAGTGCAGACGAGACTCGATTCAGCTAATGATTATTCTAGCAGAGAAAGGATATAAAGTGGATAAAGAGAAATTGCAATATTGTCAAGAAGAGGTTTTGTACATAGTTCAGTTAATTTTGCATGAAGGAAAGAAAGTTACACCTGAAAGAGCTGAGACAATCCTGAAACTGTCAAAACTGCCAATGCAAAAAATGTCAATAAAGCAAATGCATCAATTTTTGGGACTGTGTAATTATGTCAGAGCATGGGTATTCTATTATAGTTCATACACAAGACCCCTTTTGCAGGCCCTGAAGAAAGCACAGGTGAATAAGGAAAACTTTGAATGGACTGAGGAGATGGATGAAGGGTTTGAAGAATTGAAAAAAAGCAATTTGCACATTTTCAGTTAAAGGAATTCCCAATTATTCTGAGGAGTTCTTTTTGTTTTCGCACACAAATGGAACAGTTATGACAGCAGTACTCACACAGAGAACCACAAGAAGTATGCTGGAAGATGGGCCTACTGCAGTCCCAATGGACAATGTAGCCTTATGACCTGGAGTGTTGATGAACATGTGAAATCAGCAGGATGCCTGAAAGGAGTCATAAAGATATGAACTCCAAAGAAGCTCTTCTTCAGACGAGGACGTCTCGATGTGAAGATTGTTGAGAGAGTGGTTGATGAATTGCCCAGAGGGGGAGTGTAGAGGAAGAGTCAAATATCCCGACCAAAAGTTCCTCCCCCAAGTTGCCTATTTGTTGGGAAGCGTAAATTGCGAAATGCGCAGTACAAGTGAGGATGCCTATACCGCAAAGAGTCCTTGAGACAAGGGGCCTCATTACAACCCAGGTGGTAAGTGGTTAACGGCGCCGTAAAAGGTGGCAGCGCCGTTAACCCCTTACCGCCTAATTACGAGGTCTCTTTGCGGGTCCCTACCTTAACAGCTGGTTTTAGCAGCCGTTAAGGATTGGACCCGCAAAGGGACCTTGGAGATAATTACGGTACCGCAATTTGTGGTACCGTAACTACCGCCTTCCCCATTTCCATTGAGCCCTAAGGGGGCAAAAATGTGAATGGGGAAGGGCCAATGGTGAATGGGGAATTACCACCCCACCAACCTTGGAATGAGGCGGTAATTCCACCATTCACCATGACAGAATCAGTAAAATACCATGGTTACCGCACAGGTCGTAATGAGGCCCAAGGTATCCACTGAGAAAACCTTATATGCATTCACAAAGAAGTAATAGTCTTCTGGAAAGGGTCCTGTAAGAAGTGTGAAAATGAACAGAAAAAAAGACTGGTGACGTCACACGAAACAGAACTGACGCACCCAGAAAAGACACAAATGAAGAAAGAATATATACATTCTATAAGATCTGAGGATGAGGTGTTGAAGAAAAGCAACATTTCGGGATCGAAATGAAGATGCTTGTGCGAAGAAACACTGAAGACAATACAAAGTCATTTTACAATTGTACAGATGCTGTAATGCAAGTAGACGAAGTAATCATGAAGCTGGCTACATAGTGAATAGATTGTGGCGATGCACCAGTATATACTCATAGGAATGTATAGAATATAGACATCCCACAATGCGTTTTAGCAAACTTGAACCCCATGAATGGAAAGGGCTTGAAGTGTGGTGCAGTTGAAAACAGCTGATGGTGAAGGAGAATTCAAGAAAGGTTGGGCTAATTGTGTGGGGAGGCATGATCAGGCTGCCCCTCCCAGAACCTAGGGTAACCAGCTTGCGTGCTGCTATCAAGTGGATTATTCCAGAAGGGTACAAGCTTGCCAACCAATTATAAAGAGCCACGTACCAAAGATCCCTGTAGTTTGTGTAACCAATAAGGTGTTGAGTATTATTATGACACGGAAGATGATTTGCACTTGGGTTGGGCTTAGTTGCCCACCTGACAGTAGAGACCCAATCGCAACCCCTATCAGTATGGAACATATACCTAGATGTTTCCTTTAAACCTATCACATCCCCTAGTCGGTTTTCTTATTTGCCACATAGAATGACGTAAGTAATGACAAATTTGTAGTATAAGAATGTTGTTTTTTCATTAAATGCTTTGAGTGCGAGAAATCGAGCAAACGTCCGTTGATGTCCATTGTAACTCCCTGTTTTAGATAATTGTTAATAAAACAGAACTACATTTTGCCAACTTCCTGAGTGATTTTATTATTGATGTATGACTAAGTTCTGCAACCCCATCCATCTCAAGTATTGCTAACTCGTCTTAAAGAGCCCCAGGTCCTGGGGTTTAGTTCAACAGGAAGCCAGAGTGAATATCATCTTCCAGAAGGTGTGACATCGAATCCTCCCACTTTTGACAGATGGGTTAAATTGGTGGGAAAATATCCAACTGGAGAGAGTCCTTTCTTAAACCATGACTTCCTTTTAAGATTATTTCATTTAATTCCCTCATTAATGACATCTGTCGGAAATATCTATTTTAATTTCATACAAAAAGCCCACTGTAGCCAAGCTCCTTTTTGTTGGTCGGATTTTGCGCTGCGTGACCGAGTTTGTCAGTGGGCAATGACAGGCCCCTCCATCTTGCAGTTATACATTTTTATCTTGGAAGACTAGAGGCAACCGATCTTTCCTATCCAATCCTAAGGGCCTGCAAAAAATTATGGCTACTGACATCTTTAAATTGCAGGAAACCTGGGCTTGTCACCCATTTCTCATTGATGGTTTCAAAGTTATTTGTAGGTCCGTCAGAGCCATCCGTAGCCACCCCATGGGGGGACTGGGCATGGGAGCCAAAGTCCCTCTAAAGATAAGTGAATTATGCCCCACTAATTCTGTATCTAACGCTCTTAGTGTGGTTATAGAGAAGAGAATTCATCCCGCCATTTTACAACATGTTTCTCATTTATACATATAATCCCCCTGGAGTGATTGTGTTGATAAATCTTCAGTCACATGTGGATGATATTATAACGATTGGGTTGCTACTTATTCAAATTACAATGTCATTGTTGTGGGGGATTTTAATGTGCATTGTGCCTCTACTGGAGAATTGTTAAACGAGCTTGATGAAGAAATCGTCCAGATTACTATAGACCCCACACAACCCGCCAATACGTTGCGTTCATGGGGCAAGAGCTGGACTAGCAAATTGCACATGCATGACCTAAACTATCTAGAAATGCAAGATCGAAAGGGCACCTGGTCCAATAAATCATATTATAGAATGTACTATGTGTTTGTTGGCCCAAACATGCAGGGTTGTACCTCAAGGCTGTTGACAGCATTCAATGGACTGAGCGATCATGCTGTGCTGTCTTGGACCATGAACCTGAGTGAAGGTTATCCGTGGTTACCAGTTTTCCATTTCAATTACTTCCCAGGGCAATCGGGTATTGTGGACTGATTCAAATGTCAAGAAATATGACATTGGGCTCTCGGAGTACAGCAATGCTATTGATTCTTTCTTGGCTAAATACAGTTGGGATTTTCAAAGCATGCTGAGTGATTCCATGAAAGTGGTTTGCACGGCCCATGTTTGTATATTTGCGCAAAAAGGTTTGTTTGACATGTTCATTGCAAATAAGAACAGTTGCTGCACAGAGATATATGCAGCACCCAGGGAAATAACAACTAGACCTGGAAAGAAAGGAAGGCATTATGTAATAAACTCTGCATGCGTTACAAGAATTGCCTTTGCAGTCATAAGAACAATTTTAATAACTCCAATTGGCGCTTTTTATTCTCTAAACTGCGAAGCAACGACAAAGAAATTGCTGGAGCTATTATCGGCAGTATTTAGCGTAAGCTTCCACGGTGGAGCTGAATCCCCTGCTCGAGTCTCAATGGGTGAGTAACATTAAAAGCCTGTATCATGATGCATCTGCTGATAAGGCTCTCATAGTCCACTCTAGGTATGATGGAGGTTTTGCACTGGGTTTTGAGTATGAGGATGTTCTTCCAGCTATAAAGAAGTGTAAGCCCTTGAGTGCCACTGGGCCAGATGGCCTGGCTAATGCCGTCCTCAAGGGTGATCCAGCCTTGTGGGTTTGGGTCTTAACTCTTTCCTTTCATCATACATTAATACATGGAAACATCCCAACTAGTTGGTGCGAGTCAGTGCTCATTCCTGTGTTTAAGAGGGGGGACCGTTTTCATCTGCCAAACTAAAGGCTATTAGCCATGTTCGACAGGAAGATTTTTGCCTCGCTTCTTCTTCTTCGAAAGCTCCAGACTTGGGTGGATGATCCATGATGCCTGAGTAAATTACAGATTGGTTTTAGGAGTGTAAACAGAGCCTATTTTAATATATTAGCACTCCATTACGTAATAGCTGACACCATAAAGCATCACAATAGGTCACTATATTTATGCTATGTCGATTATGCCCCGGACTTCGACTGGGTTTCACATAACGTATTGTGGGAAAAACTTCTTAAATGGGGCATTGACCCAATTTTATTTTATTGTATTGTATTTAGTCTCTGTACACTGAAAGCTCAGTGGTAGTTAGAGTTAATCCGGTCAAGTGGCACAGCAAAAAGAGCGCTCGCTTTGACATCCATGCAGAGCCTGCTAACGCAGGTTCGAATCTCTGCGGGGCCAAACTCAGCATTTCATCCTTCCAAGATCGATAAATGAGCACCACACACCATGGGTAATAATAAGCAGCACTCAGATACCCGAGGGTTTGTAGCGCTACATAAATGCCAAAATTCAAAGCCAACAAGATCTCTAGCCCAATTTCCACGAACCGAGGTCTTCAGCAGGGATGTGTCCCCTTCTTTTTAATCTATATGTCTCATACATGGACCTGGCTCTATACGCTTGCTGAATTTTCCACCACATATTGGGGAAGAGCACATTTCTTGGTTGGCTTATGCCGACAAAACGATCATGCTGGATTTCACGTCCATAGGCCTGCAGCGTTCACTAGATGCTTTTTTATTAAATGGTCCGCCATCCGTCAGTTTATCATCAGGAAGTGTGGGTACAACATAGAGTGCCTCCTTGAGATTTATAAAGTCAGTATTACTTCCGGCCACTCGGTATGGCATTGCCATCCCAACATTTTAAGTGGGTTGATGTTATGGAGGGGAAATTACTGCAGTTCATTTTGGGTGTCCCACAGGTTGCTCCCATTGAGATCCTCAGATGTGTGCTGGGAATGATCTCGGTGAGAGCTCTCTGGCTGCTTCAGCACAGTAAGCTGTTTGACAAATTACAATGGGCTCAAGCTGGAAATTCTTCTCTGCTCAACCTGATTGTGCATGGCATTAAAGCCAATGCTCAAATTATGTTTTATAATGATCAAGAGGAAACGGTAAAGACGCATTTAACTGATATTGGCCTGCCATCCCCTCCAGCTGAATACTGTCTCACATATTTCCTCTTACTTAAGGTCAAAACAATAGATTGGGACAGTTTCGAAAACATGGCAAAATTGAGTGAAAAACATGATATGCCGAATTTGCTATGTCTGGCTTCCCTATAGGAAGTCCCTGTCACAATATTTTAAAACCTGGGTGGGCTTCTCAGAACTAATGGAGAAATATGACATCCCTAAGGGACAATTTCAGGCATATCATAGGATGCTAAAGACAGCTGAAGACAGATAGCTGGGGCTGAAAAAAGGGGCGGTGGGGATGCCATGCAGGATACGCTCTATGATGTGGCTGAAGGGGGACGCGTGATTTTCAAGGCTTTATGAGGTTGTACTGGAAGCACTCAGTCAGGAGGGGCTAAGCGTGAGAGCCAAGTGGGAGGGGGACCTAGAGCTGACTTTTACAGATGAGGAATGGGCCAGAGTGCTGGTATATGTGAGGAAATTGGCTAGGAACACTAGATGTAAGCAATTACAACTACAGGTCACACATAGAGCATACATGACCTCACAAGCCATTACGTGGTTCCCCGAAGCGGAGCTGCAGAGATGCCACAGATACGCATGCGACACAGCAGGGAGGATGCACATGTTTTGGTCATGCCCTGTGATTGGAGCCCTCTGGCAGATCCTAGCTGGAAGAGTCAGGGGAGGAGGGTTAGATATGCGAGGGTGGTGACCAGGGGCACGCCTATTGGGATTGTTCCCAAGCGAAAAAAGGGGAAGCACACCTGACCAAGATAAAATACCTCACATGTGTTCAGGCTAAAAGACGAATTGCACTGGCATGGAAATCGGCAGAGGATCCTCATATAGAGGCATGGTGGGCGGACTTAAAGAAATGGGCAGAAGCTGAGACAGTGGTGTGGCACAGGGCGGTGTACAGAGGACAGCGGGAGGTCAGTAGTGATGTGACAGCGTGGAATACATTGGTGCAGGTGATGTTTGTGACCCCGGCTGACAGATCCCCCTAAGAATAACAGGGCAGCTATGGAGAAAGCCTTATGCAGCTAACAGAGATGAAGAGTAGGTGGATGGGTTGGGGAAGGGTGGCAGGGGTGGGGAGGTTAGCCTACAAAGTTGGGGTTGTGTTTAGTTATGAAAATGGACTACAAATGAGACGTTACTAAAAGAGCCACTGGGCAATGGAACCATAGGGGTGAAGATGCTGGAGGTGGGAACAAGGAATGGAAGGATGTGGCAATGAACAATTTATGCGCATGGGGCAACACACAGGAATGGAACATTATCGAGCGCACAGAGATTATAATTGTCTTGTATCAGCTTTCTTATGTGTTCTTTGCTCAGACCAATGTTTGAAAATGTCTATTGTTTGGTTGCCCAAATGCAATAAAAACAAATTTAAAAAAGGAAAATCTATTGCGTGGGCCATATTGATATGAGAGTTAAACGCCGCTGAGGACCTAGGAAAGACATGCAGTCTGGTGGTTGCGTGTTAATTAAATGTTGCAATGGGTCTTAGTTTCAAATGTGGCACCCATTTTAAAGCAGTAGCATATATTGGCTTTCTTATTTAAAATAATATGACTTTTAACTATTATGCTCGTACAAATATATGAGGACCACAAATATATATAAAAATAATTCGGATTGTATCACGTTCGTGTTTTCTTACTCTATACTTGACCCCTGGCCATTACAATATATACCATTGCAATGAATCATTAAGGTCTATAAGGTGGCCTTTGGTCAAATAAATCAAAAAAATTAAGCACTGTCCTGCTTATATAAGTTTGTTCTTATCATTTTGTCTGTCATTGGACGGTTTTATCTTACGAAGTACAGTCCATGTGAGTTCATCATATTTATGCCCCAAAATCTGATTCCTAATACAATTTTTGTGTTCGCTTATTTGAAGTCTAATCTTTCTGCCTGTTTTGCCTATGTATATTTTGCCACATGGGCACCATACAGCATACACCACCATCACTGTGTTGTAATTTCGAAACACAGTTTGTTTACATGGTTTTTGACAGCCAGTATTAACTTCTGTACTCCTTTTTGCCTGGGGACAACAACTGAAGTTACCACACGCTGCATGGCCTACAGGGTTGTTCATACCCCATATTTCTGTGATAGCCTGTTGTCTTTCTGTGGTTAATGAGATGTTTCTCGTAAATAGGTTTCTTAGATGTGTACCTCTCCTGTATGCAAATCACGGCTTCCTAAGAGGGATTTCACCTTCTTCTCCAGTTTTTTTGGGATGATCTTATTTAATTGGTTAGAGAGATTTGGTAATGTACTCACAAACACAATATCATCTCGTCGAGGTTGCTTATTGTTTTATTCTTGCAAGGCATGCCTGTTATTGTTTGCCCTTTCAAACGCCCTGCGTATTGATTTTCCCAAGAAACCCCATAGTGCTAGCTTTTTTCTCAAAAAGTCAGCTTCTTTCAGGAAGTCTTCATTGGTTGAACTATTTCTTTTAAGGTGTAAAAACTGACCTACTGGTATGTTTTCTTTTAGGTGTTTTTGGTGACAATTTAAGAACAATAGAAGTGAGTTCCTATCTGTGTTTTTGTGATATGGTTTCGTTTTTGAACATAGCTTCTCTTGGTCTGTCCAGATTGTTAAACCTAGGAAGTTGATGTTATGATTACTGGAACTTATAGTACATTTCAAGAAAGGGTTTTGATTATTTATCCAAGTCAGAAAACCATTCAGCTCAGCTCCTGTACCTTGCCAGATCATAAGTATGTAGTTTGTAAACCGACACCAAGTTTTTATTTTATCTCTAAAAGGGTTACTGTTGTTATCAATTTTGCCCAGTTCAATACTTTACACGTATAGGTTTGCCAGAGTTGGGGCAACTGCTGAACCCATAGCAGTTCCATGAATTTGGTGATACAGTTTGCCATAACAAAAGCAATAATTTTCGTTCAGTGCACCATAAGATAAATGAATTGGGAATCATATCTTACTTGTGTTTATTATACAAAAGTTCCTCCACCATCGTTAATGTTGGTACCTCCGGAATCTTGGTGTATAAAGCAATGAAATCTAGCCCAACGAGGAGTTCTTTTTTATCATTTAAGGGCTAGGTCGCTATTAAATGTATCACTGCAGTGTTATCCTGCAGCTGGGATGCCTTTTGCATCATGAGCGGTTTCAAGTGGAAGTCAGCAAACTTTGCTAATGGTTCTAAAATCGAGCCTGAACTCGACACAATGCATCGACTGGGGGGCTGAATAGAGTTTTATGTATTTTAGGAGTGTATACAATTTTGGAATGGAAGGTTTCGCAGTCACCAGAAATTGGGCTTCTTGTTTGCAAATCCAGTTCTTCTCTAGAACTTTTTCAACTTTGGTGGTGATGAATTGTTTCAAGAAATTTGTAGGATATACTTCCAACAAATCGTAGAAAGAAGTGTCTTCAAATTGCTTGTAACACTCATTGATGTAATCTTGCCTGTTTAAAATCTCTACTGTGCCACCCTTATCGGATTTTCATATAATGATGGCTTTATTTTGAAATAAACTAGTAATAGCTAGTGAATCATTTCTTGTAATGTTCCTAAATATTTTGTGTGAGGCAACTTCCAGTTTTTCCAAAGCCTCAGTCACACATTACTCAAACACAATTGCTTCTGCTGTATGACTACTGCTGGGCACAAAAAGTGGAGGGGGTTATAAAACATGTTTCATTCTCAACTTGCTCAAAGCTGTTATTGGCAAAATATTGTTTCAGATAAATGTTTCTCAAGGGTTAATGAAATTCAAGACGTAGTTGAAAATTGCAGTGGACAAAGGTGGGTACAAACCCAACACCTTTTTCGTAGACTGATATTTCTCCTGGAGTAGGGGTGTACATTTATCGATTTACTAGTAGGTTTTTCTGCTCCTCGTCAGGCTTGGTTCCTCGTCCCATTCTATTCTCATCTTGTCACTTTCTAAAAAATGGTCTCTTCATTTTCCTCTAGTATAGTGATTTCTTCCTCTTCTATTATTAAATCTGCCTTGTCCTCTTGGGGTCCCCCCTGATTGAAAACTATCCCTATCATGTGTTCTGTTAATTGAGGTAACGGAGGTGTTGATAAACCTCACTTTCTTGCTGTTTGTCCTCTCAGAATTCACTAAGGGAATACAGCCGTCCTTAGTATAGTTTAATACTTTTTTGTGAGAAAAATGAGTTAAATCCCTTTTCAGTCAGCAAATTCGATCTCTAATGGTGAACTCTTTGGAATCGTCTAGCTCCTTATTCATTTTTTCTAGCTGTTTTAAAAAAAATATCTAGTGATACCAATTTTTTTAATTTCATCTTCTAGGGTTGTTAACTCATCCACTAGTTTATCTGTCATTTCCTTGGCAGTATCGATGATAAGGACTACCCAGTCCCTCCTGCATTTGTTGATGATGTAGCTCCACTGGACCACAAACTCTTTGTAGTCCAGGAAGCAATGTGGTTCATTCCACACCACCAACCCCTGCGTGAGAGTACTGTTTCTCAAATACTCTAACACGATGGTGGCATGTAACTCTGTGCGAATCACTCATTTCTTAAGATGTAGTAACTCATCCCATTTACTCAAATTCGTCAACTGTGGGTTATCTCCATCAGAGGCAAAAATCAAGGTCCTAGTTAATAATTCATTGACGCGTCTATCAGTATTATATACCTCACTGTTGGTATGATATCTGTATCATGAGTGATAGCCGTGCTGAAAGCTAGTACAAGAAAGAGAGACACTAGAGGAGTAAATGTAAAAGGTCATCCCTAATACTTAGAAAATATAACAAAAACAGACCTTTTCATATGGTTCTGTAGGAGTAATTAGCACATGTGACACTTTACATTTTTTATAAGAAAGTACACATCTTTATTTTAATGACAAACATCTAAAATGCTCAATATGTTTAAGAATCAACATCACCGAAAGTGACAATATTTTCCATCACCATCACCACTCAAGGTGTATTTCTAGTACACAATTGATTAGTACGTCTCTTGACACTCATATAAATATTCTGAGTTTGACAATGAACACCACATAAACCATTACATCAGGTATATGCCATAACTGCCCAACATGTTTTGTCCCAGAACATTTGTTGCCACAATACAGGGAGTTCCTCAGGAGAACAGTGGTATATGCAAACACTTGCACCGACTCTAATGTAAAACTCTTGCATGTAACCTCACATGTAACACAACATCCTACAGAAAAACAAATACATGTTTTCAATTAGTCAGGTTATATTACTACTATTCTACTACTGACATTGTGGAGCAGCGGCATATGTGTAGAAAGAGGCACTGTTGAAAATAGAAAAATTTAAATTGTAATGAAAACCATTTATTGCGTATATTGTGTACTGCTCTGCTGATCTATTGTGTGTAACATGATAACGAGATACATTAACTATTTTAATGATTGTTGTAGAGATGTATGTAATTGTCATTAAATTGTTTGTATTTTAATGTGTGGTTTTATAGTGCAAAGGTTTATTTAAACCATTAGCACTCAGGGATGTCAATTCACCAAAATGACAGGGGTAGTGGAAGTGACACCACACAACCCTTGACCTCTGATGACATCACAGGAAGTGATGGAACACAACCTTTCATCCCTTGACAAAATAGGAGTGGCATCACATAACATTGTTCCTAAGTACACTATGAAAAATATGGCTACGATATCACTATAATGTGATATATATTTCACACAAGAATGGATCACCATATGTATCATTAATGTCAGTGTGTATAGGCCCATATTACCAAATTACTGTGAATGCAAGCAGAGGTCCAAGGCCAAATGATAATGATGTGCTATTATATGATACTTACGCTTAAGCGTATAGAGAGCAAATATACATATCACCCAACCTGTGTTGGTACTCATTTATCAACCTCAGAAGGATGAAAGGCTGAGTTGAGGTATTTAAGAACAGACTAAATCAGTGACTCACCAACTGAAGTGTGCCTGAAATAAAACTTTAATGAGTCTAGCAATTATTGTATAGAATTCCAGAAAGACAAATTATTTGTTATTCCTAGGGTCACTGCTGAAAGTGTTACCCTTGTGGAACCCCCTGTTTTTTATTAAGAGGCCTGAGTAAGAAAGCCAGCCACTCCAGAAACAAAGAGCCACATGTCGCTGGCCACAGCACAGAAGCTTACATTTAAAACATATATATATATTTTCTTTTTTAAATCTTTTTTAGGGGTTTCAAGGGAGACCTCTGTAGCAACGGAGACCTCAGGGGTCGCAGCTGCAACCCCTGGTGACCACCAAATGATGTCCTGTTAGTACTTAAATAAAAATAAATACAAAACTTAGAAGACAAAAACAAGTACATGTTTATGCATTGTTTGTTTTAGTTTTTTGATTACTAGGCGCTACTTAAAATTCTTTATAAATAACAGTTTTCATTAAAATATATTTTTAGACCTTAGATGCACAAGAGTATTTCCATATGTTTTTCTAAAAAACACATACTAAATTAGAATTACGGGAGGCTCTCAAACTCCGCCAGGATTTCCTCAAATGGAAGAGGAAGCATTACCACTGTGTCACCTTGCTTCTGTAATATGTTGATGATTCCCTTTTTCCAGATGCTCCAGAACGAGGGGATTGTATTTGCAAATTATGCAGATGACACTCAATGTGTCATCCCCATATCTGGTTCCCTTGTTGAAGATGGGGCAAGAATTACCAATATTTATAAGAAAATCCAGGACTGGATGGTACATAATGGCCTAGCTTTGAATAGCGCTAAGACCGAGCTTCTAATCATTGGCTCAGAGGCCAAATTAGACAAACTAGGGCCTAGCTATAAATCGCTCATCATTGATGACTGCCACATTGATGTCATGAGCAAGGTGAAAACCTTAGGAATTTACTTGGACAAAAACCTTAGCATGCACGCCCAAGTGAATAACTTGGTTTCTTCCGCTTCCTATTTTCTCAAATTGTTTCGATGTTTGAGACCTTTTATATCGGAAGCCAACGCAGAAACATTGGCAAGGGCCATAATCAGCTCTAAGATTGACTACTGCTGCAGCCTTCTCATAGGGCTACCGGTATCTGACATCCACCGGTTGCAAGTCATTCAGAATGGAGCAGTTAGGGTAGTGAAAGGCCAAGCAAGAAGAGACCATGTGTCGGAGGCCCGGCACAGCCTCCATTGGCTGCCGCTTAAGGCTAGAATTATGTTTAGATTGCTTCTTATCACCCAGAAATGCATACATGGAGTTATGCCACTATATCTAAAAGAACTAGTTTCAGTAATAAATAACACCAGTACCCTTCGCTCTGATGAAACAAACATGTTGGCCATCCCATGGGTAAAAACTAAAAAATCCAGCGTTCTTCTCAGCAGCTCCCCTTAACTGGAATTCACTGTCTGTTACAATGAGGAACACCACCTCGGTAGAAATCTTTAAAAAAGGGCTTAAAACTGCACTTTTCTCATAGGTTAGATTCGCCTCATGATTACTGGCCCTGCTTATGATCCCTTTTGTGTCTTACCGGTTTCGTCTTTCCTGTCCGTCTTTCGTGTGTTTGCTTTGTGAGTGTTTCGTTTTGAAGCGCCCTTAAGCTTTCGGGTACCTGGTGCGGTATATAAATGTTAAACATAAACATAAACATAAAGTGAAAGCAGGTCAGCTTTGAAGTGACATATGTAGCAACTTTTATATTCTCACACACACATTTTAAAGCTGTTCAAATCAGTATACATGTTTCATAGTCAAAAACACTTTAATGTTAGTGTGAGTGTTCTGAAACATTTAAATGGCTACTAGGTTCAGGGTGTATTCTGTACTTATAGATCAATACACACACTACTTTAATAAGAGACATAGTTGTCAGCTATAAAGCTCTGTGGTCATTCTCATGTTCCCATACTTCTCTCAAATTGTATGCAAAGCAGCCAGGATCCCTCATTGGTACTATTTATCTCTTGCACAGAGGTATTCCGAATGAGTACAAAAGCAATGTAACAGATTGACCATTTTGTAATAACTTTCTATCAGAAAATCATGTATATGGACATTCCAGATTTGAGCATTGCTCAATAAGTCAAGCACACTCCTCTCATCATAACAAAAATATACAGAAGGTGACCATTAGAAATAAACATTATTACATTTGAATTGCTTCTTTTGCAAAGAATGCAATAGTTTACCTCACAAAATGTGTTTCCTTCCATCGTGAATTGGGTTGCACTCAGATTTTAAAAGCAATTATCTGTTTCTTCTGACAGCAGCAAAACAACGTTTAATTTTGCATGCTTCCCACTGAACTCACACATTTGTTACTGTGTTCACAAGCACTAACAATTAACAAAAATAGAAACTAAGAAAGAGAACTGTAGACCATGCAACCTGTTCCTCCCTTGCAAGGTCTGTATGAACCCAGCACCCCGGGCAGAATACATTCACATCACCCTCGCCTCCCTTCATATGGAAAATGTGCACTCAGTGGGAATGCAACATCATACGTGACACATGCAATGACAATATATGTCTAAGACGAATCAACTTCCGGTCCAGTGGTGAATATCAGTTTCCAAACCATCAATCAGTCCAACACCTATAATACACAAGAAGGAATCCGAACAAATTGGAATAATGAACAAATTATAAATCTCCTTGTCCAATTTTGGTAATGTTGATGGAACGACAGGCTTATCTCTGAAAGGTTTGGATTGTTGGTTAGTTGCAACACAGCGAAAATACAATTATTACCCTGTGATAAAAGGGACTGTCCAGTCAAGGTTGTGTCAACAATATCTACTTTATTTATATCACAGCAGAAATTTCTAGCAATACTGTGAAATACAACCCACCATTTAAAGGAATGCAGAGGACAGAGAGTTTCAAAGAAGAAAAAGGGATGCACTCTGGATACTGACAGAAGGTTAGTCGGTATGTTTAGAAACCACAACAGTTTGAGGTTTCTTGGCTTCAGCACAAAGGGAGCAATGGATAGTAACATGTCTCTAGGGGCCTCCTGGGATGGACCAGGGGGACAGAAGCACAATGTACTTTGTGTTGTAGGTGTTCTTGGTGCTCAGCACCGTCAAGTCGGCTTCAGGGTGCTTTGCAGGCTTCTGTGACAGAGTTCAAGACGAGAGTCTGCTGCATGTATCAGGCAGAAAAATGGTTCGGCTTCGGCGAGTGAAGCTGGATGAATGACTGCAGGCTGGCCTACACAGTGGCTCGGGGTCAGGAATCATCTCGGGGCTGGTCAGCAGTTCTGAAGCACTGTTCAAGACATCTCGGATGTCTTAAAGCAACTGCGGCTTGACAACAGTCAGCATTGTGGTTGGTTGCAGATCGAGGAACTCGACTAGCTCGAAAATGTCCTTTAAGGCAGACATCAGTAGATGCTCATCGAGGCACTTCTCCAAGCTTCTTCGATGGGCTTCTGTCGTCCTTTAAGCTGGGCGGCCCAAAGCTGAGGAGTGTGTTGCAGGCAGCTGCCTTTTCCTTTGTTGTAGATTCAGAGTCCGTCTGGCTCTTCCTACCTAGGAAGCTTGCTCTAGAGCCTAGCAGGGCACACTGTGTGCTGGCTGGGTACTGGTTCTGGAGCAGCTGGAGGGTCCTCTGGATTCGGTATCTACCTCTGTTCCCTGGAAGATGTTTAGGGGAGGGATCTTGCTTCCCTCTTTGGAAATCCGGCCTACCTTCACTGGTGGAAGATGTAAAACAGACTGTCCCATCAGCCAGGGTCATATGATGAGTTCTTCTTGGCACTCCTGGCAAAGCCTTCAGATGATCTGCCAAAAGAGGGGCTCTGCTCTTGTTTACAGCCATTTAGGCCACAGTGATTGGTGTAGGCTATGCCTTCCTTAATGAACCAATCATGGGGTCCCCACCAACAATCTCATGTATACATGAGGTCATAATCATCAGAGTGCTTTTTAACAGGAAAGGTAAAGGGGTGAAAACATGTGATACTAAGTTCCACCCATCTTCCTGTCTGTTGTCGGTCACATAGTCTCTCTGGTTAATGGGTCACTCTGTGGTTCCTGTTTAAAGCAGCAGGTCTACCTTGAAGCTGTGGTCAGATCAGACGCTCTAACATTCTCTTACCTGATGAATTGGGTCCCCCTACCGAGGAGGATTACTATAAACACACAGTCCCAGACATGACAATTCACTGTCAATGACACTGAGAGCAGGATCTGCCTTCAGGTTGACACAGTTACATATGAAAGGTTCTTGGAGTTTCCTGTCACTTTTGTAAACCTCTGCATCCAGGCCCCCGATATGGGCCTGTTTGAAGTACCCTGTAATTGGTTTGCAAATTGCTGCCACTAGCCGCAGGGAAGAACAAAAGAGCAGGGCGGAACCATGGAGCCTTTGTTAGTTCATCGGGCTGGCCATGGCAGGGGGTAGCTTGGTCCTCCCCGTTCCTGGATAGGGCATACTGAATTCCTGGCTGTCACATTCCAACTAAATATAACAGAGTGGACTATGCCTGTAGACTGTGACCACCCACGGGACACAGATCGATGCATTTGTTGTGGTGTGAGCATAGGAAAATGTGCGAGGTCGGTCTACATCATTTAATTTAATTAAACATTTCAAAAAAGCCCAGGCGAGTGCACGCTCATCATGCGGATGGCTGAATTCCTCACATGCCCCCAGCCTCAACATGTGATTTAGGGTCATGTTTGATATCAAGATGAAATTACCGGCTGAGGCCATCTGCATTTCGATGCTGGTAGCCTGGCTTGTGCTGGATGTCCATAGTTAATCCCTGTAGGGATATGGCCCAGTGCAAAAGCTTAGGGTTCTCCCCTTGCATGGCCATTAACCATTGAAGAGGCCAGTGGTCTGTTTGGATAGTGAAGTGTAACCCAAAGATGTAGGGTTAAGATTCTTTACTGCTCACACAACCGCATAAACCTCTTTTTCAATGATAACCCAGTTCCTTTCCGTTTTTCTCAATGGTCTGCTAATGTAGGTGACAGGTTTCTATACCCCTTGAGAGTTCAGCTGTGCCAACACTGCTGCAATCCCAAAATCAAAACTGGGTCCCTGCACAATCCATTCTTTAAGTCCTGAAAGGAGTTTTGACAGGCAGGGTTCCAAGTTACCTTCTTTGGCATTTCCGTGGAAGTTACATCAATCAGGGGCACGGCAATGGTCCCATACCCCTTGATGAATGACCAGTAATTCCCGGTGAGACCTAGAAAGGCTCTCCCCTGTGTCTGTGTGGTGGGAATGTCCCAGTCCTTCACATCAGGTACCTTCACTTCGAGAGGTTGTTTCTTAGCTGCACTGACCAAGTGGCCAAGGTAAGTCACTGTTCCCTGCGCTATCTGGTACTTTGTGGCCTTGATATTCAGACATGCATTCTGCAGCACCAGAAGCAAGTGTTTCAGGTGGGATAAATGATCCTCCCAGGTGTGGCTGAACACAGCAATGTCGTCTAAATGGGTGACACTGGTGTTTTCCAGTCCAGACAAAACCTTGTTAACTATCTCTGAAAAGTGGGAGGGCATTCTTCAACCTGATCGAAATCACAGTGAGCTGATAATGCCCTTCTGGTTTTGAAAATGCTGACCTCTTTCTCGCTCTGTCTGTCAAGCCGACCTGCCAGAACCCTGACACAATGACAAAGGTACTCAAGTACTTGGCAGCACTAAGCTTGTCAATGAACTCATCTGCCAGAGGAATGGGGTGAGCATGTGTCTTCGTGATAGAATTCAGCCTCCTGTAGTCCACACAAAAGCAGACTTCAGTCATCCCACCACTGATCTTTTTAGGGACCAGTATCACTGTTCTAGTCCAGGGGGTGTGGGACTGCTCTATCACTCGTCGGGTCAGCATCTTGGAAACCTCCTCCTTTATGGTGTCACTGGGCTTATTGGAAATCCAATGAATCCTGCTCTTCACTGACTTAGTGTCTCCAGTGTCCACATCATGGGTGCATCAATCTGCGTGAACTGGAGTCTGTGGAAACAAACCAGCAAACTGTCCCAGTAAATGGTGAAAGTCTGTTCATTGCTGTTCTGACAGGTCCGTTGAAAGGTTGCAGTGTGCAGGAGGTTTAGGAGGGGATCGGTCTCCGCCTCAGTCTCTTCATCTGTCACTAACGCCATGCCCAAGTCGTCCTGGCTATAATTTGGTTTTAGCCAGTTGACGTGAAAGACCCTGCACATCTGTTTATGTCCTTTCACGTCAATGAGATAATTTACCTCACTAATTTTTTCAAGCACACAGTAAGGCCCAGTCCACTTGTCCTGAAGGGCACTGGGTTTGACAGGCTGCATTATCCACACCCACTGGCCTGGAGAATAGACTGTCACTGTGGACTTCTGCTCGCGCCAGTGCTTCATTAGCTATTGACTGGCCTTTAGGTTTTTCATCAACTGTTCCGGGTACTTTGTCATTCTAGATTGAAGGCCGAGTACATAGTCCACCACATTTCGTGTGGGGGGGTGATATGTTGCCCTCCCATCCCTCTCATACTAGTCTGAAGGGACCTCGTACAAGGTGTCCAAGCAGAAGCTGAAAAAAGCTAAACCCTACTCCGTTCTGTGTCACCTCCCTGCAGGCGAACAGTAGGCATGGCAGGAGAATATCCAATGTTATCTTCAGGTGCTCTTCCAAGCCAACTATCATGCCTTTCAAGAGAAACAGTAGGTGACTCCACAGTCTTCCCACATAGCCATCATATACTCTGATATGAAGTTGTATCCCCTGTCAGAAATGACTTACTTGGGGAAACCAACACTGGAGAAGATCCCAATCAGAGCCTTTGCAACCACGGGGGCTTTCATGCTCCTCAGGGGAGGACAACCTCAGGGTAACTAGTGGTGTTGTCTACCACCATCAAAATGTATCTGTTCACTGAGCTGGTTTGGGATCCAAAGGACCCACAATGACATGCCTATTCTCTCGAAAGGGTGCCCAACCATGGGTAGTGGAATTAAGGGGGCCTTTGTGCCACCACCTGACTTGCCAGAAGCCTGACAAGTAATGCAGGACTGGACAAATTCCTTAACTTTCACACCAAACTGCAGCCAAAAAAGTGTGCAGACAACTGGTTCAATGTCTTAGTCCACTCCCAAGTGACCCGCTAAAGGAATTTGTTGAGCCAAATCCAAAAGGAACTTTCTGTGGCATTGAGGAATCACCAAACTTCTGTTGCCCTCACCCTCAGAGTCGTTTGGCTCACTGTACAGGATTCCATCCTCCCAGTACACTTTGAAAAGTCCAAGGACCTCCCCCTTAGCCTGCTCCTCCAACTGCTTCCGCAGACCCACCAGAGTGGAACGCTCTTTCTGGGCTTTAAAAAAGTCAGTCTGATCTGAGCCCCCAGCTGATGCAAACTCATCCAGCTTGGGCATTCCATTCAATATGAACTCAACTGGTCCTCCACCTCAGGCTCCTGCACTGCACCAGGCAACTCTGAAGTCACTTGGTCCTCCGCTACCAAAGTAGGTTCATCAGGGGCTACTGGCCCCTCTCCCAGAGGAGTAGTCAGGCAACTCAGCAGTCTTTGGAACTGGACCAGGGGCTACTGGCCGTGCCGTCCCTCCAATAAGCCCTCTGGAAGCACTCCATGCCCTAAGGCTCTGAGAGATTCAATCTGTCAGACTCTTTGGCCCTGGATCTTGTAGCCGCTGTGTGTAGCTCAGGGTCAGGAAGATCATTACCCAATAGACATGGGACAAAGATTGAGTCTTTCACTGCTACACAGTGCTGGGTCATTTCACCTCGCCAACTGAACTCTACTATCACCAAGGGGCACTTACTTCGTCTGTCAAAATCACTGACTGTACAATCAGATCCAGAAATATACTGTCTTGGCTGCACCCACTGCCGTGTGACTGCAGTGAGGCTAGCCACTGTATCTCTGATGGAAGGAGTTTTGTGTCCATTGATATAAACATGCTCTAAGAACAGATGAGTATTATTGGGAACTGGGATCTCTTCTGGAGACCTGGGACTGTTCCCACTCAGTGTAACCAATCCACATTCAGCCAATCCTTGGCCTTATGGGACGTCCTCCTCTAGGAGGCCCAGACTAATGATGGCCTCCTCCAAGAGTCAAACAATCACTATTGCTTTCTTGGGTAAGGCCTTGCAAGTAGGATCCCCTTTCCTATGGCCCAGCTCCTTACACACAAAACCACCTTCAGGTTATGAGAACATAGGTGTCCCAGATTTAGGGGTTCATGTTCCCTGCTTTTCGGAGTGCATGGCTGAACTAGAGTTGTGGGATTTCCTGTCATGCTTTTGGGGACCTGACTTTGCAGAGGAGTGGTTTGGACCTTTGTCCTTCCCATCCTTGTCAACTTTCTTGTCCGAAGATATCTCTTTGGGTTTGGGTGTGATCGCCTGAGCCTTTTTCTGGACTCAAGTACTTGCAAACTGGTCGGCAGCCTTTGCAAGCTCTGTAGGGTCTGTAATAGTCATGTTCACAAGATATTGATGCAGGTCAGTCTCACAATTCTTCAATACATGCTCACATGTAATCAAATAGTACATCCCTTTAAATGTCTCAACTTAGTTCCCAGTCTCCCACCCGCTCAGATATTTCAACGACAAGTGTGTGAACACTTCAAATGTCTTCCCACCTTTCTTTCTGAGCTCTCTGAAGCTCTTGTCATATTGTTCTGGGGTTTTACAGAACTTCCTGAGAAGAGCCACTTTCATGCTCTCATAAATGGGCCTTTCCTCATGAGTTAACTGAAGGACTGAATCATTCCCCTGGGTCGATAAGCGACTCATCAGGGCTGCATCCCACAGTACCCTCTCCACATCCTGTAACTGTAAAGCAAGTTTGAGTGCTACAAACCAGTCATAAATATCCTTCCTCACTTCATAAGCCTGCACTAAATCTTTGGGGATGTGGCACGGGGCTTATCCCAGGCACCCTGGTTTCAGTCACTACTGCTGCTTTCGCTAGAGATCAATCTGTTGTCCTCTTCTTCTCTTCAAGTGGCAGCTTACACAGCTCAATTGTGACCTTATTCTGCTCTTTTTGTTCTTCCAGCGCTTGTCTCCTCTCGTCCAGCAGGGGCTTTCTAACTGCTACATCATTTACCACCAGAACAATTACTGGGCAACTTAAAGGCTGTGCTGAGGCCTGGGACCTTTGGGATGCTGCACTAGCCCCTGACCTTATTGACACTCTGGAGTGTTGAGAAACCACACTTTCCCCCCTTAGGGAAGGTTCAGGAGAAATACTACTCATGTTGCCTTCCTCGTCATCTTCCATCACCCCTTCTAGAAGGCCTTCTTCATTCGGGTACACAGGGCCTAGTTCATCCCCTGTGGTAATCTCCCCAGCCGCCCTCACTTCTACCCAATCTTGGTGGCTGGTCTGCAATTCAGGTTTATTAATCCCAGTGCTGTGGGGAAGTCCCCTGTCTTGACATAGAACGTGCAGGGCATCCTTGCTCAGGCCTTTCACTGTCTCTGTGTCAATATCCATGATTATTAACAAATACCTAGGAGTGCCTAAACATTGCCTGCAACAGTACTTTTATCGGCTGATGACTAAGATTGGAATAACAAGCAACTTATAAACCACCTTGTCCAATTTTGGTAACATGGACAAACAGCAGGCTTATCTTCATTCAGGATTTGAAGGACGGATTGTGCAGGGCCCCAGTTCTGAAAGTGTTATGCTCACCTGGTATCCATGGGGGCGCCACACGATACTGGATGGAGGCTGTGCACTATCCCGGACTCTTCTCTGCTTGGTTATGGGCCAGACCTTGGGTAGCTGTCATGATGCCTGCCCCCAGAAGACCAGACCAGGCCCAGCAGCCCCGGAAGCAGGCATCATGCCCCTTGGAGCATGCCCAAAAGCCCCAGTTAGGGGCTGTTTGGGTACAGTCCTGGCGCCTATGGCACCAGGCTCATAAAGATAAAGTCAGTCCTGGCGCCATAGGCGCCAGGCTCATTATTGATAACTTACATGAAGCAGACCATGCTGCATACTCACCTGAGGTAGACCATGCTGCATGAAGACTCAAGCCAAATGAGGCTTAGGAGGGACTATTTTACTGAAGGGACTATTTTGTTACTTGGGTGGGGCTGTGGAAGAATACTTACCTGGATCTTCTTCCAAGGCTATTTAAACCACGCCCGGACAGCCACACGTGCTTCGCGTTATTCTGCTTGCTGCAGCGTAACGCTCACCGTGTTTTCAGCAGCTCCAGTCTTCAGCCACGCCCGCTTCAGTCCTGGGACTCCTGAACAAGAAGAAAAAAGGATAAAGGTTAGAACATGAGTTTTAACTTAAATCCTTACCTGAATCCTGATCCATTTCGCCACGGAATTGAAAGACAGAAGTCTTTGAAGCATCGCTTTGCTTTCTACGGCGCCGCGCTGAACTCACCTGCTTGGTGGTACTTCAGCATTCCATCACGCTCTCTCCATTTCGCGGCCGCCCTCCGACACCTAAGGAGACAAAGACAGCAAGGTGAGCGAGGGGACTCTCTAAGGCCATACAAGCTACCCCCAAGGACTTACCTGATTACCACGGGAGGTACTCACCTCATTTCGGGTCGGCGCAGTCAACTCTGCTTCACCGCCGTACCGTGGCCCCTAAGGGGAGAAAGCAAGGACAATATCAGTTACCCCCCCACAAAACTTACCTGATTTACCACGGGGGTTTCACCTCATCTCGGGTCGGCACAGTCAACTCTGCTTCATCACCGTACCCCGGCCCCCTAAGGGGAAAAACACAATAGACTTACCTGAATCTTACCGAGTGCCATTTGGAAATCTTCGAGTGGATTAATCGGCAACCTGCAAGGAATCAGACAGAGTGAAGTGCAGACATTTGAACTCTTATGAACAATTGGACTTTAGAGTCAATACTGGAACTCACCAATTCCTCTACGCCAGTGAAGTAACTGGTCATCAACGCAGGATGGAGAGCTCATCCTTCCAAACCATCAGGTGAGACTAAGGAGCGGACATCAAGAGTGATCAGTAGGAAGACAACGGGAGTGGGGAAGGTGGGTTGACACTCAATTCCACGGGTGGTTAATTCCTCTTCTCCTTTGCAGAAGAATATTCTTGCGAGCCAGACAAACTAGGCTGAGCGGGCCAGTCCAGTCCAGTCCAGTCAGTCATCTCGGCGCTACACGTCACGCTGGTGGAAATAACAGCGGCCCAGTTCCGGTCGACACCCCCGTGCGAACCAGGTGAGCGTAACAGAACGCGAAGCCTACCCACAACTACCCACCTGGGCGTCATGGAGACCTCGGAAAATGATCAGTTGGCCCAATTATTAGGGGAATTAAGGGCCGAAGTGCATTCCGCCTGCCAAGAAACCAATGCCCTCAGGAGGGAACTGATAGTGTCAAAAGAACGAACTGATGAGGTAGCCAGACAACTATTACAGAGCCAGGCTGGACAAACACCTCTACCAGGACTTGGGGCAAGTCCAGCTCCTGTACCATCGAGTAACCCGGTGCAGATAAATTTACCTGGAGCAGTTTGTTTGGCTCCACCTGAACGCTTTGCCGGAGACCCAAAAGGGTTTGCAACATTCATGAATCAATGCCGCTTGCACTTTTTATGTAGACCTGGAGCTTTCCCAAACGATCAGGCCAAGGTAGCCTTTGTACTGTCATATCTCAGCGGCAGTGCGGCGGATTGGTCCATTCCTAGTTAACCAGGATGACCCGATTCTTCGAGATTTCCAGGGTTTTCGAACAAGCATGGAAAGACTATTCGCCTGACAATCCCGAGGACAGGCTTTGGACAACGAACTTTTATCCCGACGTCAAGGTAACCAGGATCTTTTATCTCACATTGCAACTTTCAATAGATTAGTAGTGGAAACCGAATGGCCTGAAGCCAAGCGAATCACATTATTCCATCGAGGACTTCGAGGAGAACTCAAAGATGTTTTGGCCCAAATCGTGAACCCGCCTCAAGACTGTGCTGAATATATAGATCTAGTGGTCCAGCTCGATCACAGACTTCAGACCAGGAAGGCTGACCGAACCAAGTTTGAGAACAGGGTGTTGGTTAAAACCCACGTAAGCTCCAAGGGAGTAGATGTCTCAGAACCAATGCAAATCGGGGGGGTTAAAGGACCCCTAACCCAAAAGGAGAGAGATAGAAGACGGCAACTGCAATTATGTTTATATTGCGGAACTGCTGGTCATTTTCTTCGGAACTGCCCTGTAAAACCACCCAAGAAAGTTATAGGAGCAGCAGACGAAAATCATGTGAAATCTGACTCGGGAAACGACCACGCCCGGCAAGCATAGAGGTCCACTTGCCGAGCTTAAAGAAGGACACTCTGACCTCGCATTTCACCATACCCATGGTCCTTGTAGATCCAGAGCAGCCATCACGCATGCACGCGGTAAAGGCGTACGTAGACAGTGGAGCCATAGGAAATTACTTGGACTGGGAATTGGCTACCAGGATGAATCTACCTCTCACCCGCAAGACCACGGCCGATGTTGTCACCACTGTAGATGGAACGGAAATTGCCTCTGGACCCGTAACTCATTTCACTGCAGAGATGACATTGCTGAGTCAAGATGGGCATCGAGAGGCTATCATGTTTGACTTAATCAAGGCCCCACAGTTTCAGCTGATACTGGGGATACCTTGGTTGGAAAAACATAATCCCTGTATTGATTGGCGAGAGAAGAGACTAACCTTCCCAGAATGTGCTCACACCTGCTACCCAAGGAAAACTCAAAACTCAGCCCTGGCCCCAGTAATTCCAGTAGCCATGCAATTACCTGTTGAATACCAAGACTTTCAGGATGTCTTCCAAAAGGAACAGGCAAACACCTTACCACCTCACAGATAGTATGATTGTCAAATAGATCTTGTACCTGGAGCACAACCACCTTGCAGCAGAATCTATGCCCTTACGGAACCCGAAAATCTTAATTTGCGCCAGTACCTAGACCAGTACCTTGCCAATGGCTTCATTTGCCCGTCCAAATCCCCTGCATCTTCAGCTTTGTTCTTCGTACCAAAAAAGGAAGGCGACCTTAGAACATGTATAGACTACCACGCACTGAATCAGATAACCATAAAGAATCGATACCCACTGCCTTTGATCCCAGAACTACTAGACCAGGTGAAGGACGCTTGTATATACACGAAACTAGACCTTCGGGGGGCATATCATCTGGTACGTGTCAAAGAGGGTGACGAATGGAAGACTGCTTTTCGCACCAAGTACGGACTATTTGAGTACCAGGTAATGCCCTTCGGACTATGCAATGCACCAGCAGCCTTCCAGTTCTTCATGAACGATGTCCTCTGAGAGCTTATCGACGTTTGTGTGGTCGTTTACATCGACAACATCTTAGTATACTCTTTATCAGAATCTGGGCATGTAAAACACATCCGAGCAGTCCTAGAGAAGTTACGCCAGCATAAATTATATGCTAAACTGGAAAAATGCATCTTCCACACTACGGAAGTGGAATTCCTTGGATTTATTCTGACCCTGAGAGGAATCCGGATGGAAACACAAAAAGTGGATGCCATTCTTAATTGGCCTTCGCCAAGTTCAATCAAAGGAGTTCAAAGCATGCTTGGCTTTGCCAATTTTTACCGCAGGTTTATCCCGGACTTCTCGCACATTGTACATCCCATCACAACACTATTGCGAAAAAACAAACACTTTGTGTGGACAGAGGAAGCCGAGAACGCCTTCCAAGAGTTAAAAGCTAAATTCACATCTGCTCCTATATTAAGACACCCGCGCCCCGAGCTTCCCTACATAGTGGAAACAGATGCATCCAGTTCAGCCATGGGAGCAGTCCTTTCCCAAAAGGATCCCGAAACTAACCAGCTTCACCCAGGGGCATTCTGGTCAAGAAAATGTTCAGCCCCCGAATTAAACTATGCCATAACCGACAAGGAGCTGCTGGCCATCAAGTCCGCCTTCAAGGCTTGGCGGCACTATCTACTGAGTGCCAGATATACCATCACGGTCATCACCGATCACCGCAATTTACAATACCTAAAGACAGCCAAAGCCCAATCTTCGCGCCAACTCCATTGGGCATTGTTCTTCGCCGAGTTTGATTTTGTAATAACCTATCGACCAGGCTGTAAGAATGGTAAAGCAGACGCCTTGTCCCGGATTGGAATGGGAGAAGCAGAAATAACTTTAGAACCCGTACCCATAATTCCGGAACAGAGAATCCTTGGCCTGACTTCCATACAGACACTGGAGAACATTCAAAACAAGATCCACCAACTCTTTGATTCCGTTGCCCTACAGGACTGGGCAAAGAAAGGTCCAGAGTACTCTGTCATTGATGATTTACCTTATTACCAAGGCCGGCTATTTTTACCGCAAAAGGAACTACAGGAACTTGTCATTTCCCATTACCATGACACCTTAATAGAAGGGCATCCGGGTATTGCAAAAACCGAAGCTAAAATTAGGAAGCAATTTTGGTGGCCTACCTGGCGAAAGGATGTCAAGTCATTTGTCATGTCTTGTGGCATTTGCGCACAAAATAAAGGGCAAAAGAAAAAACCTGCTGGATTATTGCAACCATTAGACATACCACCTACCCCTTGGCATACCCTGTCATTAGACTTCATCACGGATTTACCCCCGTACCAAGGTTACAATACCATTCTAGTTATTGTAGTTCTTTTTTCTAAAATGGCCCACTTCATTCCTTTAAAAGAGATACCTTCAGCTTCAATCCTTTTCAAGGAATTCCTTGAAAATGTTGTCCGTCTGCATGGCTTTCCTTCAGTGGTAATTTCAGATCGGGGCAGTCAATTCATTTCACATTTTTGGAGGAAATGCTGCCAACTGGCACAAATTGATGTTAGGCTTTCGACCAGTCACCACCCTCAGACCGACAGTCAAACGGAGAGGACCAACCAGACTCTTGAACAGTACCTCTGTTGTATGCTACATCAGTCTGAGGGGAAGTGGAAAGACATTCTGTGGATCGCAGAGTATGCGTACAATAATTCCGTACACTCAGGAACTGGACAAAGTCCTTTGTTTACCAATTATGGGCACCAACCTCGAACCTCGGATTTGGACTCTCCCCAGCATTTAGAGATGCCCGCAGTGGACCATCTCCAAGCTGTTATTACACAAGCCTTTAAAGAAGCAACCATCCATTTGCAAAAGGCTGAGGAAAAATACAAAAGGGATGCGGATCAGCACAGAAGTGAAGCTCCTCAATACCAAATAGGGGACCAAGTATGGTTAGTCACTAAGCACTTACCACTCAAGGGGGCTCGGACCTTTAACCCCAGGTATTTGGGACCTTTTTCTGTCAAGGCAATTATTAACCCAGTGGCCGTCAAGTTGGACCTACCTGCTCATATGCGAATCCATCCCGTTTTCCACGTGTCTCTTTTAAAGCCAGTGCAACCAGGAACAAGGCTAACCACTCCACCTGAACCTATTATCATAGACGGGGAGCCCGAGTTCGAAATCAAGAATATTTTGGACTCAAAAAGAGTGAGATCAAAACTCTTTTACCTAATTGACTGGAAAGGGTATGGTCCACAGGAAAGGTCTTGGGAACCTAGTGACCACGTGCATGCACCTCGTTTAGTGAAGAGGTTCCCTCGGGAATTTCCAGACAAACCACGGCCAAGGGGGAGAACGACTTTAGGAGGGGCCTTGAGGGGGAGTGCTGTCATGATGCCTGCCCCCGGAAGACCAGACCAGGCCCAGCAGCCCCGGAAGCAGGCATCATGCCACTTGGAGCATGCCCAAAAGCCCCAGTTAGGGGCTGTTTGGGTACAGTCCTGGCGCCTATGGCGCCAGGCTCATAAAGATAAAGTCAGTCCTGGCGCCATAGGCCATGGTGTGCTGCCAATGACCTCTGCCTTAATGCTAGTAAGACTGAGATCCTACTCATCGGCACACCCACTCCCTCCTTCCCTGCAGCTCTCTGGCCGGCCTCTCATGGCCCTCTTCCTGCTCCTACCTGCAAGGCAAAAAACCTCGGGGTCATCTTCGACTCCACACTCTCCTTCTCTCCTCATATATCTGACGTCTCTAAGAAGTCACATTACCAGCTGCACCTCCTCAGAGGTATTCTTCCCTTCCTCTCCTTCCCCCAGAAGCTCACTGTCTCCCGAGCCCTGGTTCTCTCGAAGCTGGACTACTGTAACAGCCTCTATCTTAATCTGCCTGCCTCCACTCTCCGCCCTCTGCAACTCATCCAGAACAGAACTGCGAGACTTGTCCTTGGCCTCAAGCCCAGGGACCGTATCTCTCCAGGACTGAAATCTCTACACTGGCTCCCAGTGGCTGCGAGGATTAAGTTCAAAACCCTGTGCATTGTCCACAAGGCCTTCTGGGGCCTGGGGCCTAAATACCTTCAACTCTCTCTTCCTAAATATCTTCCTTCCCGAGCCCTACGCTCATCCGTCTCCAACTCCCTCAGGGTCAGCCGCTTCTCGAAGCAACGAGCTGGGGGTAGATCTCTCTCCGCGGCAGGGGCCTCCCTCTGGAACAGCCTTCCTGCCTCCCTAAAACTTGAGGAGAACCATCTCCGGTTCCGGAAGCACCTCAAAACCTTCCTCTTCACTTCTGCTTTCTCTCTCCCTCTCCCCTGCTAAATTCTTCACCAAAACTGCACTGATTCTGCAACTGGGCCACTCTCACCGACCTCGGTCCTGGGCCCAGTCACTCTTCACTTGCACTGCCTCCCTGGCAACCCCTGCACTGCGGGACTGTCTCTGTATCACTACAGCCCCCCCCCCAGCACTTGTCTGCACTTACCTTGCACTTGCCACCAGCTGGCCCTATTTATTTATTATTTTATTTCTATTCTACTTATTTGTACTGCACCCCCCCTCCCTCTTCCCCTTGCACTTTTTCCCTTCCCCCTACCCCTGCACTTGCGCGGTCTGAATGACACCTGGCCTAGTAGGATCGTTGTCTGTCTTCCCCTTGTTCCACCCTCCCTGCCTCGTCGCGCCTTGAAACACTTGTGTATAGGCGCGTTACAAATGCCATATCATATCATATCATATCAGGCTCATTATTGATAACTTACCTGAAGCAGACCATGCTGCATACTCACCTGAGGCACACCATGCTGCATGAAGACTCAAGCCAAATGAGGCTTAGGAGGGACTATTTTACTGAAGGGACTATTTTGTTACTTGGGTGGGGCTGTGGAAGAATACTTACCTGGATCTTCTTCCAAGGCTATTTAAACCACGCCCGGACAGCCACACGTGCTTCGCGTTATTCTGCTTGCTGCAGCGTAACACTCACCATGTTTTCAGCAGCTCCAGCCTTCAGCCACGCCCGCTTCAGTCCTGGGACTCCTGAAACAAGAAGACAAAAGGATAAAGGTTAGAACAGGAGTTTTAACTTAAATCCTTACCTGAATCCTGATCCATTTCGCCACGGAATTGAAAGACAGAAGTCTTTGAAGCATCGCTTCGCTTTCTACGGCGCCGCGCTGAACTCACCTGCTTCGTGGTACTTCAGCATTCCATCACGCTCTCTCCATCTCGCGGCCGCCCTCCGACACCTAAGGAGACAAAGACAGCAAGGTGAGTGAGGGGACTCTCTAAGGCCATACAAGCTACCCCCAAGGACTTACCTGATTACCACGGGAGGTACTCACCTCTTTTCGGGTCGGCGCAGTCAACTCTGCTTCACCGCCGTACCCCGGCCCCTAAGGGGAAAAAGCAAGGACAATACCAGTTACCCCCCCACAAAACTTACCTGATTTACCACGGGGGTTTCACCTCATCTCGGGTCGGCACAGTCAACTCTGCTTCATCGCCGTACCCCGGCCCCTAAGGGGAAAAACACAATAGACTTACCTAAATCTTACCGAGTGCCATTTGGAAATCTTCGAGTGGATTCATCGGCAACCTGCAAGGAATCGGACAGAGTGAAGAGCAGACATTTGAACTCTTATGAACAATTGGACTTTAGAGTCAATACTGGAACTCACCAATTCCTCTACGCCAGTGAAGTAACTGGTCATCAACGCGCCCCTGCGGTCGACGCAGGATGGAGAGCTCATCCTTCCAAACCATCAGGTGAGACTAAGGAGACATCAAGAGTGATCAGTGGGAAGACAACGGGAGTGGGGAAGGTGGGTTGACACTCAATTCCACGGGTGGTTAATTCCTCTTCTCCTTTGCAGAAGAATATTCTTGCGAGCCAAACAAACTAGGCTAAGCGGGCCAGTCCAGTCAGTCACCTCGGCGCTACACGTCACGCTGGTGGAAATAACAGCGGCCCAGTTCCGGTCGACGCCCCCGTGGGAACCAGGTGAGCGTAACAGTAGCACCTACAACAGGAGAATGGAGGGTTAAGATATTGGGCCCGTGATCGGTGGACTCCCACCTCCCTCTGATCCAATCCACTCCCTTGGGGTTATTTCTCACCTTAGGTTTTTGTGCGTAGAACTTTCCATCCCGCGCCTCTGTGCAGGTGCGCGTGGTAGGTGCGGGTGCTCTGTTGGATCTAGTTTCTTCATTAGTCCGTGTGCCCTTGTGTCGGTCCAGACCAGCTGTGACTCTGACTCTGCTTGTTGTGTTCAGGTGAGTTATAGTGTCTTTCAGTCTCTACTCTGTCTCTTTCTCCTCCCTTCATTTTATCTGTCTTCCCGACGTTGCTTTTCTCTCCTATGCTATTCCTCTAATAATGTCTTTTTGTTTCCATGGGGATGGTTGCGATTTCGGAGCTTGCAGCGCCAGATGGCGAAGACTACGACAAGTTGTTGATGCGCGGAGCGTGGCGCTGTGTATCTTGGAGTTAGTTGCAAACCTGTATTCTCTTCCCTTCTTCGTGCAGGTTGCGGTGTTGTTCCGGAGTGGTGAGCGATCGAAGCGCGGAACTGCTTGCCCAGGTAAGTGCTTTATTAATGCTGTCCTTGTTTCTTCACCCTTGCAGGTTGTGGTAATGTTCTGGGGTGATGAGCGAGCGATGCGCGGAGTGATGACAGGATCCGCTGCTTGCCCAGGTAAGAGCTGTTATTAATGCTGTCCTTGTTTCTTCACCTTTGCAGGTTGCAGAGAAATCCAGAGATGGGCGAGGCAAATGAAGCGCATGATGGATTCAGGATATGCTGCTCACTCAGGTAAGTGTACTTGCTTGTTAATGCTGTTCTTGTTCTTCCAGTTCGGTGATGAAATTTGGATTGATGGCTTCAGGATCAGGCTGCAGAGAGGAGCAGATAAGCAGCAGCTGGACACGGTGAGCGTTAGGCTGCAGGAGTGCAGAATAAGGCGAAGCATGTATTCCAGTATGGGTGTGGCTTATATAGCCAGCCACACCTGAAGGCACGACCACACCCAAAACACTGGTCTGCATAGCTCAGTTCTAGGAACTGAGCTGTGTAGCAGACCGCCATATTGGATTAAGGTTCAAAGCTGGTACTTGCCCTATTCCTGATAATGAGCCTGGCACCAAAGGCGGCAGGACTGACTTCATGTATTATGATGGAGTTTAAAGGCCCTTGGGGCCACTGTGAGGGCTGTAGCCCCACTGCTGCCAGGGGGCTGTTGTACCTGAGGGGGTATGAGGCATGGATCGTGACAGAAAGTACCAGACTATGGTCAGGAGTTTATTATCCAGACATATGCCTGTGATTTTGGGACTGAAACAGTGTTAGTGCAGCTGAACTCTCAAGTGGTAGAGCAACATGTTCCCTACATTAGCAGGCGTTTGACTAAAAGGGAAAGGAACTAGGTCATCATTGAAAAAGAGGCGTATGGGGTCTTGTGGGCAGTAAAGAAGCTGAAACCCTACATCTTTGGATCACACTTTACTATCCAAACAGACCACCGGCCTCTTCAATGGTTAAGGGACTTGTAAGTGGAGAACCCTACGCTTTTGTGCTGTTCTGTATCCCTGCAGGAATTAGATATGGACATCCAGCACAAGCCAGGCTCCCAGCATCAAAATACAGATGGCCTCAGTCTGTACTTTTGCCTAGATGATGAACCGGAACTTCAGTAGGGTGGTAGTTCACATGCTGAGGCTGGGGGGCATGCGAGGAACTCAATCAATCCGCATGGTGGAGGTGCAGTCTCCTGATCTCCACCACAGGGTTTGCTGCTGATGCTCCCAATCTACTTTTATCCAGAAAAAGCTCAGCAGCACCCTTCCTCAATATACAATAGCTGTGTTTTTTCTCTGAGCCGCTGCTGTCAGCAACTGCTGATGTGGATCTAGCAAACACACATCTGTGAAATGTGACACCAAGAGAGAGACTGAGAGATAGAGAGAGAGAGAGAGACAGGGAAAGACAATAATAGAGAAAAAGAGGACAGAGGGTGGGAGGAAGAAACAGAAAGAGAGATAGAAAGAGAGAGAGCGAGAAAGAGAGAGGCAAAGAGAAAGATAGTGCACTAGATCAGAATATGATATGTCAGTGTTCATTAGTTGACATGAAATGTGCTGAAACATACAGTACTTTAGTTTTAATGGTGTTATTTTGCCCCAATTTCAAACAATGTCACATTAAAAATACTGTTTCTGGAAAATGATAAAAACCATCATAACAGCACGTAGATCGAAATCAAAACAACTGTTACTCTGGTACAGACCTGCATGTGATATGGTCAATACGGACTCCTTAGAGCCTTGCCAAGAGGCAATCTTGGCATACCAGTAGTTAGCTGTCATGACAGTCCAATTGAGCCTCCTGTAGTCCAGGCAAAAGCAGACTTCTGTCTTCCCACCACTGACATTTTTAGGGACCAGTATCACTGTTCTAGCCCAGGGGGTGTGGAACTGCTCTATGACTCCTAGAGTCAGCATCTTGGAAACCTCCTCCTTGATGGTGTAACTGAGCTTATTGGACATCCAATGAATCTGCTCTTCACTGCCTTAGTGTCACCAGTGTCCACATCATGGGTGCACCAATCTGCGTGACCTGGAGTCCGTGGAATCAAACCAGCAAACTGTCCCAGTAAAAGGTGACAGTCTGTTCATTGCTGTTCTGACAGGTCTGTTGAAGGGTTGCAGTATGCATGAGTTTTAGGAGGGGATCGGTCTCAAACCTTAGTCTCACCATCTGTCACTAAAGCCATGCCCAAGTCATCCTGGCTATAATGGGTTTTTAGCCAGTTGACTTGAAAGATCCTGCACATCTGTTTAGGTCCTTTCACGTCAATGAGATAATTTACCTCACTGATTTTTTCAAGCACACGGTAAGGCCCAGTCCGCTTGTCCTGAAGGGCACTTGGTTTGACAGGCTCCATTATCCATACCCACTGGGCTGGAGAATAGACTGTCACTGTGGACCCCTGCTCGCGCCAGTTCTTCATTAGCTATTGACTGCCCTTTAGGTTTTTCATCAACTGTTCCGGGTACTTTGTCATTCTTGACCGAAGGCCAAGTACATAGTCCACTGCATCTCGTGTGGTGGGTTGATATGTTGCCCTCCTATCCCTCTCTAACTAGACTGAGGGGACCTCGTACAAGGTGTCCAAACAGAAGCTCAAAGAAGTTAAACCCTACTCCGTTCTGTGTCACCTCCCTGCAGGCGAACAGTAGGCATGGCAGGAGAATATCCAATGTTATCTTCAGGTGCTCTTCCAAGCCAACTATCATGCCTTTCAAGAGAAACAGTAGGTGACTCCACAGTTTTCCCACATAGCCATCATATACTCTGATATGAAGTTGTATCCCCTGTCAGAAATGACTTACTTGGGGAAACCAGCACTGGAGAATATCCCAATAAGAGCCTTTGCAACCACAGGAGCTTTGATGCTCCTCAGAGGGACAACCTCAGGGTAAATAGTGGTGTGGTCTACCACCACCAAAATGTATCTGTTCATTGAGCTGGTTTGGGATCCAAAGGACCCACAATGACATGCCAATTCACTCAAAGGGGCGCCCAACAATGGGTAGTGGAATTAAGGGGGCCTTTGTTGCACCACCTGACTTGCCAGAAGCCTGACAAGTCAGGCAGGACTGGACAAATTCCTTAACTTTCACACCGAACTGCAGTCAGAAAAAGTGTGCAGACAACCGGTTCGATTTCTTAGTCACTCCCAAGTGACCCACTAAGGAATTTGGTGAGCCACATTCAAAAGGACCTTTCTGTGCATTGGGGAATTGACAACCTTCTGGTGCCCTCATCCTCAGAGTCGTTTGGCTCACTATACTGGAATCCCTCCTCCCAGTGCACTTTGAAAAGTCCAAGGTCCTCGCCCTTAGCCTGCTCCTCCAACTGCTTACGCAGGCCCACCAGAGTGGAACACTCTTTCTGGGCTTTAAAGAAGTCAGTTTGATCTGGGCCCCCAGCTGATGCAAACTCCTCCAGCTTGGGCATACCCTTCAGATCTGAACTCAGCTGGTCCCCCACCTCAGGCTGCTGCACTGCACCAGGCAACTCTGAAGTCACTTGGTCCTTTGCTACCAAAGTAGGTTCATCAGTGGTTACTGGCCCCTCTCCAGCAGGAGTAGGCAGGCAACTCAGCAGTCTTTGGAACTGGACCAGGGGTTACCGGCCATGCTGTCCCACCAATAAGCCCTCTGGAAGCACTCCATGCCCTAAGGCTCTGAGAGTTTCCAATCTGTCAGCCTTGTTGGCCCTGTATCTTGTAACTGCTGCGTGTAGCTCGGGGTCAGGAAGATCATTACCCGATAGACATGGGACAAGGATTGAGTCTTTCACTGCTACACAGTGCTGGGTCATTTCACCTCGGCAACTGAACTCTACTGTCACCAAGGGGCACTTACTTTGTCAAAACCACTGACTGTACAATCAGGTCCAGTAATGTACTGTCTTGGCTGCACCCACTGCCATGTGACTGCAGTGAGGCTAGCCGCTGTATCTCTGATGGCAGGAATGTTGTGTCCATTGATATGCACATGTTCTAAGAACAATTGAATATCATTGGGAACTGGGATCTCTTCTGGAGACCTGAGACTGTTCCCACTCAGTGTAAGCAATCCACATTCAGCCACTCCTTGGCCTAGTGGGACGTCCTCCTCTAGGAAGCCCAGACTAATGATGGCCTCCTCCAAGAGTCAAACAATCACTATTGCTTTCTGGGGTAAGGTCTTGCAAGTAAGATCCCTTCCTATGGCCCAGCTCCTTACACACAAAACAACCTTTAGGTTATGAGAACGTAGGTGTCCGAGATTTAGGGGTTCCTGTGACCTGCTTTTCGGAGTGCATGGCTGAACTAGAGTTGTGGGATTTCCTGTCATGCTTTTAGGGACCTGACTTTACAGAGGAGTGGTTTTGGACCTTTGTCATTCCCATCCTTGTTAACTTTCTTGTCCGAAGATATCTCTTTGTGTTTGGATGTGATCGCCTGGGCCTTTTTCTGGACTCAAGTACTTACAAACTGGTCTGCAGCCTTTGCAAGCTCTGTAGGGTCTGTAATAGTCATGTTAACAAGATGCTGATGTAGGTCAGTCTCACAATTCTTCAATACATGCTCACATGTAATCAAATTTTGCATCCCTTTAAATGTGTCAACCTTGTTACCAGACACCCACCCGCTCAGATATTTCAACAAGTGTGTGAACACTTCAAATGTCTTCCCGCCTTTCTTTCCGAGCTCTCTGAAGCTCTTGTGATACTGTTCGAGGGTTTTACAGAACTTCCTGAGAAAAGCCCCTTTCATGCTCTCATAAATGGGCCTTTCCCCAGGAGTTACCTGAAGGACTGCATCAGTCCCCTGGGTCAATAAGTGACTCATCAGGGCTGCACCCCACAATACCCCTTCCACATCCTGTAACTGTAAAGCAAGTTTGAGTGCTACAAACCAGTCATAAATATCCTTTCTCACTTCAAAACCCTGCACTAAATCTTTGGGGATGTGGCACGGGGGCTTATCCCGGGCACCCTGGCTTGAGTCACTACTGCTGCTTTTGTTAGAGGTGGATCTGTTGTCCTCTTTTTCTCTTCAAATGCCAGTTTACACAGCTCAATGGGGACCTTATTCTGCTCTCTTTGTTCTTCCAGCGCTTGTCTCCACTCCTCCAGCAGGAGCTTTCTAGCTGCTACATCATTTACCACCAGAACAATTACTGGGCCACTTATAGGCTGTGCTGAGGCCTGGGACTTGTGGGATGCCACACTAGCCCCAGACCTTACTGAGACTCTGGAGTGTTGAGAAACCACACTTGCCCCCCTTAGGGAAGGTTCTGGAGAAACACTACTAATGTTGCCTTCCTCGTCATCTTCCATCACCCCTTCTGGAAAGCCTTCTTCATTCAGGTACACAGGGCCTAGTTCATCCCCTGGGGTAATCTCCTCAGCTGTCCTCACTCCTACCCAATCTTGGAGGCTGGTCAGCAACTCAAGTTTATTAACCCCAGTGCTGTGGGGAAGTCCCCTCTCTTGACATAGTACATGCAGGGCATCCTTGTTCAGGCCTTTCACAGTCTCTGTGTCAAAATCCATGATTATTAACAAATACCTAGCAGTGTCTACACATTGCCTGCAACAGTACTTTATCGGCTGATGACTAAGATTGGAATAACAAGTAAATTATAAACCACCTTGTCCAATTTTGGTTACATGGACGAACAGCAGGCTTATCTTCATTCAGGATTTGAAGGATGGATTGTCCAGGGCCCAGTTCTGAAAGTGCCAGACTATGGTCAGGAGTTCATTATCCAGACATACGCCTGTGATTTTAGTACTGGAACAGTGGTAGCGCTGCTGAACTCTCAAATGGTAGCGCAACATGTTCCCTACATTAGCAGGCAATTGACTAAAAGCGAAAGGAAGTGGGTCATCATTGAAAAAGAGGCGTATGCGGTCTTGTGGGCAGTAAAGAAGCTGAATCCCTACATCTTTGGATCACACTTTACTATCCAAACAGACCACCGGCCTCTTTAATTGTTAAGGGACTTGCAAGTGGAGAACCCTAAGCTTTTGTGCTGTTCCATATCCCTGCAGGAATTAGATTTGGACATCCAGCACAAGCCAGGCTCCCAGCATCGAAATGTAGATGGCCTCAGTCTATACTTTCGCCTAGATGATGAACCAGACCCTCAGTAGGGTGGTAGTTCACATGTTGAGGCTGGGGGGCATGCAAGGAACTCAATCAATCATATGGTGGGGGTGCGGTCTCCTGGACTCCACCTCAGGGTTTGCTGCTGATGCTCCCAATCTACTTTTATCCAGAAAAAGCTCAGCAGCACCCTTCCTCAATATACAATAGCTGTGTTTTTTCTCTGAGCCCGCTGCGGTCAGCAACTGCTGGGGTGGATCTAGCAAACACACATCTGCGAAATGTGACACCAAGGGAGAGACTGAGAGACAGAGAGAGAGAGAGAGACAGAGAGAAAGACAATAATAGAGAAAAAGAGGACAGAGGGTGGGAGGAAGAACCAGAAAGAGAGATAGAGAGAGAGCGAGAGAGAGGCAAAGAGAAAGATAGCGCACTAGATCAGAATATGATATGTCAGTGTTCATTAGTTGACATGAAATGTGCTGAAACATACAGTACTTTATTTTTAATGGCGTTATTTTGCCCCAATTTTAAACAATGTCACATTAAAAATACTGTTCTGGAAAATTGTAAAACTATCACAACAGCACGTAGATCGAAATCAAAACAGCTGGACCTCCGTGTGATTTGGTCAATACGGACTCCTTAGAGCCTTGCCAAGAGGCAATCTTGGCATACCAGTATGTAGCTGTCATGTCAGTCCATGATTAAAAGCATTCATTGGTATGCACCACGTTTGTTTTTTAATAAATAGAATTACACAGAACTGCCAAAACAGCACACATATAGCGGAAATTGCTTTGAAGGCCCAAAGGGAAGACCACTCCAATGAGAATGCCTCTCTAAGTTATTTGAAAGGTGCCCAAAGCATTCCTGCTTCCTCGGTAGCCGAGCTACATCAGTAGACATGAGGTAACCGAGTTTATAGACATCCGGGATGTTTCCTAGGGGAGGCATGACAATGTTAAAGCGAATAGGCGCATTCAGTCGGTTTAATATTTCTTGCAATTCACAGAATTATTTAATTTCTCTAACAATTGCAAAACCAAACCTCAGTTCGACTATGGCAGGTGTCAAAGCCTAGATAGAGCATCAGCCGTGACCTCTCTCTCTCTCTCCCATAGACGTAGCTTTGGGAAGGCGAGGGCGGCTGCACTGTATCCTCTTGTTCATTTAAAGTGTTACAAATAAAAAATACAGAACTACAGACGGCCCTGATGTTCTTTTCCCTTTCCCCTGCTGGCAGGGCCAGTATTCCCGGGGTGGCTGTAAACCGGAACCTTGCATATCATAACGTTCTCACGTGGGGGACGTGCTGCTCCTTACTCTAATCCAGGTTCTGTCCTTTAAATCCTCGCCATCCGCTTTTCGCGTTCCCCGTCGACGGTGTCCCTTCCTGTTATGAATAATTAATATTGCCAGCAGGCTTGCCTCTGTGTGTGCAACTTATCCCCACCGGTGTTAATTAGCAAAAAATCGGAGCTTTCGATCTAACAGCACATCTGGAACACTCCGCTCTATGGTGTTAAAAATGCGGCCCTCTCCTGCTTAGCCGGGCCTATTCTCAAAATGTGTCTGTCTGCGCACTGAATAACATGTTTTTTTTTTTTTTTTTTTGCAGGATATGTTTTAGTGGAGTAGATATTTCCATCAGCCAAATGCATTTCTGTTGAATCATGCAGGCACGCACAGGTACACTGTCAACTGCTACGATTTGTACATGATTAGAATTCATTTTCAGGTCACCCGCCTCAGTCGAAATCCCACTTCTGTCCGCCATTAACAACTACGTCTTGTTTCTCTATATTTTTTTTACCCAGCTCGTTCTATTTTCAAGCACATGTTCCCAGTGTCTTTAAATGGAACACAGCAATCACTCCATGCCTTGTTGTATATTGTAGGTGCCTTTCCCCGGCTTACTACGTGTGAGAGAAAATAAAATAACCAACACCACCGCTGTCGGGGAAGGAGGCACTGAGACCCGGCTGCAAGAGTTCAAAGGATGGTTTATTTCTCCAGCTAGGAAATAACCCAAAAAACCCTCCCAAACATTTACATCATACTCGTATATATATCAATTAAAGTAACTCTAACAAAAAATACTAAATGGACCCGATTGGCCAGGCGGTGTGGTGATGTAGGTGTGGGTGGCATCTCTTCCTTCTGGTTGACTGACGAGATGACGGACGTCAAATATCTTGTGCTCCAAACAGTTCAGGGTCCGGTCACTGTGGTCACTACCTAAACTAATATATTGCATTCGTAAAACACTAAATAACATATTATCTGAACATTTTATGCTACTTTTCATATTTCTACACAAGTTACACATAGTAATTATTGTCAGTACAATTGGGTCATTCGTGGTTTTAATTGGAGGCCTTTACCTTTATTGTGCATGTAAAAAACAATCAAGCTGTGTTTCACATATCTCCTAAGCTTTAGACCTATTATTATAAATAAAAACATATAGGCCCTCATTACAACCTAGGCGTTAAGGGGTTAACGGCGCCGTAAAAGGTGTCGGCGCCGTTAAACCCTTAACGCCTGATTACGCGGTCCTTTTGCAGGTGGCACTTTAACGCCTGCTTTTAGCAGGCGTTAAAAAACCAACCCGCAAAGGGACCTAGGAGCTAATTACGGCACCGTAATTTATGGTGCCGTAATTAGCGCCTTCCCCAGTCCCATTGAGCCCTATGGGGCACAAATGGGAATGGGGAAGGGCCATGGCGGCATGGGTAATTACCGCCCCGCCAACCTTGGAATGGGGCGGTATTTCCCCATTCAACCATGGCGGATTCGTTACAACACCGGCATCAACCATGGTGCTAATAGCGCCATGGTTTAGCGCCAGGGTTGTAATGAGGGCCATTGTGGTAAGATGCTTAAGGTTGGTAGTGGGTGTGTTGGGTGGGTTTCGCAGCACAGGCGAGGGTCTGGCACTTGAAAGAAATACCTTACAGGGAGCGCAGGGTCAGCATGGCAATAAATTGCTCTAAATGGGGGTGGGAGGCTTGCACATTTATGGGGACGAACGAGCAGAATGTGCTTAGCTCATCCAGGTTCACATGCTGGTTCTCATGCTAGCAGTGATCTCAGAGGAAGAAAACTGTATCATATTGGTTGTTGCAACTTTCTCCGGCTTCAGCGTGAGAATGGGAGCGCAGAGCTTTCCTTCGCAGGGGGAGTGCAAGGGTGGGGGCCAGCCAGCTGCCTGCGCCCCTTGTGTGTGTGTGTCTCTGTCCTTGGCTGCTGCGGTGGAAAGGGAGCTGAACATTGCTGTACTATCGCAGTGAGGCCTGTTTACCCAAGATGGAGTTAAAAGGGGGCACAAAAGATGGATTCCCCGTGTCCTGCTCGGTGGTCCCATCTATGTAGCGGTCAACCATGGTTAACTTTACATAATGGCAAGTGGCAAACCCACTAGCGGAGGCACGTGGTCCAAGCCTTGTACTGAGGAGTGTACGGCGCGAGGGAGCCTAGGGGCCCCTCACTCCCATACATTCCCCCCTTTCGTTACATCTAAAGTAATGAACTACTTATCTCATTCTTTCCGTTCTCCCTTCAGTAGCGCTCAGCTTCAGCCACAGCCTCATCCCAAGCGGGTGTACCCTTTATTGGCATCCATACTTTGCACACACTTCTTAAGCTGTTACCTCTTCTTGCATATTCTTCTGGGGTGACCATTAAGTATATCCCACCATCCCCATCTAAATCTATCCAAACTTCGTTATACCACAGCAAGTCCTTTGGTTCTTTAATGGTAGTGTAATGTAGATTATCAACCACATCCCCATACTGCCTATAGATGGCAGTCATTCTATACTGCGGTGTGGTGTATTCTCCAGTTTGTACTTGGGCATCTATCATGGTAGCCATCGTTGTCTGTCGGCCCACTGTTACCATCATCATCGCTGAATTAGGCATAGGGCCTCATTACGACCCAGGCGGTAAGTTACCGCCTGGGTCGTACCTTTACCACCATGGCGTAAACTACGTTTACGCTATGGTGGTTGGCGGACTTACCGCCCCATTCTGAGGTCGGCGGGGCGGTAAGTCCCCAATCCCCATTTACCCTTCCCCATTCCCATTTTTGCCCCATAGGGCATAATGGGAGTGGGGAAGGCGTTAATTACGCCACCGTAAATTACGGTGGCGTAATTAACAACATGGTCCCTTAGCGCCATGGATTTTAACACCTGCTAAAAGCAGGTGTTAAATCCGCCATGGCGCTAAGGGACCTCGGAATCAGGCGGTAAGGGTCGGCGCTGTTTACGCCGCCGTAAACCCCTTACCACCTGGGTCCTAATGAGGCCCATATTATTTTCACAGCATCTTAGTCCCAGTTGGCACACACAAAATATTAGGAGAAGAAAGACAATAATGGGAATGAGTATCTTCGCTGCTATGTTCACCCATGATGGTATCCAGCGGAACAGATTGTCGAACCATGTGCTGTTGTCTGCTCCACCTTCCGTTCTCATTCTTTCTCCTAAATTATGCACTGCTGTTATCACGTGTGACAGTGTCCCGTTATCAGCATCTGAAGTTGGTACGAACGTGCAAAACGCCCCCCAATTTCTTTGCAAACACCGCCGTCCATCGCCGTGATAAGAGCTAAGACATATCTGTTTTGCATCGTCATCAGGCGCAGTGCACGGAGCTCTATTTTTATGAAGTTGAATCCTTCTTCAGTGTCGTTAGCCAGCTGGATGAGCTCCCAGCGTGTTATCTGCAGCCATTTCGCGTTTGTGCTGCCTGGAACGCCTGGTGCTAGAAATGATGCAAAAAATGTCTCTGCAGATGAGAAAAGCTTGTACTGCTGTGGGATTTCAGCAAGGAGTTCTGACGATTTGGACGAAATATAATTGGATCTTTTGCTGCGTGACAACTTGGTTCTCAATGTTTCTTCTGACAATAGTTCGTATGCTGGGGGCTCTGTGATTGTCTCATTGGGCGCCGTCGATGGTTCAGCCGATTGCCCTGCTGCCGATATGTCAGCCGATTGGTCTGCTGTCGAACTATCAGCCGAAGACCTTGCTGTAAACTGAACGTGGCTCTCTGGTATCACCATTAGTGCTGAGTGAAGTGTGGCTAGGGCACAAGTGGCCCTCCAGGATGCTGGGAGATGCAGGTAAGCTCGTTTGCCACAGATCCAGTATATGTCCATTAATGCAGCAGTGCCTTTTTTCATATCTGGTATTATTAAAGTCTTATTGCACTGCTGTGTGCGTTTCCCATATTCACCTTCCCTTCTTCATGGAACCAAAGTTTGTGCGGTATTTCCCTTTGAATCTTTATGGGTCTCTCCAGGGGTGTGACCCATGTCAGCTTGGTGATATGCTGTGACCAGATGGGGATGCACATTTCTTTTGCCCACTTGTATGTTTCGTCTGGCAGCCCTCGAAGCCCCTCAGCTTTGCATTTAATCGTTTCATCATGCCACTTGTCGTCTGCATACCTTGTCCCTTTTATGATGAAAAATGGCTCTTGGAGGAAGATTACTCCTTGTCGTCTGCTGGTGCATGTTTGTTCGTTTTCCAATTTTTCCATGGTGACTGTGTGTGCCTGAAATGTCTTTTTTATTCTACACAGCATCAGATGAATCAAACATTGGGCCTCAGACAAGGGTACTTTCTGTGGAATTAACATTTTTGGGGTTCCAGTTGCATGAGGAATAAGTGAGCACACGTAGCAACTTTCATTACTTGCTTGCTTTGCTGCGGTGCTCATGTCTAAATACCATTTATTTGATTGGTCAGGGTGTCAGGGGTGCTCTATTTCATCTAACCCCAGGTTGTGATAAATATCATATCTGTTTTTTCCCGCCCCCCTTTTTCTCCTCCTTCGTTTGTTTTTTAATTGGGTACCAACTCGTTGATATTGCAGCGGGAATATTCTGGACCATGCATCATCAATGTTGTTCATGGTGACGTGTGTATTCAGAAGTGGTTTCTGGTGCTGTGTGTGTGTGTGCATGCTTGTATTTCTGGAGTTAGTCAACCAATAGTAATCATCATTTACATTCCATCCAAGCTCTATTTCCTTGGCCATAGTATTACTCAACAATGGAATAGCAGTTTTGTTTACATGCAATTATTCATAGGGTGACGTTGCATTTATACTATTTGATTCAACATTATAAGTGTCCTTCAAAATGGTTGTTACTCCAGTCCATGTTGGTTTAGACCCTGGTTTTGTCATGTTAGCCCCGCTCCCCCCTTTGTTCATTTCATTTGCCACAAATAAAACAACGTTATACCAAATAAAATAAAACATCATTATTGCAAATAGTATGGCAGCATATTTTATAACGCATTCCACATTACTTAATCCACTGGCCCTAGTGGCATCCCTATTTCTATCTAACATTTCAGCCTGCTCAGCCGTTTCATCGCATTGGCTCATGTTGAACCTATGTGGGCGAGACAAATTCGTTAAGTCATCATGAAAAGAAACATATTTGAAATTGTTCATTCTTTTTCATCTTTTTGCTCAATTAGGCATTTAACAATTTCTTTCCATTTATCATAAAAACAATGAAGAAAAATAGAAAAAAATGACACGATTCATATGAGATTTAAAAAGAAAAAAGAAAAAAGAGAGAGAGAGAAAAAGACAAACATTTTGCTTTTTCGCTATACTTTCCCTGTCTTTAATTGCAGTTTTCATCATGTCAGACTGTGTTAGCGATGCCATCCACACAGTCTGTTTCATTTTGGGGGAGTGCGACACCACGCGCCCTTCTCACGTCTGAGAGGTGCGCCCAGTATTTCAGTCCCTTCACTTTAACTGCAGCTGGGGTGCTGTACACCACTGTGTATGGACCATGAAATCTTGGTGAATTCCACCTTCTTACAAAACTTCTAACATAGATGTGTTCCCCTGGCATTAATGGCCCCTCCAGGCTATCTGCTGCCGGCATGGAGGTGCCTGTTGCTACATCTTCAGTAAATGGTGGAGCAATTTGTTTTGCTATGCTGCGTACTGCACGCGTTAGCTGTGCTAGGAATTCCTTAAACTCTTCCCCCAGCACTGTGGCAGCCCTGTGTGCATCAGACGCCCTCCTAACAGGAGAGAGCGGCGTGTGCATTCTTCTCCCGTCACGATTTCGTGCGGGCTCAAATGGTGATCCTTGCATGGTTGATTTCTGAGTTGGAACAGTGCTAGGGGCAGACAATATACCCAATTTTTTTTCAACATGCTGCATAATTTTGATAAGTTGCTTTTGAGCAGCCCGTTGATCCTCCATTGGCCATTGGATGATACATCGAACATAGTTTATGTTTCACCCCCAGAAGGGAGGTTACTTCTTTGAAGAGATCATTCACAAAGTGCGTGCCGTTGTCTGAACGGATCACATCACAGATTCCCCACCGCGAGAATACTTCTCGCACAAGGAACTGGCAGCACATTTTGCATCCGGATGGGGACAGGGGCCCGCTTCCACCCACCGTGAAAAAGGGCATACCACCACAATCAAGTATCTCGCTCCATTACATCTTTCTCCCATATCGGCGTAGTCGATATGTAGTTCTCTGAACGGAACTGTAGGGTGTGGCAAAGTGCCACGCAGAGTTCGTAATGTCATTCCTGAATTGTAAGTTTGGCATGTAGTACATTCAATCACAAATTTAGAGAAGTATTCGTGCAGGTTGGGAACAAACCAATCCTCCTGAATGTCTGAGGCGATGTGTTGTTTTGCAACGTGAGCTGGGAAGTGCAGTTGTTGGAACGCTACTTCTAATAATTCTACAGGCACCACTACATTGCCTGTCGTTTCCTGTCTCCAAATGAGATCTGTGGCTGATTGTTTACACCCTTGTTTGTCCCACAACTCCTGCTCTTCCGGTGGGTCCCTTCTCTGGAGTTCTATCAATTGTGCTATGGGCGTGTTACTGTATGCTTCTGCTGGTTGTTCTGCTGTGGCGGTTTTTACAACATACTCTGATGTTGGTGCCTTATTGAAGTACGAGGCCTCCTTCGCTGCTGTGTCGGCTGCCGCGCTCCCCAATGAGACAGCGCCTGTGTTATTGGTATGGGCTTGGCATTTAACCACTGCCACTACCGATGGCTCTGCTAAAGCTTCTATTAGTTAATTTAGCAACGTGGCATGTTGTACGAGGGACCCGTCTGCTCTTCTGAACCCACTCCTTTGCCAACGTGATAGCCCTGAGTGAACTGTGGTGGTGGCGTAAGCTGAGTCTGAATATATTGTTACGGCACAATCTTTGGCTGTGTGTAACGCGCTGATTAGTGCAGTCAGTTCGGCTGCTTGTGCGGAGTAATGTGAGGGGAGGCGCTTTTGAACAATCACTTCATATGTGTCTTCTTCCATGCGCACTACTGCCATCCCCACATGTTTCTCTCCTGTCTCTGAGTTTATGGATGCTGACCCGTCTATGAAATAGATTTCTCCTTCTGTAAGGGCATTTTCTCTTGCTTTGGGAATGTCATCGCCCTCTCCCTCATATGTGCTACAATCGTGTTCCTGTAAATCTTCAGTGGTGCATGGCTCTGTAATGAATGTGGCTGGGTTCACTATCTTGCATCTGACCACGTGTACATTTGGACTGGATATTATTATTTCATAAGCAGATGCTCTCTGTGTTGTGAGAGTAGATTTTGATCTTTCCAAGATAGCAAATAATGAGTGTTCCGCATATAGCGCCACTGAACATCCCTTTACGATCGTGGCACTTTTCTCAATGGCGAAGGCCGCTGCAGCGAGGGCCTGTTCACAAGCGAAATGTCCCTGCATTACTGGGTCTAATATTCCACTGTAGTACGCTAATGGTTTGTGGCCTAGCAATGTCTTTTGTGTCAATACTGCTGTCATCAATGTTCCATTGCTGTGTGAAAACAGGAAAAAGTCCCTTTCATAATCTGGATTTGCAAGGACTGGGGCATCTGCAATAAGGTCTTTTAATCGGGAGAATTGGGCAATTTTCTCATGTGTCCATTTTATTGGGGCCCTGTTCTTTTGTGCTTCCTTCAGTGCTTGTAGCATTGGCCGTGTGTATGCTGCATAATCGAGGATCCATGCTCGGCAAGAGTTACATATGCCAAGAAATTTCTGCATGTCCTTCACTGTTTTTGGTATGATAATGTGTCGAATGGCAGCAGCTCTGTCTGGTAGTATTCTTTTTCCATCTTTAGATATTTGCTGGCCGAGATATATAAGGGGCCTCATTATGAATCAGGCGTTAAGGGGTTAACGGCGCCGTAAACGGTGCCAACCCTTAACTCCTGATTCCGAGGTCCCTTTGCGCCATGGTGAGTTTAACGCCTGCTTTTTGCAGGCGTTAAAATCCATGGCGCTAAGGGAGCATGGTGCTAATTACGCCACCGTAATTTACGGTGGCGTAATTAGCGCCTTCCCCACTCCCATTATGCCCTATGGGGCAAAAATGGGAATGGGGAAGGGTAAAATGGGAAATGGGGATTTACCGCCCCACTCACCTTGGAATGGGGCGGTAAATCCGCCATCCACCATGGTGTAAACGTAGTTTACACCATGGTGGTAAGGATACGACCCAGGCGGTAACTTACCGCCTGGGTCATAATAAGGCCCAAGGTCTGCAAGGCAGTATTGTAACTTTCCTCTGTCCACCTTGTATCCCTTGGCAGCCAATACGTTAAGCAATGTTATCGAGTCTTCTCTACATTCTTCTTCTGTTTTGCTGCAGACGAGTAAATCGTCTACGTACTGTATAATGGTGCTCCCTACATCTATGTTGCCGATGTCTTCTCGCAGTACTCTGTTAAAAATGCTTGGGCTCTCGCAATACCCCTGTGGGAGTCTCCGGTGTTCATAGCTGCTGTTTCCTAATGTAAAGGCTGTAAGGTACTGCGACTCTGGTGCGAGTAGCACAGAGAAAAAGGCATTTTTCAAATCAATGACAGTGAAGCAAATTGCCTCTTTTGTTATACTGCACAATACTGATGCCGGGTTAGGCACTAATGGGAACTCTTTTTGGATGACGTCATTGAGTGGGCGGAGATCCTGGACCATTCTCCACGCCCCTCTTTTCGCTTTTTTAATTTGAAAAATTACTGTGTTGCATGGGGAAGTTGATGGCACTAAGATACCTTTGCTTAGGAGTGCATTCACTCTTTCTCTAATACCTTCCTCTGCTTCTTTGGATATCAGGTATTGTTTCACTCTGGGTGGGAGGGCACCTGGTTTCAGTTTTATCTTTATGGGAGTCACCTCATGCAACAATCCCACATCGTGTGGCCCTGAGTCCAAATTTCAGGTGCTACCCTGGCCATGTCTTCCTCAAATATTGTCAGTGGGGCCTTTATGTTAGCCATGAGTGCGTTGTGTATTTTTCTGTATTGGATCATAATGTCACATGGCATGCTTATTTCCATTATTATTTCTCCATTCCCCTCGTAATCGGTAAACAATTCCTCATCAGTTATATCTTTTAGCATTATGTTCGGCTCTATGCATAGCACACTTCTCCACTCGCGTCCCTGCGCGTCCAGGCCTATGACCACAATGCGTTTGTTGGAAACTTGAACTGCCTCAATGTCTATAGATATAATTGTGCCTGGCACTACATCTGTGGGTTTGATTCGGCGGAATATGAAATCTGATGGTATTCTCCACTCTTTTTGTGTTATGTCAGGCACTACTCGGGCTAATACCTGTATTCCATAGACGAACATGTCCATGTCAATGGGGATCCCTCTTACTGCAACTTCCTTTGTAATCGTGCTTATTATCAGGAGTGCTTGTACGGGGCATACCCCTGCCGTCGAGCACACTATCCCTCTTTCAGTAAAGGTTATGGTCATGTTTAACTTACTGAGCAAGTCTCGTCCCATCAAATTGATTGGCGTGTCTTCGTAGTACAATAAGGGTGTGCGCACTGTTTTTCCCCCTACTGTTACATCAAGATCTTTTGTATAAGGAACTTTTAAAATAGCCCCAGAGAACCCCTGCGTATCCAAATTTCTTCCCGAGAGCTGAAACCGCCCTTCTGTGAGACATGATTTTTCTGCTCCAGAGTCTACCATAAAGATAAACTACTTGTTTCCTATCTCTGCCGCCACTAGTGGTTCCTCATTTGCACTTTGGGTGGTGGATAGGACTGGACACGCAAGTACTCCCTGTGGGCTGTCCTAGTCTTGGTATCTTTGCTGACCTGGCACTGAAAAAACGTTGTCACCTACGACCGTTATGCCACGGAATGGTGCAAGGGCACCGTCTGCAGCCACTGCAAAAGGGTTACTGTTTATGTTCCCTACTGGGTTTTGTCTCACCATAGGCTGCAGTGCGTTTTGATGTTGTGGCTGCTGCTGTTGCTGCTGTTGTGTGGCTGGCTGTCTTTGTTGCATTTGGGGGTCATAGCAGTACTGATCTTGTTGTCCCCCCCTCCCCATTGAGTTCCACAAGGGCTACCTGGGTGTGGGCAGCCCCACCCCTGTTCATTGTTCATGGGCTGCTGCTGCACCTGAAAATACCCTAATGGTCGCATTCTACAATCTCGTGAATAATGTCCCCACCTTCCCCAATTGCAACATGACCCCTGTTGTCCTCCTCTTGGTCCTTGCCCACCATACCCTCTATTTCCCATTCCTCCGTATCCTCCCCTCTGCCCACAGTACCCGCCTCTTCCTTGGGCCTGCCTGTTCTGCCACTGTGATCCTTGGCATGGCTGTTCCTCTCCGTTCCACTGTCCTTGGTCCTCTCCAACCCACTGCGCTGCTATGCCAACGGGCCTTCCTCCCGCGTTTTCCTCTCCTTCGTTTCCTCTGTCTGCGGTTACACTGGCAGTAATGGCGGCGACCTTCACTAATTTTGTCTGCACTAATTTTGCTTCGTCTTCCAGCCTCTTTTGTGTGACCTCCTTTTCCTTCTCTTTGATCCTCCTCCAATGGTGTACAATTATGCTCTGAATTTCAGGCCACCCTTTGGCTTCGACCCAGCTATTTTGTCCAAGGCCTTCTGCACTTCTTTCGGCAACCCCTTTTTAATGATAAAATAAAATAAGGCTGTTGATTGATTCCATGCCGTTCCAGTTCCGCTTCTCCATAAGTCTTGCACTCGCAAAATGAATTGCGCAGGATCCTCATTCTCCTCCATCGTGCACTGCATCACTGCATGTAAATCTGGAACGTCTGGAAATGCATGCCGCAATGCATCCCACACTTATGCTCGAACATTGTTGAATGGTGATCCATCCAATGTCGATCACAGCTCATTGTTACTCCCGGGAACCCTGCCCTTTCCCAGATTGTGTCTGCTTGGTCCCCGATTTCTGATACTAATAAGCTTTTCACATCACCTATAGCTAACGGCACGCCTGCCGTGTTCTTCTCAAATACATGTATCCACTTACCTGCTCCTCCTGTTAGCGGGGGGGAGGAGTTTTAACAGGTTGTTTTTGTCCATTTGGGCCCACGGAATATAGTTTGGCCTACCTGCTCCTTTATGTATTAGTGGCATTTGTAGTTTCTGTTTCTTTCCTGTGTTGCTCGTTCCCCCTTTTTTCGTTTTACTTACCAGTATGTTCCCTGTCCTCCCTGTTCGTTGTCTTAATCTACCCTGCCATAATGGTGGTGATAGTGTGTCTGGGTAATGTCAGTTTGGCAGTGGGGAACCCTCTGCGGCAGCTTCCGCTTCGTATTCATCTAAATCATCCCATACTTCTTCTATTTCTGACTCTGGCTTGTTATTATCCTCCCAATTTTCCTTGGGTTCACTTCCTTGCCTTTCACCTTGATCTTCACTTTGTTGACTCTCTGGTGTATCTGGGCGTATAATTCTCACTGGCTTATTATTCATTTGGAACAGGAACTGTCCTGACTGCCACTCTTGTTCTTGTCTTTGCTGTGATGACGTCCCTTGTGATGCTATAGACTGCCCTGATACTGAGACTGCTGGGGTTGCATTGCTTACTGCCCCTATCGGGGTGTGAGATCTGCCAGTGGCAGCGGGGGTACCTCCCCTCCCCCTGGCAGCATTTGCCCTTTGTCACATAGAGCTCTTAACCGTGTTATTTCCATTTGTGCGTGTGCTAGCTGGCGATTTAAATCGCCTGTTAAACGTGCTATGTTCACAGGAGGTGCACTCGTGGGGCCGTACAGGCATCCTTTGTCATATGGTGGGGGTTCAGGGGCTGTTGCCCCGCACTGAGCAGTGGGGGTGGGTGGTATATACAGGGGCTCACTAAACCCTACTGCTGGCCTGCTCATTAAAGGATAGATTTTTGTTACTTCGTTCTCAGTTGTAGTTGTTGAGCACTCCCCTTTTGGTGTCCCGCCTACTTCTTCAGGTATTTTCTGCTTTTCCATCATTCGGCTTGTACCTACCTCTGCCGTGGGGGTAACATCCTCGAACATTCGCCATAAATCTAACACTTCTCTCCTGTTCTGTAACTGTTTCCCTTTGTATCGGGCTAGCAAATGTGTTGATACTAGGTCCAACACTCTTTTGTCGAATGACCCTCCTTCTGGCCAAATTGGTATAACCCCATCTCCTTTTATCTCAGTGATCCACTGATCGTGATACTTCTGTATCCTGTTGCTATACAGTGGAAGGTGCTGGCAAATATGTGCCAGTGGCGTTACTCCCCCCTTGGCAATGCCTCTTTTCCTTTCTTGTGTGTTCTGGTACCCTTGAGTCCCCTCTCACCTCCCACTTGATATGTCAGTTACAATATGTGAAAATACGTTCTTTATCAATGCTTGTAATTATGGTATGTCACATTAGCTGTTCTTTCTGAGAGGTGTTACCTGGTCACCTCTCACAATTTATTTCTTTGCCTATTATTCATTAAACAAGTTACTTGTACTGAAATACTTTGGCGTGTTCAACAAGACATGTACACAAAGCAGACCGACAAACATATAATCATGCAACATACACATGCACTGCCTGCGTGCGTTTGTTCTTTCCCTATTCCCGTTACTGTCCCTGGTTTGTCTTCTTCCCTATTCTACCTACTATTTCGCATTCACTCCCCACCCCTTTCACCTTTATTATATCTCAAGATTTCTTACCTCCACGGAAAAAGAATATTCTAAAACTTCTCTGAGACTACTCAATATAGGAGACCCCTACTATTTTTCTCTTTATCTCTATTCTGCACTTGGTCGGGACAAATGCTACGCGGCGCCGCCTTCTACACCGTACGGGCTAGGATACCACTTCCATTCTTCTCACTTTGTACAACACCTAATGACCATATAAAGGATAGATCAGAAAAGCCTCACCGTCACTCACACAGACCCTATTCTTAACTACCTTCCCTTTGTTGCTAATTCCCTTCTTCCCGTATTTCCCCTTACCTTCCTTAGGGGTCTTTGCAACTGGGATGCCACGTGTTCAGTCAGGTACTCCGAAGGTCGCCGCTCACGGCCGGACCTCGCTCAGGTCCGTCCCCCAACCAAGCCGTGGCCTGCCTTGGCGAGCAGCCTTTTCGATCGGGTATTCGTCAACCGGGAACCCTTGACCCTTTCTTCTTGGTGTGCACAGTCTGGTCAACCGCGGAGGTGATGGTTTTGCTCGGGGCGTCCTGGATCTCGCTGCCGGGCGGTGCAGGCCTCAAGGCACCTCTCTGAATCACGTTGCGGTGGTCACCAAAAATGTAGGTGCCTTTCCCCGGCTTACTACGTGTGAGAGAAAATAAAATAACCAACACCACCCGTGTCGGGGAAGGAGGCACTGAGACCCGGCTGCAAGAGTTCAAAGGATGGTTTATTTCTCCAGCTAGGAAATAACCCAAAAAATCCTCCCAAACATTTACATCATACTCGTATATATATCAATTAAAGTAACTCTAACAAAAAATACTAAATGGACCCGATTGCCTGGCCAATGTGTGGTGCTGTAGGTGTGGGTGGCATCTCTTCCTTCTGATTGGCTGAGTGGCTGACGAGATGACGGCCGTCAAATATCGTGTGCTCCACGCAGGTCAGGGTCCGGTCACTGTGGTCACTACCTAAGCTAATATGTTGCTTTCGTAAAACACTATATAACAAATTATCTAAACATTTTATGCTACTTTTCATATTTCTACACAAGTTACACATAGTAACTATTGTCAGTACAATTGGGTCATTCGTGGTTTTAATTGGATGCCTTGACCTTTATTGTGCATGTAAAAAACAATCAAGCTGTGTTCCACATATCTCCTAAGCTTTAGACCTATTAGTATGAGTAAAAACATATATTGTGGTAAGATGCTTAAGGTTAGTAGTGGGTGTGTTGGGTGGGTTTCGCAGCATAGGCGAGGGTCTGGCATTTGAAAGAAATACCTTACAGGGAGCGCAGGGTCAGCATGGCAATAAATTGCTCTAAATGGGGGTGGGTGGCTTGCACATTTATGGGGACGAACGAGCAGAATGTGCTTAGCTCATCCAGGTTCACATGCTGGTTCTCATGCTAGCAGTGATCTCAGAGGAAGAAAACTGTATCATATTGGTTGTTGCAACTTTCTCCGGCTTCAGCGTGAGAATGGGAGCGCAGAGCTTTCCTTCACAGGGGGAGTCGAAGGGTGGGGCCAGCCAGCTGCCTGAGCACCTTGTGTGTGTGTGTCTCTGTCCTTGGCTGCTACGGTGGAAGGGGAGCTGAGCATTGCTGTACTATCGCAGTGAGGCCTGTTTACCCAAGATGGAGTCGAAAGGGGGCACAAAAGATGGATGCCCCGTGTCCTGCTCAGTGGTCCCATCTATGTAGCGGTCAACCGTGGTTAACTTTACATAAGGGCAAGGGGCAAACCCACTAGCGGAGGCACGTGGTCCAAGCCTTGTACTGATGAGTGTACGTCACGAGGGGGCCTAGAGGCACCTCACTCCCATACATTATGAAGGTCAATCTTTTCAAATGTAACTTGCATAATTGAGTAAAATGTGTATGGTGAATGCCATGTATGCAGGTGGTATGATGATAAAACATAGGCTCTGCAAAGCCGTGTTAGACACAAGGCTGAGCCACATGTATCATAGGCTGATCTAGGTTTGATTTTTAGTTTTTGAATTTCTTGTAATGTGCACCTGATGAACCTAATCGTATTTAGCCACCGATTAAAACAAAAATACACATAGAGAACCAGGAATACTGAAATGCAGAGCGGGTGACAGAGTCCAGAAAGTAAAAAAAATGAAAGATGGATTAATTTAAACAAATGAGTTTTTAATGCTTTTCGGAATTGAAACAAATTCACTATCCGATTTTCCAGAGGGAGTCTGTTCCATAATTTGGGCCCGTAGAGTGCAAATCTCCAATCACCCCTGCAAACACAGGAGGATGGTGGAATTTTCAGTAGCAGTTTATCCTCAGACCTGAGCGAGGTGGTAGGAAGACATCTGTGGATTGTATCTGCCAGATAAACTGGGGCCAAGTTATTCAGACATTTAAATATGATGCAGACACCTTTAAAATCAATTCTGTCGCTCACGGGTAACAAGTGCAGGGAGTGACCGAATCCCGAAATTGGGGGCGACTTCCTCACCCCACCCACCAGTCTTAATGAGGCATTTTGCGCCTTTTGTAACCTTTGGCATTTTAGCTGGAAATCCTGCAAGCAGTCTATTGCCGTAGTCCAGTCGGGAATTGACCAAAACTCCAACTACTGCTGCCTGGTTTTCTGATGGAACGTAGGGCATGGCCTGCCGCAGAGGACAAAGTCTGAACAATACAGACTGCACCTTATCACTTACCTGACCCTCACTGCTCAGGTTCTCTTGTTAAATGCAGCCCACATTTTTTATCTTGCCAGCAAAAGGCAGATCAGCTCTCAAAAAGTGGGGTGACTGAGGGCATCTGCCAAGTTCAGGAAAGTGTTTGGGGCCAAACAACATAACTTTGTTTTTTTAGCATTGAGCTGCAGCCAGTTTGATGACATCCATCTGCTAACCTTATCCAGGCAATGCTTGACTGTGAGGAAAGACTCCACTATGTTACCTATTTTGACCCACACCTGTGTGTCGTCAGCAAAACTCTGGAAGTTTACCTTGTGTTTCCTCAAAATATCCATTGAGGGATGGAGGTATACATTAAATAATATGGGAGATAATGAGGACCCCTGTGGCACTTCACACATCTGAGCCAGAGAAACAGACACCCATCCCCCAATTTGACCTGTTGTGGTTGCCCCGCTAAAAATTATTCAAAACATGTAATGCCTTGTGCTGACATATTTTCAATCATACTAAGACAGTTGATTAAGATACAATGGTCTACTGTATCAAAAGCGGCTGTCAGGTTCAGCATAACCAAAAGGGATAAATCCCCCTGGCCCGCACTGTGGGATGCATTGACCCACTCTGCTATACTATGCAGCCTCACTCTGCTATCTATGGTGCGAGAAACAGTAAAATGGCAGCAAAACCCTTGTGCATGCCAAAACCTCCAAAACCGTGTTTTTCAACACACAAAAAGATGGATGCACAACCTGCCACCCATGGTGCATGTGTGGTGGAACAGAGCACACGCTGCAGAAAAAGTGCCAGTGGGCTCCCTGACAAGTAAATATAGAGTGCAGAGGGAGAAGCAGCACTTTGCAAGTGAAACTCCAACATTTGCCTGTAAATGACATTTACTTTGCTGCTGAAACTTCAAAATGCCTGTACATAACATTTTCCAACACTCAAAATCTAGCTTGGCGCCAACATTCATTGAATCTGATGAAGCACTGTGAATTTACAAGGTCCTGAAATGTTAAGAGCAAAACACCTTCTCAGCAAAACTGGATTGCCTGTCAAAAATCTTTGTGCAGCCACACTGAGCTACCTGTGAATGACAGCCCCTGCCAAATAGGCTCTCCTGATTAAATGTTAAGGTTGTCTAAACTAAAGGTATGCCAGATTAGCAAATATAAAAGGACTGTTGCTGAAAGGAACACAGATCTCAGTTGTTTTGATCCCACAGGTTAAATCTAGAATCTAAATTATATATGTTATCTTATGCAACAAGTTTGTTTTATGCTGGATTTCATGTCAAGAAATTAAGAATTATACTAGGCTGGCTGGGCCTGCAAGGGATTGACAAACAGGTTTCAACCCAAGGGGAGGGCATTGCTCTCAGCAGATGCTTACTGACACATGTTAATTGTGGGGTATGCCAGACGGTCTGTTGCCAGGGACTGAACAATGGCATATTCTCCAGGCCAGGAAATAGACGTGTGAAGAGGTCATAAACAAGGCTTGCAGAAGGAAATCCCAAAGGTGGGGGCTGCTCTTTGCCTCCAGAGGCAGACAAAAGGCTTACCATTTGCTGCTAAAGAATATGTAATGACATTTTTTTAGAGATTTATAACTCGCTATCAGAAGTGGTGAAAAATATAAAACAGGCAGATTTGTTACTCTAATTTTTGGCCCTAAATTTGAAAAGTAGGTGGAACTGTGCTGCATATTCTGAACAGGAATGGCAATATATGTAGTTTTATGGGAACTGTATTTATGCTAGAATTGGTAAACTTTGCACACACATTCCTATTGTAAATGTGCATATTTGTGGAAATTTGGAGACATTTTGGAAAATGTTTTCAGGACGAAATGGACAAAATGCTGCAGAGAGGCGAAACAAGGTCTCACAGCTGTGGGAGTTTGATGAACGGATACTCCATAAAGTATGTAATCGTTGTATGTGATTTTCGGTATGTGATTTTTGTAGAGGTTGCAAATGTATAAATATATATTTAGGACAAAATTTGATATTGATACTAGTGGCTAGGGGAGGTTTCATCAAACTATAAACCTGACATCATCTGTCTTTGATCCAATCACCTGGATACAAGGTGAAGATTAGGCTCTGATACAATCCCATTTCACAGGGGCAAGTTTATTTAAGCCGGCCATAACACCCATTTTGTGATGTCATTTGACAGGATAAATAGGGACATCTGACAACACATATACACACTCTCTCTTCTGATTCCAGCGAAGCATTTTGATCCAGCATTCAACATCCAGCCTTCTACATCCTTCTAGATCAAGATGGCAACTACCAGGCCAAGCAGTAGCTGAACCATTTTCAGCTAGGCCTCAATCCGCAACTAATCCTCACAAATCAGTGAAGCGCTGTGGTGTGGGAAAGCATCTTGAAACAATCTGGCTTGCTACCATAAATGCTTGCCTGCTGAACTCGCCATCCTGCTGATCTGAAATATCCAGAAACAAGAAGGGCAGATCCCATGCAGTTCCGGCGACCGGCCTAGCTGATGTGCTGTCCTTCCCTGATAGAATGAGCCATTTGACCAGAACTTTGACGGTCCAAAAATCTTAAATCCCATTGAATTTTGAATATTAACAGGACGCTAGAGAACTATTGTATACCTTGCCTTCTCTTGTTCCACCTAATCTCTGAACTATCCTTATTTTCATAACCAGTAACAGTGTCAAAATCTTTAGTGCTATCCTATCCTGTCTATTTGCTAAAAAGTCATTTTCATGGTCATTTTTATTTGTGTAATTCTTATCCATAAATCCCACTTTGAGTGTTTGGACTGGTTCCACTGGGTAAGGCGCTGGGGATCTCTTGCTGAAGTCATGAATCAGTCTCAGAGCTTGGTTGGAACCTGGTTGTCTAGTTTGAATGCTCTAGTCTGGAGTAAAAGAATAATCCATATTTTCTGGTTTTAAACTGACGTCCTTGTCCAAATTTGCATCATTATTTTTGAAAAACACCTCTCACTAAAACCTCTTTAACTCCCTCAGTTTTAAAGATAGAACCGAAATTTCAACTCCCACTGATACATAACATCCCTAGCTATCTCCACAACCGCATCACAGAACAGTGTATTTGTCCCATTTCAAAGTGATCTTTCCATCCCATCCTGATCGGAAGTATATCCTGTCATTCATATTATAGCAGATTAGTGTTGCTTTCTTTAGAATTTGTCTCCATTTTAGCATTTTGACCATTTGCAGTATTTCACCAAACCATTTCACCTGTCAATCCAAAGTGTCATTTGGCAAAGTAGGGTTTTCTCTCGTGTGTGGGAGGGAGGATTGCCTATAACTCTAGACATTGTATTTCATTCCCGAAAACCTGCTGATTACTCACATTGGTGTAGGATTGCTCATTTGTATTTAAAAAAACTTGCAGGGGGAACATTAACCTAAACTCTATCTGTGTGCAAAACACGACTGTTCTTTTTCTTTGTATTTTCTACTTTGCCTCCTCATAAGTAAATTCAATTGCTTTGCTTATTTCTGAATTGTATTGTCACCCTTTGGTTGATCGCTGCCCCATATACATATCTGTATTAAACATATGTGTGTTTTGAATATTAAAATAAATAAATATTTACCTTTGCAAACTAGCCTGATTCCTGGTGCAGTCTGACCTGGGGGGTAATTTTAGAAGGGTGTGATATGAGTGGTATAGCATTCAGAATATTGAACTTGTAGACAAAAATAAATAAGGGTTTCATTCACGCACTACATGCTAGGCGAGACTTGGGTTTGTGCCTGATTGAAATCCCTTACAGCTTGGGGGCTCGTGCCTGGATCCTGAATTTGACCTACCACTCATGACAGTCTAACACAGCATACTAGCCAGCAAGGTACAGATGCCTTGCTGGGTTGGCATATTGTGCTACACTGTACAAGCACCCCTCAAAAGAAATACTCAAAAGAATTGTGCCTGTTTGCAAAAGTAAATTAACCCTGAGATAAGTCAGAAGGAAATTGATATTTCTGAGATGGCAATTTAACTGGAAATTAATGTTGCTAGGGAACACTCCCTGCACAAACTGTTCGTCAGGGGTGAGTGGCCAGAACAGGATGAACAGGTATGGCTGCAGGAAATAAAGCAACAAGTCACTGCAATTGACCTTGATATCTGGCAGGACAATGATCCATTACATCAAGCGCTCAGCAAACTGTATATGGCCCGAAAATAAAAGAGGAGCAGTGTAAAATTGCCAAAATAGCGGCCTACCTGTACCTCCGCATAGGAGTCATACAGGAAAAACATGCAAACAACATAGATCTGGCAAAGAGGCAAGGGGAAACACTGCAGAACATCTAGACTAATCTGGACTCTGTAGAGCAAAAACTCCAGAAGCGCCAAGAATCAGAATCAGAGACTAGGCAATACATGACCAAACTAAAAGAAGATCTGCCTCTCTTACAGCAAAAGAATGCAGAGCAAGATACCTTGGTACAGACAATGCTAAAAGAATGTCAGGAAAGGGTTGACTCTTTACAACAGAGTCAACAGAAACTGGAGCAGCAATTAACTTTTAACAGAGCCTGTGCAGAGCAGGTAGTCACCCTACAAAAAAAAAAAAAAAACTAGAATCCTTGAAAGAGGAAAATAATAATAAATTAATTATTAAAGACGTCCACTCTCAAGAGGAATTTGATGAGGAGTGCCAGAAATCTAGGACATTTAAAAAATAGAGGGATGACCTGGCTGCACAGAGGGGCACTATAACTCAGGAGAGGGATGCCTTAGGCCAGTAAGTCAGCCAATTAAAAACTAAGTTGGAAGAAAGAAAGCTGGCTCTTCAGGAGTTTAGTGAAATTAAAACTGAATATGAAAAGCTATGAGAGCACACCAGGCGGGTGGAGGATGCTCTGACAAAGAACACTCAGACCAATAATGACCAAACACAGGAGGTGAGCCTCCTGCAGCAAACATTGGCCCAGTATTCCCAATCCAGGCAGGAAACACAGAGAGACTATGAGACTCTCTGTGAAAAGAATGACAAGCTCCACAAACAGATAGCCATGCAGGAGCAAATCATTGAGACCAGTAAGGCCTTAATAGAGGAGCAAAAGGGTCAGAATGTGGCATGTAACCAGGGAATAGGGGCTAAATAGATGAGGTAAGAAGGGACAGAGAAACCCCTGAGCATAACCTCAGGACCCCTGTCATCAGGGACTTTAATCCTTTCAGTTCCATGGACTCTGCCACCCACATGTCCACTGGCTCATATGAACCTAGGGCCACAGGGATGGTAGACTTCAGAAGAATGGGAAATATGGGACTGACAGATCAGCGCCTCCCAGAAATGGACGGGCGGGCGTCCCTGTACAGATTCCCAAATGTTAGGGCTAGCCTCTCTGATCAGGAAGATGCCAGTAAGGGGAGAATCAGAGAATTGGTACTCAAAAATATCACCTACCAAGGGATCAGTCTGTCAAATTTGGTGGGGAACTCCATGAAACTAGACCCACAAAGAGTATCTTAAAAACCTTTTCCCAGCTAGGGCAGTGGTGGGGTACTCAGCCAATCCTGGGAACAAGGGAGAGTCAGAAGACTCTTCTGAGGACCACAGGTCTAAAGAGACTAGGCCCCCACATTCTGCAAGCCATTCCCAAGCTTGCAGAATGAGGGAGAGCCGAGAGGATCAGATAGTCACCTACTGTAGTAGTACCTCTGAGTTAGAGGATGAGTGGACAAGGGTGACTAAGACTAAAAAGGCCAACAAAATTAAGAGGGCCCTACTGAAAGATCCCCTGAAACAAATCAAGGCCTTTAGAAGTGTCATAAACCCCTACCATAAAAATGTCAAATATTCAGTGTGGGAGCACCTCGAGTTGTATGAGCAAATGATGGCTACTTTAAACATGTCAAGTGGATATTTTATCCTGAATAGTCCAGATTCTTTGCGGGGCTGGAGGATCAGAACCACTCAAGATGGTCCACCGATAGGGCAACCATCTTAAAGCATTTCTCCATACACAGGAACCCTCAAGAGGCCTGCAAGGCACCCTACAATCTGCAATGTGGGGAAGACCAGGCCCCACAAGAATTTGTACAAGAGTTAAAACGTGCCTTTGTGCAGACCACCAGGAGTGTGCACACCGACAATAGGGAGTTCATTAATACCTTCTTTCATGCACTTCCTAAATAAATCATGGCCCAGCTGGTGAGGGACTTTCATGAGAAGAGATCACTAGACTGGCTCATTGAACAGGCAACTTGCATTTATGAAGTAAAAACCCCAAACCAACCAACACCCCTGCTGCTGCTAAGGTGGCAGAGGTGAAGGTTGCCCCCATTTTAGATCTGGAGATGGGGGTCCTAAAAATATTCTTGCGCAAAACCCTCCTAACCAAATACCCAGAAGGCACTCGGGCCAATCCCAAAAATGGGACCTCTAAGTCCCCTGACTATATCAGCCCCGTTACAAGGGCAACAGACCCATCCTGGGCTATGTGTGGACTCCCCCAGCCCAAGGGGGGAGGATCCAACCAGGTAGCTGCCAACCCAGGAAACTTCCCTCTTAACTTTCCCCAGGAGGGCAGTAATCCCCCAAATGCCGGTTTGAGCTTCTTTCCCCAGTACCCGCCAAACATCAACCCCCAAAACAACCCTTCTTTCTTTCCCCACTTTCCTGAGCCCAGACAACCCAATCTCGGAGAGGGGAGGCCAAGGGTGGAGGGGTACCAGAACTATCCCAGCCAAGGGTATTATGGGAGAAGGGACAGTTACCCTTCCCGTGATCAACCTAGGATGGACCAGAGAACCCTGTACCAGCCAGAGTGGGTGTCCCAACTGGCGCGCCAGGTCCAGAACTTGTCACAGGATCTGGCTCGCATGTTGAGGGCTCAGCAGAACCCTCATATGAACATGGCGACTCAGAACCCCTCAAATCAAGAGCAATGACGGAGAGAGAACCCTGACAACCCACCGGTTCCCAGGGAGGAGGCACAGAGGGAATGGGGGGTGTAAAACCTTAGAGGAAGCTTCCTTCCCCACTTGTGAAAAGCCTCTGGAAACCCAGGATCCAGAACCAAAATCTCCTGCCCCCGAAAGTCTGCAACCTAAGGAAAAGAGGGCGGGTAGGAGAAATAAAGGGCCTAAAAAGACCCATTTTGTGGAGGAGGTTAGAATCTTCCATTTTGAAGGAGAGGGGGTTTAGAGAGGATTCTGGGAAAAGGATCTTCTAATTCAGGGATGGGGGAACTCCTCCCAAAGAAAGGTGGGTCCCAAGAGATCCTAATCAAGACTGGGTAGAGTTGGGGACTGAGTTGAAACCACCCATCATTGAACCACAAAATGACAAACCAGAAAATCACCTCGCCCAAACTGTCACCTTTTTCTTAGAGATTCCCAAGCTCCCAAACAAAATCCTGCCCAAACTACGCCTCTGTTAGAATCAAGAGTAAATAAATTAACCCACCAATTGGCCCAAAATGCCCATTATCTTTGCCCCCTTGAGGAGAAGGAGGGAAGATTGTATGCCCCAGTCCAAATACAGGGGCAATGTAAATGTATGGCACTGCTGGACACTGGATCCCAAGCCAACCTTCTGTCAAAAACGGCCCATGATCAGCTGAATTCAGGGATGGGGAGAGATACTAGATCCCTCTCACCTCTCTTCCTGGACAACTTCAGAACTTCGATAGGAAATAAATTTATGTCTAGGGGACTGCAGTTTTAGACATTAAAATTGGGCGACACAAGGTGAAACACCCGGTCATAGTTTTGACTCCAGAGGGCACACCACGGTCCTCTGGAAAAAAACTAACCGACCAATAAAATTAAAACATAGTGTCAACCATGTTAGTTTAAATGGCACATGCCACATGGTTGAACAAAAACCTGACCTAATTGAATTCCATTTTCAAAACAACCAAACCCCTGACGTGACAGTAATTGCAGTAGCACAACAAAGTGCTGATGGGAAGTCCTCTATATTTCTGAAAATCAACCTTCCTTCCAGTCTCAAGTGGCATTCCACACTGAAAGGGAATACTCTGAAATTCTATACAAATTCAAAATCAGAAAATCCCACTTCTATAGTCCAAAATGATGAGAAATCAGCTCAAAGCTTTGCTGACTTTCACAAAATTGGAAAACAGTTGTTCATCCCCATTCAGTTAAATAGGGCGAAGGACTCTGTTCTCGCCTGAGTGTGCGTGAACAACGGTAAGAGCTTCATCAGCGAGACCATGTTCCGAAAACTCCCAAAATATTCAGCCATTCCCACATTTAAATTGATAGACAAATGGGAAATGGACCTGGAAACACCCAATTCCAAACATATCCTGCCTACCAGGCGTATGCTCAAAATGTCCAGAGGCAGCAAGAGCATAGTCCATAACTGTTGGGTCGTGCGAGATGTCCCTGCTGCATTTTATTTAGTCAGTGACGTTCTCAATCGCTTTGCCATTAGTTTGGACCTAGTAAATTTCACAGCTTGGTCCCGATTAGCAGGTAATTCTATGGACTTTGATGACCCAGAGAAAGCATTTCGGTCAGCTCAATTGCTGCCATATGCAGTTGAAATTCAGATTGGAGAGGAAGTCACCATCCCAGAATGGACCCGACAATTCACACTTAAAGTAAAAATGAAAAGAGGACAGAAACTGAAAAATACTGACTCATATGTTCACCTCAATGCCCATTTCCAACAGCAAGGGTTGGGGTTAAACCCAACACCAGTAGTCAATACACAACACAACACCATTCCAATAGTGGTGGATAACAGCGACCTTAGGAGTATCACTCTGGGCGCAGGCACCATTATTGGAATGGCGGTTGATGACCATCATTTTCCATAGATTTAGGTAATGAACTGGTAGGACCAATCCCCAATGACAGTGATAGCAACAATGACACAACACCAGACAGGATCTTCACCCGGCATGGGGGGAATTTCCTGGTGTACTCTTCCTGCCCTTATGGTAAGGAAGAGGTGACCTGTGACTTCAGGAGGGATGAGGTGATCTTTAAAGTCTGCCAGGACTGCCTTCCCCATCTGAAGCCATCAGTCCAATTCAGTACTTTAACCAGGGACTTCTCCACCCAGCTGGAGGAGGACGCTGAGAAAGCCAAACCAGAAGTTTTTCAAGGCTTCAGGCAGATGGTTGAAGAGAGAGTCAACCTAGCTGATTCCTTTGAGGCTCTGGAGCAGAAGAAAAAATTGTAACACATGTTCTTAGATTTTCAAGATCTAGTTGTGGTGGACTCATATGACTGTGGTCGCACGGAAATCCACACAATAATTCCCACGGACCCTGGCATGACTCCAGTGTTTGTGAAGCAATACCGCTTGCCTCTCACATCAATTGAGTCCCTTACAGAAATAATTAAAAATCCTGTGGGATAATTCGTCCAGTCCACAGCACCTTCAATAATCCGGTGCTCGGGATTTTGAAACCAAACGGCCAGTGGAGACTTTGTGCTGACCTAAGGGAGCTAAACAAACGGGTCCACACTTCCCGATGGCCTCTTCCCTACATTGACCAAGGGCTGGCCCAGATCCAGGGGTCAAAGGTTTACACTGCTATTGACATGACCAATGGGTACTGGACTGTACCAGTCAGTACGGAGGACCAATACAAGCTGGCCTTTCCCTTTGGGGGGACCCGCTTGGACACAGACTCCCTTCGGAAACATCAACTCCGGCAATGAATTTAATATCTTTTTGCATAAGGCCATGCCCGACTTGGGTAAAAGGGTTAACCTGGCCTGTGTAGATGATGTTCTAATCAAAAGCTCAACTGTGGAGGAACACATAGTGGAGATCCGTTATGTTCTGACACAGTTGAAGGCTGCCGGAGTAAAACTCTCTTTCCAAAATGCACAGTGGTGTAGGACCCATGTCAACTTCTTGGGGCATGAGATAACTCCTCAGGGTCTCTGTCCCCAGTAAAAGAAAGTAGAAGTGCTCCAGAAACTAAAAAAAACCACAACTCTGTGGGAGCTAAGGGGCCTCCTTGGACTGACCAATTATAGTAGGAAGTTCATTGAGGATTACACAGAGATCCCAAGACCCCTGATCCATCTGTTGAAGGGGGGTCAAGTGGAAGTGGGGACCAGAACAAGCCGAGGTGGTAAGACAACTTAAAAGAAGCCTCTCACAAGCACCTTGCCTAGTTTACCCTGTCAAAAACGCAGAGTTCTTCTTGGAGATAGGGTACTCACATACATGCTTGACTGCAGTATTATACCAAAAGCATGACAAGGTCAATAAAGTCATCTCCTACACGAGTAAGACTTTATCCTCTGTGGAGGAAAAATTCAACGACTGTGAGAAGGCACTCCTGGCTACGGTGTGGTCATTGAAGAATTACCGCCAATTCATCCAGGGGGAACACGTCATAGTGGACACTCCACACCAGCCTCTGCAATATCTTCAAAGTGACAGAATCTGGGCCGGAAATGTGAGTATTTCCCAAATTACTTCCTGGAGTCTGTCAATGCAAGGCTTTTCTGTGGAGGTCAGATATGGCCAAAACAAGAAGAGTCCCCTGGCGCAAGGTCTGGCTGACTTACATGATTGTGCCAGACAAAACTGTCTCGAGGATGAAAGTCTTAAAATCAAGGACAACATGGAGGCGTACCTTAATTCCCCACACAAAGTCTATGAAGAAGTCAAGTGTGAGGGAATGCCCACTGTCTATGTGGATTGGTGCTCCTACCATGTTGAAAACAACGGGGAAAAGGAACTTGTGGCCGGCGTGGGAAATGCATGGGTGAATGATGCCCCAGAACTCTCCGCTGGGTACAACATCGGTCCCCATAGTAGTCAAGTGGCAGAGCTGATGGCAGTGCATCAAGCCATCCTCACTGCTGTCCAACACCAACTCCACGAACTGGCCATAATCACTGATATGTACGGAACAGAATCATGGAGCACCTGGTTAATTGGAAAACCAGAGGCATGCTATGTGCTAACAATAAACCACTAAAACAAGGAAAATGAATACAGAATATTGATGATCTGGTCACCTTGAATGTGATGGCCATCTACTGGAAAAAGATAAAGGGTCATTCTAAAGTAGAGGGACCAGACAAAACTGGAAATTACCTAGTTGGTCAGCTGGCCAAAACTGGAGCCATCCAAGGGGATCTACTTGAGATTGAGTCCCTGTTGGGGGAAATCCAGGTCACTGCTATCACTAGGTCCCAGACAAATGCTCACAATGAACTCTCAACTGCCGAATGGAGTAAGGAGACCCCAGATGCTGATTTCATTAGGGATCAAAAAGCGGATCCAATAATTGGTATGTTTTATCAACACATTGAGGACCCTGAGAACTTTCCCCTGACAGGTACAGATTGCATTGGGAAAGAGGACACCAGAGTGTTGATGAAATGTCCAAAAATGTTCCGAATCCAAGGCGGTTTGTTGGTGAGGAGATCCATATCTGGCCATGACCAGTCGGTGGTCCCTACCTCATTCCGAAACCTGATGCTCAGTCATGCCCATGATGCAGCCACAGCAGGTCATCAGGGGTTTCATACGACATTAGAAATCTTGCGAGAAGTTGCATACTGGCCACACATGGGGCAGGACCTCGACCAATACTTGAAGGGGTGTCTTGTGTGTGCACAATTTCAGCCAACATCACTCACACACCGTGCTCTGCCTTGGTCAGATTTGCAAGTCGTTTTTTATCAGGCCTGTGATTCGCTCCTCTAGGGGGAACAAGTACATGTTGATCGTAACATGCTTGTTTACTAAATGGGTGGAATGTCCCCGGCTCCAAATTGCAAGGCAGAAACAGCAGCTTCCCTGATAATCAATCACATCTTCTCGCCTTTTGGACTACCCCAAAGGATTGAGTCAGACCGAGGTAGCCGCTTCACTAGCGAAGTGATGACAAAGATGTGAGAGATACTGGGGGTAAAAAGGAAACTACACATTGCCTACCGGCAGTCCTCTAGTGGTGGAGTTGAGATGTACAATAAAAATATTGTGAGCATATTAAAAAAGTTTGTGGCAGATTCTGGGCCAAGTTGGGATATTCAATTACCCCTTGTCCTGATGGCCATCAGATCTACCTCTTCTTCTGCAACAAAAATGTCTCCATTTGAGCTGATAACTAGATGAAGTATGGTGCTACCCCAGCATCTGCTCTACAGAACCAAAGAGCCGACCTTGATAAATGCCGCTACAACTCATGAGTATGGTGAGAATATGAGAAAATACTTTCAACATGCTTTTGCGTATGCTCAGCAGAATCGAGAAAGATCTGCAGACAGGATGAAGACCCAATATGACCATAAGACAACTAAAAAGGAATATCAAGTAGGAGACCGGGTCTACTTGTACAATTTGCCATAGGTACCAAGCCAAAGAGTGCAAATTTCTTCCAAGTTGGTGGGGTGCTTTTGAAATTGTGGACAGAATCTCACCAGTCACCTACAGAATCCGCATCCCCAAGGGCAGTTTGACAGAGGGGGAAGACAAGTGGCTCCAAATAAACCGGCTAAAGAGTTGCCACCCCAGTCATACCGGACCTCTAGAAAAATTATTAAATATTCATTGATCACACCTGAGAAAATGGGTAAATTATCACTGACTGTAGGCGGGGAATATTGCCAATTGTTAGAGAATGCAAGTGTCGTTCCCACTGCTGAGATCCCCGAAGATGTGTGGGTACAGTAGTGGGACAATTTTCATAACCGTGTTGTGTTTTGTCTTCTAGTATTGGCACTAAATCCCAAGAATCACCAAGGAGAACCACTCGGGACCAGGAGGAAAAACCCAAGGAATCCAGAGTATCGTCCCATCCCGAACCGGCGAGGATAGTGTGTCGCCTCAATTGCTGACGGGAGAAGCATCTGAGTGTCTCCACATGGACAGAAAAGAACATCCCACTCGCCCGACTCCCCCTTGACTGGAAGTCAAAACGAAGTTGGGAGGAGAATTTGTGGCATGTATTGACCCACTTTGCGATACTATGCGGCCTCACTCTGCTATCTATGGCACGAGAAACAGTAAAATGGCGGCAAACCCCTTTTGCGTGCCAAAACCTCGAAAACCATGTTTTTCAACACACAAAAACATGGCTGCACAACCTGCCACCCAGGGTGCATGTATGGTGGACCAGAGCACACGCTGCAGAAAAAGTGCCGGTGGGCTCCATGACAAGTAAACATAGAGTGCAGAGGGAGAAGCAGTGCTTTGCAAGTGAAAATCCAAAATTTGCCTGTAAATGACATGCTGATGAAACTTCAAATGCCTGTACATAACATTTTCCAACACTCAAAATCTTGCTTGGCAGCAAAATTCACTTACTCTAATGAAGCACTGTGAATTTACAAGGTACTGAAATGTTAAGAGCAAAACACCTTCTCAGCAAAACCGGATTGCCTGTCAAAAATATTTGTGCAGCCACACTGGGCTACCTGTGAGTGACAGCCCCTGTCAAATGGGCTCTCCTGATTAAACTTTAAGGTTGTCTAAACTAAAGGTCTGCCAGATTAGCAAATATAAAAGGACTGTTGCTGAAAGGAACACAGATCTCAGTTGTTTTGATCCCACAGGTTAAATCTAGAATGTACATTTTATATGTTATCTGATGCAACAAGTTTGTTTTATGCTGGATTTCAGGTTAAGAAATTAAGAATTAACCTAGGCTGGCTTGGCCTGCAAGGGGTTGACAAACAGTTTTCCACCCAATGGGAGGGCATTGCTCTCAGCAGGGACTAAACAATGGCAGATTCTCCAGGCCAGGAAATGGACATGTGAAGAGGTCATAAACTAGGCTTGCAGAAGGACATCCCAAAGGTGGGGGGCTGCTCCTTGCCTCTAGAGACGACAGACAAAAGGCTGACCATTTGCTGCTAAAGAATATGCATTGACATTTTTTTTAGAGATTTACAACTCGCTATCAGAAGTGGTAAAAAATATAAAACGGGCAGATTTGTTAATCTAATTTTTGGCCCTACATTTGAAAAGCTGGTGGAACTGTGTAGCATATTCTGAACAGGAATGGCAATATATGTGGTTTTATGGGAACTGTATTTATGCTAGAATTGCTAAACTGTGCACACACATAAGCGATAAACTACGCCTACATTAACCGACAAGAACACTGAGATCAAGCACCGACATCCGCCTGAAACCAAAACCCTAGAACAGAAGAAAACTCAGAGGATCCTCTTTCTCTCATCAGGTACCGAAAACCTGGAATGACCTACCTAAGAATATACGGAACAAAACAAACCAACTAGCATGCTGGATGCTGGAAACTCCACAAATCATGGATCTTCACAGCGTAACCACAACAGCGACGCACTAGAATGCCCACCCCATTAAAACAACAACGAAAATAACACCAACATCGGCCACTCTCAAATGGACAAACACTGAACCCAAAGAACCGACCACACGACAGACCATAAGATATCATGGGAAATAGCCACAAAAGAAGCCCTCCAGAGACTGATCACATACTCAGACCCAGACGAAAGCCCTAAATGACTCATCTACTCCCCCCGGACGTACCATATCCAAACCGGCACACACATTAGATTGAAAGTTTGAGGAGTCCGCCACACCAGCCCAGCACCCAAGGAGGAGAATAGCCACCCATCCCACATTAATCAATCCATCGGCATTAGAACGCCTACAGAGCTGGCTAGAATAGAATGGCGAGGAGCAATCATAACACTTACAAAGAGTGTTAGAACAGCACAGGGACACCCCACACAAACCAAAACCCTGCCAGACGTAGCCCATCTGCCCACCCGGATGAAATTGGGACGATTGGAGAGTGCCACACTCGGACAGATTTCTGAACTTCTGGTAACCTTCATACAACCGACTAACAAAAAACTCAGCATTTCTGCAGACTTACCTCACTCAAAATCTCACCCAACCATCCCTCACACAACAACCCGCATGCTCATCACAACACCGCGACAACACATAAGCAACACCAACAGCACACAAGGACTGACATCGATCCACTACTCGCACCGAAGCTCAGCACCCTGTGTATACCAAGTTGAAGCTGCCAACAGAACACCACTCCTCTCACTATCCTACTCCCACTTCACCTACTAACCCATCCCACCTTCTCATTTGCAGATTTACCAGAGCGCCTGGGGACCAAATCCATTGGTGATGGTGCACGGTACAAATACCTTTAACATTTAACATTTAACTTTTAACATTACTATGGTAACTGCACATATTTGTGGAAATTTCGCAAAATTTTGGAAAATGTTTTCAGGGCGAAATGGACAAAATGCTGCAGAAAGACGAAACAAGTTCTCTCATCTGTGGGATTTTGATGAACAGATACTCCATAAAATATGTAATCCTTGTATGTGATTTTCATAGAGGTTGCAAATATATAAATATGTATTTTGGACAAAATTTGATTTTGATACTAGCGGCTAGGGGAGGTTTCTAAGTATTGTAAAAATAAAACCATAAACCTGACATCATCTGTCTTTGATCCAATCACCCGGATACAAGGCGGAGATGAGGCTTTGATCCAATTCCATTTCAAAGGGGCAAGTTTAGTTAAGCCGACTCATACACCCATTTTTTGATGTCATTTGACAGGATCAATAGGGACATCTGACAACACATACACACACTCTCTCTTCTGATTCCAGCGAAGCATTTTGATCCAGCATTCAACATCCAGCCTTCAACATCCTTCTAGATCCAGATGCCAACTACCAGGCCAAGCAGTAGCTGAACCATTTTCAGCTACGCCTCAATCCTCAACTAATCCTCACAACTCAGTGAAGCGCTGTGGTAGGGGGAAGTATCCTGAAACTATCTGGCTTGCTACCATAAATGCTTGCCTGCTGAACTCACCATCCCGCTGATCTGAAATATCCAGAAACAAGAATGGCAGATCCTGTGCAGTTCCGGCAACTGGCCTAGCTTATGTGCTGTCCGTTCCTGATAGATCGACCCAATTGACCAGAATTTTGACGGTCCAAAATTCTCAAATCCCATTGGATTGTGAGTATTAACAGGACGCTAGAGAACTATTGTATACCTAGCCTTATCTTGTTCCACCCTAATCTCTGAACTATCATTATTTTCATAACCAGTAACAGTGTCAAAATCTTTAGTGCTATCCTATCCTGTCTATTTGCTAAAAAGTAATTTTCATAGTCATTTTTATTTGTGTAACGCGTATCCATAAATCCGACTTTGAGTGTTTGGACTGGTTCCACCGGGGAAGGCGCTGGGGATCTGTTACTGAAGTCATGAATCAGTCTCAGAGCTTACTTCGTCCGAACCTGGTTGTCTAGTTTGCATGCTCTAGCCTGGAGTAAGAGCATAATCCATATTTTCTGGTTTTAAACTGAAGTCCTTGTCCAAATTCACATCTTTATTTTTGAAAAACACCTCTCACTAAAACCTCTATATCTCCCTCAGTTTTAAAGATAGAAACAAAACTCCCACTGATACCTAACATCCTTAGCTATCTCCACAACTAAAAACCGCATCGCAGTGTATTTGACCTGTTTTTCTTCAATATCACATTGTGAATGTTTCCAGCGAATTTGCAATTTCAGCCAAAGTATGCGTGTCTTTTGCCCATTTCAAAGTGATTTTTCCATCACATCCTGATCTGAAGTATATCTTGTGGTTCATATTATGCATGTTAGGACCTGATTAGTGTTGCTTTCTTTAGAATTTGTCTCCATTTTAGCATTTTGACCATTTGGAGTATTTCACCAAGCCATTTCAACTGTCAATTCAAAGTGTAATTTGCCAAAATAAGGTTTTCTCTCTTGTGTGGGAGAGAGGATTGCCTATAACTCTAGATATTGTATTCCATTCCCGAAAACCTGCTGATTACTCACATTGGTGTAGGATTGCTCATTTGTATTTATACAAAACTTTGCAGGGTGAACATTAACCTAAACACTACCTGTGTGCAAAACAAGACTGTTCTTTTTCTCTGTGTTTTCTACTTTGCCTCCTTATAAGTAAATTCAGTTGCTTTGCTTATTTCTGAATTGCATTGTCACCCTTTGGGCGATCACTGCCGCATATACATATCTGTAGTAAACCTATGTGTGATTTGATTAAAATAAATAAATAAATACATATTTACCTTTGCAAACTAGCCTGATTCCTGGTTCAGTGTGATCTGGGGGGTATTTTGAGAAGGGTGTGATATGAGTGGTACATCATTCAGAATATTGAACTTATTGACAAAAATAAATAAGGGTTTCATTTGCATACTACTTGCTAGGCGAGACTTGGGTGTGTGCCTGATTGAAATCCCTTACAGCACCCTTTAGCAGGTCATCCAACAGCGACAATAGAGCAGTTGTGGTGCCAAACTTTTGATGAAAACCTGATCGTATAGGGTCTAACAATATAGGGTCTTTCCACATACTCCTGCTCAGTGGTCGAAGTGTACGAAAAGAAGTAGTGGAACTATGTTCCCTGCTGGCCTTCACCCACTCCACACAAACCCCATCATCACGACCCCTTCCACACACAATACACACCACCAAACACTTGCACCTGCTGTTAAAGGGAACATTCAGTGCAGTGCACTGAAAGGGCAAGTTTCAACTTCTTCCTACACTTTTATTTTAAAACGAAACCATTCCGGAACGGTTTCTTTTTGAAATAAAAGTATAGGAGCTGTAAAAGGTAATTTAAAAAAGTAGAGGAGCACCGCTGCCGACCGCTTCCGCTCACTTCGACCACTGCTCCTGCTGCTTTGATGTGACAACTTCCTTTTTTTTAGACCTTTATTTTTGTTGGCAAAGGCATTTAGCATTCACATATATCAGAGCAATCTAAAAATTTGGTACATGTGTAGGTGGTTACAAAAGCATACAAAAAACCCTTAAGACAACAGCAGTTGGGGAATGAGATGTCATGGAGCATCAGGTTCTACAGCACTTAACAGAGAAGTTTGGGAGGAATCGTTCACAGTGGAGGTATCGTCCAAACTGTTCAGGTAGCTGTTAAAGGTGGACCATATATTTTTGGGGCGGGAGGGAACTGGGATCATACCAAGGAACTCATCTTCACAATTTCGGGACCACGTGAGTAAATTTAACCATTTCTGGAATAAGGGGAGGGTGGAGCTCTTCCAATTCAGTAAAATACATTTCTTGGCTACCACACAGCTTACATTCAGGAACTTAGCCATACTTTTAGCCCCATCGGTCTGCCACACCCCGAACAGAACTTCCAACGGGTCGGGATCAACCGCAGAATCAGTGATTACAGATAGTGTTTCCAGGATCTTGCCCCAGAATGCAGCTAGCCCCGGGCAGTCCCAGAACATGTGTAGATGGCCAGCACCATCCGCGCCGCAGCAAGGACAGAGCTGTGGGTCAGAACGTACAAACCCAGAGATCCTGTGCGGGGTGTAGTACAGTCTGTTCAGTAATTTATACTGTATGGTTCTATAGCAAAAGTTTAGGGAAACCCTGTTGGTATGAGAGCACATCTTCTCCTACAGATGGTCAGTAAGTTCCAACTCTAGCTCGGACGCCCAGTCTTCCCGGGCCCTGGAGGGCCAGGGGGCAGCGGTCAGTAAGAGCTTGTATAGTGAGGAAACCACCCCATGAGCACCGCCCAAATTGGCGATGTAGGCAATCCCAGGGGAGTCCGGGGGTTCATTGGGGAAGTCAGGCCATGCGGCGTGGAGTCTGTAAAACTGCAGAATTTCCAGGGCGGAACCCGAGTGACCCGACTTCCACATTTGTGGCATTTTGAACTGCCCATCTGGTTAGAAATCAGGTAGAGCGAGGTACCCCAGGGCCTTCCAATGTCGCACCAGGGCGTTATCGTATGTGGGTTCCAGCCCGGGAAAATCGCCAGGCGGGGTGCCACTTGTAGTATGGGTGTTGTTCGGTGCAAGTTTCAAATATCCGACCCCAGGCTTGTACAGTGGCTCATACTGGGTCAATAGGCGAGTCTGGTTCGTACCGCTGATGTAGAATTAAGGACATTGGTGCCTGCTGCCGCCAGAGTTTCCAGCTTGACATGGGTACGGGATGGGGGCCCAGGATACCAGTAGGAAGCAAATTGTGCCTTTGCTGCGATCCAGTACCGCAGCATATTAGGGGCAGTGAAACCCCCTCTATCGTAAGGGAGTGTCATGTAAGACAATTTTTTATGCACAGCCCCAGAGTGCCACAAGAATTGACCACACAGTTTGTGTAGGTTTGTGAAGTATCTCTTACCGGGCCAGATAGGTAGATTACTGAATACGTGTATCAACTTGGGGAGTAATATCATCTTCACCAGTGAGAGTCTCCCGGCTAGTGATAGTGGAAGGGTGCGCTAGTGCACCATTTTGGGTTCGGCTTGCTCTGCCGCGGCCAAGTAGTTGTCTGCTCGCAATGTGTCTTTGGACAGGGACACCGGACTCCAAGATACTTGATCCCGTCAGGGGACCAGCGGAGCGGGTATTCGGTGGCGGGCTGCGACGTGGAGCTGGTGAGGGCGAAGATCTTGGATTTGGTATAATTTATAGAGAACCCAGAGTGTGTGCCTATACGGGTGATATCGTGTAAGACTGGGTCAAGATGGACAGCAGGGTCTCTTATGAACAATAGCACGTCATCCGCATAGAGCGAAATAATTTCAGGGGTGTCTATCAGCCGTATCCCATTACTTGAGTGTCGCTTCCTGACATAGTCCGCCATTGGCTTTATTGCCAGGGCGAATAGGATCGGGGAGAACGGGCAACCTTGTTGGGTGCCTCTGAAGAGAGGGATTAGGCCCGACGTCTGGGAGTTAATTTGAACCCTGGCCACCGGGGATGTGTACAATAACCTAATATATGCAATCATATTAGGCCCTATACCCATAGCTTCCAGTACCAGCCACATATACTTCCATGACACCATATCGAATGCCTTCTGGGCATCTAGTGCGACCGCGACTGCCCTTGCACCCTGGTCAATTTGTGACATGACATTAAGCAACCTTCTAATGTTATGGGATGTGGATCTTCCAGGCACGAAGCCTGACTGGTCGTCATGGACCATATATGACATGACTGGGGGGAACCGATTGGCAATTACCTTGGTGAAGATTTTAGTGTCCAAGTACATAAGAGAGAGGGGCCTATATGATCCGCACTCGTCGTTGGGCTTACCGGGTTTGAGTAGGACCGTTATGACGGCCTCGCGCAATGTTGGGGGAAGGGACCCTAGCCGGAGTGACTCGTTCAATACTTCAATTAATTTGGCGGCTAGTATAGCCATGTGTTCCTGGTAGAATTCTGCCGTCAGCCCGTCAGGACCCGGTGCCTTTCCCTTAGGAAGCTTGGATATGGCCTCGACTATTTCATTCAGTAGGATGGGGGAGTCTAGTTGGTCTCTGGTTGCGGGGGAGATATAGGTCATGGGTATCTGCTCGAGGAGGACTCGCACATGAGAATCACTGTGCTCGGGGGGTTGAGAATATAATTCCGAGTAGAAGTCCGTGAAGACTTCCAGGATCTGCTGGTCGGACCACCGTACTACCCCCAGGCCATCCTTAACACAAGTGATCTGAGCTTGGCCCCAATCTCCCCTAGCCAAGGCGGCCAGTGTTTTACCAGGTCTATCCACTTCTCCATATTTCCGCGCAGCTTGTGGACGGCTGAAGTATTGGACTTCCCTAATGGCCTGTTCATTAAAGAATTGGAGTTCTTCACTAATTTGGTAAAGAGTAGTAGGGTCAGCAGACGTCGGGTGCGCCCTCTCTAATTCACGTAGTTTGGCTTTGGAGCGGTCAAGGGCTGCTCTTATAGTTTTGTGGACTCCCGCCTCCCTAGATATGGACATTCCTCTAATAAAGGCTTTGAAAGCATCCCATAAGACTCCCAAGGAGGTGGACTGGGGTGTATTGAGCTAAAAATAGGACTGGATGTCGACAAGAATGTCTGCCTTAAATACGATATCTTGTAGGGCGGAAGACTTGAATCGCCATGTGTTGATGGTAGGAGCAGATGCTCCCAGTTCTAGGGATAACACGATCGGTGAGTGATCCGATAGGGTGCGAGCCAGTATTTGTGTATCCACCACTCTCCCCATCATCGTGCTTGACAGAAGGAAGATGCCGATTCTGGACGAGCTGTCGTGTACTGAGGAGTAGTGAGTGTACTCACGTGTTTGTGGATGCAGTGTGCGCCATGCGTCTTGAATGTCAAGTGTGCGCTAGGAGTCTACGTGCCGCGCTGGACAGTGGTCTGGGAGCTGTGCCTGATCTGTCCAGTGTGATGTCTAATATGAAATTCATGCCCCCCCCAGATGATCTGCACCCCTACATAGCCGAGCAATATAGATACCACCTGGTCGACAAAGTCGGGGGAGTCCATGTTGGGGCCATAGGTATTCACCAATAAGTATTCTCTGTTGGCTATTGAACAGTGCAATATGATGTATCTTCCCTCCGGGTCAATATGGCTCTTGTGGAGTAAAAACTTAAGTGACTTGTGAATCATTGTCAACACCCCCCTTGCTCGAGTTGAGTATGAGGTGAAATATCTGTGGGGTCCCCACGATGGTGCCATACATCTAGTCAGAGGGCCAGTGGAGTGTGTTTCCTGTAATAGTAATATTTTGCAGCCGTGTCTGTTAGTGTAGGACATGATCTTACGATCCTTGGTGTAGTTACTTAAGCCCCGAATGGACAGGACATCACTGTTGTAGGCATTTTAAGAGATTAGGGAACATCCCAACACTGTCGCTGTAAATTACATGTAGGGCGGGATACGCCCCTATGTGGGTGCCCCGATGTCGTGTGGTCTGCCAGTCTGCCTCTGCCTTTTGAAATAATGTTTCCCCAGTCCCCAACATTACCTCCCCCCACCCTCACTGCCCACCCGCAAACTTGCAGTGTAGATCCCCCCACCCCAGGTGCAGTTGACACCAATTAAACCGACTCTTACTGGGTGTTAGAGGTCGGAGGGCAAGATCCAATGGGGATATGCCCCTTTCAGAGCCCAACAGGGGCCAACAAGCAATAACATCCAACAAAACATAAGCATTGAAATTTCAGTGAGGTGTGCTGTTGCTGTGCGGTCGGCAATTTGAGCGTCATGTAGGACAGCGTGAGCTGTCAGAGCAAGGTTTCTGTGGTAAACGGACCCTATGTCAGGCCCCTAAAGCCAGTAGGTTGTTAAAGGTAAGATGGCACTGAAGAAATATTTGGGGCTCTTGGCCAGCTCCATGCCCTAGAAGGAAAAAGGGGATCAATATCCATAGTACAAGGGCTGAGCCACAGCCAGGATGCCTGTGATAGGGGCCGAGTTTGCTGAGTTTGCAGTACAACATTACCATTGTCACATTCAGAATCAAGGATTACTAGATGGGTTGGGCCACATAGGGCTAGGTCGGGAGCCATGTTTGCTGAGTGAGCAATACTACCCTGCCATCGACACATTACACCTCAGGGGTCAGCGAGTAGGATGAGGCTCCTCGAGCTAGGCAGCTCATAGTGAATTGTCATTGGCACGATTGCCTCCTGGGTTATGAAGTGGTATTTGCAACTCGATGAATTTCACCGCTTTGTCTGGGACAGTGAAGAAGTATAATTTGCCATTGTGGGTGAGTTTGAGTCGCGCCGGGAAAAGTATGGCATTTAGGACGTTGTGCTCCATGAGCAATTTCTTGACGCCGAGGAATTGACACCTCTCTTGTTATACCGCAATCGAGAAGTCCGGGAAAATTCTAATGGTGTGGGCCTCAAGGCGTAGGTCTTCCTTTCTCACTTGACAGGCGGAGGATGAGGTCCCTGTTCCGGTAATTAAGAATTGTTGCCATGATGGGCCTGGGGATATCGCCCGGCTTAGGTCGTGGTGATAGGGCCTGGTGAGCCTGCCCTACAGTGAAATACGGTGAGAGGTCCGGGTTATCCAGCAGGTCTTTGATTCGTTTTTCTACTGCGTCTTCCATCTGCCCTTTGAGGGCATTCTCGGGAACCCCAATAATGCGCAGGTTGTTTTCGGCTTCAGTAATCCTAGACCCCGCCTGGTCAACACAAGTTTTTAGTGAGGCAACGTTTGTGTTGATGTCGTCCAACTTTTAATGAAAAGACACAAAGTTTTTGGCCATTGTCTCCATCACTGTAGTAAGGTCTGGCGCAGCAATCCCAGGATGCGGATCCGACTCAGGCTCCTCTTGTAGAGATGACATGTGGCCCACCTCAGCCCTCGGGACCGCTTTAGTAAACCTGTCCATAGTACCCCCCTTGGCGGCTCCCTTGGACCGGCTCGACATGTTAGAGGAAGCCGAGGTATGATAGGGCCCACTGAAGGAGCAGCTGGTAGTGTGGAGGATGTAGGCCTCAGAGAGATTAAAGGCTATCAGGCAATGTCCCAGTGGCGGCAGGATACACAGGCCGCGGCGAGGGCAGACAGTGGTAGTGAAGGTGCAGCCAAATGCGCGGCAAGGGTCGCCCAGGGGCAGCCAGTGGAAGTTGTAAAATGACGGGTACTGCCAATAGGCAGATGGTGCAGCAATAGGTGTGGCGTACTGTCCCCTTCACTGTACAGGCCACATAGGTGGGTCAGCAGAGTCAGGTAGGGACTTTAGTTGTCAGCACCAAAGTACTTCAGGAGGGGGGCGGGAGTTACTCACTCCTCGCATGTAGGTACCAGATGGTGAGAGGCCATGCATGGCAAAGGGCCGCCGCATGAACCAAAGTCACTTAGGGCCAATGGACATGCGGTCTTGACAGGGAGAGTAAGCCTGCATAGGTTTACATTTCAGTTTTTAATCCGCCATGTAGAAAAGCAAGAGGGTCACCTAAACTGGCCCGGGGGGGCCAATGTCAATGATGCAGGATGGGAACCGGGCCAGCGAGGCCGGCAGCGCCCCCAGACAACCGCAGCCATAGGCAGCAGCTGGAGGCGAGACTCTGTGCACCTCCCCCCGCTCCTCACCTGGTTTGCCGCGTGGGTGGCGTGAGCAGCAGAGTCGTCCCGCCTGGGAAACAGCAGGGCTCCAGCCTGCGGGTAAGGTGTCATCTCCAGTAGGTGGGAGCAGTCTCACAGCGCAGTGAGGGCGAGCCACGCTCCGGCGCAGACCCCCGCAGTGGCCCAGCCCGCGCAGCCATCCGCTTCACATGGGACCCCTGCGGAAAGGGGGAGTAGAATCACTGCAGTATGGTCGGGCCTCCTTCCTCCACAGATGCTTCAGGAGGAGGGAATCTGGGGGTGCCTCCTCGCAGTCTCAGCATGGGAGCGGGACAGAGGAGCCAGGCAAGTGAGGTGGGGGAAGCCAGGAGTCAGGCGGGCGCAGGTGCCGGGGAGCACACACGGCCCACTGCCGCCACAGGTGCCACCGCTGGGCCTCTGGATGTCAGATCGGGGCCAAATTTACAGGATGCAGCCCAGTGGTATAGTTAGCTGTTCGGCGATGCGATGACAATATTAAGTGTGGCAGTCCGCAGATGTGGACGGATCAGTGCCGAAGCCGCACAGAGCTGGTAAGCTAGGCAGCCATCTTGGGCTGCTCAACAGCGCCACCCCCGATATGACAACTTTCTTGAACAATTTACCAGGATATGGGGATCCTTAAAATGGCCAGTAATTTTGGAATTTCTCAAGAGCCAAGTTGGATTTCTTCAAGAGTGATGTGACATGGATATTTTCAACACCAATTGTACTGAACCGGATAAAAGTGATTTATTCACAAACTGCACCATGAATGTTGAGATTTCAAAGGCTAATCATTTTGCCACACACGCTGCTAGAGGGAAAAGAGTGTTATTGGTTGGCTTTAGCCCTCCTAATAAAGACTGAATGGGCTTCTCAGAAGCTGGTGAAAGTTCAAACATGGGGACATGATGGAAATTGCTTGCATCCCCCCTGATGGAGGCACGGTGGTGGCACTCCTTAAAGCAGTTATCTGAGATTGGTTAGAACAGATGTTTTCCTGGATAAGCTTGAATTTACTTTTAAAGAATATGTTGAAAGCATTGGACTTCTCCAAAGAAGGTTCAAAGTGAAGGGAGACACAAGTTGGGTGACAAAAGTTAGAAATAATGGAGAACAATTCTCTAGACTGATTACTAGCACCCAAAATATTCTTATGTCGGAAGTCTGATTTTGCTCTGAAAATTGCCACTTTATAAACTTTCAGGCCAGATTATACCTTAATGACCAGGGTAGTGGTTCTATGTTTCCTCCATCTCTGTTCAAGAGCTCTTAAATGTTTACGCAGCGGGATTAAACTCTCAGAAAACCAGGATTTTGATGATTTAATACACTTACTTGATTTGAAGAGGGTTGCACCGGAGCGCTGTGTGATGCACCCCTTCTCTGTATGTGTCTCAATCAATGTCTCTTTCTATGTGGATGGGAGCTTACAGTTTGCAAGAGCCATCTCAACCTTTGCTGAGATTTACACACCAGAGAAAAAAACAGATATGTTTGGGGAGGGACTGTGTTTTTTTGCAAAAGAAACCATTAAAACAAACACATTTTTTAATTGTACTTAGATTGTAAACTGACTCTTTTTAAAATAATTTTAAGATGCCAATTTCTAATGATCCCTTCCAGTATATATTGTAGTCACAATAAGAATGTTACACTTGTCTTATTGAGCAACAAAACTACATTATCAAAATCTAGAATAAATGTGATGAGACATGCTATGCTGGAAAGCATAGAATCAGAATTTTGGGGCGGTGCTCATAGGGGGTGATGTGGGAGAGGGAGACGGTTGAGATAGAAGGAGCAGTGAAGTGACATGGAGGCTGGTGGTGCCGATTGTGGGCAATTCTTACAATAAATATATATTCTGGCAAATCTTACTGGCCATGGTGGCCCCTCCTTCATTGGCAATGACTGGACCCAGTCCCACCGCTGAGGATCTATGATCGGTAGTGTTGAGAGAGCCATCCATGTTGCTCCGGGTTGCACCCGTGTGTGCTGCGATGCATGATGGTGCAAAAGATGCCCTTTTTGGCTTAGGGTCAAAAGAAAAAACTCACACATTGGGATGAGGAGCGTAGTGTGTCAAAGTAATATTTGGGAAACTATGAGCGAGAGCTTGCAGCAAACCAATGACCACACTTGAGGAAAGAACCTCAATAACGGTACAATGTCCCCAGAAAAATACCATCCACGGACCAAATCTGTGTTTTTCTTCACGGTCCTGGCAACAGCCTCGGCATCTAACGAGACATTAAATCCTTGAATAAAAAGCATGATAGTGTTGAATTGAACTAAGTTACCAGAGTGAGGCAAAACTCGGCATTCATACAAAGAGTCTAGGGCAGGTGCATGTGCAATGGAAAAAAAGGCTCCTGAACAGACAGAAGGATCATCAATCATCAAGGCCATTGTGACGAGGTAGAGTACCGTCAACAATAAATAATGCAAAACAATGCTCCACCAGTTACATTTCCCCCATTACTAGGGGATCCCTGATTCTAGAGAAAACGTGCAAAAAATCATTTTAGCACCATGCCAATGCTCTCAGCTGGACAAGCTAAGACATTGAGAGAAAGAAATATTTACTTATGCATTGCCTGGGAACTGCCGGACAAGAAAAAATATATGACCTACTGGATCACCCGCAAGAAGAGTCAGTCAACTTGAATGAGTATGAGCAATACATTGGTAAGCTAGAAAGGCATTATGAAACAAAGATTAGCATAATGTTCGAAAGTTACCACTTTGGCAAACATTCACAGGAAGAAGGAGAGAAAGTGGAACAGTTAATTACAGCCCCCAGCGGGTTGGGTAGGACATATAACTGATACACAGACAGATGAGAGATTGCAAGATCAACAAAGTGAGAAAACATATATGGCCAACAATGGAATCGTCATTAAATGAGGTCATTTGGATAGTTAAGGAAGTATAACACCCCAATAAAAGCTTGGAGAAAAGCCACTAAGAATCGCCAATGGTATCAGGAAAAAAAGGAGAATCAACTGCAGACGCAAACACAGCTAAAAAAAAAGATACAAACCAGAACCATGAGATCTAGCCCAGGGAGAATATTTTACCTGGCAACATGCCATACCAAACTAGGAATAGTGCAGAACCAGGCCTTTAATCACCAGAGATTTTACAGATGTCATGCCCTGTGACACATAGCAAGTAGTCCTAGTCCAGTGTGTCCACCCATGAACATTATCTGTAACAAGGACACCTGGAAAGGTGTTGCGGATCCAATGATGTGTCAACTTTGTAGTGGAATTGAGTGAGGAGCCAGAGGAACAATTTTCACAGTAGGCAAGGAGGATGAGGAACTAGACAGGCTATAGAGCACAGTGTACATAAAGCAAATGTTGGTTTTGATGATGATCGACTCAGGGGCAAAATACACATTGCTGCCAAAAAATAACTTCAATTCAACATTTAAGGGCAAACCACCAATGAGATAGATATAAAGCCGTTGGCATAAACAGGGCTCAATATACATATTTTGGAATGGTTTGTAGAGGCTCTGACATTCAAGGGGAGACCTGCCTCAGGAAAACTCTATGTCATGAGTAATGGACCCACTCCTCTTCTCAACTGGATGCACCAGAAGAAATTGGACATACAGCTAAATCCAAATACAGAAGAAATGGTACTAAGCTTAGAAGAAAAGAATGACATGAAGATGTTTAAGGAAGAAATGGGATGCCTTAAAGGTTTTGTGCATCAAATCAGATTATGGTCTGGATCAGCTGCAAGGGTTCGAAAGTTAAGGAACAGACCACTATCAATTAGGAAAAAAGTAAAAGGTGAACATGACAAATTAGAAAGACAAGGAATTATTGACATCTGAGTGTGTCTCCTATGACTGTGGTAGTAAAACTCCTGTGCAAATTACCACTGTAAATCGACTTGAGTGTGCTAAATCAATGCATCATACCGGGCCAATTCACTTTCCTAACAAAATAGTGAAAAAGGAATTTTGTTGGCCACCTTGGATGTAGTGTCATTGTACACTTCTATTGAACATGATGTGGGTCTTGGACCTTGCACATTCTTCCTAGATACTAGGTCTCTAAACTACCTCAGCCATACAAAAATGATAATGGAAACTATTGTGTTTTGTTTAAATCATAATGATTTATATTCAATGATTCCTACTATCACCAATTGAGAGGAACAGTGATGGGGCTAACTTTGCCCCTGAATGTGAATCTGCCAATGGGATGGTGGGAACAAAGGTTTGTTTGGTCTTCTCAAAATCATATTTTCACAGATAAGATTTTTGGTTGGTTTTGCTTTATTGTTGGAATTGTCATGGATTTGTCATTTGGAAGGGAGATGAGGGTGACTGGCTGGATTTTGTGAAGATTCTTAATTTGTATTATTTCAATTTATGGTTTACCGAATTCCACAGCACTACCGATTTGGTGTTTCTTGATGGACAGGTCAGTATCTGTCCCAGCGGTTTGCAAACTGCTGTGTATCATATGCCCACCAGTTCTAATCAACTATTATTTGCCACCAGCAGCCATCCTGTTACTTGTATTAACAGCATTCCTTTTGGCAAAGTCATGGGTTTTAGCCAACATTTTTTGGATTGGGGTAACTTTGATATAGAATGCTCAGTGGCTTTTTCAAGCTTCGTATGAGGTAATTCCAAAAAGGCAATTGAGAGAGCTTTTCTCAGTGTTCCTGGCCTAAATTGTTACTAAGCATACCTACACAACATTTTACAGAAGCTGAGCAAGACAGACTTATTCCTAGTTATGGGACACAATCACACTTTGTTCGTGATATCCATTATTAAAATTGGTATATACTCAAAGCAGATAAGGGGTTGTCCTTGCTCTCCTTCCAAATAGCTGCTTCTCTTAAGGGCACACTTGTCTCAAGTTTTTTTACCTCCTGTGAAACCAGTCTCATGGTTTGCACATACCTTTATGGTTTTACTAAATCCCACAAAAGTAAGGTGTGTGAGTACGCTAATTCATTATCAACATTTATCATCTTCTGGTTGCCACTACAACATGCTGTAACATAAATTGTAATATGGACTTTGTTGTCTACATTCTCAGTTGTTCTTGTGGCAAGTGGTACATTGGCCGTACCACGTGCAAACTGAAGATAAGGATCTTGCAACATATTCATGCCATTAAGCATGGAGAGTTTTCCTACCTTATTGCAAAGCACTTTCATGAATGCCATAATGGATCATTGGATTGTTTTTCATTTTTTGGAGTTATTCATGTTATCAAGCAGCCTAGAGGAGATGATCGGACATTAAAGATGGGACAGCTTCAGAAAAGAACAATATTGGACTTCCAAACTAAAGCTTTTGTCTCGCACAATATTGATGAGGAATTGTATGCATTCATTGGGGTTTACAATGTTATTTTTCCTTTTTATTTGTTAACATGAGCTGCTCCTATTCATTGAAAAAACATTTTTTTCATTTGTTTTTTTTGGATGTTTTTTCCTATTTGTTTGGGGTGCTTTAGAATCTCTTCCTTGATAGTATTTTTGTTGCTGCAGTTTTGTATCATACATTTATATTATTTATATAGCCTTTCTAGCACCATATATTTAATTGGCCAACTATTGGGCAGTAATGTATGCTTTGTTGGATCATTGTGTTTCCATATTGCAGGGAGGTGAGGGGTCCTTGTCTTGTTATCAATGGCCTTATGGTTCAGGCACTATGCACTTTATTTCTGAGCATTCAATAACTGCCATGATAATTTGTGTGCAATATCTGGCATTTAAGGTGTTGCATTTGTATTTGTGCCCTGCCTTTGCAATTCTCATATTATTGCGAGGGTCTCCTTTATGTGTTTTTGGTATTGCATATATGTGGATGGTGTAATAACAGTATTGATTGATTTTGTGTTTTGATGTACTGTGTTTAAAAAATATTCCACTTTGGGATGAAAATTTGCATTTTGAACTTTAAATTGAATTTCATACTTTATTTGGCGCTTTCGCTTGTATATGCTTGTTTGCTAGTTCTGTTTCCCCAGACAATTTAATTTAGAGTATAGCTCTTCTGTTTAAAGATGGCCACTGTAGTTTGCCATCACTAGGCTATGGGAATAAACCAACAAGTCTGAACCATAGAGTTTTAAGCTAAACATAAATGCAATGATGTCTGCTTCATGCTTTGTGTGAACAAGTTCCCAGTAAGGGTGCGAAAAGCATTGCATGTTTTCCTCCCTTGTGATCAATAGACATGTTCCAAACTAAAACAAATTATGGACTTTGAATTTTGGTTCTGTGCTTTCATTTTGAAAACACATCAGAATGCGATCCCGACACAGTTTGTGCTTTCGGGTGTGATTATATATTGTTATTTGTAGAAGTAATTGTTACTAAGCTTGTACTGTATATGATATTTGAATATTTGTTTAGTTGTTTAGTGTATGTTTTATTTTTATTTATTTTTTGATTGTTAAATAAAGTATATGTATTTACAATGATGAAATGTACCTTGTTAATTGATATTGTTTTATATGTAAACTATGACACTTGAATGCTTCTGCTTTTTGTTGTAGATTTCTTTTTAAAATAGTGTGTGTATTTTTTTATTGCAATTTTATGGAGGAATTAGGCTTGTGTTTATTACATTTTAAGTTTGTTAATAAGTAGTCATTTTGTATTACAGACATATCTTATTCTTTGTTTTCCGATACATTGTAGATGTACGTGTAATGTACTTTCTAATGACTTCACATTTTATAGCTTGTTTTTATGTGTCAAAAGTGTTTGATTTCTGCTAATAAGGTATGCTTTTAAGTGTATGCGTGACTTAAGGTTATCATGATAATTGATTTTAATATAATAGCTTTTTCATTGTATTATTACAGTTTATTATGTTGTTACCTTAACTTTATTATGTCTTTGTTTATAAACTTTCAATTTGTGTTGGTTTAACCTTAACTCTTTTGTAAAAAAAAAAAAAAGTAAGATAATTACAACTTTTTTATGGTTGCCTGATTATTGGTTAAGGTTTTTGTTGTAATAATAGTGTGTGTGTATATGTGTGTGTGTGTTGTCATTTTCTGTGTTGTAAGAGCAGGTATCCTAGGATTGTTCCATCATGTGTTTTATAGGTGCATGTGTTGAAAGAGTGTCTTTTGAAGAAGAGTGTGTCGTAGAAGTGCTTGTGATATAAGCATGTGTTGTTAAATTTATTATTAAAGTCTATTATGTTGTTATCTTAACTTTATTATTTCAGATGTTCGTAGACTTTAAATTTGTGTTGGTTTGTAAATGAAAAGAAATGTAAGATATTTTTTTATGGTTGCCTGAGTATGGATTATAAGTGTGTGGTTTGTAATTTTCTGTGTTGTAAGAGCGTATGTTCTAAAATTGTACATCAGTGTGTCTGAAGGAACATGTTTTGTAGGTGCATGTGTTGTAGAACAGCTTGTGATATAAGCACGTGTTGTTTGAGCATGTGATCTAAGAAGATACATAGTAAGAGTTTGTGTTATTACTGTTCATATTCATAATGTGAATCTCACACATGTACTTGTAAGGTTTTAATATAAAATGTACCTCTATTCTGCTCATGCATTTATGCCTCCCATCTGAATGAAAGCTCTCATTCAAGTCAACTTTAGCTTTAATGTGCATTTTTAATGCGTGTGAGGGGCCTTTATTACTGTAAAAGTCATACGCTGTGCTACGTGATTAAGGCAAATGTAGGTACATTTGTGGTAGGAGTATACATTGCAAGAGTTTGTGTTGTAGGACAATGTGTTGTAGGAGCGCAGGTCAAAGGGTCTTGTGTCCTAGTAGCATGTGTCGTAGCAGTATGTATGTAGCAGGAGGACATGTATTTGTTTATTTAATATTTATACGGTGTGCTATACAGAAAAAGGTGTTTCCAGGTGCCACAAGACAGAAGAGCGGGTTAACAGGGGAGATACAAAACAACAGGTCCTTCTAGGCCTTGTGACATTCGGATTGTGCAAGTGCAGTAACAAGAAGTGCAGGGGGAGGGGAGTGGTGAAGGGGGGTGGTAAGTGATGTTCATGGGAGAGGGATGTAAATGCCGGGGGGAGAATGAGGAAATGGCCCAGGGGAGCGGCAAGTGCTGTGGGGACACCAGGGTGGGGCAATTGCCAGGGGCTGCTGGGGACGGACAACTGTCTAAATGTGAGGGCGGTGGGTGGACCAGCCTTAGGAGGGATGCCAAACCCATCAGGCTAGTCAGGGAAGGAGGCCCGGAAGGCCATTGCTGGTTTGGGGGAGTGCTGTTAAAGACTGGTCGAGGAGGGCCTGGTGCCCTGTGAGACTCATAAGGGACCAAGACGCCAGTCACATTGGCAGATGGGACATTAGCAAGGGAGGGCGAGAGGGAAGGAAGTACAGAAGAGCAGGGTCTTGAGAAGCTACCGGAACTTAACAAGGTCCGGTTCTAGTCAGAGAGGGGCAGGGAGGCCATTCCACAGAGACCTGCCGAAGAGAGAGATCTACCCCCACTCTCTGCTTGGAAAAACATCTCCCCTCCTCCTTGTGTCCCAACCCCAGTGTTTCCCCCCCACTCTCCACACCACCCCTCCCCCACTCTCTCTCTTGCATTCTCTATGGTGCTCTCTGTCTCACCTATCTTCTCCAGCTGCTTTTCTATTGACTATCCAGTCCTTCTCACTAATTCTGGGAGGAAGAAGTTCAAAAGGGATATCCTGGTCTTGAACAAAGGCCTCCCTATCGCTGATACCTACACCAGCGCTTCCTCCAGAGAGACCCTCACTGACATCCTCTTTGTCGTTCCCTCTCCAGACCTATGGACCCTCCCTATGGTCTCTGTGCTCTCTCCTTTCTCCTTTTCACCCATTATTGGTGGCACCCAGTCGGAGGCCCTCCTGGCCCTCTTTCACTCCTCCAAGAACATCAGAAATGTTTATCTAAATGTCACCATCTTGGTCCAAGGCCCTCAGGCCAACCTCCTCCTATTTGATAGATGCTTCTGATGCCTTATCAACTTCCTTTCTTCTCCTACTGCCCTTCCTTTCTCTTCTCTGGCTGCTCTACCTCCCCATCCTCTGCCACATCTTCTGCACCCTCCACTGCTTCTCTGGCCACCCTGTTGCCTCCATTTTCTGCCACTTCTCTGACATCCTCCTCCTCCTTGGCTACCTTGCTCAACTCCTCCTTCCTCCTCTGCCCATACTCTGGCTCTCTCTACACTCTCTCTACTCTTCCTCTGGGAATACCCCGAACTGTATCCCACCAATGAAGTCTTCCAAAGATGGCAACCTGCTCCATATTGCCACTCTCAACACTTGCTCAGCTGTCAAACACTACCCTGACATCTGTCATCTCCTTGAAGAACAAAAGCTGGATGTTCTCGGTCTGACCGACACGTGGTTCATGGCCAGGTCTGTCATGAGTTTTGACACTCTCCTCCCTGATGGTTAGAAGATCCTCTCCGTGCCAGAACCAACCGTCCCGGGGGTTGTGTATCCTTGATCTTCCCAGAGTGGATCACTGCCTCTATCATTCCTATACAGGACTACTCATCATTTGAATGCCTGGTCTGCAAGCTCTCTCTCTCCTGGCCTCTCTCTCACTGTGGCCACTATCTACCAGCCCCTGGCCAGGTAAACCTCTCCCTCTATTATTGAGCAAACCTTGCCTCCTCCCTCCCTGCCTCTGTCTCTCAACTTCTCCTTCTCAGAGACCACAACATCCTACTGGATGTTTCCTGAGCTTCTTCTGGGCTCTTTTACAACCTCTGTGACCCTCTCTCTCTATTCACACCTCTGGCCTGACTCATTCTGCAGGGCACATCTTGGATGTTCTGATCTCCTCAGACCTCCTCCTCTTTAACCTTCACACTACTCCTCTCTCGGAGTGATCACTTTCTCCTTTCCTCTCATCTCTCTCTCTCTACCCCTCAGGCCAAGCCTACTCCAGCTCTTCCACCTAGCTCCTCGGTCATTCAGCCCATGAAGCATGTGTCAGTTGAGGTTTTACCACTACTTTCTCTCCTACTTCTGCACCTTTAGCTGACTCACACCCTGACACAGCCCTTTCTAATCTCCACTGCTCTATCTCTGACACTCTTGATGTACTTGCCCCTGTCATGAGGATCCGCCTGAAGCCCAAATCCAAGGGCAACTCTTGGTAGAACTCAGTCATTGTCACCCTTAAATGCAAGTGTAGGGTGCCTGAGAGGAAGTGGAGGGCAACAGCAAAACCCTCTGACAAACTGGCCTGCTGCCTTCTCCAAAGGCAATATAAACACTCTGTCCTTGCTAAGAATCGAGCGCACATCCAAGCCTGCGTCTCTGTGGCATCTAGAAACTTCGCCAAACTTTAAAATTTGCAGGGAGCTGGCTTATCCTGCTGCAGTCTACTTTGCCTGCACACCCCAGGCCCTCTGCATGCCCTGGCTTCTCATTTAATCACTAAAACTTAAGACATCCTGCCCACCCTCTCCTCCTCTCCAGCCTCCTCCTCCTCCTCTCCTTGACCTCCTGCGGTTGCCTCTCCTCCTTTCCACTGTTCATCCCTGATGACGTTTCTAGGCAACTCCGATCTATGAAAGTCTCGTCAAAACAGGTTCTTCCCTGCTCTTCCAAAACCATCAGGGACCACATTTACACCCTCGCTCCAGCCTTGGCCAATTTCTGCAATTACTCTTTAACCACTGGAACCTTCCCCTCCCCTCTGAAGCACTCCTTTGTGCAACCCCTTCTTAAGAAACCTTCTGCTGATCCCTCCTGTTCGGCCAACTATCACCCGATCTCCATTACACTGTTCCTGGGTAAACTCCTCAAAAAGCTGGTCATCTCCCAGCTTAATCTTCACACTGAATCTGTTGGCTGTCTCCATGGCCATCAGTCTGGCTTCAGAGCGGCCAGAAGCACTGAAACTACTCTCCTGAACATCCGTGAAGACCTGCTCTCAAACCTTGATTCTAACCTTCCTTCTGTCCTCATTCTACTCGACCTTTCCTCTGCCATCCTGCTCAACCGGCTCTGTGAAAACCTTGGTATCACTGATCAGGCCCTGGCCTGGATGACCTACTTTCTCACTAATCGACCCTCCAAGGTCCAACTGGGGTCCTTCCTCTCTATCTCTCTTTCTACCTCTGGTGTTCCCCATAGGTCTAATCTTTCTCCCTGGCTGTTCAACCAATACCTGGCAACTCTTGCCCACAGCATATCCACCCTCTGTTCCAACTTCCAGCGCAATGTGGATGACACTCAGCTCTCCTTCAGGCTCTCCTCAGCTGCCTCTTCTCTTTCTCTCATCCCAGACTGTCTTTCTGCAGTTCAGGAGTGGTGTGCCACCAATGATCTCCATCTCAATGCCAGTAAGACTGAGATCCTCCACATCGGAACATAAGCTCCCCCATTTCTTCTCACTTTATGGCTGCCCACAATGGGCCCTCTTCCTTTTCCTAACTGCGAGGTTTAGAACCTCAGGGTCATCTTCGAACACACTCTCTTTCTCACCTCACATCAACAAGTCTGTAAGAAGTCAAACTACCAGCTGTACCTCCTCTGAGTTGTTCTCCCTTCCTCACTTTCCCCCAGAAGCTCACTTTTTTTAAATTTGGCATTATTATGGTTTACAATTTTGAAAACCTTTCACCAAAATGTTTACAAGTTTGTTATTGTCACATATAGCAGTTAAAGCAAAAGAAAACAATTTCATAAGAAAAATCAACAAGATTAATTAAAATTAATGCGAAATTCACTCAGAGTCTTATTATTCTGTTACACAATTACTTCTAGTTTTTTCTGAATTAAAAGGAAAACAATTTTGCCACTGCTAATATAAGATGTGTTTGTCCACCTTCGATTATCATCAACCACCAGTCCTCCGTAGGTCTGTCATGTTTCCTCAAAATTCCACCCATCTCCAATTCTCTTTCTGCCAAAAGCTCAGTGTTAGACGTAACTTCTACAAACAGAACAGAGTGGCAGTCTTTGACACGTTGTGAAGTTATTGGGTATTTCCGACAATATACCCCTCAAAAGTATGAAAGGACAGATTGAGGTGAGTATTGCCCGAAAATGAGTTACGCCCTGGTACATCGCTGGCTGCAAAGAAAATAACAAAAGTTAGCGAAGAACACACATCAGAGTATACCAAAAATAATAACAATAGTAATACTCACTAAAGAAGAGTCTAGAATGCCTGCCAAAGATATTGGGCCTCATTACGAGGTGGGAGGTAAGGGATTACCGGCACCGGTAAGGGCACCGGTGCCGGTAATCCCTTATCTCCCTACTACAAGTTCCCTTTGCGGGTCCTTCATTAAAGCCTGGTTTTTGCAGGCATTAAGGACGGGATCCGCAAAGGGACACTAGAGCTAATAACAGTACCGCAATTTGTGGTACCATTATTAGCGCCTTCCCCATTCCCATTGAGCCCTATGGGGGCTCAAATGGGAATGGGTAATGGCCCTGGTGAATGGGGAATTACCAGTCCCTCCGACCTCGGAATGGACCGGTAATTGCTCCATTCACCAGGGCGGAGTCGGAAGGGTTTTGGAGGCAGCCATGGAGCTAATAGCTCCTCGGCTACCTCCAACCTCATAATGAGGCCTATTGTGTATGGAAGTTGTAACCCTGGAAATATAACCAGAATTATAATCTAACAATTCACTATAAAACGGTAGTAAAAACACTAGAGTTCAGTACCAATCTTACCAGTGTTTAACAGAGCGATATTTCCTGGAGAATGTTCAGATATCCTTATTCTGTACTGTGGAGGTGAATTGAAATAGCAAAGTTCCGTAACAGACTATTCCCGACAGAACGGGGACACCTACAAGGGTCCTGAATTCCACCTAACACTGATGAAATGAGGATGCCTGTAACCAAGTCCTTAATCCAAGCAAGGTTCAAAGAAAGTTCTTGAAAAGTTCTGAGATACAATGTGACAGTTCGAGGAAAGACGAAAGCAATCCAATGGGAAAATCTGAGGTCGTAATCCGAAAGCAATAATGTCAAAACAGCATGCGAAGAAGTCCGTTAAACGTTACGGGTTGAAAATCCGTCGCTGTAGATGAGCCGAGGACACAGAAGAGAGCAGTCCAGATGCAGAAACAGGGTCGAGGTAAACAAGAGCAAAATGAGCAACAATGAAAACGCCACTAGAAACAATATTCAGAAGCAGCATTCTGAATCCTGGGCGGAGTCTTTAAGGCATCAGCTGACTTGACGCATGGCTTCTCACCATGCACTAACCAATGGTATAGGCTGCAAGTGTTTCCAAGACAACCCCCAGCATTCCCGGAACGAGATGCAGCGCGTAGGGGTTTTACCTTTACGAGACGGATTCCCACGCTGTGTGCTTGAAGCTTTATGTGATGTACACACAGGATTGGAGGAAGTGAGCGAGTACCTGACTTGCAAAGGTGAGCTGTGTGCACGAGAGTGTGAGCATGGTTCATTCCTGACACTCAGAACACCTCAAAATCAGATGGTGAATGGATTCAATCTCGTTTTCCTGGTGGCATAGTTTACAGATGGGTAGGATATTTGAACCTTTTCTCTCGCTCATCCGCAGAATCGAAGGAAATAAGTTCAGGTGCAAGCATAAACATTGCATCCTTAAGAGCGGGTTTGGAAATATTTATATAGCGTGGCAGCACATTCAATTTCTGGGGCATATGCCAAAACTCTTCATGGTGTTTATATAGATATAAAGATTCTAGTGTCTCTATCCAGTTATTTTCGTACTTTTTTTTTTTATTCTATCGGGTTCTCACAGTAAAGCTTCTGATGTTTCATTCATATTCTTTAATGACCTCAGGCAGATGCTTTCCCATTCCTTTAAAAGCTTCTCAGTCGAATCATTTAAGGCCTGCTTTAGTACTACAAATCCTCCATTCGGAGATTCTTCTATACATTTTGAATAGAAAGATAATGATTTCCAATAAAGCTATTGCTTTAAGGGATGTCAAAGCTAGCTCTCTTCTGATGATAACCATGGGAGTACTCTTTGGCAGACCTAATGCAGTATTCCAAAATAGGCTTTCGACAAGAAGTTAAAACCCCTCTGGCAGCATGAATGATATCTCCCCCCCACATGTCAGAATGGGTCGTGACTTTCATTCTAAAGAATTGCACCAATGGGGTCAGCGAGTAACGGCAATGTTTTTAGTAAAATTCTTCCTTGAGCCGCTAAGATGTTGGCCTTTTTTCGCAATGACTCCATTCTCGGTGCCTCGCATCCACTTTTATCAAATGAATGCATACTCCCAAATAGGTGAATTCTTCCACAATCTCAATTCATTGCCCCTTGAGTGTCCATGGGAAGGTCTTTTTTGCTCTCATACCGTTTCCTTTTCCCAAAATCATAATGCTTGATTTTGCTGGGTTTATTGTTAATTTATTTTCCTCCAAAAACTTTTGAATTGAGTTTAGCTGATGCTGCAGACCTATCAGGGTCTGGTCAATTGCCATTATATCATCGACATACAAGAGTCTACCGACTGTCGTCTTGCTGATTTTTAGAGGAAATGAATGTGTAGCCCACAAAGCAGAATCAATATCTGCTAAAAATGAGTTGAAACGTTCGGGTGTCAAGAGTTCCCGATCCGTCCAATCTAACCCTAATAGTTGTATCCTGATTGAGATCTCTGATGTTATTTAGAATTTGTTTCAGACATTTCCATCTCTCAAGTTTTGCCGAGAGCAGGTTTCTCTTAATAGAGTAAAATGGCTTTGAAAGGTCAATAAATGCCAAATAGGTGTAACTACCATTTTTTGCATTGAGTTAGCTTTTAGCAAATTAATCAGAAAGCTATTTAGTGGTGTACCAATACCATTCACGAACCATGCTTGCCAGAGATCTACATGGCCAGCTGTCATTTGCCATTTTGCTAAAGCTTTTAATAGTATCGATCCAAAGATTTTGCCCACCACGTCCAAGAAGGAAATCGGTCGGTAGTTATCTGGATTAGATTTTAACCCTTTTTAAAAAATGGGTAGCACCACCGCCGATTTCCAAGATAGTGGGATTTTTGATATTCTCAATATCCCTTCATAGATTTGATGCAGAAGCGTCGCCCACAATTTAGGATTTTTTTTCACTTCTGTGCTAGATAATCCATCAGGGCCTACTGCTCTCAAATTCTTTAAACCTTTGATAATTTTCTTGATCAATTCTATATTTATGTCTAGGTTTGAGTCTTTCTTATCCTCCTTTGTTATTTGCAATGTAATACAATTTGTTTCCAAATGAGACTCCTCTTCCTGCGGTTGCATTCCTCAAAAATGGGCCTTGCCATTCAGAGGACGAAATTGGAGTTGTCATTAATGCATCTTGTGGTGCATCAAGTTGATTGGTTATAGTCCATGTTGCTGCAGTGTTCTTTGTTAAAACTGTGGCTAGCATTGCTTGGGCATCTTGGTTTATCATTGATTTTTTGTGGCGTTGCAATCAATTATGATAACTTTGTTTTAACTTATAGATTTCTTTAGAGGCTTCCCCCACATTACCTTTTTTCCAACATTCAATGTTGTTCTTGAGCTTCTTTTTCTTGATTGATATTGCTTTATCCTTGCTATGTTGATGATAGAACTGCGGTTTTCTGGGATTATTTTGCACCTTAATGGCAAATTTCTGGAACAACGGTAGATAATTGATTCTGGAATGATCCTCAGTATCCTGCATATTAATAACTGCCTTAAACAGACTGTAGGAAAGGTCCAGCAATTTATTAGTACTGACATATAATTGATTTCTTCCTGGATTTACTTCAATGTTATGCACATTAATTTAAGTTGAATATGATCACTCCTTTGACTTATGACTACCTACAATGTTTTTAGTAGTGCTGACATATTCGAGGAGACACATATATAACCCAGTAGTTAATTGCTAGACACCCCGTTTAAAATTAAACAATCTCTTGACTGAAGCATTTTTTTCCAGGCAATTCCTCTTCTATCTTTAAGTTTTGCAGAATCAGATTCTTCCAGAATTGGTTCATTATTCGTGTCTATGCCGGTACAATTCAGATCTCCCACTAGTATTATCAAAGGATCACTCCATTTCAACCTCTCTTCATCTATTAGCTTTGCAATATCATCAACCAAGTTATTATTTCTTTGGTCTGCCGGATTCCAATAAATATTTACCATGACAAATGTTCGATTTTCATTCTGACCATCATTTGTGATTTTCATTGTAGCCACCTGAACAAATGGAGTTGGACAATAGTTATACACCAGGGACCAACCTAGACTCTTTTCCACTGCCATTAACAGCCCACTTTTGGGACGGCCCAGTTGTTTTTTGATCACTATGTTCAATACTACCCAACACCCTTTCCACTGCAATTAACAGCCCACTTTTGGGACGGCTCAGTTGTTTTTTGATCACTATCTTCAATACTACCAACACCCCTCTATCAAGGGGACCTCAGTGAGCCATACCTCTTGAAGGCAAATAATGTCTGCTTTCCCAAGATTATTTCCGTCATCTGAAAAAAGATGTGATGACCCTCTAGTATTCCATATTATGAGGGTCCATTCAATCGGACCGATTAGATCCTATTGCTTATGGAGTTCATCAGCTAAGATGCCTGCCAACCATTTCCAATTTGACTCATCACCTTCAAGAGGTGATTTCTGTATTGTGAGCTGACTATTTGTATCATCTTTTTTCAGACTTTCTTGCACTTTGGCCTTTCATTGAATCTCCACTGGATCCTGACACCTGTTCTCGTTTGACAATTGGTCCTTCTCCTGTGTTGTTCTTTGTTGTTCATCTTGTAACTCAAATCCCAAAAGGCGCAGATGATATGCTTCATCCAGAATGTGTTGCTTGGCTAATCCTGTCTCCATAGCTCTGCTTCTCTCTAGGCTGAACTACTGCAACAGCCTCTTTCTGAATCTTCCTGCCTCTACTCTCCCGCCTCTACAACTCTTCCTGAACAGGACTGCGAGACTTGTCCTTGGCCTCAAACCCAGGGATCGTATCTCTCGAGCTCTGAAATCTCTTCACTGGCACCCAGTGGCAGCAAAGATGGTATAGTATGGTATTGTTTATTAGCATCAAGTTGAAGACCCTTTGTATTGTCCACAAGGCTTTCTGGGGCCTGGTAACACACTACCTCCAACTCTCTCTTCCTAAATATCTGCGTTCTCGAGCATGCCGCTCTTCTACCTCCATCTCTCTGAGGGTCAGTCACTTTTCCAAGCAAAGAGTTGGGAGCAGATATCTTTCTTTGGCTGGGGCCTCCCTCTGGAACAGCCTCCCTGCCTCTCTGAAACTTGAGCAGAACCATCTCTGGTTCGGGAAGCAACTCAAGATCTTTCTCTTTGCTTCTGCCTTCTCTCTTCCTCTCCCTTGCTGATCACCTGCCTGTTCCATTCACTGGTCACCTGGTCGACCTCTGAATTTGGGCCCAGGTCCCTGCCTGTCCAGCTGCAATCCTGCACTGCCTCTTGGCTCCCTGGCACTTGTGTTCTGTATCTGTAACCCTACGGACCCTTCCCTTGCACTTATTTGCCACCTGCTGGCTGCACTTATGATTACGCACACTTGCTGCCCGTTGGCTGCACTCATGTTTTCTCCTTTGTCCTGCACTTCTCCATCCTCCCCCTACCCTCATCACTTCTCCCCCCCTTCCCTGCTCTTGCACGATCTGAATGACACAAGGCCTAGTAAGATCGTTGCTTTGTCCTCCTTTTGTTTTCCCCTCCTTGTCTTATCAGGCCTAGAAAGACTTGGGTACAGGCGTGTTATAAATTCCATATCATAGCATATCTGATATGTAGAGCGTTGGAGCTAGAGGACCGAAGGGCTATACCAAGGAGGTATTTAGGGAGAGAGAGTTGGATGTAGCAGGGTCCCAGACCACAGGAAGCTTTGTGGATGATGGCATGACACTTCCTATGTGTCAAAAAGCAACAGCACGACTAAATAGCTTAGAAAAATGTATCCCCAAAAGAGCTGGATTGGAGAAAATATTGACTTTGTGTCTAAACTGCAGAGTATTTCTAAAATGTAACCTTGACGTCAAACAAGGTTTACTCAATGGGGCAATTGGTAAAGTTTTTGGCTTCCAAACATATCCACATGACAACATTCAGTTTGTCAACATCAACCTAGACACACTTGCAGAAGTTATAAAAATTGTATGGACAATATCACGTTTCCTTCTTTTCAAGGACATACACAGAAAACAATTTTCTCTATCTCTTGCATATGCTGTCACTATTTACAAATCACAAGGTCTAACCCTAGATCAAGCATTGACTGACATTGGGAGCACAGTCTTTAAAGAAGGTATGAGTTATGTAGCCCGTTCATGTCTGCATATACTCAATGGTCTATTCCTAGTTAACTTTGATGCAAACAAAGTCAACGCTGACATTCTTGCATCCTGGAAAACAACAGGCTATGGGGACTATGTACCCCTATCTAGATATGTACCATGTACATAAAAAAATGTAAAAATACAACTATACAACTAATACAAACAGAAACTACAAGAGATCTCCCAACAATACAGCTAAAGAAACAATGACCATCTCCTTCTGCATCAAAAAATACAACCACAAAACTGTCTAGTACAAAGTGAACTGCACGTCCATCAGAAAACAAAGATACAAATGTTTTTTCTCCCAAAAAATCTGCAGGCCCATCAAACGATCCACAAACAGAGCTCTCTGGTCCATTTAAATTCAGCAACACAACTGGAGTAAATTGTTATGCTAATGTAACAATGAATCTTCTCTTTCAATTACCACCAATTGTTCACAACATTTACTTAAACGGATTGGACCAGTTGTGTTTACAAATGCTTGTCCTTCATAGAAATGCCACAAATAATCCTGACAACACTTATAGTGTCTCAGGTAAGGCAACAATTGGACTACTATGCAGGAATCATACAATTTACCATAATCACAAAGGAAATCCTAATGTACTTACTACAAGCACTGGAAACCAAAAGCATCCCTATAAATGAAATCTTCCAAATGTCATACGCATGGAAACATACATGCACTCACTGCAACCATGTTTCACAAGAGCTCATTCCTAATGAACGATTTGTATATGTATCCATACCAAATTTTGAATTCATTGTATTTTACCAGCTTCTGCAGAATGCACATCATAGCATATTATATCCTGTTTTCGATTTGGATAATAGTTTCACCATACAGATGAACTCACATAGCCAATATGTCAAACTAATGCTTCTAAGGTACAATGCAGATGGTACCCAAAATAACTTAAATTACAGGCTTCACACACAGCCAAGTATCCCTTGGAAAGATAACCTTCACAACAGTAGGCATGATATGCCACACGGGTGTCACAACCACTTCTTGGCACTACACTGCATATGTCAAAAAAAGAAGTGGTTGATTTGAATGTAACACTACTTCCGTTACTCCAAAACATAGGTTACCAGCAAATTTAACAAATGCCTACTTAATATTCCTTCAACCCAAATTTAGTCACTAAACTGTATCACAATGAACAGTTAGAATATGCCAACAGGTATCTAACTACATCCATAATACTGCAATAGTACTTTTCAAAGTCAATCTAGTTAGAATACACCAGCAGGTATCTAACTACTTAAACAATACCCTCCATTGCAAAACACTTCAAATACACCATCATAATCAATTCTTGTACGACAAAACATCCTCTAAACTCTAATGTAGTTAGAATACGCCAACAGGTATCTATCTATTTTAGGCATTGCCTTAATCACAACACACTTCAAACAAACATACTATGACACTTACACTCACATAATTGTAATTGTTTTTAAATCCAGTATGGATTTCTTTTCCCCAAGACTCTATGATTATTTAATGTCAACACAACAGCATTGTGTGTACACTAATGTTGTATCAAACAAAATACTTAGAATGTACTGTTTATAAGGGTCTAAAAAAGTAAATTTATATGTAAAATTGTATATAGTTAAAGCTTTTAAACTATCCTGCTTAACACATTCTACTATTTGTTTCCCTCTGAAATGAACCAGAGATTCCAGTTTCATAACGCTATTGAACTAAGTAACCATATCAAGCATAATTACATACATATTCTATGAGCACTATCCTCAATTCTACTTCAATAATAGGTACCATACACAGTTCAATTATATCATTCCACCATATTATGAACACTTTGTACCCCCACATTACCTATAATTACTATACACATATTACTACTGTAGTGATGCTGGCCATACTCCTACTACATTACCTATAATTACTATACATCTATTACTACTGTGATGGCTTTGGCCAGTAGCCAGATTCTGGGGGCATGGCCTGTGGCCATACCCCTTACAATCTGGCCACTGACCACAACCACCAGAATACAATTAAATATATAGCAATTATCTACAGACACTATCAACTAATAAAACAGACCCTTTTTCCACCTATAGAGACAGCTCCATATCATCTTTATTCCACTCTCCTCACATTTCAAAACCCTCTTTCACCCACCAAATAACCCAAAATGTGTTTTGCAGACTTTTTCAACACTGCAATATCTGCGCTCTTTTGCGACTGTCTGAGGATACAACATGGCGGCCGTTTCAGAAAATACGACGCACCTCACGCTTTTCACCATCCAATCATTGGGCGCATCTGATGTTTGTTGAAATCACACCACCCTCTGGACCAATCGGAGGCTTGTCTGTGGACCAAACAGGGAAGTGAGTCCGCTGAACACACCCAGATATCACAAATAGTTTTTTACCTATGTTGCGGCTGTTTTGAAAAAGAAACTACTCTATGAATGTAAACCAAATTTACAAAAGTATGCCGCTCCTGCCACAAATTTGGGAAAAACCCTTTCAATGGTTTGGATTGTAGGCATGAGCAAAATATTTTTCCATTGCGTCTATGGGGAAAAACACACATTTTGGGATCCCCCTAAAATCTTGCCCACCCTGGATGAAACCTCACCAAACATTGAGGAGTCAATCTGATGGGGCCATATGCATTTCTTGCAAAGTTTCATGAGGATTCCTCCAGGGGGGCAAAGTTATAATCCACCCAAAAAGTGTTCTTCTATCCGTTGAACAACTTAACCATAACTACATGACTTCTACCCAGAGTATCAACATCATCAGTCAGGGTTTTAAAATCAGAGTCTTTTTAAGGTTTCAAGCAGCTCACGATGACCCATATATCCCACCAAGGTGGCAGTATGTTTAAATCAGCATCTGCCTGAAAAAACAAATCCCATCCTCTAGGTATTTTTTGTCTTCCACAGGCAAGAGGATTGGTATTGCTGCAAGCAAGTTTGTGGATGTTTGAACCTTTAAAACCGTTCCTTTATAACAAATTCCCCCTTTATCGTTCCGTGTTGCCACGCCCTTTCACTCCCCATTTTGTTCAGCAAGAGTTTTTAAGATAGCAGGGGTTAATGGTGTCTAGAACTGGTACCACAATGGGATTGATAGCCAGGGCACATGTGAATGTTTTGACGGGACTTGCAGAATCCTTTGGGTGCATGTACAGTGTTAGTTTATTCTTCTCATTTCAGCCTGTCTAAAGTATGTCAAGTATTTTTGGAGAATATTTGAATAGCCGGCCATCTTGTCGTAGTCTGATAAATCATGATGTTTTAGGATTTCTTGCATTTCAGAGTCGAACCTTAGAGTGGCTGATTTTAGTATACCAGGCTCTTCACGGTTCTGGGTACTCAAACCATCCATCTGGCATTTGTCAACAAAATACATCTTCTGGCTGTACTTAATTAACCACCCCCTAAAGACTAATGATCAGAGGCAAAGCAAAACTAGTAGTGATTCTATGAAACCCCTAGGTTGTTTTAAAAGTTTTCTTTTAGCTTTTAGGTATGCCCTCTTGTTACCCAGTTTCTTGAGGATGCACTTTTTCTTTTTTTAAGGCTCCTAACTGACAGGTTGATAGTGGACCATTCCCCTTTATGGTGTTTAAGGCAATCTCAGCAATTGCTGATACTAGATAATCAGAAGCTGAGCATAGAATGAACTTTATTTGATGGGATGGTGCTGTTGCTAGCATTTTAAAGAGAGCAAAGCTCCTATGTATTTGTGCCATCATGCTGGCTGGTTGGTGGTATCAATAGTAAAGGTTTTTCTTTTTTATAGCTGGGTTTTCTGGAAATCTTTTGTATGTAAACCACAGGTAGCTCAGGTGGGAAAAGACTGGCACGCAGTATGTAGTCCTCTAATGTGTTTGTTTAAATCCACCAATAGGTAATGATATGTTTTCAGGGTAGCGTCTTCAAAAGCCTCCATGAAAAATCTGGTGTTACCCTGGTACATCTGTCTCGCTAGCACAGTGAGCTGTTGTTTATCTGTAGGGTTCTTGAATAGCACTATATGACTGGAGTTTAATGTTATGGAGCAGTTGCCCTTTCCCATGTAGAATACATTCGGAACAATGTAACAGATGCTAAGGTTGCAATGGTGCGAAAACTTGTTGAATGCTTTTTCCATCTCAGAGCATACACATGCTCAATCATCAAATCATCTACGATTATCATATTTCCAAGGTCGGGGGGTAGCAAACGATCGTCATTCAAGGAAACTGGTAAACCTTCCACAAATTTCAGATGAGGTATTTTAATGGGCAACTCATTATACAGGTTTTGCCAGCATGTGTAGAACCATGTAGTGTTATTTGGCCTACTTGTCATCACTGCAGGGCATTTTCTAAAAGCTGTCTAATAAAATAGCTTTTACCGCAGCTGGAAGGGCCCACTAATACACATGCAAAAGGGTGTTGTAACCTGGTATCCATCATACGCGATGCTTCCTTCTTAATAACCGTAGGGCAATGTCTTGTAATCATCTGCAAGCATGTGCTTATGAAATACTACCCTCAATGTTTTTGTAGCGTTTGCGTGATAATCTCCCATCAGTATGGAGGGCTACTGGACCACAATAGTCTTAGTCATCTTTTTTAAAGAGTACTGCTGCACCAACTCCTTCAAGCTATCAACACTGACTTTCATACTGTTACTAACATTCACAGTGATGCCTTTTACCTTCATGCAGATCGCCCCTGAAGATGTGAGATAGGAATAGGTTTTGGGACCTGCATAAACAAATTCTACAACATGTTCACCCGGAGCTAATTAGCATGTTATATCACCCAGATAAACATCAAAAGGAGAGTTCTCCTGACTGGGGGCACTGCCAAAAATGGCAGGGTCAGTATAAACAGCAGCAAAATGCACACCTCTGCCAGCAGAGCTATGATGTGACCAACAAACTGCCCCTGCCTCCAGGCTGGGAGATGGCCATCACCCACTATGGCCAGATATACTTCCTCAATTATATCGAGAAGATCACAACCTGGCAGGACCACTGGAAGACCATGACCCAGCAGCCCATGACTCATATGAACGACTATCTCCCTGCCTCTTCAATGGCCATGACACAGAGGTCGCTGGCATAGTCCCAGCCCAATCTGGCACCCGGAACCCGCAGGCATCAGGGCACACAAGTACACAAAACATACATGGTGTAGGACAAGGAAATGTCATGGGCTGGTTACGGCAGGGTAGTTAAGACTCTAATTTAAGAGTAGAGGTTTTATTGATGTAAAGAAAGACTTTGTCCTTATCCATACGTAGATTGGGCCGCTAGGGTGAGAAAAGCTCTTACGTGTCCATTAGCACATCTAACCTTGTGACGGCTAACCAGGGCAAGCTTTGCTTGAGTATAGAATATGTTTGGCTCATAAAGGGTCACACAAGCCTTCATGTAGACTGGCACCTTACCATAGAGGCATTTGTGAATGATTGTGGCTATCTTCAACTGTATCTGTGCAGGAACTGGAAGCCAATGGAGGGTCTGTCTGCCCGATTCGTCTTCTTTGAATTATGCTTTCATCCTTCATGTACGTGTGTGTGCCATTACCACTGCATTTCATCTGATGATCCACCTGATTCTATTTTCAAGTATAGCTCTTTGTGCTCTTCGCCGGCCCTTTCACCACAACCCTCTCTATTATTGTGACTTACTGCCATTGGATACTTTACAGAATATGCTGTTTTGATCCTATCCGCTTACCTCTACATCTCCTTGTTCTCCGATGTAGCCCCCATCTCACTTGGACACAGCATATCTGAGAGCGCTTCTATGTTGTGTTTATACTTTTGACATCTCGCCACCACCAGCAGCGCTGAGCTCTGCCCACTCACGTTATTACTAGGTGTGGCTGCCCCCAGAATTATCACATCCATTCTGCTGCCCACTTGAGTGACTGTCTGCTAGTATGGTAGCACTTTGATGCACATGTAACTAATACTACTGTAACCTACTTGATATTACTACTAGACAGGGCAGATTTGCTACTTAATCTAACTGTTACCTACTTGTTTTGACTAAAAGCTGTGTGCTGTATTTGTAATTATTATCTCTCTTGGCTGTCTTAACGTCAAAAGTAACCCTCCCATACCATGAGGTGAGGCTTTTCCAGTCTGTTTATTCACACACATTTTGTCTATAACCAACCTGCTTATTCTTGCTCGTTATAAACCATGAACTGTACTGAACCATGCAATTTCTGTAACTAGTGCCTAGATGCCTGTGTTTTGTGCATTGATATAAATGTAAAAATAAAATAAATGGCTCTTGGAGTGCATTCATTACTTTGGGCATGTTTGTGAAACAGGCGATGAAAATGGTTATGTTGTTGGAACACACCAGGTACTCTTCCAGCAGAGGCATGCTGTTTCCTCATCTATGAACTGGAAGCCTGAAATATTACAGTTTGTGTCAAAAAGGTAAGCGGTCAGCTCTTTGGGGTCGGTTATAATCATTGTGTTTGGGAGATTGGTTCTCTGTGCAAATTTACCTCACAAGGAATTTAAACATAGTTTATCTAACTGATGCCTGGAGGGGTTATTTTCATGAATTCGGGTCTCAACCGGATCCCCTGATGTTTGTAATAATGTTCTATGTAACATTGTAATATTGGGAAGAGGAGTCCTCACAATTCTCAGGGTTTCCTGAGGCTTCCTGTTTATCGCCCAGGAACAGGCTTATGTAACCACAAAACAGTTTTACTGTGACTTTATCAAAATGTCATATATCATGAATCCCACCCAACCGATGTCCTTTCTGCAAGGCCACTTCCAGCTCAACAGTGCACAAGGTACCTGTGATCAACCTCTCCTCCTCACTGTATGTGCATTTTTCAGTTTGTTTTGACTTCCCACAAGTCAGGTTTTTAGAAAGGGGCAAAAGAGGGGTCCTATTTGTGTTTTATAGAGGGGCCTGAGTCTGGAGAACACATTTACACTGTAGACAAAAGGGGGTGGACTCTGGCTGCCTCTTCCTCTGAGACACTAACAGGTGTCACACTGGCATACATGAAAACAAGTCTAAACTGATAGGACCTGTATTTCTTATAGTAGAACACAACAAAACTTTTTCAAAGGTGCAAAAACGTATTTATTTAACACACAACAAGTTTTCCTTTTTTTTTCAATAGATATACAAACTAAAAGTCCACTTTCACAAATTGCATTTCCATTATATTGTATCGGCATATAATGTCAACAACAAATGATTGTTAGTACAACATAGTTATCAAGTGCAATGTTACTGCGCATGCACTGAAAAGAGTCGACACTCAAATGTGTTTCCAGCTATGCAACAACACAGGTGTTAGTGGTGGGTTGTTCTATAGCTTTCCTCAGGACTGTTAAATGGGAAGGAATCGAGTAGTCTTTCGTGTGTTGCTCAGAGAAAACTGTGGATAAAGAAAAGGAATGCATGTTGTTTAAAAAGGTTCTACTAGACAAGTAACTAAAAAGCATGATGCAGTGCTCAGACATACCTGTCTTCAACAGTATTTTGTCTCAGGGCAAAGTGATGCGTGGGGAATGGCGGATCCAAGTGTGCCAGACCAGGAAGAGATCGTTCTCTTGGGTTGCAGAAGAGGCTTCCACTACAACATAGAGAACACAGCATGTTTTAAAGAAGTGTGTCCTTCTTGTGTCATATAATTGACAACAACGTGCACGTGAAAAATAAGTGCTAGTGGCTTATTATTGGCCGGTGTAGAAATCGTGAGACAGTGTGGCTAACTGTGCAAGGAGGTGTGTCCTACTCGGTAATCTCTATTCATTATATGAGAAATGAAAAATGCTCTTATATGTGGCCTGACAGTCAAATGTAACAATCCCCATGGTGCCAGTACTTGTGATTTCCCGAAGGAGAGAGCGGTATGCTTACCTTCTCGTACTGGGAAGAGCTCCGGAAGTGAGCTGTGTATTCCGTTCGTCGCTGGACGTGTTCCGCACATGCGTTGTGCCGTGCCGGAGACGCGAGCGATCAAAAAAGGACGAGAGCGAGCGATTTGCGCATGTGCGAGCGGATAGTGGTGGAACTACTGCGCATGCGTTGGAGGAGAATGCGAGAGCCTACGTGTGTTTGTGGCTTGGTTACTGTTGCTATGTCGCGTCAAAGGAAGGCGTAGTCTGTGTGTGCGGGGAACTGGTCCCGTAATTGCTATGTATGTGGGGGGTACCTCTGTGTGGTCCGGGTGCTCATTTTGAAAACAACGAAAACACAACACAGTATACATTATGAGCTTGAATCTCAAAAATATAGAACTGAACATGTATATCCGTTCATAGAAGCATGTTCATATTTAGATAAACAGACTTTTGATACTTTGGAAAACATTTTTGAACATATTTTTAACACAAAGCCAAAAGTGGTTTTAAATGGTTTTAAAAACCAGATGCACATCTCCCTACTGTAACATCATTGTACCACTTTCTGCATCTTGATTGATTAATGGTGGGAGGGGCATGGTTGGGAAGTACAGTGCTGGGAGACGATTGTATGGAGGTGTAAATCGGTTGGTTATGCTTTAGAAGAAGAGGTTCTACTCTATGCAAATGTTTAATCCATTTTTCACTGTATCCAATCTGTGGATCCATTTCTGTTCCAATTTCCTCAGGGCCAGGTCTCTGTCACCTCCTCGTTCTTTTTCATCTATGGTTTGGATGATGGCCCACTGGAAGTCTGTGTATTTACGTTTGAGTTTGCTGAAGTGGGCAACCGATGGTTTATCCTCTACCGCGTTTTTCAGACATGATCTGTGTTCACAGATACGCTGCCTCACCTCTCTTTTACTCTTGCCGATATACAGTAAGTTGCAGGGGCAATGTATGACGTATATACTCCATTTTGTACGGCAGTTGGAGAAGGTTTTATACTTCCATTCAAGGCCATTTAGCGAGATGGTTTTTTGGTCTTTTGTGAGGTTACAGACTGAGCATTTGCCACATCTGTGATGTCCAATGACAGGGGGGAGGTCCCACAGGTTAGTTTGGCTGGGTCTTTGTATGGAGCCTGGGTATGTATGGACTAGGTGATCTTTTAGATTTTTGTTTCTTTTGAATGCAAATCTGGGCTTTTCGGGGGAAAAAATCCTCTGTTTGTAGGAGGTTCCAATTTGATAGGACTGATTTTCGGATGTTGTTGCTTATTGGAGAGAAAGTGGTGACACATGTCATTTTTTCAGCGTGTTCCACTCTTGATCTCTTCGTCAGACATGTTTCCCTACTTGTATGCCTTGCTGTCCTTCGTGCTCTTCGTATGATTTTGGGTGGGTACCCCCTTGCTTTTAGGCGGAGTTCTAGGTCTTTTCCATTTCTATCGTATTCTGGTAAGGTTGTACAGTTTCTCCGTATCCTCAGGAACTGGCCAAAAGGGAGATTTTCCCTGAGTGATTGAGGATGAAAACTTTTAAAATTTAACAGTGTGTTTTTGTCTGTTGGTTTCCTGTAGAGGGTAGTGACGAGGACACCTTTGTCTGTAGTTTGAATGTTGAGATCCAGGAAGGGTATGCTGACTTTGTCTGAATGCATGGTGAATTTGATACATGGGTCTACGCTGTTGAGCCATGTGTGGAAAGACTCTAATTCTAAGAGAGTGCCTCTCCAAACGATGAACACATTGTCGATGTATCTGACCCATCCAATCAGGTTCTGTCTGTATATATTGTCTTCATTGTTGATATTCTTGTTTTCCAAATGGTCCATGTACATGTTTGCTATATCAGGTACAAACGTTGAACCCATGCTTGTTCCTCTTATTTGTTGAAAGAATTTTCCTTGGCACATGAAGACGTTTTCCGTGAGTGCTATCCGTATACATTCTAAGATAAAGGATGTCGGTGTTGATTGGTCCCGTCTGTTATCCAGATAGATCTTGAGTATTTCCAGGCATTCTCTCTGTGGGATGCTGGTGTATAGGGCTTCTATGTCAAAAGTGACCAGAATGTCATTTTGTTCTGTTCTGATGCTGGCGAGGTGATGTATCATGGCTGTAGTATCTTACGTATATGATTTCATTTTTTGGATGAAAGGTCTTAAGAAGATATCTGTGTATATAGATAAAGGCTCTAAAAGTGAGCCTATTCCAGATACTATCGGTCTCCCCGGTGGTTCTGTGGTGTTCTTATGTATCTTGGGAATACAGTAAAAGGCCAGGGTAAAAGTCATACATAGAGGGAACGTTAACTTTCCGGAAACCTGCTGTGGGAGCACTAGAAAATAAAGTTTCTTAGGAGGGTATACCTGGCATTTAATCATGCCAAAATACTGTTTAATATCCCCAAAATCTTCATAGAGGATACAGGGATACCCAAGAGAGTAGGGTTTTAAATTGTTGACAAAGGGGTAGAGACGGGTAAAGTCATATAGATATACGTTTTCACCTGGCGCTGTTTTGAGGTACAGATTGACAGCAATAGTCTGCCTACCAAAAAGAGCATCACACGGTTCTAGGGGTCATGGTAGATTTTTCTGTTTGAGAAAAATTTTAACCTCTCATCGTTTTTCAACATCTCCCTTCTCTCATGCTCCCAATGTATTACAATGCACATAACTCGGTTGTCAAGAAAATTATTTTTTAAAAGCATTCTTATATAGGTACAGTCTGTCAGGGTATAATAGAAGCCTTTATTACAACCATGGGGGCACCTATGGAAAAAAAAACATTATATGTATAGGTGAGGGAATCTCCATTTTAAGAAGCATAACCATCAAAAAATAGGGTCCAATCATTTTCTCCCCTCTGTGCAGGGTGTGTTGTACAGCTTGTTGGGAAGAACTCCCAGGTATGCCAGAGGAAGTCCTCAAACTTGGAAAGTCCAGCTCCCTCCTTCGCAGACACACAGAGGACTCAGTCAACAGCAAGTTTAAATTGTGGTTTATTACATGTAAAACCAACAGGAACCTGCACAAGGACAAGGAAAATTCATGCATGAAACAAACCTTCCTCGGCTCGCAGGCCAGTTTTAATGCGATATTTCATCAGCATGACATCACAACCTGGGCCCTTCTCCACAAAACCTATTGGGCTCCATGATTGCATGTTAAGCACCTTACTACCTATAGTGGGCACTATACATGTTATTCTAATGGCTCTCGCATGTCAGGTGGCTAGCCTAGTCTATCCCCAAGTTATTATCTATAACAATGTTGCAGTGTGGTGGGCTTACCATTGGTTCTTGCCCATTCCTACCCACCCATCAGGTACTAAACTGTGATTGGCTAGAGCGGACGTCTCCAGGCCCATCTGCAAAGATCATCAGCTCTCGGTGTACCTTTTCAAGGTAATAAGAATGGCCATGTGTCTGCAGTGTACCTTGTGCATACCACCTTAGCCTATGAGAGTGCTCATCTGCTTGGCACCACACCTGTCTCACATTGTAGCATATTTGTTGCAGTATTATGTCTGGTAGTCTGAGACCAGCTCTCTTTCCCACCGCTGGTCGCTGTCCACTGTCTGCTTCGGCCAGGTCACGTGTACAGCCACCATCAATTTGAGCTGTGTAGCTCTAAATTATGAAGAATATTTTGCATTTACTGCAGCTGGTGCCTTTATCATCTGTGGATTGGAGTGTCATCCATATCTCATGGCCTTGGCTGCAGGTCCTGTCTCACACGTCTTGCTCCTTGTCCAGGCTGAATCGGCTCAGCTCGTCCATGGCTCTGAGAGGCCTGTGGCCTGCTGGAGTTTTCCTAAACCATTATAATGCGGTTTCTACAGCGTCCACACTATGCTACATTCTCCATAGGTTGGTCACACTTGGTTCTGTCAGGTTCCATAGGTGCTCCTGCAGTTCCATGTGTTTTATCTTGCATGTAAGCATCTGCAAGCTTTGTTCAGGATCTCTTGCTTCTTGCAGTTTCTGCATGCTGCGTTTAGTTCATGGCCAAATAATAAAAGCAATGACAGTATGTACATGTGTCTGTTCTCTAACTATATAACTGTATGCTTGTGCACTTCATGTATTCAAAGTACGTGTTTGTGTCCCGAAGTGCCAATGGAACATCTGCTTTGTGTCTAACGCTGCTATGTTGTGGTATTTCTAATGACGTCAGCAACATGGCTTTGTGGTGCTTAGTCCAGGCTGTCCATAGCAGTGTCTTTGATCACGGCCTGTCACTCTTCATCCATGCTGTGGTAAATTTGTACCACACTGGTCTGTAAGATTGGTTGAGGGAGTATGGTTGGCTGAGGGGATATCTATCGACATACTTGTTAATCATGGGACCACTGGGAATCGGTCTGAAATGGTATGGATGATTGCAGTACTTCCTGGCCTTCTTCCGTGTCATGAATTTTGTCAGAGGGGGAAGGGGTGATAGGCTTTCCCATCCCTCTTCAGTCCCCCTCTGGTCGACCTGTCGACCACATCATTATATGACAGTCCTTTTGCTCTGGGGTGCCATATCTTTGTTATTCCTTTGAGGTGCCCATAATAGTTGGCCTGGTTGTCAAATGACCAGTGCATATAACAGCACACTCCTTCAGGGTTACACCAAACCCACTTCCCTTCATAGTACTTTGGATATCGTGGATTGTCCAACTTCATGGATTCTGTTGGGAATAGTTGACATTGTGCAATTCTTTCTCGGAGTTTGTCTCTTTCTGCAACAATCTCTTCTTTTGATCTCCTGATGTTTACGTCCATGAGGATCTGCATTCCGAAAGCCTCTTCTGCTGTTTTCCTGCATTTGGCCATGCAGATTTTTATCCCACACATTGATGCTGCTGCCAAAATGAGAGCTCCCGTTATCACCTTTAGTCTGTCTGCCAGTCATGATGGCATCAATGACCATAGGTTCGCTAGCCAGCTCTTGTCTTTCCCTGTTCCCCATGCTTCATCTTCCATCTTGGCATGCATCCTCACCAGTTGTGCCACTGCATCTGACAGGGTACCGTTATCTTTGTAGTTGGCAGGTATGAATGTGCAAACTCCTCCTTCCATAGCCGTGAGGAGATCCAGAACATATCTATTCTGGAGATCCACAAACCTTATTGCTCTGAGCTCTTCCTTTATCGTGTTGATCCCATTCACAGTTGAATTAATCGTTACCATCAGCTCCCAGTGAGTGATTTGCAACCATTTTGCATTGGTGTATGTCTGCACAGAGGATATTATTGATGCAAAAAACATTTGTGTCCCACAGAAGAGTCTGTGTTCTGCTGGAATTGTGTGTAGTGCAGCTTCTGATGCTTCTGAGAAGTAATTTGCTCCTCTTTTTGCTCTGCTCAATCCCACTTGTTTCTCCACCTTCTCTGTCTTGGCAGTGGGTGCCACCTCAATCAATCTCTTCTTTAATGTGTTGTTGTCCACCTTGGAGAACTCATCATTCTTCACATCCTTTCTGGGAATGACCTACAAAGCCATGTTGATGTGTACCAACAAGAAAAATCCTCCTCAGGCTTCTTGCAGGCCTTCGATCCGCAAGACCAATAGTGGTCCATCAGCAGTGCTGATCCCGTCTTCATAGCTGCGAGTTGTTCAATTGTTTTGCACCCAACGTTTTCGCCAACTTCAACTTTGCCGTTGTTCTAATAGCACAGTGCTGGTGTCTTCAGGGGTATTTTTGGAATTGGACCAGCTTTATTCTACACCCATGTCAGTAACTTCACACTTGCGTCCCATTCTTTCAAGCACTTTTCATTTTCTTCCTGCATTTTGTTCACTGATGACTGCACTCATGTCAAGGTTTTGCTTCCCACCACTCCATCTTGCCATCCATTGTTTGTGTATACTTGACCATACACTAGTATATGTGGCCTTTCCCAACATCCTGGTTCTTCTCCTGCCTCCCTTACTCTCATCCAGGGACATGGCAGTTCCTTCAAGGTGATAGTCTTCCTTTCTCGAATCGGTCAATAATGTAGTGTAACCCCTCAACTAGCTGCCAGTAATTGTTCATCATTTCCAATGTCTTTATGCAACAATCTTCATACAGGAAATGTCCCCTTGGACATCCATCTCAGCGTGGAGGTCTTCCCTTGAAATCTTCCTGGAGTTTGCACCATTGAGAGATACATCAGACATTGTGCTTTGCGGGTATTTCAGTTGCTATGAACTTTCTAGGGGCACATTGCATAGGGGATTAACAAGCAGACATAACAGCTCTCCCCAGTGATTTCCTCACCTACTTTTGTCATGTGTTTGTACCACATGCTATTAGACACCCGAGCAGTGTCGGTGAGATACATGTCAACTCCCTTCATGTCTGTGTCACTGCGCTTACCTCTCCTTACCTTATCAGCAGTGTTGTCTTGTCCAACTTACATGGTCATTGCTCCTGCTTAGGTCGGGGCAATGTTAATATAGGGCACAGGGGTAGCAGTAACAACAATATATAATTGCCAGAATATGAATCCAATCAACCTACTGTGAAGTAACAGACACAAGATAATGATAATGTTCTTTATTGTTTCCCTCATTTCCACTTATGCTGCTGGATCCTTCAGCCTGAAGATACAGATGCCCACCTGAAATGCCTGAAGTAATGCGTTATTGTGTTAGTACTGTGAAACACTCTTAAGCCCCATAGACCAAATAGTCACGGATTGCCAAGGCAAACACCTCTTCCCACCCACAACCTTCTTACTGATGGGTCTCTTAAAGTGGCAAGTACTGGGGCATCACTGTGCTCCAGCTGAGGGTATGTTTGGGCCAAATACTCTATGCAGGCAGGAAATCTACTCCAGGGGATTGGGCTTGGAATCTGCTAGGTTTCCTTACGGCATGGGCAAACTGGTTGGAGAATGTTTCTGGGTGACGAGTAGAAGGCAACATGAATATATACAAAAAGTATAGTCTCCTCGGCTTACGCGTAGGTGCTGTATGTGTGGAAGCGAAAAATAACAGTGTATCCTTAATCGATGTCTACAAGTGTTCCAGTCGCCACTTCTGCTGCTTGGGAGGATGTGACCACGAGATGTCCTGATCTTCCTAAATGTGTAGGTTCAGAATGCAGTTGGAGCTCTCCTAGGTCCTGAATGTTGGCCCTGTCAGTCACAGTGACTTTGTTGCCAGTCTAAGCCACTGCTTTGTAGGGCTTGACATCTTGCAGGTGGCTCCAGACCGTTTTACCTACTAACTTGACAGCGCAGTCTGCCACCCATTCGACCACATGTGGGCCGGTAAACCGAGGTACATCTCAGCACCTAATGAAATTATGCAAAAGGATAATATCCCCAACCTTCACAGTGTTTATGAGTTCACAGTTTTGTGGTGCATTGTCGGAGTCAATCTCCTTGCTGTCTTCTGGCCCCCCTGGATCTGCTGTATCTTGCGAGAGGTAAAAGAAGCGCTAGCCACCAGAGAAGTGATGTATTCATACATTTCCTGTTCTAACACATCTGCACTACTCTCATAGCCTTTCAGAGTCCTTGTGAAGGAGTCAGGGTAAGATGCATGCACCATCCTGTCACCACCTCACAGGGTGATAAATGGTGATCGGACCCTGACTTATTGCGCAAACAGTGCAACCAATTTTAAATGGTGCTTTGTTGTGTTTTGGCTATGCACTTCTTTAGAAGTTCATTCAGATGTTCACACACCCCATTTGTTAGCGGGTGGTACGCACCGGTGAACCTATGCTGAATGCCTAACAGTGCTGTAATGTTCTGAAAAACATTAGGCCTGCTCCTCCTTCTTCTGTTTTGCTACTGCTCCGAGAGTTTGTTCTGTCTGGCTCTGTCCGTCTATCCTCCTCAAGTACAGCTTTTCCCCTATATAGTGCTACTTGTTTCTTTACCGCGCTTATTGCTCCCTCGTCCTCCTCTCTGCGCACTTGTTCCTTTTCCAGCTTGTACAACTGTAACACCCTCTGCTTCGTCTCAGCTTTCTTGCCTTTTTCTTGCTCTGCTATCTCTCTCAATCTTCCTACCTTCTCCAGCTCCCTTTTCTCCCTCATCTCCCTTTCCGCTCTCTTCCTTTCTTTGAGATCTCTCTCGATCATTTCTTCCCATTCCCTTTCCCTCATCCTTCCCTTGTTCCCTATCCTCCCTTTCCAACTTCTTTTCTCTCCTTCTCTCCCTGTCTTCACACTCGAATCTCACCTTCATATCCTTTTTCCTCCTATATTCCTCGTCCATTATTTGTCCCAAATCTGTTGTTTCGCTGCTCTTGTTCAGGCCTCCTATAGCTTTGGTCGCCCCTTCTGCTTCTCCATTGTCTTCCCTTGAAGTTTCAAGAGTACCTGTCCTTCTATTCATTCATTTGAGGTTATGCCCCTGAGCCTCTTCTTCATGCCCTGATGTGCCTTACTGCTCGCCTCTGGATCAGTAACTGGCTGCCCTGGGCCTTTCGGCTTCTCCTCCTTTGTATATGGTGGCAGCTTATATGTTGAATTCAAATACCCCTCTGCTGCCCTTGGTTCCCCCATTGGATACATCGCCTGCTCATCATATGTGTCATCGGATACTACACTTGGAGGGACAGGGGAGGTGCAGAGGGGTAAATCTCTGGGTCCTTCACCTCCTGCTGGCTCAGCATCGACTGTTGCCACATGGCATCCCCTTTGCCCTCGTGAAACATGTGCCACAGCTTTAATATAGCCATGCGCTTGGTCAGTTTATTTCCCTTATATGCAGCCTGTATGTGTGTCAGTAGTGATTGCGGCACGTCTTTGGAGAAACTTCCACAATGTGGCCATGGTTTGGTTATCTTCACCTCTGTACTTTTGAAACACTCTATGCTATATTTACAGCTCTTCTCCGTGTAAGGTGGTAATGTCTTACACAAGTGCTAAAGGGTTGTGTGTTCCCCGCATTTTCCCTGATACATTTTCCCAGTACTTTTACCTGAGCTCAAGTCGAGGATTTCGACAGTCTGCTGTTAAGGGAGAAAGGCACAAATTGTGACAATACTTCAGTTTCTACAAGCCTATCGAGCTCCAAAACCTATGAGGCATACTCCGCGCACCACCTCTCCTTCACACTCGTTGCCTCCTCAGGCACATCCACAATCTTGCTTATGCGCACTGCCACTAGTTCAACTCGTCTGCCATTCCCAATTTTCCAATAGTAGCTCCTCATCGTCTCAAGCTCTTTGTGTACTATGTACAACACTGTGGGTGATGTCACCGGTTCTAGACAAGATAATACACAAACAGATACTGCACACTATAGTAGCCTGTTACTCCCAGACCATACAAAAAACTCACAGCTGCCTTCCCACACTCTATGCGGAGTATACCAATATTCTCTTGTTATCGAACTGCACCCGCTGTGTCACCTAGCGTGCGATACATCTCACTCCAGGAGACTTAACCGGTCAACTCACCTTCCCCAATCTAGGCCAACTCCTTTGCTAACCTTCATGGGGATACCATCATCTATGACCAGAGCTAAAACACCCAACCCAAAGGAATACCTTTACTAGGTTATTCACCAGAACCTTTTACCTCTGACCCCGAATGTGCCCTAAACATAGAAAAATGACATCTACCTCTGCTCCTGTCCCTACTACTTTAACAAATCTAAACAATACTGTGACAATACTCGACACTACTAAACAATACTTCACACTACTCAATACCCTCCCACACCCACAGTTGCAATTAGACTGGATCAATACTTACACTCTGAGATCTGCTGGCACTGCTCAGCTGCCGACTCATCTTCAAGGCGCTCACCTCCCCCTCCTGGTCTGTCTGGACAACTTGCTGACTTCGGGCAGGATGATTCACAAATGGCTCCAAGCGGCCTTTACACAGGCATGCATTTTCCCGTCTTCTCGAAATATGTGAGAGTTTGCAGCCTTTCAGGTTCGGTGGCGAATGAGATGAACTGGTGCCAGGCAGGCAAAGCCAACCATCACCTCTGCTAACAACTTGTTGGGAAGATCTCCCAGGTATGCCAGAGGGGCACTGGAAGTGTCTGACTTTGAGAGCCCAACTCCCTCTTTCCCAGACACATAGAGGACTCAGTCAAGGGCAAGTTCAAACTGTGGTTTATTACAGGCAAAACCAACAGGGATTAGCACAGGGACAAGGAAAATCCATGCACGACACTAACCTCACTCGACTCACAGGCCAGTTTTAAAGCGATATTTCATCATCATGACATTACAACCTGGGCCCTTCTCCAGAAAACCTATTGTGCTCCATGATTGGGTGCTAAACACCTTACCACCTATAGTGGACACTATACATGTTATTCGACTGGCTCTTGCATGCCAGGTGGCTGGCCTGGTCCATCCCCAGGTTACTATATTTAGCAATGTTGCAGTGTGGTGGGTTTACCATTGGTTCTTGCCCATTGCTACCCAACCCTAAGTTACTAAACTGTGATTGGCTAGAGCTGACCTCCCCAGGTATGGGATCTGCAAAGATTCTCATCTCTCTGTGTACCTTTTCAAGGTAATAAGAATGACTATGTGTCTGCAGTATAACTTGTGTATCCCACCTTAGTCTATGTGTCTCTGCTCGCCACAATACTTGTCTCACATTGAAGCATATGTGTTGTGGTCTTATGTCTGGTAGCCTGAGACCAGCTCTCTTTCCCACCGCTGGTCGTTGTCCATTGTCTGCTTCTGCCGGGTCACGTGTTCAGCCACAATGCATTTGAGCTGTGCAGCTCTGAATTATGAAGAATTATTTGCATTTACTGCAGATGGTGACTTTGTCGTCTGTGAATTGGATTGTAATTTTTATCTCGTGGCCTTGTCTGCGGGTCCTGTCTCACACGTCTTGCCCCTTGTCCAGGCTGAATCGGCTCAGCTCGTCTCTGGCTCTGAGAGACCTGTGGCTTGCTGTAATTTTCCTGAACCCTTATAATGCTGTTTCTACAGTGTCCATGCTAAACTACATTCTCCATAGGTTAGTCACACTTGGTTATGTCAGGTACTATAGGTGTTCCTGCAGTTCCATTGGGTTATTCACATGGAAGCATCTGAAAACTTTGTTCAGAATCTCTTGCCGTGTCTGCATGCTGCCTTTACTTAATGGCACAATAATAAAAGCAATGACAGTATGTAAATGTGTCTGTCCTCTAACTATAGAAATGTACGCTTGTGTTCTTCATGTATCCAAGTGCGTGTTTGTGTCCCGAAGTGCGGGTGGCACATGTGCTTTGCGTCTAACGCTGCTATATTGTGGTGTCTCTAACGACGTCAGCAACATGGCTTTGTGGTGCTTAGTCCAGACTGTCAATAGAGGTGTCTTTGTTCACGGCCTGTGGATCCTCCTCGACACTGTGGTAAATTCACACCACACCTGGTCTGTAAGGCTGGTTGAGGGAGTATGGTTGGCTGAAGGGATATCTCTCAGCATACTTGTTAGTCATGGGACCACTGGGAATCGATCCTAAATAGAATGGGTGATTGTAGTGCTTCCTGGCCTTGTTCTGGGTCATGAAATTTGGATGGAAGGGGAGGGGTCGGTAGGCTTCCCAACCCTCTTCAATGTACATTGTCCTGATCAGACACATACATAAACCACTGCATGGAAGGTATGGAGAAGCATTTTTGTTTGCTGTGGTACAGGTCTGGCGGTGCAAGGAATATTCAGTCCCTAGAAACAATTGTATATAGTCATACACATACTAGCTAATGTAGTAAAGTTGAATGGTTCTACATAGATAACCTATATTATCATCTCTGGAGTGCTTGCGGGTCAGCTCGATGATGTCATCTTTAAAATTGTTACTGGCTGTTCTCAAAATATGTACATCTTCACAGCAATAGGCTTTTAGCCCCCTCTTTGTTAGGGAGAATTCTCCAAAATGGCTAAATTCCCTTACCTACTGAGTCCGTCAGCAGCTTTGCTGGATTTCTAGGATTTATTTTATTCACCTGGTAAGAGTGCAAGACTTTTTTCCCATTCTTACATGTGTTTTGCTGTGTGTGTTTAACATTTTTGTGTTCATAGACTGTGGAGCCGCACCTTCTGTGCAGTAACACAGGGTTGTCTTTTAAGACTTCCCAACTCAGACTCCATTTTCTGGGATTTACTATTGTCTCCCAGGACATGTAAAGTTGCCATTGAGTTTATTAGTCTTTTTAAAACCACAGACCCAGTACAAATTATCTGACATAGAGTACTGGAAAGCGTTAATAGTTATCCATTTTTGTCTGTCTCTCATGGACCATTGTTTTGTTACCTTTTCATTAAGACTTGGCTGGTGGCAGTGGTATCTACCCTATTTTTCCTACTGCACTTATTTTATATAGCCTTGGTTTTGTTTTAGGCTATCTTGGTAGCCTCGAACTTAAACCCGTGGACCATATATAATGATAATGATGTGTTATTTATATAGCGCCTTAATCCAAAGTGCTTTACAGAGCACATATTTACATACAATATCACCCAATCGAAATTGGTACTCATTTATTGACCTCAGAAGGATGAAAGGCTGTTGGCCTTGCCGGGATTCGAACCTGCGAACTGCAGATCACGCTCAGCTCACAGCAGCGAGCGCTCAACCCGCTGAGCTATCTTACCGGCTTACCTATCTTATATTTCTATACGGTTCCGGCTGCGTTTATTTGCCATTTCTTTTTGTAAAGGTCTTTCTCATGTTTTACACTGCGCGCCAAACCAGGTTTGGTCCCTTTGTTCGCCGACATTTGGCGGGCTTCTGTACAGAAGCCTTCCTTAGACGCCTGAAAGTCTGGGTAGGCAGGATTTGAGGGAGGGGTATTAGGACCCCTGCCATGGGTTCCCTTGGTAACCAAAGTCGCACTCCTGTTTGATTGGCTAGGTGACTGTCCCACCAGGACAGCCACAATGATGTGTGATTGACAGCCAGGCTGTGTGAATGGGGGAAAACTGCATAAAAAGCAGGTCTCTGGGACTGAGAAGGCAGAATCGCCACTGGATCAAGAGAATTGAAGAGAAGCTACCAGAAGAGGACCTTTACCACGACTGAACTTCCCGGTGAAGTCCTGCTGTGGGTTCCAATCACCAAACTTTGCAGATCTTCAATGTCGTCAAAGTTTGGTGACCGGGAAGATCTGCCAGGAATCTTCTCCCCTTGGGCTAGTGTGAACAACCAGTTCACCAAACTGCAAGCTAGGCCTCCCTCCTCTGGTCGAATTTGCTGTGCACAGCTACAGTGAACCGGATAGCCAGGAGGAACGGACCCTGCTTGGGTTTTAAGAAGCGCACCTTTTATTCGTCGCTTTGCTCCGCTGCTGGTTTCTTCCCTGGGCAGTGCAGGACCCTCCAGTCTTCCTCCTTCTTGTCAGTCCGACAGTCGCTTCGAGAACCTTGAGCCTGCAGGACCTGCCAGGAACGTCTGCCTCAGCTACAGCACTAAAGGTACTGTGCTAACCTGGTTGTTTGATTTTGTCCAGCCGCGGTGTGTGTGAAATCTTTCGCCAATCTGAGGGCTTTTCCTTCTATACTCTTTAAAGTAACTTTTCATCCAACCAACTTCCTTCTGAACTCTTGGCAAAGATTTAACTGCAAACTACCCTTAACTGTGTGATCCTCGGCAAAGACTTTGGTCCAGTGACTTTGGGCCAGGCTCCTTGATTTGATTTCCTCACTGTAGTTCCTTTTTCTAGATTGCCCTGCTTACTTACTTGTTGGTGCTGCTCAACTTCTGTCTAACTTTGTCTTTCCCTCCCTTTTAAATTGCTGGAATGCCATTTTGCTCACACTTCATTTTGAACCTAACTTGTCCAGAAGCTATTGGGTGCGGTGTAGTGTATTAAGATTGTAATTTTTCAACTGCTTGATAATAGTGAAATGTTTTATAACTGATGTGTAAATATATGTATATTCCTTTACTCAAACACCTTGAGTCAGTGTTTGTTTGAATCATAGTAATTGTTGTCCTTTGTGCTGCTCACTTTACTCTATAAGTCTGGCTGCTCAGCCATCGCTACCACTTTTACTGTGTAGAACAGGCTTGTACCAAAGGTGAATTTGTACTGTCACTTGTAGTCCTAATTGTGTGTGGTGTTCCCAAAGGGTACTGCATATAATTCTGCCTAACACTCTTCAAATCAAAAACACGCTTACGGGCTTCTAAATGCTATTTGAGAAATGCTTCCTTCTCTTCAACCATCATGAATTAAAACCATAACACTCAACAGGGGTATAGGTCCCATGTAATTTTGGTTCTGTTCAGTTGTAAAGAAATGTGGAAATTAACCTTTTGAACCTGGGAATGCAAAAACTTTAGGCAGCCTACTTAACTTCATGGACTAGAAATTCAAACTGTCAATAAAGCAGAATTTAAATGTCTGATGACTCTAGGAGCTTCAGTATTGCACCCTGCATTATGAACTTGATGGCTACTTTTTCTTTAATCAACTGCTGTATTAGGAACAAAAACATCATTATCTTGGGTGTTATGAGCCAGAAAGCTATAGCCCCTTAATTTCTGAACCACAAAGGTTGCAACAAAAAGGCTGATGCAGTCTGAGCCTTCAAATTCCCAGCTCTTATGCCCTGTTAAATGTGTGCCATAAATATAGTTTGGAATGTAAATGCCTTCCTCTTGCATATACTCCATATCAAAGACAATACATGTCTTTGTTTTGGGCACATCTTTGTGTGGAGTCATGAAACATGTGGTCCCCCATAGAGACAACTTCAATTCCACACCTCGTGGCAGATTTGTCCTTTGCATTAGTGATCGGCCCTAATAAAGCGGCTGCATGAGACACAATCCATTTTGAGATGAAAGTCTGAGATGCTTTCTCAATATGATTTTTTGCGAAATCTTTATAATCTGTCAAATGTCTTGCACTTGGGATATTTAAACCCGGATTCAGCAAGCACCTTGCAGCCATCTCTCTGGTAAATGTGACAATGAATTTACACATGTGAGCCATATGGTTGCTGTTAAAGTGACAGCAATTAGGGCATACATTGCTAGCTCCTTGGAAACACTGCAGGTGTAAGATACTGTGATACTACTGATCATGATGTAGAATGAACACTGTGTTTTTATGAGAGGTGTCACCCGGCAGAAAATATTTCTAAGGACGGTCTTCGTTATTTAGAATTTTGATCGGTGATCAGAAGTAATCTTCAAATAAACGCAACTCATTAAAACCAACCGTGATATTGGTGGGTATATGCAGAACCTTGCGGACCTCCAAAGCCTTTGTCTGTATGTAACCGTCTGTAACGGTTCTAGCCTCCAAAAGACCTAAAATGTTTGCAGGCATACAGATGTTTAATGGCCCATAGTAAAAGTCCAAGAGCCAAAGTCTCTTCTTTACCACAACCATACTGTAAAGTTTTTTCTTTAGCAGCCTCTACACTCCACCTTCTCTAGACCTCACCACCATGGACAAAAACTTTAAAGGCTCTGTAGGGTGAGCTCTGCCTTACTTTGTAACAGTCTTCCGATTTTTTTGAAGAACTCCAAAACATCAAAGGTTTGGCGAAATGAACACCAGGAGAAAAGAGGCCCATTAAAGTAGAACGGCCTAAACAAATCTGCACAAACTCATTAGGGCCTACAGTTTCAAAGATATGTAAAATAAGCATTTCAACCGCTTCTGTTATTATCAATAGGCAGTGGCCTGTGGATGTTAACTGATCTAGATTTACAAACTACAAAACTTCATAGTATTCAACACTTTTATATATTTTCATAGATCTTTCTGGTATGTTCCCATACTCTGTAGAAAAACAGTGTCCATCTTGGGAGGCTTTGCTGTGTTTGGGGGCCGGGACGCTAAATCTTTCCCTGCATGCTGGCTAATAATAGTTTTTGCTTTTTTCAAGTGTTTCAAGAACATCTTCCTTTGCCTTCGGGACCAAAGCCACTTTACACCTCAGTCAGCTAAAACTTTTATGGGTAAATATGGTCTTTCAACATGACGGGGCACTGTCATTGGATCCTCCAACCCAGACAAAGGGAACTTAGGACAGGCATTTGTGTGTGCTGCCTGAGCTATGGCCCAGGTCAGGGGAGTTGCTAGGTCTGGAAAAGACCCGGGGCTAAGATGATGTCGGAACTGTAGGGACTGGGTGCTAGCTAGTCTTTTGGCTGTAGCTCCTGAGATTCTATCCGGGGCTACAACCAAAAGATCAGGGGCTATAGCCCCCTTAGCCCCCCCCCTAGCAACGCCCCTGGCCCAGGTCTAGAAGAAGTTAGGGGTCCTGCAAAACCATGCGTAGCTTCTACAAGGCTTTTTAATGACCTTTCTTTTTCTGCATGCCCTTTTCAGTGTAAAGTGCAGGTTTTATTTTATTTTTATTTTTTTTCTACAGTTTGTAATCTGTTTTTTAGATTTCATGTTCTACAGGACGTGTTTGGCTTTAGAAACACGCTTACACATATTGATTAAAGAATTTTAAACATTGTTATGCCTTTATCTATACTTCTGGCATCCTACGTTTGTGCTGTTATGTGTCTCTAATAAACATTTAGATTTTTCACTTTTTTGCTTGTGTCCTACAAATAAACTGTTAGCTGTCACCCAGCTGGTGTATATACCCGAGTGTTGGGCAAATTAACCTGTTTAGACATCTGTGGCCTAAGCGCCTGCTTATTATGGTCTAAGTAGGAAATGACAGTTATACGTTGTCGTTTGTTTACACAGTTTGGTCCTTTGCAAAAAAAGATCAAATGTCTCAGGGCGTCATTCAATCTGTAAATGATAGAGGCATATACAAATTCTTTGGGCTCTATTTTTAAGGGGGAGTCCGTAATAACTTTCACAGCCTCAGAATATGGGGCTGCAGGTGCAACCATGTCCCTCAAGGGTTGTTCTAAAACCTAGAGAATGTTAACATACTGCCCATGGCTGGGGATAATGGGTGAAAACACATGGGGCAGTGTAATTCCACCACAGCCAGCAGAGCATGGCTGAGGGATGGCAACTGCTAGGGCTAAAAGGGTTCTGGAACTATCGGGTGAATAAATAAGAGGTAGTTTGATTTTATCACAGCCCGGAGTCCCAGGCCTATGGGGCTAAAATGATATTCCTAAACAAAGGTGTATAGGGATGATATGGGTGTGGTATGTGTATGTCACAGGCTTTGACAGTTTGAGCACTAGGGGTGTTTGTAGAAGTTTGCAACACTTTGGACTGCCAGAGCTTGTTACCAAACATTCTTTTTTTCCAAAATAGTTTGGTTGTGCATTTTCTGATAATATGCAATGGTTGCCATGTGCAGTTGTTGTGTATCTGTCTCAACTGCAGACTTCTGAACGTCCATTGGTAGGGCCACAGAGGTCTTATGCACTAGGGCTGCTTCGTTATGCACACTCCAAGACCCTACAATAAAACAAGTATTAAGAACAATTATTTGTGTAAGTAGTTACAGAGATATATGCAGACAGCTGTGCGTAAAAATATCCTGGCGCCTTTTGCCCGCCCCAGTCCCAAACACATTTTTTTGTTTTCTGTTTTTTTTAAAAAAGAACAAAAATGAGATATGCATAAGTTAACCTGTATAGTAAAAAAAAAATGTTTTTTGTTAGTAGTTGAGACACCATACAAACGTACTGTGGATTTTTCCTTTTCGGACCTGGGACACAAGATGCTTCTGCTGCAGGCTGATGTAAGTCTGAAATTAAAAAAATAAAACAAAGATTTTAAACTTTACCCTGGATATTCTTGGAAGAAGCAGGTGACAAATACAACTTTCAAAGGAGGTTCCATATTGTTTTAACTGAATAAGCATATTTTAAACACAAAACAATACAGCTGCAAGAAAACATAGTGCTGTAGAGCTACATAGATACATGTAGCTGTTAACCTGTATATGTAGGAAAAAACTGTTTTGTTAACAGCTCAGTAATCATACAAACCTACCAGGCGTCCCATCCCTGGAATGTTTCCTTTTCTGCGCAGGGCTATTAGACAATACAGCTGCAGGAGAGTGTGAACCTACAATACAAAAAAAATGTTTAAGGACTTTACCATTGGGTATTCTTGAATGAAACAGGTGAAACATAAAGCTTTCAAAAGACGGCTCCCTGTTGTTTCTTTCTGTTACTAAATAAGCATAATTTTACACACAAAAAATACAGCTGCAAGAAAACAATACTGCAAAACACAAACAAGTTTAGACCATTATTTTTTATTTTCTTTATTTAGCATTTCTTGATGACACCATTAATTACCTGTCAAGATAACAGGTGTGTCTCTCGCGGCCTTTGAACGCCCAACATTGAAAACTTTACAGGGGTTGAGTGCATAAGAGTGATCCGCGGCAACAGCATCTAAAAGCAAATACATTTTTATTATTTATTTTAAACAGTTTAGTGCTGAGTGCGTACACATGAGACATATTTGGGGTTGGGGTTAAGACAGCATAACTTTATTAACGGCTGCTTGGGCTCGACTGCTGGCAGGAACCTGGCAAGAATCTGTCCAAATGAATGTTAAAAAAAATGAATACATTAAAGAAATATATATAAATTAGATGGATGTATCTACACTCTGATATGTGCAAGCTAATTTGAGAAAAAATAAAATTCTACACTCAAACAAACCAGCCTGTGCTTACATGCCTAAATCTAGAAACACCCAATGGGAAAGATGAGCTCTCTGTGTCATCACTTAGCTAGCTAATAATTTACATGTTTTAATATTATGTGAAGGACTGCTGAAACATTGAAATATACAGTCATAGAGGGTTCAAAACATGGGACATTTCACTCCAAAAATCCAGAATTCTTATACGTAATAATATATTTTTTTTTAAATTTATAATTTTTACATAAAGATGAACACCCTTTTTCAGCAAGAATATGCACAATCACTTGAGAGCCTGTAGAAATTACACGTATGCTGTCTTGAAATGAATTATCAGACATTTAGAATATAATTATGAACACTTTTTATTTGAGCAGTTATGCAGTTATGCCAGAAACTGCACCGTAGTTACAGGAGCCCCCTGAGCTACCTGCAGAGGCACAAAGCCCTATGAAAGCATACGCTGCAGACATATAAACATCCTCTTCTAAACACAAGGTCTCACATCTGTTTTACAGATCATAGGGCTTCAGAGCTCCAAGGATATGAGATGTGATGAATGCTTACATTTTTTTTAAAGAGTGTGTACACATGAGACATTTTAGGGGTTTGGGGTTTAGACAGCATAACACTATTAACAGATACTTGGGCTCTGCTGACGGCAGGAGCCTGTACAAATGTTTTTTTTTTTAAACAATAAAACAAAAATTAAATTGGATGGACGCGTCTGCAACCTGGTATTTGCAAACTATTTTAGGAAGACATAATTCTACCCTCAGACAGGACAACCAGGGCTTACATGTCTAAGCTGAAAACCTCACAGTGAGAAAGCTGAGCTGTCCATTTTAATACTTGGCTAACTACAATTTCTTATTTTATTTTATTGCATTTTTTTCTAATATTCTGCTAAAACTTTGGAAAAACAGCTATAGCAGGTAACTTTCCCTCCCCCAAAAAAGTTCTTAATTTTTACATTACCTGAACAAGAACAAATAAAAGGAATCATTTTTACCAAAATGTGAACACCATTTTCAACAAGAATATTAAGCAGAGCTTGAGGGTGGGGAGCATCTACATCTTTGCTGTCTTGACTAACTGTGCCATAGTTACACAAGCCCAATGAGCTATCTGCAAAGGCACACATCCATTTACAAGCACACTCTGCTGAGAATGAGCAAACTATGAGACAGTTCGTGGCCACAGCTGTTTTAGTCATTATGGCATTTTCGGGATCGAAGGACATTAGGTGCGGCCAATCTTTACAGTGTAAGATCTTTTAAAAACATAATACTTTGTGCAATATTTGCACACACACACACACACATACACACACACATTCCCTAAACTGACGACAGAGGTAACAAGAAAAACAAAAGCCCTTGCTAGCTCTCTCGTGAACTGTGAAAAATAAACAGCCTTCAATTCACAAGGCACCAAAATCAGTTCTTCACGTTAGTCAGAATTAGAGCACAGCACACGAGGCGTAAGCCTTGTTAACAAGCTTTTAAAAAAAGAGACACATTCGAGCCTGATTTTTAGACTTACAAGGCATCAGACCCCAGACAGCACAAACTTAAAAATACAGAGTGGTAAATTAAATGTAAATAATTATATTCTAAAAAAAAACTGATTTTTTTAAACATTTGGGTATAAACCATCTTACACCTTTTAAAATACATAAACAAAATAAAGAAGTATAGCTCACCGTATCTTACTGCAAGATATACACAATCATAGAAAGATGGGGCTGCATAAATCTAGAAGAGAGTAAATAAGCAAAGAAATAACTATACAGCATATTAAACAGAATTCTACTGTTTACACTTTTCAGTGCTTTCTCTGTCTAAAGCGTGAGTGGGGTTAGCAGATGGTGTGGCAGTTCTCTAGCCCATGGCTCTGCAGTGCAGATATATACATAGACTATTTTGGTGGGTTTCTCCTCGAGACATGATGTCCTATGTAGTCAATATGAGCCTTGTGCATGTGTATCCCCTGCACCAGATCACACCACCCGTTATAAGCTGCCAGAACACGCATATCCGGTATCCCGCTCAACAGACTGACAGAATACGCATATCCAGAGCAACAGCATCTGTTCCATTTTATCACAAGGATTTCGACAAGAGTACAGACCATGAATATTGGCAGCAATGCCTCAGCACCTGTTTGGAATTCATCAAAAGGAATTACACAAGTTTGACAGAACATGGCAGAGAAATATCATGTTTTCCTATGCAAAGCCTTTAAACAGCTGATCCCTTCCAGCCTGTGAGCCGGACCTTGTAAAGTATTACATCAGCCCCATATATAACAGCTGGTCTCCTGCCACGGCTTGCACTTGTATAAATAGAAGCTGTATGTGGCTCATCGAACTGCAGCAGGGCCATACCTTGCAGAAATGCTTCGAGTAAGGCCTTATGAAACAACATTTGTGGGATTCAAACAGCTGAATCAGGGCCTAGCAAATCTTTGCCCCATTACAGTGGGTTGTTTTTTTAATTATTATTTATTTAAACAGGGCTGCTAAAAAAATGGGTATACATATCAGTATGTATATTAAACTTCTTATTACAAGGCAACACAAACCTAGATACCACTAGAAACTGACCAGCCTCGTTTACACTCCAGAATCACCAACCGTACCAGGTTTTTCAGAGATTTAATTAACCGTGGTATACTTTGGCCTTCAGCCCAGCCATAACATCACATACATCAGGATAGTAAAGGCTTCAAGAGTGACGTATACCTCTCTCTGTCGCTTCTTTTGTATATAGATACCCTTTACTCCACTCCTGGGGGTGGCACGTGCCAACATCATCTCCAGAGCACCCTGGCACACCATGACACATTTCAGGGTCAAACGTGCACTACCTACATTATCTCCCCAGTGCCCTGGTGCACTATAAACCCTATGACACACTACCGAATCTTGGGTGCCTACCATCAGGGGGTCACAAACAAAATGCACATCATTTACGCATCAGATTATCACCCCATAAACTGGTGCAAGGGAGGGCCGCACGCGCCTTCATACAGATTACTACTGAGTTAAAATGGTAATGGCACTTACCCACAACCTAAAGGGTGGTTTTCTTCCAGGTGACCCATCTGATGTCACATCCGGGATAGGACAACCGGCAGGGCGGGGCATCTGGGTGACCCACATGATGCCACTTCTGGAATAGGATTTCCAGTAGGGTGGGACATCCAGGTGAGCCCCAGCTGCCACTTCAGGGCTGGGACTTTCAGTAGGGCAGGACTTCTGGTTTAAAGGGGCGTTCCACCTGTCAAAAAAAATCAGACACAATGGATCATTCCACTCTACTCCCATGTGCATTCCCAATGGCTTCAAGCACCAGGCTTTATATCTATTACTAATACATAGACTGGAAGGAAAAGTCTCATAAATCAAGGTAATTCAGGTGGACTTCTAGAAGCAGAGGCTATTGATCCATGTATCAAGGGATGTCCAGAAATTCAGTTTTAAGCAGAAAGCATATTTTATTAGGACATATATGTTTGTCGCCAGGCTCTCAATGGGTTTATGTCTATAGCAGGTAATGCATGCTTTTCTCACTTTTAAAAATAGAAATCCTAGTTCTGATGAAGAGACGACATAAACCAGCTACATATGATAATGTCTCTGAATAAATACACTTCCTCCATGCAGTAGATCATTTTTCTATTTTAGCACCATGTTGAATATTACATACTCGTGACATACTCGTTGCCTGCCGTAACTGAACCTCCAATAAACAGTGCCATTGTGGGCCCTTTATTGCATGTGTAGTACAATCTGCTTTCCCAACGTATTAAACCTTTGTCCAAGAAAAAACAATTATTGATCCTCATCAATAAGACTGTGATTGTTTTTTTGCTTCTTGCTTTAAAGTTCTACATGAATATAGAGTAAATAAGCTGCAATCATTCACATCTTCAAGATGTACCAAATAAATGTTTTTAAACACAATAACCATACACACAAGAGTTGGGTCCTGAGGTGATTATGAAATATAATTATAATTGCTCTTTTATAATGCTTTTATAATGCTGTTAATAGCGGGACATCTTTCTAAGCGCGAGCCCAGGATTCGTACCTGTGTTGCTGAGCTATCCTCCTAGTTGTCAGCGGTATGGATTTACCCAGCTAGTAATTGCTTGCAAATCTGAAGTGATAGGCTCTGAGGTGATAGGCTCTGAGGTGATAGGCTCTGAGGTGATAGGCTCTGAGGTGATATGCCTGAGAGAAGTAGAGGCATTTTGCAAGGGCTATGGGTCATTACCATCTTGGTAAGCCTATCCCTGACCATTAAACAGTTGCCATGCCAGGCAAATGTCTGTAGTGCTAATGAAACCCGTATGTCATTTTTATTACCTTCATGAGTCTGGTTAATTTTCCAGTAGAAAGGAACATGTTGCCTGGGATCTAAGGGTTTAAGATTCAGCTCAGCAGTTCCTGCTGTGATGTCATGTTATTTGTTCATTGGTTTGGAGGCTTTACACTGTGGTGGCATGTGCCTGGCAGCATGTGGCAGTGTGTTATCACTGAGAAGCAGGAATTAAGTAACTGTATCAAATTGACTGCGTGACTGACAGTGGACTGAGAGTGGACTGAACCAATTACTGTGAATACTTATGACAGGAAAAGGAAGCAGGAGTTGTCCGTGAGACAAAGGTTTGAGGTAGTGCAAGGAAGCAGACTGTTTCAGGTGAGTAATGCTTTGAACAGAGTCCCTGAATGAGAGGAATGTAACTTAAGATATCTGCTTGTTCTCCCCTCCCCTTGAAAACTGCAATAATGAGGCTCAATCCATAATGACAGCGGTCCCTGGAGAGGGCCTAGTTCATGTGCTTAGGCACGGATGAAGCAGCCAGGAAAGTTATTCAGTCTCATTAAGGTTTATGGCATGACTGTCTGACAAGGAGGGAGATGGTGCTTAGAACAATTATAAACAGGAGTAGTGTCAGGAAAGTATGGATGGCAGAAACCCTGTAACCACAGGAGTGCTCAGGCCTTGGCCAAGTAGTTTAAAAAAAAGGGAGAGAGTGAAATCAGCGTAGGGATTAAGGTAAAAAGTGAAGAGTGGGAGAGATGGGTGGCAGATGGCCAATTCCTTAATAGTGCATCTCATCAGGTGTACTCTGGTCCATATGTGGAGTAGAAGAGTTAGCCCTCAGTCATTTAACTTGGATCCCCAGCTTGACATGTGCCTAGCCCCTCATCCAAAAAGGTGAAGGGGGATAGGAGTCAGTCACAAAACGAGGGTCGGTGAGTGGACTCATGGTACCCTAGGTGAAATGTTATTTTGCCACAGCCAATACCAACCGCAATTGTCCTGAATGTACAATCCCCTCATCCCAGATGTGTCCTCAGCATTTCACATGCATGTCTTGCCCACTGTGTTCACAAGCTACAGTTTCTCCATCATGATTTAGGCCTTTTCATTAACAAGGAAAAATTAAATTACTCTCTCTTACACAAACAGAATATAATATACAGGCTGCATTAGAGACTATGCCCGATAAGGAAGGATTAGCAATACAAATAGAATTACAAAGTATCTATGATATCAGTAGAATTGAACATAAAACCCCTCAGGCACCCCCCACACACACGCGTGTGCCTGTGAGGAAGTTTTCAGAGCTATTTTGAGCCACTTTATTTACATACAGTAGATGTCTATTTAAAGGTTGTTGGAAGGAGTCTATTGCTTCCTTCCACTAAACTCAGTGGCTCTCTGCGAGCACAGCACCACCGATTTGGATGTGGAACTATCACTGGTTATGCTTGTATATCTCTGTCTCCGCCCTGCCTCCATCTGCATCCATTAAGCCTCCACTTACGAGAGTGGCAGAAACCACCACTGAAGTCACTAAAAGTGAGAGGTTCTTAGTGGCTGTCGGTAGCTTTGCTACCACCAGTGCTAGCTCAGTTTGATGGTAGGCCCCTCACATCTGCTTTCCATATTTTAGGAATGGCAGAAAAATGCCCTCTGTTCGATTGCATTTGCAGTCAAGTTTAGGGAATTCCTTTGACGACTTAGAGATGGAGAGGAGAGCAGGAGTGAGCCATTGCACACCTTCCCCAAGCAGGTGGAAAGCACTATCTGGTGTTTCATGAAAAACGCATTGTGAAAATTATTTGGCCGAGTGAAGACATCCAATGGGCTGCCATTTGGGTTGGATTCAAAAATAGGACAATGCCTCTGCCTCCTGGCAATGCCGCCATAACACAGAGTGAAGTTGTGATGAAAGCTCCCCTTCTACCAGGTTTTCAAAATAGAGGCTTTAGTGCGCTATAGAGTACTGCTTGCCTGGAGCATACGTGGCCCTTTGGAGCACAAGTGCACTGCATGTAAGTGCTATCAGCATCCTCAATGTTCAATAAGACCCGCAGTGGATTATTGGTTGCTCCTGCCTTGCTTTTAAGTAGCATCAATTTGGTGGGTGAACACTTCTTTTCCATCATCAAATTGCTAGCATGACCTTCCCAATTGCTCAATTTGTTTAATACTTTTCACAGTAAGCTTAATATTTGACAAGCATTTTTACATCAGAAGACCCAGTAACAACTTTAACAGGTTTTGTGCTAAGCATTCACCCTTAACATGCACATATTCCATGCCAGCATGCTTATCTTGGATTCATAAACTGCGCTGCATATAAATATACTGACAAAGACAGCAAAGCTTGAACAGTACTGTTCAGTATTGCTTTGAAATTAAGCACAGAATTTGCAAATGAATTTGGCATCTTTGTTAACCATCCAAGAAATGCTAGATAATGCTTGCAGCTGGGAATTCACCCAGATATAGATAAATTCAACTTTCAAGTCGTGTGTGTGCCCAAAATAAAGTCAATTTATTCATGAAGTAGTTTTAAAGTTGCATGCATAAATATGCATTACTTCCACTTGAGGGCAAATGCTGCAACAATTCAATTGTGGGGTCAGTACTTCGAGTCAGCCCTTCCAGCATTGCTTAAAATGTTATATCTATCAGGTTGCTCATGCTAATGAAAATGTTTCAGAGTAAATGTGCTGCAAGCACAGCACACTTTGACCTAGTCTCAGATTATCTGCATAAGGCCCATTAACTAATGTTTGCTAAACTTGTAAGAGGCCCGGGAATGGGGAGCCACCAGGGCGGGGAGTGCAGGAGCATGTGGGGACAGCAGCCACAGCAGAGCAGGAGGGGCCGTGAGAAGCGTGGCAGTGTCATGGAGGTGGGAGGATCTGCCTCAGGGCTATCTGCACTTCAAGAGCAGGCAGCATGGGAGACAGCATGTGGAGGGGTCAGGAGCAAGGAGCCCAAGGGCTCCTGGGTGGACTAAAAGGGGGAGGGGCCTCATGTGCAACCTAGCAACAGAAATCAAGGGAATAGACAGGATTGGAGAGGCATGGGGTGAAAGAGGAGGAATTAGGAAAGACCTAATGATTTAACAGGCAAAATCTTAAAAGTGTGTAGGACCCTAAACAAGTTGTTAATTCTGCTCCTTGTTGCAGTAAGCAGAAGAAAGGAGAGGAAGAAACAGAGTGGGGTGTCTGGGCTTATTGAGGAGGAGAAAACCCCTGTGAGCATACCCGTCCAGTCACCTGGAATCCAGAAGCTGAAAGCAGAGTAAACCTATGAAGGAACAAGAGGCTAGACCCCGATAAGCTACCGAAGGGAAGAGGAGAACAGCTTGGAAAACCAACAGCAAAAAAAATTGAGAAGAGATATTAATGAGCTGACAACCCTGTTAAAATAAAATAAATAATGAAGGAATCAATAGAACCCTTTGGCTGCTGTCCTACATGTCCACGTTTAAACCCCTACGCCCATTCTAGCTCCCTCCTGCTTCCACCTGTGAGGTGTATTTCGCAATGCTCACGCTCTGCCACCAGAAGTTCCAGGAGGGTTCTACCATCACTCTTGACTCTCCTGGTATGAGTGCCCTGGTTCTGACCATGTTGTTTTATAAACATTTCTTTATGCTAGGCCACCATGCTTTTATTTGAGGAAGACTATGAACTGTGCTGCTCAAATGCATATGTAAAAAGGCAATGGCCCTGCTTCTACTGATATGTTACAGACTCAAAGGAATGTGGACACTGCAATTTACAGCAGGACACCCCCTAATTGCAGGAAGACATTATGCAGCTACTTTAAGTCAGATTGGTTACATCTCTTTTGCATTTCATGAAAGCAGAGTGGATAACCTGCTCTTTGGTGCTCTCTGCTGGCAAGCACCATTTGCAGCCACCTAGTTTGCCCTTGTGCTTGCACCAGCCCTGGCCTGGATACAGTTTGTCCCAGGAAGGGGTCACCCACAGGTAACCCAGTTTCAGAACTCATGTGACAGAAACCCTGAGTACCTTGACAGGTCCTAGATGAAATGACAGTGAGTCGAGAATGGTACAGGTCATTCCTTTTAGAACAACATTTATTTTTGGAAATATGTTGCAGGCATTAAATGATGGTTTATATTCTTGAGTCGAATTTAATCATTCTAAAAGACAACCATACACATTCCCTGCCCGTTAGCCAGTAGGCGGGGGGCGCTCAATGACAGTAAATGAAATCAAAAGTAAAAGGACCTTTACCCAGCTTGGGTGAGGACCACAGTGGGGGGGGGAGACGCATCAAACACAATGCAACACCATATCTCCGGTTATAGTCAGGTAGCACCAAACCACCCCACATAGGGAGCATACAGGTTTGGGGAAATAACTTTGCACGTGGTGCTAGTGGCAATTCACCAAACAAAGATGGCTGCTGATAATAAGAAAGAGAGATGGTGCTGAGTTCCTTCACCATTTTCTTTGTGGTGAACTGCAGCACACTGTGGATGTATGAGCATAGCAGCAGGGAGCAGGAGGGAAAGTGCTCTAGGTGGCAAAGCGGGGCAGGATCTAGGGAGAAGTGCCCGCGTGGAGGCACCAGTTCAGGGAGGACTTGTAATGTCCACCCTATTAACAACTACACAGAATGTCTTACTGCAAGGTGTGATGTCATGTATCGGGTCGATTAATGATATCACTTTTTTATAGAACACTTTTTTCCCCACTTCTAGGTGCTGTAACGATAGGTTACGCTGTTACCTAATTCATCCGTTCTCATGCTGTTGGGAAGACAGGCATTGCTAGAGCCCATGTAGGCCCCACAGGAAATTCAAACTTTTACCCAGAAGACTGGACACAGATGCATGGGATTAGCGCTCAATTCACTGAGCTATAAATAAAGAAATCACTCCTGCTGTAATACCTTGTTCCAGTTCTACCTAGAATACTGTATTGCAGCAGGCTTGTGGTACCATAAAGCTTCTTTCATAGTCATAACATTATAAAAAATAAAAATAAAGGAACGGGGGAGAAAAGGACCCCAGGGATTTAGGGGTGGTACTCCTGTCACCCATGTACTACCAGCAATCGAATACCGCCAATTGTTCATGAACTCAAATCATTTTTTAGTTTGTTGGCCTTATATAAAGGCACTCTGCGTATTGTTTCTATAGGGACACAGATCACTTTGGTGCATTGCAAAAACTTTAAAACGTGCGTAATGTTTTTATACAGTGATTAACCCCCTCAGGGGATGAAAGTCACGGAAAAAAGCACATTCATCAACTTCTACCAACACCTGAACAGTGGGACCCATGCTCAAAACCATTCCGATGTGTATAGTTTAAAGACATGACGTGCACCACTAGGGAGGAGACTGGCTCTGGCATAAGAGCATACTATGTCCTTGTTTTGGACATGCTCCCGGAAGCAAACCGTCACGCTTCCCATGCCGTCTGTAAACAGCTCGATCAGATGCTGATTACGGAGTGGTTATGCAAATTGGGCAATCAGAGAGAAGCGTTCGCTGCGCTTTTAGAGCATCTTTCGTAGATCGTGTTTTTCTTCAGTATTTTTTTTTATTTGTCTATAAATAATGATTTAGAAGGATAGTAGGTACGTATCCCAGGAAAACTGCATGTGGCGAGGTGTTCTTAATTCATAGCCAATCTCCAATTAAAGCATTTGTGACATACTCACATCTACTCTTCTGCCATTTTTTCAATCAATTGAAATGAAAAAGCACATTGAAGAGTAAATATGTAGATTACCTTTGAGCACTTTATAAATGCCTTTGGCCCGTTTCTAGGCAACTCATGTTCAAGCAAATATGGGAACTGGGGCACAGAAAGATGAAGTCATGTGACTAGAATCTCATAATGCCAGCCACGGGGAAGCCAGTGTTGGAATCTATGTCTCCTGTAACAGCATTTCCTTCCTATATTTTGGGCGCAACAGGCTTGGACTGCATCAGGAATGTGGCCAGTACCCAAAGAGCAAGTCCAACGCTAATGCACCAATATTGTGGGAAACATGGAAGTATTTTTTTGCCAAAAGAGTTTTTATTATTTATTAATGAAGCCATATGTGTTGCTGGCTTTCCTGATTGTACTGTATTGCAGCTCACGTGTTGACACCCTAGGGCACCACTGACGAGTCTGGTTTATTGATAAGCAATGAATTATGCAGTCTCAGCTGGTGACTTTTTTAATTGGAAGGGTGTCAATATTACCCCCAAATATGACAGAGCGACTGAGCGCAGTGAGGAAGTCTCAAACAAGTGAGTAGAAGTGTTTGGGCACTAGGGTTTTGAATCCACTCGCACTACACTAGGGTACTTCCTGATGTATTTATTTGAAACCATTGATTATGTACTTTTGTTGCGAAATCATGGATTGTGGAAGTGTTCACCACACCTCTGTCTAGGGTTCATCCTTGCTTGTTCCCAGATATCTTGCGCATGAGAAAGGGGGAAAGCTTCTCTTTATATTATAATTTTTAATTCATTTTTTGTGTCAAATTCAGTGCCACTATCGCCGGCAGCTCCATCCCGACATCTGTACAAGGAGCTTGATGCCAAACGTCCAGCCTTGATAAAGACCCTGAGAGATCGAAACATGCACCGGCGCACCACTTAGGTCACTGCATCAACAATAAAAAACACAATTAATTAAAAATTATAATATAAAGAGAAGCTTTCCCCCTTTTTCATGCGCGAGATATCTGGAAACAAACAAAGAAGTCCATCACAAAACAACAGAGGTTATTCCCCTCGAGAACTCTTTAATATTGGGTTAAAATGGTGCACTGTGAATAATTGGGTGAAAAGCTAGTGAGTCAGGTGGTGCAGGAGGGGTGCGTCACGTGATGTCCTACGTGTTGAGGAGGAGAGACTCCTTGAAGAGGTGGGTCTTGAGTTGGTTTCTGAATTGTAGGCTCATGGGGGCGCGTCTGAAGAAGACAGGAGTTTCAAGTCTTAAAAATGTATGTGTTGATGTCTGTTGCATATAAACTTATACATCACATGTTTGCTTGTTGATGACTACAGGAGTCATGGGATTAGCACAAAGGCTCCATTATCCATTAAGGTGGCAAGCCCCAGTGTACATGTACGTACAAGAGCAAAGATTGCACCATGCACATCTAAGGGCATATTGCCCCCATTAACAAAAAAGGCATTCATTTGTTGATGTGTGCCATATGGAAATACACAGTGTACAGTCACAATGTAGTGGTTGAACACGTCCACTTACAAGTAGTGGGTGAACCCCTCCGCTCAGTGACCATGGTTAAATTGCGGCTCTGATCTGTGAGGGTAGCCACTATGAGGGTGGGAGCAATCACAGTCTACATACGGGCACACAAGTACTTTTAAAGGTTTGGGTTCAGGGTTCCATGAGTGCTACTATTGTCACTGCGAGATCGACTGCATTAACAGTCTTTGAGCTTGTGCATCCCAGGTCTCCATTTGCTATACAATGCAAATGTCGAATAGTCTACAGTTATGATTGCACTAAAAGTGGACATTTGTTAAATGTATTTCCACATATCCAACAAATGTGTATGCACTTTGCATGTGACTGCATATATAATTCATTGTACATGTGTTCTGAATGTAAAGTATAGCACAGCCCTCAACTATAGACAATGTCCCTTGAGCTTGATAGACTAGTTTATAATAGTCTGTTTCCCGTTAGTGCTGCATCCCACTGAATACGTACCAGTCCCATGAAACATTCAGTCCAGCAGTAACACAGTCATTGATATATCAATGATCTCTGTACCTACATAGTTAACATTATACGGCCAGTAAAATATCTTTAAAAATGTCATCTTTGCTAGCAAATAAACAGTCTCCCAAATCCTAACCGCTATATTTTATGCAATGTAATGATATGTTATTTTCATGTTTGCTCAGACTACTTTCTGTCGCAGGGCCATTAATCTCACAGAGCTTTGAGACCATAACAAGGTCATTAGGTATGATACAAATATCAAGCAAAATGACATATCATACAAGGGCAACACTCATTCTCTCTTCCAAAACGGAGGCCAAACTGGTATGGCTGAATGTGGTGAAAAGATCCTTTTTGTGGAACTCTCCTTTTGTTTCTTCCCTACAAATGCTTCACACAGCCAATTGCTGGCTGCCACACTGCCATCAGCAGGCAGGCTTTACCAGAACCGCCTATGGCAATCAGCAAGTGGTGGTCCACTGTGGATATATGGTTAGCATCCCACACAACTACCAGTGGCTCTTGAGTACACCTCAGGCCATCACAGATCCACAAAAAGACTTACCACAATCCCCCACCACTATGGGAGTGGTCTCCATTAACATTCTGCTGCTAGTAAGGGAAGCTCTCGTCCCTTCTTTTGAATGTGATTTCTTCTAGTTAAAACACTGAAAACTATACACTCACCACAAGACCCATTATTATCCCCCCATTACGTTTTAATTTCTGTACATATTGTAAGTGAAGCTTTTTATGTTTCTGTCTCCCCGACTTTTCCCATTCTTCCCCCTTTCGTGCTCTCCTTGGCCCTGCTTCCTTTTCATCCCACAAACCACAGCCTGGCTGCCAATCTGGGCCGGGCTGCAACCTGCTTCCACATGGACAAGGCTCAGTGCTTGAAGACCACTATGGTGTTGATGCATGCAGTATAAAAGAAAAATAACGCAACATAACACTCGGAAGGATTTTCATGCTGACCATAAATATGTACGGTTGGTATCAAAAGGAATGGAATGGTGGAAGAAAATGTGACGAGTAAAGAAAGGAAAGGGCAGGTAGGATGAGACGGGCTCAGAGAAAATGGTTTTATGAAGGTTTTGGGTGTAAAATTCCCCTCCCAAAGAAAAAAAAAACACAAAGTTGCTAAAATAGAATACAAATATTTGCTAATTATCAGGGAGGGAGAAACCTGGATAATTTTCAATTATGGCATTCAACCAATATGCCAATGTGCTCCAAAGGACTTTCTTGCCAGCGGAATCACTGGCACAGTATATCATAATGTGTATACACACATATATATCTAAATGGAAAAAAAAGAAAACAAAAAAGATACCAACGGCATCAGGGTTGCACGAAATACGAAATACGCAGCACAATGCAAACAGAATGCAGCAGCAGTCTGTAGTGAAGGCTTCTTTATTTCAGTTTCGAATTGCAAAGATATTGACAGGATAGGAGGCAGCCAGCAACTTATTTCGTGCTCCAGCAGGCACTTTGTCACACTAAAACAAAAGCCCCGTGCACCTGACAAATTGAAAGGTGCACACAGGCTCTATGGGCCGTAAAGCACCTACACCATTCACTGTGAACAAATCAGCCATGTTAAAAGGTGCATGGTTTGTTAGTAAAGGTAGGAATAAATAGCCATACTATAAAATACATCTGGAGTTAAAATCACAGCTGTCCATGGCTGTGCGACATAGAGCCTCATCATAAAGGGGATGCATCAGCAGAACAATGACAAAGCTACATGAATGGATATTATGCGAGTGGCACATATGAGACACAATGTGTGCCCCACTTATAACTTGAGCTGTTAAAGTGCATAGTGCGATGAGGAGGTAAGTTCATGTCATAGACTAAGCCAGAATGAATTGCAAAGTGCAAATACATAATCGCATAACAGAACCAACAAGCCTTTAAAATCATCTTAAAGAACAATGTCCAAATGTTTAAAAAAATGGGGGGTTATACAAGGTAACAGTCTAAAGCAGGATGTTCACAGATAAAATAGCCACACTGTCACCCTCAGTAAAGGGACGGCAAGGTGTCACAGCGCACCGTAAACATTTTCAGAAAAAGTGCATGGTGCATAGAGTGCTAAGTGCATTTCATGTGCAAACATGCTACATAATCATCACATCCGTGAATACCTAATTCTAACCATTGTTCATGGCATGATGACAGTCCAAAAGTATATGCAAGCTTTAAAACCAAAACCTCAAAGAGAAAACAGCTCAGTTAAAGTGGCAAGATCAAATGCCCCCAGATGAGGCTAAGGCCCAAGGAGTAGTCAGACACAGGGGTCAAGTCCTAAAAACTGAACTGTGGGGACTCATCAACAAACGCAATGGTATCCGACGTCGACAGAAATTAGCATATCAAGGTGAAATATGCACATTTCATCAAATTGCCTTTGCGTAAACACCCAAATTGAACAGGATGAATGCAATTTGCCTTTCATAACATCAACACACACTCAAAACCAAGAGAGGATGTTTTCCTCTAATAGTGTTTTTGAAAACGTTAACAAGTTTGCAGGTTTTAAACTCCACGAAGAAATACAAATATTTTCCTTGGGACTTGCAGTAACGAAATGCGACATTTCACCTTTAGTTGTTTATTTTTATCAGGTTATATAGTGCAGTGGTGAAGTGTCCGGCCTACAAACCAGACGACTGTGGTTTGATCCCCAAGGTCATCTTTAATTCATAAATTCAAAGAGGTAATTCAATGTTTCTCATTTTAGCTGGGGGGACTGAGTCCACCCTCTGAATAAAGTGGGGGGACTCCGTCCCCCCGCGTGTACCCTCGACTTGAGCCCTGGTCAGACCAATGCATGGAACTCTACAGAACAGCAAAGAATGGTAAATCAGAATTGAAAACATGTTTTGAAATTACTCCCAAATAATCAAACAAAAATAGCCATCCAAAATGTACCTAAAAGAGGAGGATTTTGAAAATCATAGGGAACAGCAAAAAGAGAAAAGGTCATAGGAAAAATAGAGAGGAAGTGCACATCAATGCATCAATGATACACGATCACAGCTCACAGCCAATGACAAAGTTGCATGAGAGACAAGAAATCTAGTTAAAAGAAATCAGATCAAAACATGACTGAAACAGTTCACAAAGAAATAAATTAAAACCTAATGCAAAGAACCAAAACATTACAAAACATTACAAAAGGGGCCGTGAAGCATTTCCCCAGTGTACCATCAAAACTAGATCAGAAGGACAGACACCTATCGAGGACATCAACATTGGGCAAATCACCAGAGGGGAATACATGATATAATCCAAGTTCATAATAATACTAGAAAGGACAGCCCAGCAGTGGGTAGAAAGATCCCACTGATGCCAATAATCTGGGTGCCTGGGATGGGGCATGAGGCATCAGACAGACTATATACACGACAGCTTAGACCAGTTGAATGTGTATAATTCTGTGTCAATGTTTTGGCCGGCAGGGACTTTAGTCTGAAAATCAATAATAAGTTTAGTTTCCAATTGTCAGAATTTTAATGTTCTATCAACCCCTCGTGGGTGTTTTGCTATGTATGCCACTCCGAAGAATTTGAAGCCAAATAATTGTCCATTATGGACCTTGTGAAAATGTTTGGCAACGGGGTAGGCAAAGTCTTTGTTTTTGATTGCCCTAAAATGCTGTAGAATCCTTAACTTTAGTTTGCTGGTCATGCTGCCCACATACTATTTGCAACATGGGCAGCACAGCACATACACCACAAATTCAGTGTAACAGTTTATGTGTCCATGTATGGAAAAGACAGAGCCCGTCACTGGATGTTTAAAAGAGGACTGTAAAACATATTGACACACTTTGAAGTTGCAACACTTGGTGAAACCAACCCCACTTATGTCTAGCCATGATGTAGATTTTAAGAGAGCAAGAAGCTAGAACCAATTTGTCCTTTAAAGGAGTGGCGCTTCGAAAGGTGAGATAGGGATGTGCTGGCAGCACATCACTTAAATCCTTATTTATGCACAACACATGGCAATGCTAAGTAATAATGTCTCAAATCTTACTGGAGGCAGGACTATAGGTCAAGATGAGCTGGGTTTGAGAGTCTGTATTGGTAGAAGTGGGCCAGCAATTAGCCAAAAGAGGGTCCCGATCCAAGAGGGTAGCTTTTAGGTAGGTGCGTTCTACATTCATCTTTGGGTAGCCCCTCCCCCTAAAGTATTCAGCGGCATGCCCAGACTGTACATCAAAGTCTTCCTTCTTAGAGCAATTATGTCTGAACCTGAATTCACTGTAAAGTATGCTAGTAATGCACAACCTCGGGTGACTGCTGGTGGCCAGAAGGAGGAAATTGGAGCTAGTCGGTTTCTCAAATACTGTGGTGTGAGGACCATCAAACCCTTTGGTTATCTTCACATCTAGAAACACTAACTATGAAGCACTATGATTCTCAGTAAAGCTTAAATTCAGGTAGTTGGAATTGAGAATTTCAAAAACATCAAGCCATTCTTCAACAGTACCTTTCCAAATACTGAAAAGGTTGTCTATGTAACATAGCCAGCACACAATCCTTTCTGTGCTGAATGAATTGGCCTCACTCAGACAACATACATATATATATATATATATATATATATATATATATATATATATATATATATATATATATATATATATATTAATAGCACTGGAAGGAAGGGGTGCACTCTGGTTCCCTGCACAATTCACCTCAACAGCTACTGATGTTCTCCTCCGACACGTTTCTTTGCTTATCACATCATCATGGAAACAGTCTCACTTGCAGCAAAGAGCCAGTGCAGGTCTAATCAATCAATGTTGATTCTGCTGCAAGGAATTGTGGTAGCTGTATTTATTATGTTGGCAGAAAACCTGCTCACTCCCAAACACCCACAGTGGGGGAGTAGCCCACAGTGTGGCACTCCAAAGCCAGGCATGTATCGCCTTGGTGCAGCACCTTATTGGACTCTGGAGCTTCCACCATACCAAGTACCTTAAACATTAACAGCACTGAGTGGAAGGGGCACGCTCTGGTTCCCATAGAATTCCCCTCACCAGCTACTGATGTTCTCCCCTGACCGGTTTCTGTGCTTATCGTGTCATCAGGGAGGCAGTCTCAATGGCTGAAAACAGCCAGTGCAGGTGTAATCAATTAATGTTCATTCTACTGCAAGGAATTATGGTAGCTGTAGTACTTAGGTTGGCACGGAACCTGCTCACTCCCAAACCCCACAGTGGGGGAGTAGCCCAGTGTGCCACTCCAAAGCCAGTCGTATATTGCCTTGGTGTAGCATGCTATAGTACCCTAGACCTTTCACCCTGCAGGGTACCTTAAGCATAAACAGTACTTGATGGAAGAGGCATACTCTGGTTCCCTGAACAATGCACTTCAACAGCTACTGATGTTCTCCTCCATCCAGTTTCTGTGCTTATCACGTCATTAGGAAGGCAGTCTCACTTGCAGAAAAGAGCCAGTGCAGGATTTAATCAATCAATGTTCATTCTGCTGCAAGGAATTATGGTAGCTGTGGTTATTAGGTTTGCATTGAAACTGCTCACTTCCAAAACCCCACAGTGAGGGAGGGAGGGGAGTAGCCCACAGTGTGGCACTCCAAGGCCAGACATATATCGCCTTGGTTCAGCACCCTATTGGACCCTGGAGTTTCCACCCTCTCGAGTACCTTAAACATAAACAGCAATGGGTGGAATGGGCACGCTCTGGTTCCCTGCAGAATTCACCTCACCAGCTACTGATGTTCTCCTCTGATTAGTTTCTGCGCTTATCACATCATCAGAGAGGCAGTCTCCCTTGCAGCAAAGAACCAGTGCAGGTGTAATCAATCAATGTTGATTCTGCTGCAAGGAATTATGGTAGCTGTGGTCATTAGGTTTGCAGGGAACCTGCTCACTTCCAAAAATCCGCAGTGGGGGGAGGGATGAGAGTAACCCACATTGTGGCACTCCAAAGCCCGGCATATATCGCCTTAGTGCAGCACCCTATAGGACCCTAACATAACATAATGTAACATAACACTCACAAGGATTTTCATGTTGACCATAAATATGTATGCTTGGTATCTGTAAGAATATATGTAGCATTTTTTTTATTGCAAATGCAATGGCATTTTATTGCCAGCATGTAGTGGTATGCGGCCAGCAGCAGTATAGAATTTTTATTTAGCCAGTACAATATAACCTGAGTGGAAGTACAGAATTTATAACACAGCCAAGCCCAACTTGAAACTGCAGATGATGAAATGCACGCATAGCAGCTTAGTGCTGCCAGGCCAAACAATGAAGTGCACCATTTTATTTTTTGGATACCTCATGCATGGAAGACTACATTATTCATATAACTGACTAACTGGCTAACTTAATTAACATTGCTAAATACTAACTCTAACCTCCATAACATTATAATGTAGTCTCATGTGAAAAATGAGGTGAAAATACATGTTTTGATGACACTCTGAAATGCATTGTTAAATGCACACTGGATTTTTTTTTCTTCTGTGTTAGCTTATGGAGAGCAATTATTCTGTTCTGAAACTCTCATTGTTTGGAAGTAGGAATTCTTGTTGACCTGGTAGGGGGAGAATTATAGGTAGACATGCCACATAAATAAAGTGGGAAGGCTCTGAGTTTTGCTAATGGAAAAACTTGCAGAGAGGAGTTAGTGGAGACTGGGTTGTGAAGACAGACGGAGTTCCAAGGGGTTACAGAGCGCTGGCTAGAGAAGATATCTCGCCGGCGCTCCCCCCACACACTAGATTTACAGAAGCATTCCGCATTGACTGGGCCTGCCTTTGCGAGTGGAGCAAGGTCGTGCTAAGAACTTCAAAGCAGGGCTAATTTTGGCAAGCTTTGTGCCAAGTGACGATCTTTTGAACGTCGTATGTCTGGTAACAATGTTATCATAGTCTAGAAAGGCTAGAAAATCACTGCATGTTATTTTTGTCAATGTCAGAATGTGAGAACATTAATCCACGTTGCAAATAGACCTGCTTGTTCTGCTTTGTTTTCTTTTTTGTATTCCAGAGGCTGCTGTAAATAACCATGGTAAGACTTGTTGACATGTATATGTAATTTAATATAATGAATACCTATGAAAACAAATGGGAGTTGGTGTCATTCATGCTTCTATGAATTATTTTTAATAGACAAGGTCTAAAGGGGAGACTCATATTAAGTGCAGTAGTGCATTTGCCAATTTACCAATGCAAGCCAAGTAACTGATAAAGCAGGTTGTGTGTGTGTGTGTGTGTGTGTGTGCTTTCCTTGCATGCTGATGGGAAAGGTATAGATTACTGGATGTAAATAAGCCAGTGAAACTTTATGATAATATATATAGATTACTGGATGTCCATGAGCCAGTAATAGCTAAGCTAATAGCTCCACTGCTACTGCCAAACCCGTAATGAGGCCCACTGTCTGGTTCTCCAACATTTTAAAAGAACTTATTCAGACAATCCAAATTATTTTACAGTAAAAATTCAGCATTGCACATGTCCCAGACAATGACCCTGGCTTTCCACAAACTTTTCGGAACTTCTTGAACCTTTTTGGGTGTTCGATCGGTTCGCAAAGCACACCCCTCCACCCCTATAAAAGGCCACACCCCAGAGCTGATCTTCATTATACTTCTGGCTATTGCAGATTGACTTTTGTTGCCTTTGCTGCTCTTGCTGAGATTATCTCATCAACCCTGATGGCATCCATGGCTGCTGTTGCTACATCTGCCTCAGCACCACCCCCCAACCCTCCATCACCACCACCTCCCCAAGGGCCTGCAGACGGGAACAGGCATGAGGATGTAGAGAACAAGGATGAAGAGGATGAAGAGAATCAGGTCGAGGAACTCGTAACTACCAGCACTCGCTGGGAGTCTTGGGTGTGGCGGTTGTTTACCATTCATGGTAACGGACCAAAAGCATGCGCGAACAAGGTCACCTGCAAACAGTGCAAAATGGTGCTGAGTCGTGGGAGACATGGTTCGTACAGCTTTGGTACGACATCCATGAAGCAACACCTAACGTTGTTCCACAGTGCAGACATTCGCAATGTTGTACCTTGTGATAAAAGTAGTAGGTTGAGTTCCTCTACAGCATCCTCCGTTTCCGCTCCTCTCATCACAAGAGACACTCCTGTGGGAGAGCGCATCCCTCCAGCTGCTTCACAGGCCATTCACGATGCTGTTGACCCTTACCTTTCGAGGGTCACAATACTGTGTATGTACTGCGACACAGTACTCTGCAGGGGGGAGAGTTTTCGGACAATCCTAGGACATATCAAATTTTAGGGTGCTGCCCTAGCAAAACCAATGCACTTTTCTTTGGGAGGAAGTGGTGGCTCTGAGAAGAGCCTTTTGTTGATGTTTTTGTGTGTTTGAAAAACTTGCAATCGTCCACATCTACTGCAAAATAGATGACTCTAATTCCAAAAAAGGTTGCAATGCATTTTGTACATTTCTCAGAAAAATCTGATTACCAGCATAAGTAAGATGGACTCCATCTCTGCGAAAAATGTAAGTGCTATGAAACATAATATTTTCATTGTGAAAAGAGGACATGCAAACATCTCTTAGAAAGGCACAGACAGCCTTATTGAAATTGCGCCTCGCTTTCCCCATTTGTGGACCAAATAAAGAAGAACGCAGCCACATTCGTCTTTGCGCAATACGAGAAAAAATTACTTGGGAATTTGGAAACATGTCCATGACCTTCTGAAGTCCTTCTTTCATTGCAAAATGCAAAGAAATTCCAGACACATGTCCTAAACTGGTCCCTCCACAATGAATTACAAGTATGTCTGGATGATGCTCTGTCTCTAAAGTAGCACAGAGAGGTACCAAGTCCAGCCACTTCATTCCACACACTCCATGCCAGTGCACTTCCACCTGAGGGAATCCAAGATCTGCAGCTACTCCACAACGTTCTGCATGCACCTCCAACCAATGTATCCATGAGTCTCCCAAAATCCAGATAATCTGTTTTCGGAAACACAGAGCCATAGCTATCTGTTCTTCCATCAGGAAAAAGACGTTCTGACAAAATCTCTCCTTGCACAACACACCCAGTAAACTTTACTGACCAATCCCTAGCTCCGCTCATTCTCATTTGCATGCCTCTCCACCCCAAAATCCCTCTATGTAATACGCACTGTCCGCAGACTACCGCCATGTCCGCGGACATATCGAAAATCTGCGTGTGGTGAATGTAAATTTAAATAGTGTGCCTCATTTCCCCTTTGAGGTGGGCTCCGAAAAGAGCCGTTTTTTTGGGGGGGTTTTTGCAGATGCCTGACAGACACCTGTTATTTTGTATTTTTTTGGGGGTTTTTTCTTCTTACTTTACTACTAAAATCTTCACATAACCTTCTCCAAAGCAACTCTTACATTCCAAAACAGCATGGCATTTCCCAAAAAAGATAAGGAAATGCCATCTTCTTCAAAATAAACAGCATTACTCAAATCAATATCCTCATTATTACAGAAACACACACCTGCTCTAAGAATGAAAGCACACATGCCTCAATTGATTGCACACCTAGCAATGTTTTGCTGAGGACAAAAAACAGAACTATTGTCCCATATTGCCCTAGGTAGTAATCCAGAAAAAATTACTTTCGCATTTGGAAGGATGTTCATTACTGCTTGAACCAACTGTTCCAAATCTGCCAGCAAAGTAGGGGCACTGACGTAGCCCAAATGGAAAGCACCATAGTGCAAAACTACCACATGGGGACTGTTCATCCTGCGCATATCTTCACAAACTTGTAGAATTCCCTCTACATTGCAATCAGGCACAGCGCTCCACACCACCTCCACTCCTTTAACATTGAAATTGTTTGCCACATGCCTGCATTGAGCATACTGCTGTAAACCATGGACAAACATATCTCTGAGCACCAACACCCTGACTTTCTCCACCTCTGCCATCTTCACTACACACACTCTCTTTCTACACAAATCCACAATGTCAACATCTGATTGGCTGATCCCTACAGTCCCCTTTCCATACTGGATTTGCTGGAAAACCCTGGATGTGGCAAGCCCTATCCGCAGACAGCCGCGGTGTCCTCGCGGCACGTAACTCTTAGCCAGCCCTTCTACCCTTTCCACATCAATCTCAGTGCCATTCCCTCATTGGATACAGCTAAGCAGTCACCCAACCATCCACCAATCACATCAAAGACATCTGCATCTAACTCCATCATCAGAGTTCCGCACTTCAAATGTACTGTTGATCACTCTGAGTACAAATCTCATATCATTGGAAAGCACCTACTAAATAAACTACTCTACAAGTCGCCAGGATTTCTACTTACAGCTGCATTCATATCCACATGCATGAATACAAACTACAGGTATGCATATTTTATTCACAGTACATGCACAACTGTTATGAAGCCATATAAACAGAGTAATGCCACTAGACCTGCCTAGCCTATACATACATGCCAACCCTCCCGATTTACATGCGAGACTCCCTATTTTCATTGAACAATTGCACTATTTTTTACTGTCTTCCGCATAACCTATTCAAAACTGCCAACACTCCCGATTTAGGTGCGAGACTCTCGATTTTTCATTAAAAAATCACACTATTTTTTACTGTCTCCTGCCTAAATTAATGCTAATCCCAATGCAATCCTACGGGAAAAAATGTTTTGTCCGATAGCTGTGGTGAAATCTCCCACTCAAGGGCTCCCGATTGTTGGCTTGTCTACCTATAAAATGAACTTATTGACATTTTTCCCATCTACTATAATCAACTGTCACTTCCAAACCTGTCTGCTATCTACAACACAGTTTTAAAAAAACAAGTGAATTTCATGCACTTAAAATTCGACTCATTTGCAAAGCATATTGAACTAACATATTGTAAATAAAATATAAAGGCTGCACATACTCAAATGAAACGCATGCATTCACTATGTTCAGATATCAAACAAGAATACTACCACAAAAACATAAAAATCAACGTCTACATTAACATCAGTGCTATAAATACACAAAATTACTAACTTCTTTCTTTTACAATTGCAGTGAAGACCACTCTCCTGAAAATCAGCAGCATCTGAACTACAAACAACATATCCGAAGAAACCTGCTCATTCCACAAAAAAAGAGTAAGTACAATACTACCTTAATATTCTTACTGTTCCTCAAACACACTGTGTGGTTCATTCATGTAATTTGCGCACCAAAAAAAACAGCGATTTCTGCACCCTTCTGCCCACAAATCCCCATTTGTTAAACAGAGATTAGCAGGCAGAATGGCACACAGAACCCTGTTCTTTTGGAACATAAATAACATACTCAACCCTTAGAATGTTAGTACTACAAAACAAAGAACTGTTTTAATTTTATGCCATTAGGTTTACTATTAATGCTTCTCCTCACCACTAGCTCACTTTTTACTCCCATCTGAACCGCAGTTTAGTAACACACAAATAGAAGAATAGCCTTCCCAACTAATTGTAACTACCCAGTGCACAATCACACACCACCACATACATCTTTCCCATCAAACTCAGACACTGATGCACACAGCACACATACATGGCAGAACGGCCGAACCCATACCTTCTTTTTTTTTCAACAGACCCCAAAGAATGCCTACCAAAAAGCAAGCCCGTAGAAAGCAACGCAGAAATAGAGCAAATGAAAATAAAAGTGTCCAAAATAAGCATCCATCTCTACCAGAGTTGTACAAAACTTTCAAACAAAACAGCTAATACAGTCATTTAGCGAAACAAAACAAGCTTCCAGTACAGAAACCTTTCCTCCTCTATCAAAATGTAAAACGAAACAAAAAATGCTTAACAAGAATTCGGCTACCACTACTGCTAAAACTGCTCCTATAAATCTTGATATACTAGCAAGTAACCATACCAAAAAAAGTATTTTAGCAAAAATGTTCTGCCACACAGTCCTTCAGAATCTTATAAAAACAGGAGAAAAATCATGCACAATCCTTCAAACCTACCGTAGAAAATGAATCTTAGAAGCTTTAATAGACAGTGCAATCCTTCTCAAAAGAAAGTTATTCATTTTAGTGTTAAACAGAATGAAAGCACTAACAAAACTAACTACTAATTAATGAAGAAGCATACAAATAAAAACCAAACAAACACAATTGCCATCCATAGCAGTGGACAAGGTTATGAAAAAATGTATAATACCATAATGGAACAAGAAATACTGCTTACAAAAATATCCCCAGAAAAATCAGAATTACCTCTCCATTCAACTGAACCAGAACGTCCAGTATACAAAAGGCCATGCACGTCAATGTGTAACATTCCCAAAAAATCTTTCAAATCTTTACACCAGTTCCTCAATCAGTATGTGAAAGGCAAAGACAAAATCAAAATGAAAGTGCTGCAAAATATGAATACCTGTCCAGTGCGCAAATACACAGGACTACAAGGACATTCATTAGCCTGCATTTCAGGACCTATTTGCAAAAGCACGTTCCATCATATCAAAATGATATCAACACATCATTCAACTATAAGACATCTAGTCTATAAACTGTACTGTGCTAAAAGTCCTCAGCACTAGCCAATTTAAATAACAATCTTCTACATGGTACACCCAAAGACCTACTCGAAGAAATCCACCATATCCAGAGAAAATATTTTGGAAGTGAAAGCCACTTACAAAATGCAATAGCTTTACAACAGACTAGCAACAATTCTGCACATGGCAAACTTCTACTACACACATACAAAAAAGAAATACTAAAATTTAAAAGTACATCCACTGAAATACCAAACCATGTGTGTGTGTGTTGCCGCAGAACTTTTTATAAAAGTAACACAAAACTATAGACGTAACATACAAAATAGAAGACAATGAAGATTCCAAATGGTTTGAATTAGCTCTCTACCTTATAGCAGAAAACAAATACGAAATAACTTACCCCTTAATACTTTGTAGTTACTGCACTACAAAACTTGACAACAACCAAACTCCTTCACGTGCTATCACAAATAACTTGGAATTATTCCCACTACCAAAACCCCTGCAACAACTCAATTTATATGAGAGCATCATAATTCAAATAGTGCACCCATTTCAAGCAATAATACGCCTTCAACCAAAAACAGCAAAATTACCTCCCTCTGAATTGGTAAAAGGCATTCGTGTCAAAGTAGTTTATTTACCATAAGATCTGAAAGAAAATGTGCACACTCTGGGAGTGCAACGTCCAATAGAGCAATCTTTAATTGTCTTAGTAAATGGTTTACCAACAAAAGACAAACAAATTTGGCAACAACTAGTAGACTTACATAAAGTTAGACAAGCCTTGAAATATCTAAAAGACAATAATAAATACTACAAAGAAATAAATATTGAAGAAAACTTAAGGGAAACAACTGAAATAATACAAGAGTCACCAGAAACTGGTCAATTTGAACTTGTAGATCCTGCTACAGTATCCAATATTTTAGACCATTAAACAATTCATCCATTACACTCTAATGACACCATAGATGATGCACTAGAAACGTACCAAATGCGACAAACCAAAGGATCACCAATCAGCATATGGGAAAAGAAGCACGTGCTTTTCCTCTACTATTTCCTACTGGCAAAGGAGGAAGGTGCGATTATAGACCTATTCAGATAAAAGCAGTAGAACACCGCTCGTTACGAATGTATTCTGAAGATCCCAAATTTAGACAAAATGTGGAATACATATTCCACCTACTCTTTGAGAGGGAACTAGAAACTCTATGTTACGGAGTTGCACACATATTGAAATCGGGAACCCACTTTCAAAATATGTAAGCTATGCAATTAATACAAAAAGTGCAAGAAAAAGATGAGGTTTTACAATCAAGCATTACAAATCTGTTAGCAAACATACATGGTAAGAAAGAGTACTGTTTCCGACGTCACGGAGATGTACGTTGTATGATAAGAAACCTTGGCCCACCCACTTGGTTTGTTATATTAAGTTGTGCAAAATATGCATGGGAAGATTTACATGATTTCCTACGCATATCAAGCAAAAACAAAACAAACATAGATATACTAACACCTGGAGAACTTTGCTCTCCAGATCCTGTTAATGTTTCAAGATATTTCCATAATAGTTTCATTGCTATGCTACACTTTATTTTTAATAAAACTGTTCCTCCCCTCGGAGAAGTGCAACACTTCTTTTGGAGAAAAGAATACCAAGCCAGAGGAGCACCACATATCCACATGGTTTTATGGATTAAAGATGCTCCTAAATTTGATCAAGACAGTGATTCCACTGTTTTACAGTTTATCAAAAAATATGTCACCTGTGAAATTCCATCGAAAGCAACAAATAGTGATCTTCATGCACAAATTGTACAATTTCAAAGACACAAAGGTGGCAAATATTGTCGCAAATACAAAAACAAAGGGAAATACTACACCAAATGCTGCTTTGGTTTCCCTAGACCAGTTACAGAAACAGGTGAAGTGAACAACTTCATGTCTTCAGTTAGACATAGTGTTAAAGCTAAATCACCTAAGAACACGTATTACATAAAAAGAACAGAAGAAACAAAATATATCAGTGATTACAATGCAATCATTGCCCTCTTATGGAATGCAACCATAGATGTGCAGTACATTGCAGAAAATTCCACTGCAGTTGCACGATATGTTACAGCCTATTTAACAAGAGCAGAAAAAACAGAGCTTCAAGACCTCTGGAATGACCTATCATCAAACAAAACACTATCTCAAAATTGCATAGCTTAGGCATAAAAATGCTCTCTCATAGAGAATGTGGCTCCTATGAAGCTGCAGATCGTTTAACCGGTACTGCTTTGTATGGAAAATCTGAAAATATAGTATGGCTAAGTCTTGGTCCTGCCAAATCTAGAAAAAGAGTTCTCAAATCATATGAGGACATAGAAATAATACCCAAAAATGATCCCAACAGCCAAGACATTTTGAAAAACAATTTACTAGACACATACTACCTGAACAGGAGTACCATTTTGGAAACCATGTGTCTATAACACATAGCCCAAAACTTCACATACAAAAATAATATAAAACCCGATGAAAAAAAAGGTAGATATAGAGTGACAGATTGTGAAGGCAGCTTAGTGAAGCTTACCAAACAAAGCTTAATTAATCATATCAAATTGTCATTAAAAACTCCTCAACAGAAAGAACTATATTACATGTCCCTGCTACAACTTTTTAAACCATGGAGAAAAGAAGAAGAGATAGTAGAAAACTATGACTCCTATGAAGACGCTTTCAAAGCAAATGAAAGCACTATCACTGATATAAACTTTACGTAGTACAAAACAATGTTGCACAATGAACAGCAACACAAAGAAGAACTCCAGGCCCAACTAGATAAGGACACTCCCAACAGTAGTCAACCTTCTGTAACAGGAAGTCAAGAACCACTGGGACAGCCACTAATAGAAAATGAGGCAGAATTAGCTATGACAGAAGTAGAGAACACCATGTGTCACTATGAAGAATATACAGAAGACTTAACTGCACTACAATCAAAACTGAACAAAGAGCAGCGCACTATTTTTCAAGAAGTAACAAAAGAAATTGCAGATGGTGCACAACATGAAAATAAAAAATGTACCTGCCAAAATTACAAACCTATACTACTATACGTCAGTGGTGAAGTTGGTTCAGGCAAAACATTCTTAATCAAAATCATCAGCAAGTTCCTTCAACAATTGACAAACAACAAACTGTCAGCTGTTGTAACTGCCCCTACAGGTTTAGTTGCCTACAACATAGGCGCTGTCACTTTACACTGATTACTACTCCTTCCTGTAGAACACCAAACCAAATCAGAATATTACAAACTTTCTACAGAAGCTGCAGAGGAACTACGCAGAGTGTTAAAACTAATGAAAATGCTACTAATAGATAAAGTGAGCATGGTCTCCAACCTATTGTTGGCTTTGATTCACCTCAGATTGCAAGAACTACTTAAAACAAACTACAAAGTGCTCTTTGGACGAAAACACATTATTGTTTTCAGAGATCTTCTTAAATTGACACCATTGACAGGTGAACCTATCTTTAAAACCTTAGGGCACAAACTCTGCCGTAAAACTGTTGGCAGCATAGGAAATGTCAACCTTTGGCAACATTTCCAATACAAAGAATTAACAGAAAATATGCACCGATCTGCAGACCTCACTTACGCCAACATTTTAAAAAGTATTAGAGTTGGTGTACTATCTCAAGAAGCACAAGCAATATTAAAAACCCAGCACATCCACGCACTTTATGGCCATATCGCATGTGCTACTGATGTTATGGAACAATTAGCACACAAAAATGTGAATTGTATGTCCTTAATGCCAACTCTTGGAAGCTGTTCCAAATTCAATGAAACAATGTTGGAAAAAGAAATGCAACCAATAATTGAAATTTGCTCCACAGACAAACTGGATGCACATGGTATGACACTACCCATGTGTCAACACGCCACAACAAGACTAAATACCTTAGAAAATTCTATCTCCAACACAGCTGGTTTGGAGAAAATATTAAAATCATCCTTAAACTGTAGAGTAATGCTTAAACGTAACGTTGACGTGGAGCAAGGACTAGTTAATGGAGCACTGGGTACAGTTGTTGGCTTTCAAACATACCCACGTGACTACAACATTGAGTTTGTCAATGTTCTATTTGACAAACTTTCAGAAGTAAAAAGAATTGGGCGCTCAACAGCTCGATTCCTTCTCTTCAAAGACATGTATGTACGCAGAGAACAATTTTCTCTAACTCTAGCATACGCAGTCACCATTCATAAATCACAAGGTCTTACCCTAGACAAAGCAGTGATAGATATTGGTAACACAGTCTTTAAAGAAGGCATGAGCTACCTAGCACTATCACGCTTGCATACACTTGACGGTCTATTTCTAATCAACTTTGAAGCAAGTAAAGTAAACGCTGACATTCCTTGCATTTTAGAATACAATAGACTACGTTCACTATACACCGCCATCTAAAAACATATCCTGTTCCACAAAAATGAAAACGTTGTAAAAAGAAAACTAATTCAAACAGAAATGCAACAGGATCTGACTGCAAATCCTCCAAAGAGAGTAAAAGAAGCTAATACTTCATCAATTACCACAACCAAAAAAGAACCTATTACTCAAAGTAACTCAGGTACTTCTTCAAAGAAGCAACACACACTCCAAAAAAATGACTTGGACACAAAACTATCTGGTCCATTCAAATGTTCAAATATAACTGGTGTAAGTTGCTACACAAATGTAGCAATGAATATGCTAATTCAATTGCCACCAATTGTTGACAACATTTACTTACACAGTACAGACCAATTGTGTTTGCAAAAGTTAGTACTTCATAGAAACGCAACAAACATTCCTGACAACACGTATAGTGTTCATGGAATAAGACAAGAATTGGACTACCGTGCTGGAATGGTGAAATTCACTATAAACTCACAAGAAGATCCACAAGAATTTCTAATGTACTTACTACAAGTACTGGAAAACAAAAACATACCTATAAACGAAATCTTCCAGATTTCATACATGTGGAAATATACATGCACTCTCTGCAACAATGTGACACACAAACAAATCCCTAATGAGCGCTTTTTGTATGTATCCATACCTAATTGTGAATCCGTTCCATTTCAGCAACTTGTACAAAATGCAAACCATGGTAGATTATGTACTACCTCCAATTCAGATAATCGCTCCACCGTACTAATAAAAACACATAGGGCCTCATTATAACTCAGGCGGTCCGGAAATAACGGTGGTGGTAAACCCGCCACCACCGTTGTTTCCTGGCCACCTGATCCCGACTACTGCAGGCGGGAGGTGATGTTCCCGCCAGGTCTGACCTGGCGGGTTTAACACCGCCCGCCTGCAGGCGGACGAGGAAACACTGGCAACATTACGAGATGCTGCCGGTGTTTCCATGATCCCCATTCCCATCGAGTCCCATAGGATTCGATGGGAATGGGGATTAACACCATTCCGCCTCCGTGATTCCCGGAAAACCGGGGTTGTAATGCCCCGGTAATTTCGGGAATCACGGAGGCGGAATGGTAAAACGAGTCCGGCGGTAACCAGGCGGTTTTACCGCCGCAGTTACCGCCGGACTCGTAATGAGGCCCATAGTAAATACGTAATACTAATGCTTCTACGTTACAATGCAGATGGTACCCAAAACAACTGCAAGCTGACGGGAAACACACATGTTCACGTATCACTTGGTAAGAAAACCTTCACAACAATAGGTATAATCTACGACGCAGGTGCCACAGCCAATGCAGGTCACTACACTGCATATATGAAAAAGAAATGTGGATGGTTCGAATGTAATGATAGTACCATTACTCTAAAGCAGTGATTAGCGGCAAATCTTACAAATGCATATTTAATCTTCTTAAAACCAAAATGCAATAACTAATCTGTACTTAAACATTAACAAAACTTCAATTAAAAAACTATAAACTGTTAGAATACGCCAACAGGTATCTAACTGCCCCAAGATTCTATAACAACCAAACAGAGAAATGAATATACTAAATTATAACAAGAAATAAACAGTTAGAATACACCAACAGGTATCTAACTGTCCCAAGATTTTGCAACAACCAAACAGATAAATCAATACCACTAAATTATAACAAAAAATAGACAGAATACGCCAACAGGTATCTAACTGCTCCAAAAATCTGCAACAAGCCAACAAATAGAACATTACCCAGAAACAACAAGTGAACAATGAAAACAACCAAACAAATAGACTGTAGCATAACAAAATAAGTTGTTTTTTTTAATCCGACATGGATTTTTTTTCCCACAGACCCAATGATTTGAAAAACAAACACAGAAACTGGGCAAGTTGCACAGTACACTGGTTTGTAAAGTACTAAATATGAGGGTTGAAAAAAAGCTGAAATGTCTATTATGCAATGTAATAAGTCTTTATAAAATACATACACTAAAATGCACTTTTCTTTTATCACAGAAATTGAAAAGGAATATGTGCTCCAGTTCCCCAACTCATGAAAAAAATATATCCAATCTCAAAAAATCAAACAGTAAGTATATTGTAACAGAACGCATAAATACTGCTGCATAACAGAACCTTCTAATCAAACATCTAACCATACACCACAATACAAAACGTTTACTTCCATAGATATTTTATACCGCAGTGCTTGTTAACAAACTCTACAATCTTAATGACATGACGTAGCCAAAGCTTCACATACACACTATACAAGTCAAACAGTACACAAACTGTAGATTTGCAAATATTTGATAGATGCACCCAAGACTCTAGGCCCTGGCCACAACCACCGCAGCATATCACACCCATAGAATCAAACGTTTTAACTGTCTATATGGGCCCACCCATATCACACTTTTTGCAAAGTTTGGTGAAAATTCATCAAGGGAGAGCGAAGTTATAAGCCACCAATAGTGGCTTATAACTTCAGTGCATATAACTACTAAAAATGTGCAAATATTTAATACATATTTGATTCTATGGGTGTGATCTATGGGTGTGACATGCTGCAGTGGTTTTGGCCAGGGCCTAGAGTCTTGGGTGTATGGCCTACGACCTGCGGCCATGCACCCAAGACTCTAGGCCTTGGCCACACCACCGCAGCATATCACACCCATAGATCACACCCATAGAATCAAACATTTTAACTGTCTATATGGGCCCACCCATATCACACTTTTTGCAAAGTTTGGTAAAAATTCATCCAGGCAGAGCAAATTTATAAGCCACCAATCGTGGCTTATAACTTCAGTGCATATAACTTCGGTCTTGTGATATGCTGCGGTGGTTGTGGCCAGGGCCTAGAGTCTTGGGTGTATGGCCTACGGCCTACGGCCTGCGCACATGCACCCAAGACTCTAGGCCCTGGCCACAACCACCGCAGCATATCACACCCATAGAATCAAACATTTTAACTGTGGCATATGGGTAATTTGTATATCCGCGGACACCGTGCGTGTCCTTAGAACAATTTCAACTTGCCTGCGGACAGCACAGACGGGAATACTGTCCTTAAAACACCCCTCATTTTCACTAATTACAGACGTTCCGGACAGCGAGGGCATGGCGAATACATCAGTAGCACCTGCCACCTAAACAAATACAGTATTTGACCCATCTCTTACTCCCCAAACCTCCCCCAGTTTCAACTTGCCTGCGGACAGCACGGACGGGAATACTGTCCTTAGGACACCCTTCATTTTCACTTATTATGGACATCCCAGACAGCGCGGGCATGGCGAATACATCAGTAGCACCTGCCACCTAAACAAATACAGTATTTGACTCATCTCTTACTCCCCAAACCTCCCCAAGCACTCTTGCACACCAAAACACTCCCCAAAACTGCATTTCGCCTCTGTTCACCACCGCGCTGTCAGCGGATCCAAGATGGCAGTCGCATCAGAACAATCTGACGCACTTCACGCTCTTCACCATCCAATCAGTGAACACATCACATATCCGCGGACATGACGCGAGCCGATTAGCCAATCGGTGTCCTGCCCGCGGAGTGAACAGGGAAGTGTGTCCGCGGACATAGATATCACTCATTTTTTGAGACCTACTTTTTGATCGTATTAAAAAAACTACTGGACGGATTTTCATCAAATATATAAAAGCACACTTTCAGGACCAAGCCGCTGCTCCTGCCGCAAATTTGGTGAAAATCCGCCCAGCGGTTTGGGCTGTAGGCGTGCGCAAAGTTTTCTCCCCATTCAGTTTGTGGGAAAAAAAGACACTTTGGGACCCCCCTCCCCCCTATAGCTTTTCCCCCGCTGGACCAAACCTCATCAAACTTTGCAAAAATATTCTGAGTGGGCCATACACTTTTACAAAGTTTGGTGAGGATTCCTCCAGGGAGAGTGAAATTATAAGCCACCCAAAAAGTGCTCTTCCTATGGGAATAGCAATTTAACCATAACTACACAGCTACTACCGTGGTTGTGTAATTCATTTATTCAAGGAAAAAAACTTTAGTTGCAGGGACTTTAAGGTGAGAACATAATGCAACAAAACCCCTGAAATTCAGCTAATGCCACCTTAACTTTGCGCCCCCTGTTGGGCAGTCTATGACCACAATGACGACATCACAGATCACATCAGTGATGACATCACTAATTACATGTTGTATGAGAACACTGATGACATTACACCTTTAATGGGTGGAGGTTCATTATGTAGAACCACCATTCACGTCTACAGTAAAGATATAAGACCACATATAAGCCAAAAAACACTGCAGCCCAGTATGGTCCAGACAATCTCATGCAATTTCCAGTACACATCATCCCAAAAGACTTGCACCAAATGCTTTATCATAACGGATGTTCGCAAACTTCTTCCCACATCTTTTTATTTCTTTTCCCAGTTCTGAAATGCTAGTATGTCTTTAACCAAATAAATACACTATTACTACCGCGGAATGAAGGGGAGGAAAATGTCCGACAGATGCATGACATTAGAAAGAAAAGATCCTAGGAAGACCTCTCACTCATCCAAGTCCTTCTACTGAAGATAGGGGCACCACATCTGTAAACACTTCATGAAAAGCCTCCTCTCTGAATCTCTCTAGAATTTCTAACAACTCTTCAAATAGAGTGTTCCACTGCTGTCAGTGTTTGAAGACCCTACCTATCGCTGCCAGCACCTTTTTATGGAGGGAAGTTGATTCTCCACAACCACTGGTCACAGCTACAGTAAAGATATAACACCACATATAAGCCAAAAAAGATTGCCCTCCAGTATGGGCCAGACTATCGTGTGCAATTTCCAATATACATCATCCACATCATCCCAGGACACTGGCCCTACATGATTTTATATGATTGATGTTCCCAAGCTTTCTGACAAAACATTGGAAGGGCCACCTCTTAGTGTTTTCATGATCAATGTTGCACATATTCAAATGTCCACCTGCTTACGAAAATGTAAAATAACAAAAATGACAAGTGTAAAAAGACAATGCCACAAAAAATTAAGCCACATCTCTAGAATTTCTAATAACTCTTCAAATAGAGTGTGACAATGCTTTCAAATGTTTGAAAACTCTAGCTGTTGCTAGCAGCACCTTTAATAGGTGCAAGTTGATTATACACAACCACAGCTCACAGCTACAGTAAAGATATAAGACAACATATAAATCAAGAAAGACTGAAGCCCAGGATTGGCCAGACCATCTTGTCCAATTTCCAATGCACACCATCCACATCATTCAAGAAGACTTGCACCAAATGACTTATCATGATTAATGTCCCCAAGCTTTGAGAAGGGACATTTGAAGTCCCAAGGTGTAGAGCTTTGTTTCAGAATGTGCAAAGTTCACCCTCTGCTTCGTTCATGGAACAGTGTTATTTAACTTTAATCCCTTAATTGCCAATGGTCACCCCCTCCCCTCTCCACAGTGCCAAGACCTTTTTGCTGATTTTGGAATGTCGCCATGCAATCCCTTGTAACCTTTTTGATACATGAGATATCTCGGCTAAATTTGGTCCCATTTCTTCCCACATGTAGCCGGTCCTAACAACACCAAGGAATTCTAGTTTGCTGTATGGGAGTGAGAGAAAATAACCAAAATGGGAGAAAACCTTGTTTTGTTTCAGAAAATGCCAATAAAATGATGTTCAAAGAAGCCTGTGTTTTTTTCCTTGTAAGAACTAGGAACACATGGTTTTCTGTGCTGAATTCGCCATTTTCCAGGCTTTCAAGAACAGGTTCAGTGGAAACCAAACAAATGTCCAATAGGACATGCGTGGATGGAGTGGAAGAGGAGGGTAGGAAAGCTGAATGGGAAGACAGAAAGGCATTCATTTCTAAAAAGTAGACAAATTCCAAGTTTAGGAAGGGGTGATTTGCTCAGGTCAGGCAATAGCTATGTAGGGAAAATGTCCATAGTTTGGGTAAAAATTGGAAAAATGACAGAAAAAAAGGTATGTGGTGGACATGATTAGCCCGGTAATGCAATGGCTTCTGTGAATTTTGAGAAAAGCAGTGCTCCGCTACATTCCCCCGACTCTTCCAGTTAGGAAATCACACATTATTCATAATGTTTCACAAAACAAGCAATACCACAAGCCAAAACCAGAGCCATGGTACACAGGATTTCTATGCTTATGGCCTAAACAGACGTACTTAACATGTGTAAATAAGGAAAACACATATGGTGAGGAATGGCAAGCATACATTATTTGAAACAGCAGAGGCAGACCTTTTGAAAGTAAGTGACTTTTGCAGGTTACAAAAGTGTATAGTGCCTAAAGCAGCGACTAAATGTAGGTCACATTTGGGAAATGAAAGGGTTGTGTGACAAAGTGCAGCAACAAATTTATGAAAACATTATGAAAACCAAGCAAACACAACAAATGTACTACCTTCTTGCATTCCCACTGGTGTCCCGAAGACAACGGTACCTCACATGTGTGGGTGCACCTACCTGGGCGCAAAGGGAAAAAACGAATCCAGTGGTAACCCCAAGTCTTTCTGCAGAGCAGATTTTGCAGTTTTTTGCTCTTGTGGACAACCTACAGATTTCGGCCTAGGGTGTCGCACCCACCAAGGAAAACAGGTAACCCCATGCATTTCTGAAAAGAAGACACCTGTGGAAATCCACAGAGGTCTGACTTGCACGATTCAGCCCCAAATGTATTTCCCACAATCCCTGGCCAATATTTGGCAAATAAGCCACAATTTTCAGACATTTCCCCCTGCCAACACACCAAAACATGCCGCCAACAACACATGTCCTACCTTTCCGTATTCTCACAGGTGTCCCGATGAAAACAGAACCTCACATGTGTTGGTGCACCTACCTGGGCGCAAAAGGAAAAGGGTAAACCACTGGGGACACCACCTTCAACCGTCCTGGAGTTCCTGCTGGCCTGTGTTACAGCCTTTCCCCTACAGGGAGACCCGGCAGTGTGCCAATACCTCCCAGATGGTAAAAGATGTAACGCAGCCCAGCCAGAACTTCAGGACAGGTTGGAGGTGACGTCCCCAGCCTTGGAGATCTGTTTGCCATGTGGGTGCACTGTCCCCAAGCACAGCGGCAGTGCCAGGGAGCCCCTGGCAGGGTTCCCTTTGTTTCCCAGGGGGATATTCTGTAACAGAGCATAGCCAGCGCTCCAGGATGGGTGGGGTTGATGTCCCTGGCCTTGGGTGGCTGTCTTCCATGTGGTTTGCCCATCCCCAAGCCCAGCAGCGGTTCCAGGGAGCCCCGGCAGGTTCGCCGTTCTTTCCCAGAGGGAGAAGCTGTAATGCGACCCAGCCAGAGCTGCAGGGCGATAGGGGGTCATATCCTTGGCCTTGGGAGTGACTCCCATGTGGGTTGAACGTAACCAAGCCCAGCGGTGGTTGCTGGGAGGCTCGGGACATTCCCCATCTTTTCCCAGAGGCAGAATATGTACCGCAGGCATGCCAGATCTCCAGGATAGTCGGGGGGCTATGTCCCTGGACTTGGGCGGCTGTATCCCATGTAGGCTGACCATACCCAAGTGCAGCAACAGTTCTAGGGAGCCCCAGCAGGATCCCTGTCCTTTTCTAGAGGGAAAAGCTGTAATGCAGGCCAGCCAGAACTCCAAGATGGTTGGAGGGGATGCCTCTGGCCTTGGGCGCCTTGTCTGCCATGTGGGTCGACTGTCCCTAAATCCAGCGCCAGTTCCGGGGAGCCCCGGCAGGATCCTCATTCCTTCCCGGAGGTGACATCTGTAATGTAGCACAGCCAGAGGTGCAGCCTGGACTTGCGGACATTCAACCCACATGGGATACAGCCGCTTCCAGGGAAACACCAATGTTATGCTGGCATCGGGGGGCAATTTGTGGCCTGAACCTGCAATTGTGTCCCAGCCCACCAAAATACCTCCCCAGACGGCCAACTCCTGCCCACACCACCAAAAATCCAGCCCCAGTCCCACCCACCCCACTGACAATGGACCCTAACTGTAGAATAATACAACACAGTACTCACATAACGTTGCAGCGGCTCGCGTAGAAAAAGCTGTAAACAAAACAAAAAACATGTGTTACCTATGGTCACGCTAGCAAAAACAAATCATAACTACTACAGCCCTGGTGGTCTACTGATCCTCATCCCCCAGTAAAAACACATTTGCCCCTTCCTAGGGGCAGATTGCAGGATTGCACTAGAACTCTGCCCCCTGGGAGGGCTACATGAGAGGCTCCCCATCCATTTGGGGAGGGGGGGCACCCCCCTTTTCATTACATAAACCGCTGGTGGTTTAGAGTGCCCCCACCCCCCACCAACAACATTTTAGTTTTTGATATTTTCTTTTTGTTTTGTCCCTTTCCTAGGGGCAGATTGGCACATTAGAATACCCATCTGCCCCGGGGGGGGGGCAAAACGTACTGCCCCATGCTTGAGGGGGCATGTACCAAGATTTCTGGTGGCCCTCTACGCCTGCCCCAAATGGATGGGGGGCATCTCATGTACCCCTTCTTAAGGGCAGCCCCCAGGGAGGGCTACATGAGGTGCCCCCCATCCATTACTGTGCCCATCCTCCCCCAAGTGGGCAAAACGTGCAGCCCCATGCTTTGGGGCCGGGGCGGAAGAGGGCTGCTTTCATAGTAAGAAGTTCCCTCTCCCTCCCCACTTCACAAACAGATCCCTGGTGGTCTAGCAGCATTACTGGGCGCAATGCTTCAAATAAGGTGTTGTTGGAAAGGGAGAGTCTCCCCTTTCCAACGACACCCGTGTGATCTGAATGTCACAATAATGCCCCAGATCGAGGGAGAGAAAGGTGGAGACTCACCTTCTATTTTCACTGTTGTATTTGAAAATGGCTGCCGTAGTGAACATTTCTTTCAATTTCATGTCAGCATGCATTACGCTTACTGACGTGAAACTGAAGGAAATCCAACCCCCAGGCCATGAGGAGGTAGCTCCTCCTCACATAGACCGGGGGTTGGTTTTAACTTTTGTGCAATCCCCGCTTTGCAGGGATCGCACAAATTTCAGTGCCAAAAAGGACGAGCTATCTCGTCCTTGGCACTGCAAACGTAATGCTAAGGACGAGCTATCTCGTCCTTGGCACTGCAACTGTAATGCTAAGGACGAGATAGCTTGTCCTTGGCACTTAAGGGGTAAAAGAAGCGCCAACTCTCAGCAGTGCTATTCATGTGAGTTGCCTTCTTCCTCAGTAGCAATGAATTCAAAAACCAAATTATAACATCATCACTGCTGGTACACTCGTGATCAGACATGTTGGAAATGTCCAACCCGGAAGAAATATGTAACAAAATAAAAATGACAACATGAAAAGGAGAAAGCCTCAAAACATAAAAAAAGGAATATTAGAAGGGCTAGGTCTTACTGTTTTCTTGAACAACGTTAGACATATTCAAATGTTCAACCAGTGACGAAAATATAAAATAACAAAAATTACAACTCTAAAAAGACAATGTCACAAAAAAGAAAGCCTCCTCTTTGAACCTCTCAAGCATTTCTAATGACTTGTCAAATAGAGTGTGCCAGTGCTACCAGTGTTTGAAAACTCTGGCTATTGCTAGCAGCACCTTTAATGGGTGGAGGTTGATTATGCACAGCCACCGCTCACAGCTACAACAAACATATCAGACCAAATATAAGCCAAAAAAAGACTGCAGCCCAGTATGGTCCAGACCATCTCAAGAAACTCACACCAAATGCTTTATCATAAATGATGTTCCCAAGCTTCTTCCCACATCTTTTTCTTTCTTTTCTCAGTTCTAAAATGCTGGTGTGTCTTCAACTAAATAAATGCACTATTAGTGCCACGGAATGAAGTGGATGAAAACTTCTGACAGATGTATGGTTTCAGGAAGAAAATATCCTTGGAAGACCTTTAGTTCATCCAAGTGCTACTACTGCAGATAGGGGCAACACATCTGCACACACTTCATGAAAAGTCTTCTGTCTGAACCCCTCGAGCATTTCTAATATCTCTTCAAATTGAGGGTTCCAGTGCTGCCAGTGTTTGAAGACCCTGCCTATAGCTGGCAGGATCTTTCATGGGGAGGTTGATTCTGCACATCCACTGGTCACAGCTACAGAAAAGATACAGCACCGCACATAAGCCAAAAAAAGACTGCCCTTCAGTATGGGCCAGACCATCTTGTGCAATTTCCAATCCACATCTTCCCAGGACACTCGCCCCACGTGATTTATTATAATTGATTTTCCCAAGCTTTCTGACAAAATATTAGATGGGCCACGTCTTAGAGTTTTCATGATCAATGTTAAACATATTCAAAAGTCCTACTGGTGAGGAAAATATCAAAAAACAAATATGACAACTGTAAAAAGACAGTGGGCCTCATTACAAGTTTGGCGGTAGCCTTGCCGGAAAAACCGGCAGACTGCCCCTGAATTTTTCTGCCACCTGGCAATGGGGAAATACAGGGCCCTTACAACCCTGGCGGACCCTGTATTTCCCCATTGCCAGGCCCCGGAATGCATTACTTGACCTGGCATGTGCATTTGGTCTATAACAATGGTTTTTGTACTCTTGTTACGCGGCACTAGCATATAAAGAATTTGTGATCTATTAGATAGTTAGGGTCAGTAGTACAGGATTTCACTGTGTTCTTTCAAACTGTATTGACCCAACTGTGCCAGCAGTTAATGTGCTTGTTAATTTCTCATTGTCACCTATCTACCAGATATGGGATTTGTTCTCCTATTCTCTGACTTCTGTTTATAAATATGTTAACTTTTTGACAATTTGAAATGTTAGATTTGTGGTATAGGTCACAAGAGTGAATTTATGGACTCTTGATCAATTTTATTCTTCTATATGTTTGTTTTATCTGTAAAATTATAAACAGATGTAATAAGTATTGTATGGTCAATGCTGTAGGACCCATAGGCCTACTTAATAAATTATGAATAATTGTTTAAATATATTTGTTTGCTGTCTTCGAGGCTAATTAGAAGCCCATCAAGTGTGGCCAGTTATTGAATCATTTATTTAAGTGGTTCATTTGGGGGACTCCCCTTTGTGTTTTAGGAATGCATTACTCCCCATTCCCATTTGAGCCTCATAGGGCTCACATGTAAAGTAGTCACTATTGTCAAAATCAACGGTTCATTAAGTATTGGTGGCATCGCACTGGGGGAATCACCTACTCGACGTGCAGCCAATTTCAATACACATAACACATGAGCTCCAAGCATTTTATTTTTTGCAGTGCTTATGCAATTTCCAATACGCATCATCCACATAATTTCATATCCTTGCCAATGCTCCCTAGACGGCTTAGTTGGAAATCTACCCATATTTTATTTTTTCAAAACTATCAAAATGTACATACATACAATAGTCATATGACGTAGCCCCCACTTCACAAAATCCATTCAGACTTTGCACAAACATTCAAGGTTGCGTCTACAATCTTTCTTAAAACTTCTTCTCCACATTCGTCAAATAGCAAAAAATGTATAAACCATCTAAAAATGTTGAGACCCCCCCTCTAATTGTGCCCGCTCTTCACAAAATCCCATTGAGCCCCAATCATTTAATTTTTTTCGAGTGCTCATCCAATTTCCAGTAAGCACCATCCACATCATTTCAGGAAACTGGCCCCACAAAATTGATTGTAATTAATGTTGCCACGCTTTAAAACAGAACATTAGATGGGCCACTCTTCACATACATAAAAGAACTGTCAAGCTCCTTTAAGAAACATATGTTTAGAAACACATACTTATGTCTGTTGTTATCAGCAATGCATGCTGGGGATGAAAATCATCATACAATTGCCTATGCCATATGGATGCACCATAACCCCAGCTGAACCAAACCACCCCTATTATTCACTGCACCAACCCTGCATCCTAGTTCACTGTCCACTATACCCTAATAATATAATCAATGGCCACTGCTCATGGCTTGCAAACATGGCAAGTCTCCAAATCCATCAGCTGCATTCCCAAATAAGCACATTTGCATTTGCCGAGGGTCAGGCCCACTACCTAGACACCAAATGTATATCACTAGTTGTTCTACTTACATTCTTACACTTTAAAAAAAAAACAGAACACATATTTCCAAAAACATGCCTGCATGTCCTGGCTAATGCTCGTCACACATGTTTGTTGTAATCTAGTGCACCAATTCAGGTTGTAACCACAAGCTAAATATGTTTTCCCATTCAAGTCTACGGTTTTGGCCATGCCACAATAAGCAAATTACAGTACACATTTCTCCTTGCTAACACCCATGCCCATCGCTCCTTCACCAGTGTAATATCACTGTGTTGTGTACTTGACCCTCCTCATACATATTTCAACCTGTACCCACAACCCCTTTTTTATTACTTGATTAAATCACATTTGCGATTTTTACAAGGTGTAGCTTGTCTGTCTTTCTGTCTCGAAGTGTAACAGAAGAAATATTAAACGATTTGAGGTTTCTCAATGTAGGAGAGGGTCCTTAAAATCAAGCCTTAAACAGAGACCTCATTTTGTTCAATTAATTCCAATGCATTTCGTATAATTTTTGTTGTCGCTATTCCCCAAGAGGTCTTCTCTCCGTTTAAAAGGCACAGCCACCAAGTGGCTTCCTCACACAGAAGTGTTGAGGAAAGAAGATGTTTTAGATATGTCCTTCTAATGGTTTGTGTTTCCGGGCACGACAGCAAAAGATGCATTATTGTTTCAGTCTGTACTTGGTTCTTTGAGAGTCTACAGTTGCTCGAGTTTGAGAGGCCTCTGACTGCCCGAATTTCGTTTGTTTCCATAAGATTTAAACAAACTCTAAGAAAAAGGTTTCTGAGCGCTCTGTTTGGAAATTTCTTCAAACATTCCTGGGTCTGATTTAACTTTTTGTGTTTGTCGGAAGATGCATGGTCAAATTGTTTTTTGCTGCTATTTCGAAGGTATGGATCCAGTCTAGCTCTTCCATTTTCCTTTTTTATCTTTAATGGGTTTTGGATCAATTAATCTTCAGAGCTTTGTATCGTCACCAACTTTTCTGTATTTTCTTGTGCCCATGCATTTAGCACTTTGCAGCGTCCTCCTGGGGTCTCCATATTTATGCGATTGTATACTGCAGGGCCGTCCAGAAACAAAGTTTTCCTGTAGAGCATCATGCTGTTTCACTCTGTCGTTGCTTTTAGCGAGGGCAGGCTCAGTTCACGTCTGATTCAAGCCATTGGGGTTGACTTTGGCAAGTTTAAGACAGTTCTCCAGAAGTAGCGTTGCAGTTTCAGCCATCATGTCTTCAATATGGTACAGCATCGCTTCTGTTCCGTAGGTTAGGGCTGGTACGACCTTTGCTCTATAGAATTTGATAACTGGTAAGAGGGAATAGTGGCCACATTTCTTATCCACGGCCCGGGTTTGCGAAGTAAATTTCCTTGTTTTGTCCCAGAGGGCTTGTTGCATTGTATTTTCCATCCTTGAACTGTCCAACATTACTCCCAGATACTCTTTCTTGATTTTTCCAACACCATAATTTTTTATGTAGTTGGAAAGGTTATCGAGTTGTCTCTGTAGACCGATTGCCTTGTGATCTAAAATGATCCTATCGTCCAAGTAGAGCAGTCGGGATACCTTTATTTTATTTGTCCAATTTTTGGCATGAATGATCTCACGTTTTTCTCTGTGTCTTTAAAATCTCCAAGATACGCTATGAAAAGTGCTGGGGCGAGGGGACAGCCTTGTTTAACCCCTCTTGTGGTAGGTATCACAGCCGATAGTACACTTTGTTGACTCAGTCGCACTCTCATTTTTGTAACTGAATAGAGAGCCTTTATCGGGTGTAAGGTTTCCGGCGGGCAGCTCCAAGACGAAAGGTTGTTCCATAGTTTCTCTCGGTCGGCCTGGTCAAACGCTTGAGCCAGGTCGATAAATGCAAGAAATACTCTCGGTCTTCCTTCCATGATCTTACTTTTTATGGTACGCACAAGCATGATGTTGGCCGAAGTTCCCATATTTTTCATGAATCCAGTCAGAAGGGGATCAGCGCACTCAGAGTTTTTAGCCCAAGATTGAAACCGAGTTAATAGGAGGGAGCTGAAAACCTTCCAGATTACATCTAGTAATGCAATCAGGCGGTAGTGTCGTGGGTCTTCTTTGCTCCCCTTCTTGAAGGTAGGTACCACTATCGATGATGTCCAAGATAGTGGTATGGACTTGGACTCCGTACACCTTTTGAAGACCATGCTGATGAACGTTGCCCACTCTGACGGGTGATTCTTGAGGTCAATGTTTGTTATCCCGTCTGGGCCTGGGGCTCTTGATGTTTTGAGTTTATGAATGGAGTCTTCAATGGTGTCTCTGTCGTGTAATTCAGCCCAAGGTGTGCTGTTTTTGACTTGCTTTAGAGAGAGATGGGTAGGTGGCGAGTGGCATAGAGTTTTGAAATGCTTCACCCAGGTAGCATGTCCTATACTGTTTAGGAGAGCATCGTCAGTTGGAGATTCTGTTCATCTTATCAGGGACCAGAATTTACAAGGGTTTTGGCCACTCAATGCCTTCAACATTGCCTCAGAATCTGTCTGGTATAATGTTTGTCGATAACCTTTGGCCCAAGATTTATATTTCTTTCTTGCTTCATACAGCATGTCTCTATAAAGTTCGGACTTGTGCCATGACGCCATTCATTTGATTTTTCGGAGTGCATGTCTTTTTGCCACCAGAATTTGATCAAATTTGTGTTTCTTAAATTTGATGTTGGGTTTGATTTGTTTTGGATGTTCTTGTATGTCATTAACAATGGTTTTTAGTCTATTTGTAGGAGTTTCTCGTCGAGTTCTCTCTCTTCTTCTAGAGCTTTGTAGCTTCTCGTTATCTCTGTGATGTCCCCTGCAGTCAACTTAAGGCGATTTCCTTGGTTGTTGGTTTCGATTTTGGAAATAGTTGAGGGTTCCTGAGTGGTTGACTTTGTCCATACAGTAGTCAGGAGGTTATGGTCACTGGCCTTGGTCTTTATCACCTCGAAAGAGGATATTGACAACAGTATAGCTCGGGATGCAAAGACATAGTCGATTGTTGCGGAGGCATCTTCTCTTTCCCAGGTCGAGATCCGATCATGCTTTTTGTACAGCATATCTAGGTTAAAAAGTTCCCTTGAAATCATGAGTTCTGACCAGGCGTCACATCTCTCCTCAGATAGCGATTTCTATCTGTTGCCTTCGCTTGTGACCTGCATGTTGCATTCATGTCTCTACAGATAATTATGTGTGACACTTGTTGTTCAACGTAGGCTTCGTCAATTATTTTTTCCATCATCAAAAGGTATTTTTTGCTCGTAATCGCTTGCGGATTCCAGTAGGTATTATGATTACTACTGGTGTAAGTACCTTTGTCCCTGGTTGTGTGTTATGTTGTTCCCAGGCTACGAGGATTGCCAAGAAGAATCTGTTGGTGAATGCCTCCACCAGAGCGGACGGCAGATATTAAGCCAGAGGAAGGGCAGCCTTTTGGTCCTTTTAAGGCTGGTGACATTGCAAGGTCATATCCGTCTAGGGCTGGCCTCTCAACCATCCAGGTTTCCTGGAGGCAGAGAATATCAAAAGCTCCCGTGTCTACACCGCCAGATACAGTCAGATGTTGGAACCCTCTCGTGTTTCAGGATCCCAACCTAAACGCCATTTGTGTTGCCTTGGACTTGTCTTTGTGATCTAAATCTTGACTTTGACGGCAAAGAATGGCGTGTTGCTATTTTCTTGAGTGTGATGTTAAAGCCTTTGGTAACCAGGCCCACAGTTGTTTCAGTGGGGCAAGTGCAGTGCCTTTTTCCATAAGGTCTAAGGCTGTAGCCGGGAGATCTTGAATGATTGTTTTCTTTAGTTTTAGCATCAGACCACTTGGGAACCTGGCTGTCTCAAGTGGGGATTCCAGGATTGGAATTTCCACCAGCCTAGATCTGACAGGCAGACTTTCTGGGATCTTTTTCCTGTCGTGTTGGTGTTCTGGTTTGCTGCTTTGCGGTATGTGGACACTTCTTTTACTGATCAGGGTAGTATGGCTGCGATCTTTGTCTCTAGAGTTTCCAGTTCTATACAGCTCCTTTGTTCTTGACACAAAACCGGGTTTAGGTTTACTGTCGCTGCAATCCTTTACCCGTTTTCTATCTTGGTCTAAGTCGTCCAGGCGAGGCGAATTGTTGCTTACCTCGGTTAAGTCATACCCCAGCCTCAGAAGGTTTTCCACTGCATCTTTTGTCAGTTTTTTCACATCAGGGGAAACTACGTGTAGGTAGGTTGTCGCTTTGCGACCCTTGTAATATGGTTCCACAAGTTTTAGGTCTTCAGACCTTAAAAGTCACAGGGTTGGGATGCAATGGAGGAATTTTAGAACCGTTCTCCTGTTTAAAATAAGATATTCTTGATTATCTGTTATTTTTTCCAGTTTAAAAGTTTGTTCACTTTGTGTTTTTCTGTTTGGTGATTTTTTGTGTTTTTTTCCCCTTTGGGTCTACGTGGTTTTGGTGTACCCGATTTTCTGGCTAGTCGAAATGTTTTCTTAGGGTTTTCGATCTCGCACTTCAGTGGCTGTTTCCGTTGATGTTGTCAGTTCTCAATGAGGTTTAGGTGAAGTTTTTCTGGCTAGTGTCACTTTTTCTTAGCCTGTTTTTGACTATCTCTTTTCTTGGTTTGAGGAAAGAGGACTTTTGTGGGCCCCAGTTTGTTTCTGTCACCAGTTTTTTAAACCTGTCTTCCAAGGTAAGAAAATGGGTTGCGGATTCCACATCGGGGTACCTCTGTTGGAGGTTTTTTCTGGCCTTGAAATCTCAAGGGGGTCAGATACCTCTTTTGAGTTCTCTGTAGTGTTTCCACCTTGTGCATTGTCCTGCTTGACCGAGAGGTGCTGGCTTATATTCATGAGGACCTGGTCAGCTAAGAAGTCTATCACAGATATTGGAGAGTTTGCCGCTGCTGCTCTTTGATTCGAGTGGTTTCTCAGCGTTTGGACTTCCTCAAGGTTTCTTTTTTCCGCCAGAGGGGGTTGTGTTTTTCTAGGCACAGGTGTCGGGAGTCCATTTTTATTTTATATTGCTGCCCACAATGGGTCTTGTTTCTTCCAGCACAGATAGGCAAAGGGTAGTTTGTCGTCTTTTGTCCAGTGCTTCTTTGGGTTTTGGCTTGGGATGTTCAAAGATGGGAAAGTCTTTGTTCAGACCATTCTTTGAGGTAGTCCCTGGGCTGTCGTTACACCCTGCTCGACTGTGAGTAGGATCACGTCCCCTTCAATGGTACAGTTGGTCATTGGAAGGGGCCTTTCTCTTTTTTCTAAAAGAGCAGTAGCTTTTCGCGGTTCAGTAGCCGGAAGTTTTTTCGAAGTCGCCTTTGGTGAGTCCTGTAGAGATGAAGGTGCCACCAGGATGTGGCCCTCCAAACTACACTCCTTTCTCTGATCTTGTTTTTTATTACGATGTTTCGTGAGCTCTGTTTGTTGAGAGAAGGTCGTGTCAGAAGCTGTTTGTGTTCCTGCCTCGGTTTTTCTTGGATCTGATGTTTGGTTATCATAAAGGTTGCACCCTCCGTTTGAGCAGGAGGCCCGATGGATATGAGCCATCTTTGCCTGGTCTTTAAATCTTTGTTCCATGGTAGTGATGTATCCTTCTAAATAGATTAACTTTGTATGCATGATTGCCGAAATCGTTGTGTGGTCCTTTAAAGTATTGTTTAGTGACTCATACAATTTGCTAAATGGCACAAGTGCTATCGTCACTGCAGACGTTACTGTTAGAAGATCAGGTTTCTTTTACAGGATATCTTTAGATGGAATCAGTGGTAGGTCACTCAACCTTCTGTTTCTGTAGGGCGAGCTCCAAAGTGCCGGCAACAAGTCTCTCCGGACAGCAGAACTAGTTTTGTGTGCTGTATTTTTGTTTTGAGGTGGATCAGCCACCGATTTGTGGTTTTTTCTAAATTTAGACACTCAGATTGTGGTCCACATGTGTCCCCAAAGCCCACCTCGTTGGTTTGATATAAGGGATTTTTTATGGGTTTTTAGCCTGTTCCAACTGAGGTGGGTTATTTGCTAACAGGGTGTCCGCAAAAGAAGCTTTTCTTGGTGACACCGGCCTTTTGTCAGGAGAAGCTTCCAGCAGGAGGGTCGTTCGTGTTGATGGAGGAGTTACATCTGGTTTGCGAGGGATCGCAAGGTCTTTTGTTCATTTTCCCTCTTTTCGTTTTGCACGTCTTTTGCCGAGACAGCCCCAGTTTGCTGTGTCTGTTTCTTGAGTGTGACTAGCGGGGACGGTCTTTCCTTCTCCATGTGCCGGGTAGTCAACATTTTTGGTGTGGCCAAGCGGGGCTGTGTTTTTAGACTGTGCTCTGTTAAGCTTGGATTTCCGTCCATTTTCCAGCTTTTTGCAGTGAGCTGAGATTCCTGGATTTCGGCATCTGAAAGTTCTATTGTTTTATCGAATTTTCTTTTGCATTGCTTGTTGACGAAATCCTTTAATGCGTTCATGAAGAGAGGTTTGGAAGTCTTTTTTTGTTAGTTTCATGTTTTCCCCTCTTCTGCTTTTCTAGTTGACTGGCTTGTTTTAGAATTTTGTTTGTTGTAGTTAATTTCCCCACTTTTTTATTTGCCGCCAATTTCTTTGATGAATATATTGTGTCTGTTTGTTTACTAGCTCCTGTTGTTAAAGAGAAGGGCAGCAAGTGGTTTTTTTAATGATTTTTTTCCTTTGCTGTTTCATTGTTCTCACTGGAAGATAGAGTAGTCACCTCTTGGGTGCTCCTTTCGTCCAGAACTGGGATGTCATTTTCAGTTTCGAGATCGGATGTGGTGTTTCCCTTGTCACTACTTGAAACACTGAACAGGTCGCCTTTGCAGTGGTCTGTGTGTACTTCGATTTGGACTTGTTGGAAGACTCTTCCGTTTAGCGGGTCCCCTGATGGAAGTTCATTTGCCAGGTTTGCGCAGGGCGGACGCCCCCTTTCCTCCTGCTCTCCTGTGCGCAGCCGCTAAAGGGCGGGAGACCTCAGCGGGTCCTTGGATTCTCGCAGCCGAGCCAGGGAGGCGTCGAACAAGGAAGACCAGCCGGGTCACTTTCCGACCCAGGATGGGTCCCGCCCAAACCACAACTCGTCTGGGCGACAGCCAAGGCATCTTCCAGGGATGTCGCCTGAGCGTCCCCGAGACTGTGGTTGGCCTCTCAGCCCCCTAGGTGGCCATCTCCTCCTTTCCTTCGACAGTTGGGACGGACTCACCATATGCAGGTAAGGACTGGGTCGCAGCGGACCCGGTCACGAGGGTATGGGGCTGGAAAGTTGTTTGTGCTTACACATAAAGTTACAGTGGGCTCACCGGGGTCCGATGATGTGAATATACAGAGGGATCTTGGCAAACAAGTCTCGCCTGGAGCAGTCTAGCTGGGGGCTCTTGACTCGCGGCAAAGAACGGCAGCGAGACCATTGAAACTTGTTTGGGAGCCAAAGTCGAGCGCACCCTTACTGGGAATGTTCTAAGATCAGTTTTTGCTACATAAATTGTGACTTTTGAAATATTCGCTGTGTGGTTTGATGGTCTGCAGGAATTGCTGACAATTTCCAGGTCTGCTTTTTCCTCACAGCGGTTCCGTGAAGGCAATGGCCTTCATCTTCCATAGCCAAACTGGGGGGGCGGAGCGGCAGCAGTGTCTTTTGCATCCATAGCGGCCATAGACTGCCAAGACTGCTACTCTGCCGCTACTCCGCGGCTAGATGGGGGTTTTAACACAGAGGTCCTCCCCTTACCAGTAGACACTGGAAACAGACTTGAAGCTGGAAGTTGGTGTAGAGTAGCTGCCAAGTCTGCTACTCCGCGGCCACTCAGCGGCCCCTCCGCAGCTAGATGGAGGTTTTAACACAGAGGTCCTCCCCTTAACAGAAGACACTGGAAACAGACTTGAAGCTGGAAGTTGGTGTAGAGCAGATGCCAAGACTGCTACGCTGCCGCTACTCTGTGCACTTTTCAAAAAATAATCATGTTTTCAGTTGCTTGCCAATGCTCCTTGCATGACTTTGCTGATAATCCGCCCATGTTTCATTTTTTCAAAACTGTCAAAATGTACGTCCATATAATAGTCATAGGACTTAGCCCCCACTTCACAAAATCCATTCAGACTGTGCTCAAACATTCAAGGTTGGGTCTATTATCTTTCTGAAAACGTTTGTCCACATTTTGTCAAATGGCAAAAAAGTTAAACCATTTTAAAATGTTGAGACCCCCCTCTAATTTTGCCTGCACTTCACAAAATCCCACCAAACTTTGCAAACACATATGTATCTAGATCTAAAACCTTTTTGCAACCTTTTCTGCAGATGTGTCAAATGGCACCACATTTATAAGCATTTATAATATTTTGGGATCCCCCCTCTAATTTTGTTCCCTCTTTACAAAACAGAACCACACTTTGCAAACCATTCGGAATCAGGTCTAGAATGACATTCCTGAATTTCATGCAGTTTCATTGAGTGGAGCTGTAAGCCATCCAAAAACGTCTTTTCATCACCCCTGTAATACAAAAATAAGCATATTAGTCCCCGAACATCTGAGATGTTCGTGGACATCACAGGACTGTCTGGAACTGTGTGCCTAGTAAACAGCCATTGACAGCTGCCAGTATTTCCATAGCAAATAACAGTACAGCAACAAGAACATTAAAACAAAAACAGTGTTTCTTATTTAAAATTGTTGCACATGTACTTTAAATAAACCATACCAGCATTTTACAAGCTCAAATTTCGGTACTAAAATAGCATTTCCTAACACATACTGCATTTTACATAATAGGAGTTTGCATAGCAATATGCCCAAAGACAAGGGGGCCTTCCTGTGTCTGATACTGCCCAAATTCTTTATTGAAGCCCTGACAGTAGTCAGAACCTTTAACTATGGGCACACTAACCTTTAACTAAGGGCACAGTCATGTAGTTCCAAGGGGCAGGCGAGCAGGAGGCATCCACTCTGCTGGGGTTTAGTGAATCCAGTTGAAACAGCATAATTTCTGTAAAACCCTGGGCTCGCGCTGGTGATTGCGGGAAAGCCCACTGGTTAGCCTTAAAGTCCATTGACAGTGTTACTCGCTTCCCTAGTTCATGTGAGATGACAGGAGCCAGCATGGATACATCTGAAACCAGGTCCATCTCTGGTACGAAATCCCCCTCCACCAGAGTATGTATGTTGTCCTCTATCCTAGATAGTGCGTGGTTCATATTTCCCATTGCTGCCTTTAATGAATTGTCATAGGAGGCTGTTGCTGGGTATTCCTGACCGTGGTCCATCTGATCCAAATGAACCTGCTGTCCAGCATCTCCCACAGCAGCAGGGAATGTAGGATTTAAAGTTGGCACACACCTAGAGGAAGACTGTGCAGTTGGTCTTTCTCATGCCCCTCCATACCCAGTATAGCTACAGGCTTGTTCCCTTCAAGTATAAGACCGGATGCCTGACCCATGCGCCTAATGGTGGTCACCATTGCCTAAAGACTACTTGGCGGTATACTCTTGTTGGAAGCAACCAAATTTCCCAGCCGGGTGCACATGGCTAGTGCACAGCCCACCAATAAGGGGTTTTAAGTCAGTCACCTCCCAACTTCTAGTGTCTTAACAATTTATGGTTTCCCGGAGCTATAATTATAGCCTTTGTGGCCTCTGTGGCAGGTAGGGAGTAAGAATAGTCAACTGCACACTTCCTGTTCAAGCAGAAATCACTCCTTCCTGAGTTGGGGGGTTGCTAGTTGACTATAGTAGTGGGCAGCGTTTGCACGGGGGAAGAATGTAAATAGGTTTTGAGAAAATACTTGCCAGACGTTTCTCCTCTTAATTCGAATATGGCTGCTGAGATCTTCACCACCTCACCGCTGCCCCACACAACCTAAACACACCAAACACACTGCTTCGCACACCGTGCTCCGATCCGTGCCGGTGTAGTGCTTTTATGGAACTGCACCTTCTTCTGAAAGGAAATGAAGACAATAGAAAGACTTGCCGGTTAAACTCGCTGCCAAAGCACAAAACATTCCTTGCTGCAGTGGTGGACCAAACACACTGCTTCGCACATCTTGCCGCGCTCCCCGCCGATGTAGTGCTTTTATGGAACTGCACCATCTTGTGAATGGAAATGAAAACAGTAGAAAGACTTGCCGTTTAAACTCGCTGCCAAAGCACAAAACATTCCTTGCTACAGTGGTACACCAAACAAACTGCTTTGCTCATATATTAATGTCCAATGTCCAAGCAACATGAATCAGCGAAAAATGAAGGCAGCACTCCCAAAACATACAGAACATACAAATAAAAAAACGAAGAGGCAGCACTTTGTTTGCAAAAGGGGCATCATAATGCCCAAAGGAGAGCAGGAAATGTAATTGGGTAAGAAGAATCTACACCCCGTTTTGACATAAGCTACACATCCGGCCCTCTGTTAACAGGACAATATAATTGCCGCCCGGGTCATGAAGGATATGCAAAGTCTGGATTATGCCGATTAGCTCCCATAAAAGCACATCCTCTGTTTAAATGGAGGCCTGCCTCACACACCACTACAGCCAGTCCCAAGCACCTCCAGGAAGCATGGTCTGGATTGGCTCCCTTAGGAGCCATGGATATCTCCCCCCTTACTTAAATGTGCCCATATTTCCTTACAGCTCTCCTGTCCATAGAACCTGGCAGTTTGTTGCCGTTCAGCCTCAGGGGAATAAGCAAAAGGGCTTTGTCCACCTGGTTTATTGGGTTTGATTTCAACATGCCCATGTTCACAATGGTTCCTGGCACTGTGGCAGGCTTCAAGCCCTGACTACTGCTGAGCCAAAGACAGTTTTCTCAGCATCCTTAAACATTTTGCACAAACAGAAAAGCTTAGTTGCTTTGAGACTAGTGCAGTGTTCATTTGTGATAGTATGACATCTTCATACCATAAAAAAGGAAAACAACATGGACAATCGTTGCAACTTTTTCATGGAGTTGTGAACATGGAAATGTTGTATTTCAGACATACAACCGTTTCCAAATGTTTTCATTAAATGTTTGTGTAGGTGTACAAACTGCATCCATCACTTCTTTTCTTGCCAGAGAATTCGTTGTGGAGCAAGCTTGCTTCCGTTGCTGGTCCATTCTCCCAACTTCGGGACGCCATTTAGGGGTCGCTCTTGCAACCCCTGCTTTCTCCCTTGCTACCCCCGACATGCCCCCTGCAACCTGTGTTTTAAACTGGTGGCCAAAAAGAAAAAAAACAGAGCAATACGGATCTCCAAGGCTGCCAGCTCCACTGGGTCCAGTCTCATGCTTTCAAGAGTTCTGTAGTTGCTTAGCAACCACAGAACTCTTAAAAGTATGCATCGATGCTGCTTTCCACAGCGGCCTCTAATAGACACACACTTCCTGCATCTGCAAGGGATTCAGGCACCCAAAGGAAGGCAGCCGAATCACTGGAGCAAGCAAGGCATTTCCTGAGCAGGAAGCAAAACACACGAGTATCTGCGCCCACACAATGCTGACCACCACTGTCTCGGCAGCAGCTTCACTCTTCGCCATTCTGATATATGTGATTTTCTCTGGACAAAAAAGGCGGTGAGTAGAAAAGTTAATACGCAATGCCTTACCTGTTTGTCTTTTGTAAAAGATGTCCATCTTCTTGTTTAAAGTTTCTGCACACCCTGTTGAGTGTGACAAATTAGATAAGTGCTGTTTTGATACATAGCACAGGATGAGGTTTGCGTGTGGCTGAGGATTATTTTATTACCTGGGACCCACCGCCCACCACCTCGATGCTTTAAATAAGTGAAGGGTATGGGTAGGAGCCTGTAGGGGCTTCATTCTTATGCGACTACTGCATTGATCTCTCTCCAAGCCAAGAGACAATGCGCCTCATTCCGAGATTGGTGGTAGTCATGGAGCTATTTACGCCATGACTGCCACCAATAACGGGTCCGGCACCGGTGTTGTTCAATGGGGACTTACAGGTGTAGTCTGACCCTGACGGGACCGGTATGTCCCCATTGAACAAACCATTCCCCATTCCCATTTGAGACCCCAGAAGCCTCAATGGGAATGGGGAGGGTGCTAATAACGGGCTCGCGACTTGCAAGCTCGTTATTAGCACCCTGGTCCCTTAGCGGGACCCGTAAGGGACGTGTGGTCGAACCACACGTTCCCTACAATCCCCGCCAAGGGACCTTGGAATAGGGCGGTAAGGGATTACTGGCACCGGTCTCCTTACCGGTGCCCGGTATCCCTTAATGCCAACCTTGTAATGAGGCCCAATCTCTCTTTACAATGTCCTGTCTCTCTTTTGACACATGAGTGTGGAAACCCAACCCTTCCCCATTACCCCACTCCCACCACATTGGAGCGTATATAAAACCTTGCCTTTCCCAGAAAAATGCATCTCTGGAGCAGGATTTGCAGAGACGCCACATGAGGATCGGTTAAGAAAGCTGTGTTTTAAGCTGAAACCAAGCATTGGTAGTTGATGCCAGTGGGGTTTCTCAGTTGGTTAATAATCCTGCTGCGCAGGCATGTGTGCAACTTACAGTTTGCATGTTTGAGCTGGCTTCACCCTTCATCTCTCCAAGATGAATGCAACCAGAAACCTGGGGGTAACTGATATTTGCTGCGCTTATCTATAGTGGTGCATAGCTGTAAGGCTACAAGTGCCACAAGAGCAACCTCATAGTTGTTGTATACCAGTCAATACCACTGCCATATATCTGCTGCGAAGCACTTGGGGAGGGGATATGGGGTGTGGCTGTCCTCACTGGGTTAAAGAATAGTTCCGGGACTTTTTTTTTATTGTCCCTACGGTTCGGCCATGTGTTTTTAAGCATAACTCGGTAGATCGTAGAAAACTTTCCTATGGACCTTACCCGACTTTTCGTCCATTAACGCACTCGAAATCAGCCGCCATTTTCTGATAATCCTATCATTTCCCCCCATCGCCCTGGCTCACCTGCTTTTGCGGCACTAAATCAAATCCCCCGCCCCTGAGCCTGACATCAGCAGACGCGTACCGCCCATTTCCCAACGCCAAAGCACGTTTCGTGTCAACAATCGCTGCGCCTCAGCTAATGAAGTGTTGCCATGGAAATGGCAGGACGCCTCTTTCCTCAATAAGTATAAACACACCGTTTCACAACACACAGCAGCAGATTTTCGATTCCATTACTCTCTGTGTGTTACTTTGAGTATTCTGTGACTCGTTTCTGTGCTCTGGTCAGCTACCTTCGCCGCTTCTAGGCCTTGTGAACACCTGTACCATCTCCGTAAAATAATTTTACTTTCTTTACCACACAATGGCTACAATAATGCCGTATATGTACGAGCCCGAGTACACCGAGGAGGAACTACTGGAAAGGCAAGCACGCGAAAACAATGGGGATTCTGACGGCAGTTGGGAGGACCAGTGAACGGATGAAGAGCCTGGACCATGTCGCATGGACGGCGTCTCCACCTGGTGCACGTGCAATCGGTGCGAGCTAATGCCAACTGAGGAGGAGAACTGCTGCTGCCGTGAAAATTCCGGGTGCTTGGCCTACATTTCGGAAGGCGAGCCAAGTCCGCAATGCATCACCGAGCTGCCAGAGTTCAGGGAAGCCTGCCTCTCACGGACCGTGTTGAGGATGATGATGGTGCTTATGCACGAACTTCGCGGCACTGTTCGTCCGCGTAATCCGAGTAACGAGTAAGTATACTCTGGTTGTGATGTCAGTGATGCCACTACTATGTCATGGTCGTCTCCCACATATAAAATTACATCTACATATCATTCGAACGCATGTAAATTGGTTCCATATTGTGCATTTTCTAGATAGAATTTTTTTCAAAGCAGAATGACATTTTTTACCTGAATCGACAGTGATAAGAAAGTTTTGTCATTTTAATACAGTTTGCATCTTTCATTTTCACAGGTGGTACAGGCTGGTGGCCTATCGTTGCTTCACTTGGTGGCTTCACGGGAGGCTCGGACACCGCGTTCGGAGAGTAATACCTGCCTGTGCGGTACTTGCCATTAGACAACATTTCCCCAGCGACAGTGGACAATACCGCGGATTTTCCCTGGATGTGCTGCAACCGGAACTTTACAATGTGTAATGTTTATTATTTATGTTCAATTGAAATAAAGATCTAAAATAAAACCCAACATATATTTTAACAATGGTTGTTTTGATTTTTTAAATGAATCTAGTGTGTCTCCATTGAATAGTCTTCCTGTGCCTTGTCTTGTCACACCACATGTCTCCGGCCAGCATCCTCCCTCACGCTGGCCGCCCACCTTCAATCCACATAACCGTTGAACCCATATGCAGCAGACATACATATGTTATTTTGCGGGTTGGCATCAAGCCTCCCGGCCTTGCCTCCTCCCCCAAAAATACTTACCACACCACTTTGTTCAAGCGTTGGCAATAAAAGGCCGTTGGATTTTATTGATACAAAAAAAAAAATAATCAATATGGTTGATCGTAATAAATCATCCTTTTGGGCACCGGGTACAGAGATGACCCCCTCTGGCCCGTGCCGCCTTGCCACCACAGGCCAGCCTGCAGCTGAATAACTGCCTAGGCATCCAGGGTCTCCAGGGTGAACTGCACCCATATATTCTCCTGGGAGGCTGAGGTATTTATAAACTCACCCCCCTGCCTTCCATGTACTAGATCCTTCAGCCTGCCTCTTACATGCAGTGAGATGGCCTCTCCTTGGTGAGGCCCTGCGGCAAACGAGTCCTGTCTGCACGACCAGCGCCCTAATCTACACCCCCCCCGCCCTATCAAAGGCAGTTCGCACCGGGGTACTTGCGCTGCCAAGTGGAGCTGTCAGGGAGCGATAAAGGCCAAGAGGTGCCAAAGACCATGTACACTTCAAAGTGGTCTATTGAGCATCGGTTGTTGTTCCCATGTCTACCTCCAGACCCCGTGTCTCCTGCCAAGCATCCCCCCTCACGCTGGACGGCCCCCTGCAATCCACATAAGTGTGTCTCCATTCACGAGTCTTCCTGTGTCTTGTCTGCACGACCACCGCCCCAATCCACCCCCTGCCCTATCAAATGCAGTTCGCACCGGGGTACTTGCGCTGCCAAGTGGAGCTGTCAGCGAGCGATAAAGGCCAAGAGGTGCCAAAGACCATGTACACTTCAAAGTGGTCTATAGAGCATGGGTTGTTGTTCCCATGTCTACCTCCAGACCCTGTGTCTCCTGCCAAGCATCCCCCCTCACGCTGGACGGCCCCCTGCAAACCGCATAATGCCACGACATATACACGTCATTCATTCACAAACACACCCCTGTTTCGAATTCTTTATAACCCACTTCATATTTCTAATGAGAACTTCTTTGCACTTTGCTAGTCAACCCGTGAAGGTGCTGGTTATCTGCTCTTCGTCTCTGCGAACTTCCGTGACCACTTCGAGGAAACTCGTCAGTTTGCAACCTGTGAACTGCTCCCTGTTCTACGACAAGAAACTGCTCTGATCCCTGCATCTAACTGTTTGTTCGTCAAGGTAAGGCCATGTACCATAATCATTTTGCGTCCAATTTCTTTTCGTTCAAGACAGTACATGCAAGGAACTAGTCACATGTTCTGAGTTTAGTCAAATTATTTTTCTATTTTTTTAAAGTTATTCAAATACTTATCCGCATGTGAATAACGTGTATAGTTACAAGAACCAAAACGAACCTTGCATTGAACCTTTTATGTGTCATTTAATTTTTTAACACATTGGTATTCATAGAGAATTGTTGATCTTTACTTTTCAGAACTTTCCACAATGCCTGCCTGTTCCATTGGCGGTTGCCCTTCGAAGACCCATAATAAATCTGAAGGTACTATAATGCATGTTTTCCCTAAGACAATAGATCAGATACGAGAATGGGTCCGATATTGCGGATATCCACCGTCTGAGCTTGAAAGTAGAGTCCTAGAAGTCTTTGCGGACAAGAGGGGTGATCGATACCGCATCTGCAGCAGGCACTTTACCTCTGACATGTACTCCACATCATTGCTAATAAAGAAGAACACACCGCGAGCGAGGCGAAAATTGCTCTCAACCGCTATTCCCACTCTATTCGTCCACATCCCTCCACTGGTGAGTCAAGTTTACGTATTTATCTCTCGGCCTTGCGGTAGTGTGTAGCATTAGCTAACAATAATTTCCCCATTTATGTATCCACTCAATATGAAGGCGGAAGATTCTCCATCCGTGTCGTTATTGCAGTCATCAGCCACTTCAAGCGCCTATCGGGTAATCTTACTTGGCTATTCTGCCACTGACTGTACTCGTCCTCTAGTCTTTGTTTTCAGTTATAATTATTGTTATCCAAAATAATGCAAGTACTGTCTTTCAGGGAGATGCTGAGGAGTCCAACGTATTGACGACTACCGTTGATGTCACTCAGATGCTCGAGGTACGTTTCCGGACAGTTCCATCGATGGAGATCATCAGATCTTGCATTCTTGTAGCGTGATTGTTACACACAATGTTTCTTTCGTTTTTAGTCATTGATATGTCCTTCTGTCGTCGCCCTCCTATGTCTCTTCTTTTTTCAATATTGTGTTCATTACTAACGAAAATCCTATGTTTCAGGGAGTCGATGGAGCATTAGTCCAAGAAGAAGCGGGAGCATGCAGTTACGGGTCGGCGCAACAGCTTGCAGAAGTGTGCACCGCAGTTACATCGACCCTTGTTGTTCTTATGCATTTCGAGGTATGGATACTGACAGTTCGATCAAGCGAAATCCTATGACGTGATTACATCCGCTATACTTCCTTCTTTATTAACGCAAGTACTATGTTTCAGGGAGATGACGGAGCTTCTTCTACAAGAACATCACCCCTAGTAGTTGATGCAGATCTCTGGGTGGTGACACTTCCAACGATCGAGCAAATCGAATCATATTTATATATCCATTATTTATTTTAGACAACTGATCATTTGTGCAGGTCTATTTAGATGAGCCGTTGACGCCTGCACAAAGTTTATGTTCTTTTTAACAAAATAGAAAACCATACTAATGCAATTACTGTGTTTCAGGGAGTTACTGAAGCATCATCTTCAATAATATCATCAATGGAAGTCTATGAGGAGCCCGAGGTATGGATCTTGACAGTTCCATCTAACTAGATAAACAATGCGTGAATAATTGTCGTTTGAATGTTCTACACAAAGCGTTCATTCGTGTTTTGCTATTGAGATGTACGTGGGTATTGGTCCCCAAGTACATTTTGTGTTTTCGATATTATTATACATACTAATGAAAGTTCTATGTTTCAGGGAGTCGATGGAGCGTCAGTGCGTGATGGATGTGCCTATCATGAAAATATAGTCGTTGCAGCGCAAGAGGAAGTGGAGACATGCACACACGAGTCGGAGCAACAGTGTCCTGATGTTGAAGTTCGAGGCAAGAAAGTTTCAAAGAAAATTAAGCAAAAGAAGGTTAGTGTCCTGGTCACTATATTATGCTGTTTTTCACTGTTAATAGTTCAATACTGTAAGTTGTGTTTAAACTGAACATCCCTTTTCCAATCTGTCCTCTAGTTGCGAGTGGGTGTACGAACTAGATCTACACAGACAGTGAAGCGAACAAGAGATGTTGCTTGTCAAACCTTTTGGCAGGGACTTGAGACTGGAGATGCATCGTGCCAATGGGAAGAATATGAAGTGATTGACAACGGATCTATACCACCACCAGCCATTGATAGTGAATGTCCTCCTGGTAGTTCGGATGCAGTCGGAGATCAATTCACAGAATCCACACCCGCAAAAACTAAGACCGCGAGAAAGTTGAAGAAATTGTTTTATTCACCCATCGCCGGAGAAGGAACAGATGTTGCAATGGAAGAGAATGAAGTGGACGACAATGAAACACCATCAATATCACTGAACATAGCGGAAGACGATATCAGAGATTCTACCTTTCATGTGAGTGACATGTCCTCAACGTTACAGGCCGAACCAGCTGGGATGCAGAGTGACAGTATAAGGAAAGAGGCCAAATTCATTGTATTCGATAGTTGTTTGATTGATATTATTATTAGGATGAAATGTGGGCATTCGGTTGGTGGGGAAGTATGTGGGGAGCCATTGATTAATGTGACTCGTGCAATTCGAGGCACTAACCTTAAAATACATGCCACCTGTACAAAATATCATCCTTTCTCATGGTCTGCACAACCCATGCTGGGGTAACTGCCAGCAGGCAATCTACTTTGTGCAGCGGCTGCACTTTTTAGTGGTTCAAGTTTTAAAAAGTTAGAGTCTTTCTTTCAGTTTGTGGGAATCCATTTCTTTGCGAAAACTCAGTTCTACAAATACCAAACCGATTATCTATTTCCAGCCATTAGCGAAGCTTGGAGAATGGAAAAAATGTCTATTGATAGTACATTCGCGGGCAAACGGTTCAGGCTAGCCGGTGATGGACAGTGCGACAGCATAGGATTTTCAGCCAAGTACTGCACCTACCACTTTCAGGACATGGAAAGTAAGAAAATTGTGAGTTCGGTGGTCGTGTAGGTGTCACAAAGTACATCCTCAGTGGCCATGGAGAAAGTTGGCTTTGTAGCATCATTGCAAGAACTACAATCGCGGGGAATGGTGATCGACCTGATAGCCATGGACAGACACGTTTCAATTGCCAAGACAATGAGAGAAGAGTACAAAAATATAAATCACCAATTTGACGTTTGGCATCTTGCTAAAACAATCAATAAAACAATGTCGGCTGCAGGTAAAAAAAAAGATATGCAAGGTATTTCACAGTGGTCCAAGTCAATCAGCAACCATCTTTGGTGGAGCTCAAAAACATGTGGAGGGTCGTTGGAAATTCTACTGGAAAAATGGCGGTCAGTAATGCTACACTGTACCAACGTTCACCGTTGGAACACAAACCAACATTTCCACAATTGTGAACATGGCCATTTGTCCACAGAGGAGGCACGGAAGAAGAAGTGGTTGATTCCTTCATCACCCACTCACAAAGCCATTGAAAAGATTGTATTTGATAAAACTATAACAAGAGATTTGAGGGGACTCACGGAATTGTGCCACACAGGAGATTTGGAGGTGTTCCACAATATGTGCCTAAAGTACAGGCCAAAACGATTGCATTTTGGCATGGAGGGCATGATAAATCGGACTCTTCTAGCGGTCTTGGCACATAACCATAATGTTGGCCGTCAACAAAGTAGGACGACCGGAACTTTAGGGACGCTTCGCTACAATAAGGCCTTCACTAAAAGAAGTAAACAATGGGTGATCAAACCAGTGTTTGAGGATATGCAATATGAGTTTATTGAGAGACTTATTGTTGATGTCCTAGATAGGCACATACATGGAGTTGTGAATGAACCTGTGCAGGGGACAACTGCATTGCCACCCAACATTGCCTCTGTTCCATGTCCACCTAAAGAAGAGCTCATTGAGAAATACACATCACGGTTTAAATGATTGTAATTTGATTGTCTGTTCTCTCGAGTCTCCTCATGTCGCAGGCCCATTGAATATGTGTATCTATGTAATGTGTAAATAAAAGTGATTGCTCAGTGTACATGTAATGTGTCTCTCCACCCTTGCCCCTCCCTTCACCGTGCAGTAGTGCGAACCACCCGGGTGTCACCTGTGACTTTGCTCTCGAGTCTCCTCATGTCGCAGGCCCATTGAATATGTGTAGCTATGTATTGTGTAAATAAAAGTGATTGCTCAGTGTACATGCAATGTGTCTATCCAACCTTGTTCATTTGCGCATTAAATTAAACCAAACAGTAATATAAATCATTTTTCAAAAAATATAGAATGTCTCCGTATTTATGGTTCTCTGGGGCTGCAAAGCACGCAGACAAAATGCAAAGATGGAGTGTAAATTTCAAGTCCTGTGAGATGGCCTTACACTGAATGTAGCTAACTAGGAATGTGTGCTCGTTCAAAGTGAAGGTCAGCTGCTTTGATTTTTTGCTCGGGTGCCGGAATGGCCCACGACTCAGTATAAGGTTCTATTGTTATTTGACCTTGACAGGCCGGGACCATCCCGAAAGACTTCTTTTTGGGGGTGTGGTGCAATAACGTAAGAAACGATAATGAATAAAATTTCAGAAACGATAGCCATTTAATGTTCGTTCATTAGAAGAAATAACGTCGGCATAGAAGGAGTGGTATTTCGGGGCTGCCCTACGCACAGACACAATGGAAAATGCAAATATAATGTAAGTAACTCTTTAGATGAGTTTATACTGCAATTTAAACTTGTTCGTTCTATGTGGCATATTGTTTTGTACCGCGCACTATCTTGAGGAGAACCATCTCCTTTTACGGAAGCACCTCAAAACCTTCCTCTTTGCTTCTGCTTTCTCTCTCCCTCTCCCCTGCTACAACTGGTCCACTGTCTGCGACCTCGGTCCTGGGCCCTTCCACTCTCCACCTGCACTGCCTCCCTGTCAACCCCTGCACTGGGGGACTGTCTCAGTATCCTAAAGCCCCCCCTTGACGTATAATACCCAGTTGCACTGTCCTAGCTATGAAATAATTTCCCGACCAAATATATAAAATGAATAATTTTAATAAAGATCTGATGGTGAGACTAATTTCATTTTTTATGTTTTTCAAACAGGTACATCCTTCATTATTGCATGTGTCACGAGTACCAGACACCGGCGGATGGGTTTTTCAACCACCAGTTGCTTCTCCGCGTGAACAACGTTACCACCCTGACCATTTTATGGGACGATCGCCAAGTACAAGTATGCCCTTACGCGGTACTAACGGCTAGATGCAACATACAGACCGTTGTGGTGGCCTAGTGCCTCGTTGTTGGAACAGCCATGCGATTATCAGTGCGACCGAAGAGCTTAGTTTATCGTAAACCCTGTGTACTGCACACGAACATCGCTTGCCTCAAGACGAACTATTTTGGATCGAGAGCAAAGAAAAATGCAAATCGCTGAATATTCTCTAAACATTTGATGTCCAATAAATGTACTTTGCCAAATGTACAATCTTGCCGTTTGCTTTTAAACCACAGTTTCATATTCCGAATTGTGGCGCTGTATTGTGAGATGATCTAAGACCCTGTGTACAGCAAAGGAACATCGCGTGCCTCAAAACAAACTTTTTGGAACGTGAGCAAATAAAAATGCAAATCGCTGAATATTCTCAAAACATTTGATGTCAAATAAATGTACTTTACCAAATTTACAATCTTGCGGTTTAATTTAAAAGTACAGTTTCATATTCCCAATTGTGGCGCGCTGTGTTGTGTGAGCTCATCTGTGTTGATTTCCGGGTTCTGTGTGGAGTCGCGTAGAAGACGCCTGGGCACGTTTGCCTACGCAGCTCAGTCACTTCACGGATAGAGGCGGGGAATATGAATGTTTTGATAAAGTCTGTTTCAGGGGCGGGGGATTTGATTTAGTGCCGCAAAAGCAGGTGAGCCAGGGCGATGGGGGGAAATGATAGGATTATCAGAAAATGGCGGCTGATTTCGAGTGCGTTAATGGACGAAAAGTCGGGTAACGTCCATAGGAAAGTTTTCTACGATCTACCGAGTTATGCTTAAAAACACATGGCCGAACCGTAGGGACAATAAAAAAAAAGTCCCGGAACTATCCTTTAAGTTACACAGTCGGAAATTTCGCACTGAATGAAGGCAGCGAAGGGCTAACCATGCTCCAGGTATGCACACGTCTTCGGTGCAGTTTCAAATCCTGCAAAAGTTTCAGGGTTCACAGGCCTCCTCTGCACCGAGAAATCCTGTTGTTTCCTAGGAAAACGGACAGGGGGTTGCTAGAGTCGATCTTTTCTTTTTATTTCTCCTTTTTATTTCTCCTTTTTCTCATTTTTCACTAGTGAAAAAGGAGAAATAAAAAGAAAAGATCCCCCGAGCTAAAAGGGCATCCTGTCCGACTTTGGACTCACCTTCTGGTAAACGTGTCTGGCTTCTGGGGAAAGTGGAAGTAGGCTTTGCAAAGAACGTGGTGCTCCCACATCTAGAGAAGGACCTCCCCTACCACTGCATCTTGAAGGGAGGGGGGAGCACCTCCAGTTGCAGAGATGCATGATAAACAATCTGCAGTTAATGTCTCCTTCTGAGGAGGATGAACCGAGTATCACTGATTTTGGGTGGTAACGCCACAGATTACAGAGCCTTCCACTAAAGAATCCTGCCTCTCCATTGTCACCTGCAGCACTAGTTTGTCCACTTTTGAAAAACAGACCTGTGTCTCACAGTCACATTCTTCCGTTCAATATGTCAGCCTGAAAGGAGCCAATGCCCTCAGTGGCATCCATGGAATTTGGTGCTTAGTACACAATTTGCCCCGTTCCAAGACACTTCCTTTACTCGTTTTCGAGTCAGGGAGGCTGCTCTGTGCACCCCAGGTCATGGTATCCTCTTCCGCTCCAGGTCTATTGCACTGCCATGTCTTTGTTAGAGCACCCTGTGGTAGATGAGGAACCCAAGCTCTGCCATGCCCATGTGTGCTTATGGTGCGGCGGAACATGAGCTTACTGGAAAAAAAGATGGATGTCTTGGTCATTTATATCACTTGTGAGATTCTATAGAATACTGGCCACTCTGTTGCTTTATACACCACCAATGTGTGGCCCTACGTAGGTAATTAGTCATGCTACCAGGAGCCAAGGTAGCTAGGTGCATTATAAGATCTTGCTTTTGCTGTGCCTCGTACACTCTCCCGGGTATGCCGCATACCGTCAGGTGATAGGCCGGCAGAAGACCTCAGTGTGCGATTCTGCGGGTCCTGCGGAATTTGAAATGTGCACCGAAGAAGTTTTGAAGTAGACATTACGGATGAAGAGTATCATTATTTTAAGTTATCATTCATTATACGCTGCAAGTTTAGACGATACTTAAGAGAACAAGGGAACAAAGAAAGGGGAGTGTGACATTTTGAGATGAGAGAGAGAAAGCAAAATGCATCATAACAACGCAGCTCACAAAGGACTGCCCGTACGAACAATCCGTTCCCCTTTGCCCAGCCTAGGAAGGCCTCCTTTTTCTGTGGCAGCCAGCATGCCTGGAGTCGATCTAACATCCAGTAGTTAATGAGATGTGCAATTATTAGAGATACGGCTAAGTGGAAGAGATGGACTATTGAAATTTAACAAGGACTACCAGAGGCAGAGAAAAGCACTTCTCCAGGCTGACTGTCTACGCCTCTGTCATTGTTGAATAAAAGGGACACCAATGCTTGCAAGCTAACCTTCAACCATACAAACTAGGGCATGAATGCTACATTTAAGGGCCAGTTGTAGGAAGTATGCAAGAAGGAATTTGCCCAGGATCACTTAAGTACAAAGAGAAAATGCCTTGGCGGATCCACATAAAGAGGGGATTTGTGTTCATACACTTCCCTTGGTAACATGGGCCTTAACTGCTGATAATAGCACTAAATATAATGATCCATTCTTGTATGAAATGTATGTCACATTACAGTGATATCGTAACCATATTTTTCTTAGTGTACTGAGGAACGACACAATGCAATGTGTCATTTTTAATAACATCTTTCACCAGTGGTATGGTCACAGCGTGCTGTAGTTTGAATGCCCTTTGGGGGGACCGAAGCACAAGGTATGGGAAATTCGAGGTAGTGCTAGTATACGTGTGTGCATTATAGCCAATACAAGGATATGAAGGGGTGGCCAAGTCCCTTCTAGCCACCCATGTCTAGTTGGCATGTGGGTGGTAGTCTAGAGAGGTAGTGAAGATGGGGTATGCAAGAGGATGGTCAATATGTGTGTAGCTACAATTCGGATTTTTGTCGTGAAAGGTAGCTGTGTCCTTATGGCAGAAGTTTTGTGCAAAGTGTCATTCAAGTTGTGTATGAAAGCAGATGATGCCATTTCCTGTTATTTCAAGTGGCTAAAGCTCATGCTCCACCAGTTCTTGTGAAGTGACGGGGATCAAACAACATTACACCACTACCTGTGATGTCACTTGGAGCGTGATCAAATGAAATCACGTCCTGTGAGGTCATCAGGGCGGTCAAGGGTCACGTGATGTCACTTCAGCTACACCTGGCATTATTGGTGAAATATCGTCCCTTCCCCACTTTGGGTTGTTGGATGGCTGGCTGACTTGCTAGGGTGCTGAAACCTGGACAAAATGGTGTACATGTTGTCGGCTTGCAACCTGAAATATTCCATTCCTGGCCCCAGCCCTGTGATGTGGCTTTAATGCAGCATACACTACTCTATAAGCAACAAAGCATGCCATGGCCTTAAGGCAACAGTCAAAGCATAGTAACACAATGTAACATAACAGAAATATGTCATACTGTCACTGCATACAGAAAGACAGACATTTGGCGAAACCTAACCTGTTGGTCCAAGATCGATCTCTAGCTTTCACACAGTCTAATGAACTCAGCCTGCATAGATAGCTCAGGCCATATGTCTACTCTATAGATGGCTATGCATTACTACTAATACTAAAGATGTTTCTCTTACAACATTCAACAGTACAACACTATATTTGTATTTAACTCAATGTTACAGACAAGTTGACATGCATTGAATGTCTCTTTGACATATCTGGCCAATGTTCATGTACTTTTCATGTGACTGCATATTATTCAGTGGGCATGTGTTCTGAATGTAAAATATTGCAGACCCCTCAAATGTAGATATTTGCCATTAGGCATTATGGATTAGTTTATAATAGTCGTTTCCCCTCTAACTCTGCAAGCAACATATTATGTCTGGAAAAGCCTATCCAGCAGTCACATAGTCTCTGACATATCACTCATTTCTGTGCCTGAACACTGTTCATTTTATGTCTAGTCAACTGTTTTAAACTAGTCATATTTGCTAGTAATTGATCAATCTCCTAAATTCTAAATACTATTCACATGCAATGTGTTGCTCTTTTATTTTCCTGTTTGTTCAGATGACCGTGTGCTGAAGTGCCTTTCACCCTGAGACACTTTGAGCCCATAACAATAACAGTAGAAACTATACAACTATCAATTATCATAACATAATTTTCCAAGCACAACAATGGAAGGACATATGAGGATCCCGGGGATCCTCCATACACCAACTAAAAGACACTGCATATGTGCACAGCAAAGTTATAACTCTCAAGTGGCAGACAATCATCAAATTCCGTATTGGCCAAAGCTGTAAGGGGGCCGGGGATAACCAGTGTAGAGCCCTGGCAGACTCCAAAATGTGCTTCTGGGCTGGGGTTCTTTCGAACACCCCTAACTAACGCTAGATACTCTGGCTTCCCCAGTCAGCCATTTCACTGCACATAGCCAAATGGTGAAAGGACTGCCTGTCGGGGTCGGTTTTCCTGATTAAAATACGGAGAGTTGGGTTCCAAAAAAGAGCTGACTCCTGCAGGCAGCCCGTTCATCGAACCCCTCTGTTGAGCGAAACGGCTGCCTAAGGGGATTGGCTTCACTAATCAGGAAACAAAAGGAGCAGTGGAACACTGCTATCATATCCTTTGGTTTGACCTCCTTTCTTTTTGTTTCTTAGTCTCAGTGTGGTCCAAACACCACAGGCAAACCTTTTATAAGGCCACCTCAGTCTATTACTAAGAAACAAAAGGAGAGGCAGGTGAGGCAAAGGGTATGATAGACATTTACCCACCTCCCCTGCTTGGCTGTCAGTGCCCAAGTTGAGTTCAGAGCAAAGCAATTTCCAGAACCCACTCGCCCATACGTAGGCCATGCCCCTTTGTTAGATATCCACCCTTGATTCTTCATCCCACTTAAAGCACTGGCATTGGTCTGTGCAAACGCTTCAAGAATGCAAACATTTGCCCCTTAACGTGATTAATCTTTCACATTTGACTGTGGGGCTGCAGCATACTTGCATTTTGTATTACATTAGGGGGCATAGTAACTTCTTTTTTGAAACCAAAATATGGAGCCTCCACTGCAATATGGAGCGATTGTTCAGGGGATGCACATTATTCAATATGACCCCTGATAGTCTCAGCCATGAGTCAAGTTTTAATTATGATGATATGAAATTATGTGGCATTTGTAAAGTGCCAATACACAAGTGCTTCAAGGAGCGACGAGGCAAGGAAGGGGGAACAGAGGGAGACAGACACAACTTTCTTACTAGGCCAAGTGACTTTGAGATCGCGCAAGTGCAGGGAGGGGAAGGGAAAAAGTGCCAGGGGAAAGGGGAAGGGGGGAAGTGCTGTACATGGGATCAAAACAATAACAAGTGTGGCCAGCAGGTGGCAGGTGCATGGGAAAGTGCAGACATCAGGTGTCCAAAAGTGCAGGTAGGGGGAATGTAGGGTTACAGATACAGACCCTGGTGCAAGGGTTGCCGGGAGGCAGTGTGGGTGTGCAATTGGGCGGGCTCGAATCAGAGGATAGCCAGGTGACCAGTGCAGCCTTAGAGATGAAATCAGCAGGGGAGAGGAAGAGATAGCAGCAAAGAGAAAGGTCTTGAGGTGCTCCCAGAACTGGAGATGGTTCTCCTCAAGGTTCAGAAAGGCAGGGAGGCTCTTCCAGACTGAGGCGCCAGCTGAAGAAAGAGAACTACCACCAACTCGTTGCTTGGAGAAGCGTCTGACCCTGAGGAAGTTAGAGGTGGAGGAGCGAAGAGCTCAAGTAGGAACATATTTGTGAAGAGAGAGTTGGAGGTATTGAGGACCCATGCCCGAGAAGGCCTTGTGGACAATGCAGAGGGTCTTTAACTTAATCCTTGCAGCCACTGGGAGGCAATGCAGAGATTTCAGTGCTGGAGAGATACGATCCCTGAGCTGGAGGCCAAGGACAAGTCTTACAGTCCTGTTCTGGATGATTTGCAGAGGGGGGAGAGTAGAAGCAGGCAGATTTAGAAAGAGGCTGTTGCAGTAGTCCAGCCTAGAGAGAACCAGAGCTCTAGAAACAGTGAGCTTTTGAGGGAAGGAGAGGAAAGGAAGAATACCTCTGAGGAAGTGCAGTTGGTAGTGTGACTTCTTAGCAACGTCAGAGATGTGAGGAGAAAAGGAGAGTGTGGAGCCGAAGATGAACCTGAGGTTCTTGGCCTCACAGGTGGGAGCAGGAAGAGGGCCAAGGGAGGCTAGCCAGAGAGGGACACGAAAGGGGGGTGCAGGTTTGCCGATGAGGAGTATCTCCATCATACTGCCATTAAGGCAGAGATCGTTGGCGGCACACCACTCCTGGATAGCAGACAGACAGTCAGAGATGGGAGAAGGAAAAGAGGTGGCATAGGGGTGCCTGAAAATGAGCTGAGTGTCATCCGCATAGCACTGAAAGTTGGAGCAGAGAGCTGCAATGCGGTGGGCGAGAGGTGCCAGGTATTGGTTGAACAACCAGGGAGAGAGCTTAGACTCCTGGGAAACACCACAGGTAGAGAGTGAGATAGAGGAAAGGAAGGACCCAAGTTGGACATGGGAGGGTCAATCAGAGAGGAACAAGGTCGGTCAGGCCAGGGCCTGATCGGTGATACCCAGGTTATCACGGGGACGATTGAGCAGGATGGCATGGTTGGCCGTGTCAAAGGTAGAAAAGAGATTGAGGAAAATGAGGAAAGAGTGGAGATTAGAATCAAGTTTAGAGAGCAGGTCTCTAAGTGAGTTGTGATCCTCATGATGCTATCTTTGGGCTGTGAATTAAGGGTGTACGGCACAGGGCACAGAGAAAGATAAAAAGAAATACATGTGCTGCTAAGGAAATAATATCATGCATTATCATAATAATGTATCCACCTTTTGCACAATTTCACAATTATCTTACTTTAAATAACTGTTGCAATCCGTTGCAACTTCTCAACTTCAGCTTTTTATATAAGAACCTTGGATACTTGACGATACACATGCAGGATTCTGGCCGGGATGTAGCACAGAAATGCTACTGGTGGCAGTCATGGATGATACTAGAAGGGTTGTTTATGAGGGCAGCATTGGTGTGCTTACCCTCTTGATTTAACAGAAGCATTTGACAACATTGATCATAAAAGATTTCTGACCCGATCAAAAGACTTGGTAAATAGGGACAACACATTGATGTGGATTACTTATTTAATCTCCAACAAAGAGCAAGCAATGGTTTTGCCCCATATTAGTCCGCTAGGACATCACTAAGATGCCACATTCCGCAGGGGTCGTCACTCAGTGTCTGATTGTTCAATCTGTACATGAACTGCACTTTTAGTGCATACTTATACATCTATGCTGATGACCCGCAGTGGATATTTTGCCTTATACAATCAGACAAAGCTGAAGCTGCCATTTTTAAAGTCTGAATACCACAAATTAATCACAAGGTGACTTCCAACCAGCTGAAATATAATGCATACAACATGGAAATTCTAATTTGCGTCAATGCTCCACCAAGCTGCTGAGCAAACTTATCTTATACTAGTTTTGCCTCTTCTACAGTCTCAGAGGGCTAGTTTGACCTTTACTGGCTTACATTTTGGCATCTCGCTGTAAGGATGCTTGGCTCATGAGAAAAGATGCAGAGCAAGGCTTAAGATACAGCCTGAGCAGAGCCACACACACAAATTAAATGTTCAATGTTTTGCAGCCACCCAAAAGTCACTGAGAAGGGCAGAGAGGAACATTTCAAGTACCTGAAAATAACCTGCGATTTTTGTTCAAATGGGGAACTGCTTAAAATGATGAGAATGAAAACAGATGTTCAAGAAAGAAAAAATGATTTGCATTTTTTCTATTGTGTGTTCATTTTCTTTTACAGAAATAAAAGTCAATATGAGGAATCCTTCAGATGTTGACAATATAGACAGTTGATAGAGGTTTGATAAGCCAATGCAATATGAACTGTGATGTTTTATGAAAATACGAACATTCAAAGTTGCAATTGTGATTGAAACCAACTTTAAATGGAGTCAGCACTGAATTCTGACATATGGCAAACCTTCAACTCACAAAGACATCCCCCAACCTCAGCATACAGGATGGGATGACTGGTAAGTTCCCTTCACATGCTAATAAACTGCCCACTGAAGATAAATACCCTTCTTCAAACAGGTGACGCTTACGATGCAGTGCCATAAAGTGTAAGCGTTGTAATGTATTACTTGCCCTGTGGATCTGTTAGGGCTGAACATTATAAACATTATTTTCTTTGAAATCAGATGAATCTGTGGTCCTCTTCAGTTTAATCTATCAACACCATCTCACAGGTCTTCCGGAAGGGATAATTTAACACTTGACAGGACTAAACATCTGGAAACTTCACACGAGGAGACAAAAATAAGACAGAAATCGACAGATATTTAAATTGCAAAGGCTCTTTCATCAGTCAGGCACTGGGCCATAAAGGCCATATGGGTCAGTCCTGAGTCAACAAGAACAGATTTCCAACCGTTACTCAGTAGAAAATTACCATGCTCCGTGTTGTATCTAGGCAGAAGAATGGTGCAATATTTTTGTAAAAATATTTTGTATTTATGTAAAGCTGGGTGTGTTTTGCATTTAAATTGGAAAGTCAAATCTGGGTGTTTTTTGCATTTAACTTTGGCAATTGATTGTAACATGCTAGCCCAGTGACTGCTCTATACCGGTGTACTTGCGTAATCCTCCCTCTGCCTCCTACCCTCCCACTCATGGCGCTTTCTGTTTCTCCCATCTATTTTAACTGCTTCTCTATCAACTATCCTTCCCTTCTCACTAAGTCTGGAAAGAAGAAGTTTAAAAAGGATATCCTGGATTCAAATCCTGGTGTCCCTATTGCTGACACCTATACCAACACCTCTTCCAGACAGAACCTCACTGACATCCTCTTTGTTGTTCCTTCACTGGATCTATGGACCCCCCATATGATCTCTGTGCTCTGTCCTGTCTCCTCCTCTCCCATTAACAGTGGCACTCGCTGGGAAGTCCTCATGGCTTCATTTGACTCCTCCAGAGTCATCCTTAATGTCTACCTAAATGGCACTGTCATGGTCCAAGGACCTCAGGCCAAACTCCTCCTCTTCTATAGGCGGTTCCCTCGCCTTATCAACTTCCTTTCATCTCTGGCTATCCCCTCCTCTCATTCCTTGACTAGCATCACCACTCTTCCCTCCTCCTCTGCCCCTTTTCAGGCTACCTTCACAACTCAGCAGGGTGTACCTCTGATTTGTACCCCTCCCCGGAAGGTCTTTAAGGCCGGCAACTTTCTTCATCTTGCCACTCTCAACTCTCGCTCTGCTGTCAAACACTCCTCTGACATCTGCCACCTCCTTGAAGAATTGGACCTTGATGTCCTTGTTCTTACAGAGACATGGTTCACCGCCAGCTCTGTCACAAGCTTTGACACTCTCCTCCCTGATGGTTACAAGATCCTCTCCGCACCCAGATCCACCCAGTCCGGAGGGGGTGTAGCCCTGATCTTTCCCGAGTGGATTCCTGCCACTATCATTCCCACTCAGATTTACTCCTCTTTTGAATGCCTTGTCTGCAGGCTCTGAATCTCTCCTAGCCACTCTCTTACTGTTGCTACTCTCTACCGGTCCCCTGGGCAAATCCCCTCTTTTCTTTCTGAGTGGGCAGACCTCTCCTCCTCCCTCCTGACCTCTACCACTCAACTCCTCCTCCTTGGTGACCTCAACATCCACCTCGATTCCCCCTGTCCCTCATCTCTGCTCTTTTGCGACCTTTGCGATTCCCTCTCCCTCTCTATCCTCCCCTCTGGCCCGATGCACTCTGCAGGACACACACTTGATGTCCTGATCTCCTCTGTCCTCCCCATCTCTATCCCTCTGACCACTCCTCTCTCCTGGAGTGACAACTGCCTTCTTTCCTCTCATCTCTCACTTTCTTCCCCCGAAGCCAAGCGCACCCCAACACTGCCACCTAACTTCTTGGACATCCGACCTATGAAGCGTGTGTCAGTTGAGGCTTTCACTGCTACCTTCTCTCCTCCCTCTGCTTCTCTGGCTGACTCACACCCGGACGCAACCCTGTCCTTTCTCTTCTCTTCCATTTCTGACACTCTTGATGCTCTTGCCCCTGTCACGAGGATCCGCTTGGAGTCCAAAGCCAAGAGTAATTCCTTGTATGACTCTGACTTAGCTACACTTAAACATAAGTGTAGGGCGGCTGAGAGGAAATGGAGGGCTTCTTGTTCATCCTCTGACAAACTGGCCTGTCGCCTGCTCCAAAGGCAATACCGACTCTCTGTCTGCACCAAGAAGAGAGTCCACATTCAAGCATGTGTCTCTGTGGCATCTAACAACTCGGCTGAACTCTTCAAAATTTGCAATGAGCTTGCCAGCCCTGCTGTAGTCTCTACCCCTCCTCTTACCTCCCAAGCTCTCTGCAATGATCTTGCCTCTCACTTTATCTCAAAAACCCAGGACATCTTGTTTCTCCTCCCCTCGCCCTCCTATCCCCCCCAGTCTGCGCTTGGTAACCCCCCTTTAACCACCCCCTCCCTTCTTCTCTTCCTTTCCTCTCTTCTCCCCTGATGAGGTCGCTAGGCAAGTCCGATCTATGAAAGCCTCATCAAAACAGGTTCATCCCTGTTCCTCTAAAACCATCACGGACCACATTGACACCCTCGCTCCGGCCCGTGCTGATTTTTGCAGCCATTCCTTTGCTTCAGGATCCTTCCCCTCCCCTCTGAAACACTCTCTTGTGCATCCTCTTCTCAAGAAACCCACAGCTGATCCTTCCTGTACGGCTAACTATCGCCCAATCTCCATTACTCCCTTTCTCGGCAAACTCCTGGAAAAGCTGTCCATCTCTTAACATTCATTCTGATTCTGTTGGCTGTCTCCATGACCACCAGTCCTGTTTCAGAGCAGCCAAAAGCATGGAAACTGCTCTTCTGAACATCCGTGAAGATCTGCTCTCCAACCTTGACTCTAACATTCCCTCTGTCCTCATCCTACTCGATCTCTCTTCTGCCTTCGACACAGTCAACCATACCATCCTGCTCAACCGTCTCCATGAGAACCTGGGTATCACTGATCAGGCTCTGGCCTGGCTGACCTCTTTCCTCTCTGATCGACCCTCCCAGTTTCAACTGGGATCCTTCCTACCCTCTATCTCCCTCTCTACATGTGGTGTTCCCCAGGGGTCTAACCTCTTGCCCTGGCTTTTCAACCAATAACTCTAGCCCACTGCATTGCTACTCTATGCTCAAGTTTCCAGTGCTACGCTGATGACACTCAACTCATTTTTAGGCTGCCCTCGGCCACCTCCTCTCCCTCCGTCATCGCTGATTGCCTAACTGTCATTCAAGATTGGTGTGCAGCCAATGATCTTTGTCTGAATGTCAGCAAGAAAGAGATCCTCCTCATCGGCAACCCTTCTCCATCCTTTCCCCTCTCTCTCTGGCCTGCCTCGCTTGGCCCTCCTCCTATCCCCACCTGTGAGGCCAAGAATCTCAGGATCATCTTTGACTCCACACTTTCCTTCTGCACCCACATCTCTGAGGTCTCTAAAAAGTCAAACTTCCTATTGCACCTCCTCAGAGGCACTCTTCCTTTCCTCTCCTTCCCCCAGAAGCTCACTGTCTCCCAAGCTCTGGCTCTCTCTAGGTTGGACTATTGTAACAGCCTCTTTCTAAATCTACCTGCCTCTACTCTTCGCCCTCTGCAACTAATCCAGAACAGGACTGCAAGACTTGTCCTTGGCCCCAAGCCCTGGCATCGTACCTCTCTAGCTCTGGAATCTCTCCATTGGCTCCCAGTGGATGCGAGTATTAAATTTAAAACCCTCTGCCTTGTCCACAAGGCTTTCTGGGGCCTGGGTCTAAAATACCTTCAGCAAAATACCCTCTACAAATACCTCCCCTCTCGAGCTCTTTGCTCCTCTACTTCTAACTCTCTCAGGGTCAGTTGTTTCTCAAAGAAATGAGCCGGGGGTAGATCTCTGTCTTTGGCCGGGGCCTCCCTCTGGAACAGCCTCCCTACCACTCTAAAACTTGAGGAGAACCATCTTCGGTTCCGGAAGCACCTCAAAACCTTCCTCTTTGCATCTGCCTTTGCTCCCCCTCTCACTTGCTGATCTGCTCTCTCTTGGCACTGTGCATCTGGCCACCCTCTGTCCCCTGGCCCATTTACCTGCTCACCCTGCCACCCTTCTGCACTGCCTCCCCGCCAACCCTTGCACTGGGGACTGTATCTGTACCCATACAGTGCCCCATCCCCCCATTTTCTTCTTTGTATGCGCTTATCAGACTTACCCAGTTCTGCTGCCAGAAACACAGCACTTGCCACTTGCTGGCTGCACTTCCCCTGTTTATTGCTCCATTATCTATTTTATTTGTATTTATTATTATTTATCTGTTTATCCTCTGCTCTGCACTTTCCACTCTCCCCCTTCCATGCACTTTTCCCCTTTCCCTTTCCCATGCACTTGCACAATCTCAAGGTCACTGGGCCTAGTAAGATCATTGTTTTGTTCTCTCCTGTTCCCCTCGCTTGCCTTGTCGCGCTCTGAAAAACTTGTGTATGAGCGCAATACAAATAAAATATCACATCATATAATATCAAATAAAAAGCCCTTTTCTCTGTAACCAAACCTCTTAGAGAGCTCATTAGGTTGACCCAAATCTCTTAGAGAACTCATTAGGGTGGCATATTGTTCAGCTGAAAATCCTCTGTTAGATGGATCAAAAATGTTTTTTAATGTAGTTAAATATGAAAATTAGGTGAATTTGAATGTTGTCCCAAAGAAAGGCATCGTACCTCAAAAAGGCATAAAGGCACATGCAAGTCTGTCATATGTTCTCGCTTGTATAGTGACAGGCCGGTTATGTTGAGATGGAAAAATAATTTGAATATAAATGTAGAAGTGAGTTAAAGGGAAACATCTACAATTCAGAAATTATTCATGATATAATGGTAAGGATTACAACATTTGATTCGTACCAGAGAGATGAATCTGGTGAGCTGAATCTCGAAGTGGGCACGTAGTTGTAATGTTAAGTATGAGAAGGTGGTAATATTTAATGCAAGAAATCCCTGAGATGACATCACATTAAATGGGAGGGAAACTAGATTTAAAAGTTACTCCCATCTCACTGCCTCCTTCAATGATATGTCCGATGACTCTAGAGTGGTATGTCTACTGATGTGTCACTTTCAGAACATTGTGCAATAATATACAATGACCAGTTAGATAGGAGAAAGTATAAAAACCTCAAAAAGAAGGGGTTTTTGGTTCTATAAAACAGCAAACACAGGAGACACCGAGGATCACTCATGGACACTTACTGAAGGGACTTACTCGCTCACTCACTCACTGATGGAGAGAAAGATTAATTGATAACAACAGGAAGGAGGAGGAATTGATGTGCACTCCTTTTGGACCCTTTGATGGATTATTGGTAGAGATAAAAAGTGAGGCCTACCAGGAATTAAAGCTGATTCTATCTTACTGACTAAAGCCCACCCGTTCTTACAGGGGGCTAATTGAACCAGTCCTTAAGAGGGTGCCCACCTCTCTACGAATCAGACAAAACAAATCCTGATGTGACTATTATCTAAAAGGGATGTGATCTTGTGGGGTGTGATCCTATAAAGGGAATTAGATTAAATGTGTTAGTAATGAGTGGTGGAAATAGATGCATTAATTGTGCATCCCAAGAAGTTACGGAACATTACAGAAGTATATGAGCTTCTGGAAAAAATATGTATTTTATATATTACGTCCCATGGTGTGTATACATTGAGATCCATCTGACCCTTTTCTCTGGTGATGACGTCTATCACAGAAGAACTATTAGGTCAAAAAGGTCATTTTACTGTATGCATACCTAGACAAAGACGATAATGTAATCGGTATGTAATCAAGCAGAATATTGATGTTAAGGCAGGGTTGCTCAAGATGAAAGGGAGAAGGTGATTCTTTGCTGTACATTTCTGTCTGCTGTTCAAGCTGCCCATTGAAAGGGAGGAAGGTACATTTTACATGGTAACTGACTGCACACATCACTGAAGGGAACTTTGCCAACATACTGCTGAACATGCATTTTCTTTGTTTACAAGCCATTCACATACCCGAAGGTCCAATAGCTTGTTACAATTGAGTTAAAACGGTGACCTCTCTATTCAGGAAGGTGGGAGGGGTTATTTTGTATAAAAAGGAAAGTACAGAGAAGTGGATAGGCAGGAATATTACAACTAAGTTGGTGTTTTAACAAATAAAAGCTACATCCGGGACTTTCATGCATCCAATCTATGGTGCCTGCATGGTCAAAGTGAATTAACTGCATAGATGCTGATGTTGAAGAGTGTGTCACTAACATTTTGATTTCCATATCTCTGGTGTTGAAAACTATAGTGACTAGTTTGTTGATCATAGCTTTTTTTTCCCCAACAATTTGTTTATATTTAATCTGATTCAATTAGTTTTATTTTGTTAATAAATACTCCTTTTGTGCAATCCTGTGTGTTTCTTGTCCCAAAAGGGGAGGGAAGCTATGGAGAATCAATTCTATTAAATTGCCTTCCCAGCTTCATAAAGACAACTTCAGTAAATAAAGTAAAATTGTTCATACGTAGTTTGGGGTGGGTGGAAAATCCTCTCAATTTGATATCCTCTCAATTTTATATCGCCCAGTTCCACATCCTACAGAACCGGAGGTCCTACTGAGATATGATTTCTGAGATTATTATTGTCATTGCAACCTAGACCCTTTTTTACCCAAATTGTACAATGTGTGTGAAAGCTTCCTGTTACATTGAATTACGTAGTATCGATCCTTCAGCATAATAAAGAAACACTCAGGGGTGCACGGAAGTAGAATTTGTTACATAGAATATTCTTAGAGATTTGCATTGGAGTGGTAGGTGATTGATTTACTTACCTGAGATTTTCTCACTTTAACACATGCGAAAACGATGGGTCTGGTACCGCCATCTTGTGCTAATCTTATCTGTTGATCAATTGCCCTAAGTTCAGGTGCCCTTGCAGTACTAATTCAGATCACCCGCCTCTAACGTTGACATCACTAGATGCTCAGGCCCCATTTCACAACCCCAAGGCACGTCTCATATCAACATCCTCTGTGCACAATCGATTGACGTGTCTCCATGGAAATGTCAAGATGCCTTATACCACGACAAGTGTTAACAAACCCTTTCTGATCACACACATTGGAGTTTATTTTTCCTGTGTGTTATTGCATTTCATTTCAAGATTCCCTGAGTTGTTTCTGCTCTGTTCAGCTATCTGCCAGGTACGACACACTGAGAACCGGTACTGAAACTGCCTAAAATGAATCAACTCCGTAGTTGCTTTTCATTTCTTATATTATGGACACATTTCTTTACAAAACCATATTCAAACATTTTTTAAAAAAGATTTTTATACATTTTTATTCAAACCAAACAACAATACAAACAAAACACGCAGTGCAATTTACAACAGTTCCATTATTCACCAATTAGTCTTGATCACTGCTTCCACAATCCCACCCCCCTTTATGAGCCCACTTGTTCTTCGCATTCCGTATCTGCTGCATGTGGCAGGGTCTCGCTTCCCTCCGATTCTGTTGGATCCGATATTGCTCCAAACAGTTCTGCTATTAATGATTTCCACGCCATCAGGGTACCCACTTCTTCCTCCCCCTCATGCTACTCGCCTCTTGCCATACCATCGTTTCAGCCTCTGCCCATTTCAGCAACTCCCTCCACCATACCTCACCCGTGGCTTGTGACACGTCTTCCATCCCATGGCAATCCTTCGTTTTGCGAGCACATATGCCAAATCTTTAAGTTTCCCAACATGTTTAAGTTTCCGTGATCTGGTGAACCCTCCCAGCAAGCAGGCCCAAGCCTTGTTTATAATGAGCGTGACCCCCTTCTCCGCTAGCTTTTGTGCCACTTCACCGCAGAAACGTTCAATTACTGGGCATGACCAGAACATGTGTGTCATGTCAGCATTTTCCTTATCGCATTTGGGACACGCCTTTTCGCCCAGCATTTTCGAACTTAGATATCCTCAGAGGAGTCATATATGCTCTATGCGTTATATACAGCTGTATTTGTTTTTGTCTAGCATTTCTTGACACCTTCTTCTGGTATTCCAGGGCACATTCCCACATCCCATCCTCAATCGGGGCTCCTACCTCCGCTTTCCAGTCTAGTCTCAATTGTGTCAACTCTTTTCCGACCTTAGTCATCACCATCTCATACAATCTAGAAATCTCATGTCCCTCTTCCGATATGTCATATATTGCCCCCTTGATAGCATCTGGTTCTTCTGCCAATACTGTTTCAGGCCACCTTTTGCGAATTTTCTGCACCATCCTATGATACGTAACATATTGGCCCGTATGTAACCCCGCCTCTTCTCCAAGTCCTTCAAAATCCCTAATGGTCCCCTCTTGTCAAATGTCCCCTAACGTTACCAGCCCCACCGATTCCCAGTAGGTCCTGATAATCATCCTCAGCTGTTTATCTCCCCCCGCCAATGCAACCAGCGGTACCTGCGGGGAGCATGGGAATGGGTCCTCCATCATCCGCATGCTCGACGCCACATTTTCCACCCAAGCCTCATCATTCCAGGGTGTTCATTCATTTCTGACTCAGGCAGCCAGATCATTTCTCTTAAGTAAAACAGGGCACTATCCTGCCCAAACAACCTTAGTTCAGGGGTCGCTTCATCTGAGAGCCACTGAGCCACATAATGTAGTTGACTCGCCACATAATAAACCTCAAAATTAGGCAGTTTGATCCCCCCTTCTCATAGCAGTTCTGCAACTTCCATAGCGCCACTCTGTTCCGAGTACCGTGCCAGAGTAAGTCCCTACACATACTGTTCAGTTTAGCAAAAAATGTCTTGGATATCATATGTGGAATATTGCTAAAATAATGTAGACGTCTAGGTAAGACCACCATCTTAAGCATTACCCTTCGTCCCATCATTGCTAGGGGCAACTTCTCCCAAAACTTCATGCATTGCCGATTTTCTCAATGGCTATCTCGATGTTGTGCCTATGTTCCTCGTCTGCCGTGTGGTACACGTCTATTCCAAGGTAACGGAAAGAACTAACCGCCTATGGTATTTGCAGCACCGGTAACCTTTCCACAGGGGTTCCCTTATAGCTACCTAGCGGGAATATGCTGGATTTCTGAGGCTATTCCGGACAGCCCCGCAGACCTCTCCATCACTTCCAGGATATACTGGAGATTTTCTTCCGGGTATTTCAGGTATAGTAACAAATCGTCCGCATATAAGGATATTAGGTGTCATTCCCCTCCTACCTCAATACCTATCGTGTCATATTGTTTCCTGAGGTAAATTGCTAGGGGCTCCAGGGCTAGAAAGTAAAGCATCGGGGACCAGGGGGCACCCTTGCCTGTTGCCTCTGCTAAGTTGCCATTCTCAGATATCACTGATCCTGTTCGAACTCTGGCTAGCGTCTCACTGTATAGCATCTTCGCCAACCTGATGTAACCGGGCCCCACTCCGCACCCTCCCAGGGCTGCCAACAGCCATGGCCACTTGACCGAGTCGAAAGCTTTTACTGCGTCTAACGACACAATCGCCATTTCGCCTTCAGTCCTATCGCTCCATTCAACCACCCGGTGGAGTCGCCTATGGTTGTGAGTTATGTTCCTATTCGGGACATAGCCATTTGGTCTGGGTGTATTAACTTGCTAATTACTCTTCGCAATCTCTTTGCCAGGACAGCAGTCAATATTTTGCTGTCCTGGTTCAGCATCGACAAAGGTCTGTAAGAGCCACAGCTATGTCCCGGTTTGTTGGGCTTGGGGAGCGGTATTATGATCGCTTCTCTGAGCGACTCCGGCATCCGTCCCACCTCAGATGCTTCATTAAGCATTTCCAGCATTGTGGGGAGCACTTCCTCTCTGTATACTTTATAAAATTCACTAGGGAACCCATCTACCCCTGGGGTCTTACTGGTAGGCAACTGCCTCACCACTTCTTCTAATTCCTCCAAAGTAATTGGTGCATCAAGCTCCTCTCTTTCCTCTTTACTTATTTTGGGCAGTCCTATATCTTCTAGTGTTTCGGTTATCTCCTCTAGGTTGCCTCCTTGTTCCGGTATAGCACCCTGTAGTAATCCGCAAACTCCTTGTTGACTCCTTCTTGGGTGTCCGCTACCCCACCATCTTCTCTAGTTATCGTTCTAATCGGGGGCTTAGGGGTTTCGCTCTTATATAGCCACGCTAAGAGCCGTCCCGTTTTATCCCCTCCCGCATTCTGTCTCTCTATGTACTTTTTATAATTAAGGTTGCAGAGCCTTTCCCAGTGTTCCGCACACTGCTGCTGTAGCTTAAGTACTAGCTCCATGTCCACGCTTCCACTTTTTAATGCTCTCTCTAGTTCTTCCTCTGCTCTTTGTAGGTCAGCCAGGACCCCGCCCTGTAGGCCCTTTGACTTAGCTATGGCAACCCCCCGCATCACTTCCTTAAAGGCTTCCCACAATGTACCCACCGAGTTGATGCTACCAGTATTCACCTCAAAGTAATTAGTAATTTCATCTCTTATATCTTCTCTAAAGACTGGATCTTTGAGCGCTTCTGCTCGGAGGCGCCATGTTGGAATTTGTGCCCTCGGGGGGCAGTATTGCCACCCGAGGACCAGGGGCAGTGATCCGAGAGGACCCTCGCCTTATATTCTATCTGAATAATCTCTGTCATTATATCTGGCGTGGCAAAGACATAATAAAGTCTTGTATGCAGCTGCGGATATTTTGTTCTCCACACATCTGCTAAGCCAAAATCATCTAGCAGCGTCTGCAATGCTTTAGCCGCTAGGGCGGGCCTATCAATCCTACCATCAGATCTGTCTATCTTGGGGTTCATTACACAATTGAAATCCCCGCCCCAGATCACCGCACTACCCACACACATACTAAGGTTGGTGCACAGAGTTCTGAAGTATGCCGCCGTGTTTTGATTGGGGTCATACGTATTTACAATGCATACCTCTTTATTTTCCACCAGCCCCTTTAATATGACCATTCTCCCATCCGCCTCCACCACTTCTTGCAATAGCTGGAACTGAACGTGCGGCGCCACCCAGACAAGCACTCCTCTAGCATAAGCAGAGTATGACGAGCCCACTACAATCCCTTTCCATTTCTTCCCAACCAACTCCATCTTCTCCCGCGTCAGATGCGTCTCCTGCAACAGTGCAATATCTATCTTTTGCCTTCTCAGATACAGTATGACCTTATTCCTTTTCAAATAGCTGTTAAGTCCCCTGACATTCCACATAATTATCTTAAGGTCTCCCATGGCTCGTTAATGCTCCTCTCCTTTACCTCCAGCCGATCCCTCCCGCCCGTGCAATACAGATATAACCATCTAGCTCTTCTATGTAGGCTCACTTTTGGACTTAAACTCCCCATAACTATATACACACCCAATTCCCCGCCTCCCTCCCCTCCCTCCTCCAACCCTTCCCCAACAACACCCTCCCCTCCCCAACTTCAAACCACTGCACACCCCCTTCAGCCCCCCCTCCTCCGACCCCAACCCCAACAAGTGCCCAGCTCCATCCCTGGATCTCAGACCCATCTGCGTTTGGTTCTGCCCGAAAAAGCCCCGGCCCAGAACCCAGCAGGGTGTCACTGGACTACCGGTGACCTAACTAAACTATTCGCTATGGGGGTTTGAGGTCATGCTCCGTATAGCTCCTACATCTATATCAAGGTTTCCAGTGTCACAATATCAATTATAACTGTAGCTCTAAACACACTCCTCTGCCGGTATATGCAATGCTATATTCAAGTCCCATTGTCATAAGCTGCAGCACCCAGGGCGCTTATCGACGCGTGTTACTTATCTCCACTTTCTGCTCCCTGGATGTCCGGTTCCTGGGGACAGCTCTGCATGTCCAACCATCCCATGGCATCCTCTGGGGTGTCAAAGAACAGGGTTCTGCTCTTTTAGAATACCTTCAGTTTAGCTGGGTAAAGCAGCATGTACCTATGGCCCGCTTCCCGCAATCTTCTTTTCACGGGCCCAAAGTTCATGCGGCTGCGCTGTACTTGCAAGGTATAGTCCGGGTATGCCGTTATGTTCGCTGCACCTGTTTGTATCGTGCCGCCCTTCCGAAAGTGTTCAAGGATTTTTTCCCTGTCCCGGTAGTTTAGGATCTTAGCTATCACCGGCCTAGGGGGGTTCCCCAGCGGTGGCTTCCTCATCAGGGCCCTGTGCGGCCTCTCTACAGCAAACCCCTGGGACAGGGCTCCCCCAGTTTACTCCTGTAATAGCATGGACTCGATGTATTCCGTAGGATTAGTTCCCTCAGCTCCTTCCGGCAATCCGACAATGCGAATGTTGTTCCTTCGGGCATGTCCCACCGCCTCTTCCACCCTGCTCTCCAGATTGAACACACGTTGTACCAAGGCGTGAAGTTCAGATTTATGGGCAGCACAGGCCGCCGTGTTCGGGGCCTCTTCTTTTTCCAGGTCTTCTGTGCGCTCAGCTAACAATCGTACATCTTGCCGGAGAAGATTTACGTCCTCCTGCACCGCTCCAACTTTGAGCTCAAGTGCAGCTTTCAATTCGGTGATTGCCAGGCCCAGTTTGGTCTCCAATGCCACTTTCAGGTCAGCAATTGCCGCAAGTACCTCCTGGTTGCCCATAATGTCTGGGCCCCCAGCAGGGGTCCGGTCTGTCTTCCTGGCCCCTTCAGCACCCGGCGGTGTTTTGGCAAAATCGTCCAGTGTGGGCTGCTTGTCTTTCTGCCTGATGGGTTTGTTGGACATCTTGTTGCGTCAGGGTAAAGTGGGTCGGCCCCAGTACGTGCTGTCTTCTTTTGGAGCATGCTAAGTTACCCAAAGTGTCTGGGCCCAGCCTGATCATTCCAGGGGTGTCTGTCATGATCTCTGCTTCCAAAAGGTCAGGGTTTTCCCAACTCCCTTGGAAGCAGATCCATAACCCAGGTTCCGAATGCCAACCAGTCCCAATTGGGACCTTTTGGACCCAGTCCTGGCGCCAGTGGCACCAGGCTCATAAATATGCCCAGTCCCAGCGCTGGAAGCGCCGGGCTCATAATGCTTGGGTGGACTTACCTGCAGCAGACCATGCTGCTTACTTGCCTGCCAGTTGAGCCTCTGATCCTCTTCTGTTTGGAACTACTTTTCCTGTTGGGTGGGGCAGGAGCCACTCCCTAGATTCAGAACACTGGAACTCTTCTGGAAAGCAGGAACTCTTTTCTTACCTAGGCGTGGCTGTGGAAGGAGACACCTAAGCACTACAGGAGGCTATTTAAACCACACCCGATGGATGAATCTTGCTTTGCATTATTCTGCATCCTCTGCAGCAGAACGCTCATCGTGTCTTCTGCATCTGATCCTGGGCCTAAGGAAAAAGGCTTACCATCCTGAATCCAGTCTTCAGCAACACCTATAAAGACAAGAAAGAACAGGTTAGCATTACGGTCTTCAGTGACAGCTCTTCACTTACCTGGTCCATCGGCTGTCACCAACGCCTCGCGCTGCATTCCGGCATCTGAAAGACAAAGGCTTACCTACTCTTCGTGCGCTCCGGAGGTCTTCACACTGCATTCCGGCATCTGAAAGACAAAAGCTTACCAACTCTTCGCACGCTCCGGAGGCCTTCGGCGCTGCATCCCGCATCTGAAAGACAAAACAAGGTGCGTTTAAAGACATTGGGGAACTTTAATACTCACGTGCCATTACGCCTTTCCACATCTAACCCAGTGGGTATTCCGGCACCCTGCAGCCGCTCCAAACTTGTACCTGCAAAATAAAAAGACAGTTAGAGCGCATCGTGAAGCAGGCAACAAGCGCTTACTTACGTGCTTCCAGGCGCTTCTATTCATCACACGGGCTCCATCTTCAACTCACTTCAGCCCGTCATCCGCCATCGCCGGAACCCTGCAAAACAAGAAACATCATTACTAAAGACTTTAAAGACATTAGAATTACTCGAAACTTACCGTTCGTGCAGTAAACGACGGACAGCAGTCCTCTGAAGTCAAGAGGCCTGCTCCCCTTATCCATTGAAGAAAGTGGTTACAGCACCCTGCCCCGAGGCAGATGGAGAGCACGGCGTTCACTTACCTAAGGTGAGAGCGTTAACCTTTGGGGTTCTACAGGAGAAGAGAAAGGGAAGAAGAGAGAGACATTCAATAACCCAGCTCCTTAATCCCATATTTTCTATCTGCAGACATCTTACCCTTCAAGTCAGACATACAGTGCACAGAGGTCCAGCCCAAAGAGCCAGCCGTGTGTTACACATCACCTTTGCAGATACGGTATACGCCCAGTCAAGACCGGCGCCTCTACGGGAATCAGGTGAGCGTTACAGAACGCAAAGCCTACCACAAAACTCCTGTCCAGGCGCTATGGAAACCTCGGATACCGACCAGCTAGCCCAGTTACTTGGGGAACTAAGGGCAGAAGTGCATGCAGCCCGTCAGGAAACGAACGCTGTAAGAAGGGAAATGATTATTTCCAAGGAGCGAACAGATGATCTCGCTAGACAATTGCTACAGTCACAAGCCGGACAGACCCCGTTACCCGCATCTGGGGGAAATCTTCCTTCTACATCCTCTATGAATCCAGTGCATATCAACCTACCTGGGAATGTACCTCTGGCTCCGCCCGAACGATTTTCTGGTGACCCAAAGAGGTTTGCAGTATTTATCAATCAGTGCCAGTTGCATTTCTTATGCCGGCCAGCAGCCTTTCCAACTGATCAAGCTAAAGTAGCTTTCGTGCTTTCGTACCTTAGTGGCAATGCGGCAGACTGGTCGATCCCTCTAGTAAATCAAGATGATCCGGTCCTCCATGATTTTCAAGCTTTTCAGCTCAGTATGGAAAAACTGTTCGCAAGACATTCACAGGGGCAGGCCTTGGACAATGAGCTTCTTTCGTTGCGACAAGGTAATCAAGACCTTTTGGCTTATATTGCGTCTTTCAACAGACTGATAGTGGAAACTCAATGGCCTGAGGACAAAAGGATTACGCTGTTTTATAGAGGTCTACGTGGAGAGCTCAAAGATGTGTTAGCCCAAGTAGTGAATCCCCCACAAGATTGTTCGGACTACATAGACTTAGTCGTTCAAATAGATCACAGACTGCAGAACAGGAAGGCCGATCGTTCCAAGTTTGATGCTCGAGTATTTTCCAAACCGCCAACTCCTTCCAAAGGAGTAGACCCCAGGGAACCCATGCAAATAGGGGGTCTGAAAGGTCCTCTAACACAAAAGGAGCGGGAAAGGAGAAAACAGTTGCAATTATGCCTCTATTGCGGAAACTCAGGGCACTTTCTTCGAGACTGTCCGGTGAAACCTGCCAAGAAGGCAGTAGGAGCTGCAGTTACCAAAGGTACAAACTCTGAGCAGGGAAACGACCTCGCCCGACAAGAATAGAGGTCCTCTTGCCGAGCGTGAAAACCAGTTCCGTGACCTCGCATTTCGTGATACCTATGGTCCTCATTAGCCCTGATAATCCGGATCGATTACATGCAATTGAAGCTTACGTCGACAGCGGTGCCATCGGCAATTATGTGGATCATGAAATGGTTTTGAGGATGAATCTAACTCTTTGTCCCAAGGCTGTAAAGGACGTCATTACTACGGTGGATGGTACGGAGATAGCCTCCGGGCCAGTAACGCATACCACTCAAGAGGTGACGCTAGTAAGTCAAGATGGACACCATGAGAAGATCGTGTTCGATGTGATCAAGGCCCCTCAGTTTCAGATTATTCTAGGAATACCTTGGTTAGAGAAACACAATCCTCTGATCGATTGGCGAGCAAGAACGGTCCAGTTTCCAGAATGTGTCTCTACTTGTCACCCTCCACCTGGTGTTGCACTGGCAGCAATTTCTTCAGAGACTCCCCAGTTACCTCCCGAATACCTAGAATACCAAGATGTTTTCCGGAAGGATCAGGCTAACTCTCTACCTCCTCATAGGTCTTATGACTGCCAGATAGACCTGATACCTGGATCTACTCCTCCTTGTAGTAGAATTTATGCCCTCACCGAGCCTGAGAACCTTCACCTTCGACAATACCTGGATCAATACCTGGCAAATGGGTTTATTCGTCCTTCCAAGTCCCCTGCTTCTTCAGCTTTGTTCTTCGTTCCAAAAAAGGAAGGAGACCTTAGAACTTGTATAGATTATCGCTCCCTGAACCAGATCACCGTTAAGAATAGATATCCGTTACCTTTGATCCCTGAACTCCTGGACCAAGTCAGAAAAGCATGCATATATACAAAGCTGGATCTTAGAGGAGCTTACCACTTGGTACGAGTAAAAGAGGGCGATGAATGGAAGACGGCCTTCCGCACCAAGTATGGACTATTTGAATATCAGGTCATGCCCTTCGGACTTTGCAATGCCCCGGCCGCCTTTCAATATTTTATGAACGATGTCCTCAGAGAGCTCATAGATGTGTGTGTTGTTGTTTACATTGACGACATCCTCGTTTATTCTTCATCGGAATCTGAACATCGGAAACACGTGAAAATGGTCCTCGAAAGATTGCGTCAACACAAACTTTTCGCTAAGTTGGAAAAATGTGTTTTCAACGTGACTGAAGTTGAATTCTTGGGATTCATATTATCACCTGGCGGAGTGCGTATGGATTCAAAGAAGGTCGATGCAGTTCTCAAATGGCCATCACCATCCTCCGTAAAAGGTGTGCAAAGCATGTTAGGCTTCGCTAACTTTTACCGCAGGTTTATCCCCGAATTCTCTCGAATAGTCCAGCCCATCACTGCCTTGTTAAAGAAAAACAAACGTTTTGAATGGTCTACCGAGGCGGAACAAGCTTTCCAGGATTTGAAGACTAAATTTATCTCTGCACCAATCTTAAAACACCCTCACCCCGAACTCCCCTACATCGTGGAAACTAATGCTTCAAGCCTTGCCATGGGGGCAGTTCTATCACAAAAGAACCCGGTAACCAATCAGTTGCATCCCGTGGCATTTTGGTCCCGCAAATTCTCGCCTCCTGAAATCAATTACACGATTACTGACAAGGAACTTCTGGCTATCAAGTCTGCCTTTAAGGCTTGGCGGCATTATCTGCTGGGGGCCCGTCACACCATTACTGTGATTACGGATCACCGAAACCTGCAATATTTGAAAACCGCAAAAGCCCAATCCTCTAGACAACTCTGTTGGGCATTATTCTTTGCCGAGTTTGAATTCATAATTACCTATCGACCAGGTACAAAGAACGGTAAAGCTGATGCCCTTTCTCGGATGGGAGTGGAAGAACACTTGATCAACCCTAAACCTGTACCAATCATTCCCGAACAAAGAATTCTGGGTGTAATCGCCACAGAATCCATAGAGGAAGTTAAGGATAAGGCCAGGCAACTTGTAACTCCAGCAGACATACAGAATTGGCATCTGCAGGGAAAGGACTTTGCAGTAAAGGACAACTTATTGTATTTCCAAGAACGATTATACCTACCCAGCACAGATTTACAGAAAAAAGTAATCTCTTGTTATCACGATTCTTTAATGGAAGGACATCCCGGTATGGCCAAGACCTCAGAAAAGATCAAGCGCTACTTCTGGTGGCCGTCTTGGAAAAAAGATATCAGAGACTTTATAATGTCCTGTGGAGTATGCGCCCAAAACAAGAGTCAAAAGGAAAGACCAGCAGGCCTCTTACGCCCTATTGACATCCCACCTCGCCCTTGGCATACGCTTTCTATGGACTTCATCACCGATCTACCTCCATGCTCCGGATACAATACGATTCTAGTAATCGTGGACTTATTCTCCAAGATGGCGCATTTCATTCCGCTCAAAGGCTTGCCAACAGCAGCAACTCTGGCCCGAGAATTTCTCGAAAACATCGTCCGACTGCACGGTTTTCCTTCGGTTCTAATTTCGGATCGAGGTAGTCAATTTATTTCTCATTTTTGGCGAAGTTGCTGTCGGTCGGCTCAAATTGATGTGAGACTATCGACCAGTCACCACCCTCAGACCGACGGACAAACCGAGAGGACCAATCAAACTCTGGAACAGTATTTACGCTGCATGCTGCAACAAACTGAAAAAACTTGGAAAGACATCCTTTGGATAGCCGAATATGCCTACAATAACTCTGTCCATTCGGGAACTGGGAAAAACCCATTTTTTCTTTTGTACGGCAGTCACCCTCGAACCTCGGAGTTGGATCCCCTCCAAGATCTTGAAACAACAGCAGTAGACTACCTGCATTCTACAATCACCCAAGCCTTTAAGGAAGCTGTTTCTCACCTTCAAAGGGCTAAAGAACAATACAAGAAAGGAGCAGATCAACATCGGAAGGAAGCCCCTCAATATCAAGTAGGGGATCAAGTCTGGTTATCCACCAAATATCTACCTCTAAAAGGGCCACGCACATTCAACCCAAGATACCTTGGTCCCTATTCCATCACTACCATAGTAAACCCAGTAGCGGTCAAGTTGGACTTGCCCCCGCACATGAAGAAACATCCGGTCTTCCACGTCTCTCTATTAAAACCCGTGCAACCTCAAACCCGACTAACTAAATCTCCAAAACCTATCCTAGTTGATGGAGGACTCGAGTTTGAAGTCAAAAGCATTCTGGACTCCAAGATCTCCAAATCTAAACTATTTTACCTAATTGACTGGAAAGGCTACGGCCCCCAAGAGAGATCCTGGGAACCTGCTGAATATGTCCACGCTCCTCGCCTAATCAAAAGATTTCACCGAACATTTCCTGACAAGCCAAAACCCCCGGAGAAGCCCGGTTTGGGAGGGGCCTTGAGGGGGGGTACTGTCATGATCTCTGCTTCCAAAAGGTCAGGGTTTTCCCAACTCCCTTGGAAGCAGATCCATAACCCAGGTTCCGAATGCCAACCAGTCCCAATTGGGACCTTTTGGACCCAGTCCTGGCGCCAGTGGCACCAGGCTCATAAATATGCCCAGTCCCAGCGCTGGAAGCACCGGGCTCATAATGCTTGGGTGGACTTACCTGCAGCAGACCATGCTGCTTACTTGCCTGCCAGTTGAGCCTCTGATCCTCTTCTGTTTGGAACTACTTTTCCTGTTGGGTGGGGCAGGAGCCACTCCCTAGATTCAGAACACTGGAACTCTTCTGGAAAGCAGGAACTCTTTTCTTACCTAGGCGTGGCTGTGGAAGGAGACACCTAAGCACTACAGGAGGCTATTTAAACCACACCCGATGGATGAATCTTGCTTTGCGTTATTCTGCATCCTCTGCAGCAGAACGCTCATCGTGTCTTCTGCATCTGATCCTGGGCCTAAGGAAAAAGGCTTACCATCCTGAATCCAGTCTTCAGCAACACCTATAAAGACAAGAAAGAACAGGTTAGCATTACGGTCTTCAGTGACAGCTCTTCACTTACCTGGTCCATCGGCTGTCACCAACGCCTCGCGCTGCATTCCGGCATCTGAAAGACAGAGGCTTACCTACTCTTCGTGCGCTCCGGAGGTCTTCACACTGCATTCCGGCATCTGAAAGACAAAAGCTTACCAACTCTTCGCACGCTCCGGAGGCCTTCGGCGCTGCATCCCGCATCTGAAAGACAAAACAAGGTGCGTTTAAAGACATTGGGGAACTTTAATACTCACGTGCCATTACTCCTTTCCACATCTAACCCAGTGGGTATTCCGGCACCCTGCAACCGCTCCGAACTTGTACCTGCAAAATAAAAAGACAGTTAGAGCGCATCGTGAAGCAGGCAACAAGCGCTTACTTACGTGCTTCCAGGCGCTTCTATTCATCACACGGGCTCCATCTTCAACTCACTTCAGCCCGTCATCCGCCATCGCCGGAACCCTGCAAAACAAGAAACATCATTACTAAAGACTTTAAAGACATTAGAATTACTCGAAACTTACCGTTCGTGCAGTAAACGACGGACAGCAGTCCTCTGAAGTCAAGAGGCCTGCTCCCCTTATCCAGTGAAGAAACTGGTTACAGCACCCTGCCCCGAGGCAGATGGAGAGCACGGCGTTCACTTACCTAAGGTGAGAGCGTTAACCTTTGGGGTTCTACAGGAGAAGAGAAAGGGAAGAAGAGAGAGACATTCAATAACCCAGTTCCTTAATCCCATATTTTCTATCTGCAGACATCTTACCCTTCAAGTCAGACATACAGTGCACAGAGGTCCAGCCCAAAGAGCCAGCCGTGTGTTACACATCACCTTTGCAGATACGGTATACGCCCAGTCAAGACCGGCGCCTCTACGGGAATCAGGTGAGCGTTACAGTGTCCTCCAGCAACCTTCCTTATTGCCAGAATGGACTGTGTCCCCCCACGTAACCAAGTGGGTTCATTCCTCCCTCACAGGACTCAGGACCCTGCTTCAGTCGATCTGGCTCCCCGGGCTATCCGCCCGGCGCTGGTGTGGCTCTGCGGGGTACAATGGCCTCCTTTGCCGGTCCCCACTCTCATGGGGCGACCCCGTACACCTTCACTTGTAGTAGCCTCTTGTGGCCCCCTCGGGCACATTGTGTGCGTCTCTTTGTTTCCACTTCAGGCGGCTGCAATCTGTCTGAGCCTGTCTGTGTCCCTCGAGTGGCTGGATCGGCATTCGTAAGTTATTCATAGGCATGTCTTGTGCTTCGTTGTGCCATTGTGTTGTCTAACCTCCACGGGATGGTTCAGCGGAGCTCGTTGCAGGGTGGGTTGCAGATGTGTGCCTGCGCCTCTTTGTCTCTCGTTGCGGCACTACATTATTGTGTCCTGGGCATTTCGGCATATAAACAGTTGTCTATGAGCATCTGCAGTGCCCGTTTCTCTCCTGCTGTCACCTCGTTAAAGGAGACGGACGCTCCCAGGGTCACCTCCCTTCGAATGATCCGCTTGGTGCACAACGCACCAGGCAGCTCCCTGCATCTACATACACGCGCGTATTGGTGCCATTTTGAGTGCGCTGTCCGAGCTCCGCGCTGCAGCCCACCTGAAGAATTGCTTGGAAACGTGACAGTTAGTTTAATGTAGGTCAATAATGCTCTGGCCATCACCGGATCCTTCTAATTACTGGTTGCACATTTCCACCAGGCAATAGTTTCGTGTTGCAGGGTGGGCGCTGTGCATGACCTCGCCCTGTGCTGCAATTGCTACATCAACTCCCTTGTTCCTGGTGGATGCATGAGCTTATACACGTTGTAAGGGGTAATATGATTCAACTGTCATTCATTCTGCCTGGAGCAGCTATCATTTCCAATCAGGGTCCCCCTGTGTGCCTCCGTTAGGTCTCAAACAGCCCTTAGGCTGTGTTCGGATTTTTAATCAATGACATTTCGCATCCATTTCAGGGTCTTCCTCTGTGGCACTCCGTATGCCAAGCTGCCCCTGGGCCTCAATATTCATGCGTTACGCATGGTCTGGATGGCCGCAATGCGGAGCGTGCAGTCGTGGTAACATGCACGACTCGGAAGGCTGCCCCGCAGTATGCCGGTCTGATAGCCAGGTTCCCACTGCAGCCGCGAGCGAAACCTCTTGTCACGCTCGGCTGGCTCTCACGCCATCACTCAGCTACAGCTGCTTGCGGGCACGCCGGTGCTTCATGTGTATTGCGCATACGCTGCTTAGTTACCTGAGGACTTGGCTTTGTTCGCACTTGGTAGCAACCTTCTCATTTTCCGGTTGTGACGAATAAGAATATCGGACACAAACTCAACACCGTCTGCTGTTGCAGTGTATGCAGTAATGTCCCACATTGGTGGGTAAGCAGCTCCGTAGTTTGTTGCGCACGCCAAGGGACCGCTCGAGGTTTCAGTCCCGTTCCGACGCGCACCGGGTATGCGCTTTTCAGTGACGGCACCGTTCGTCCGACGTATTGTTCCAACGCCGGGCTTCTCACTCGGGCCCCGCGTTGTGGCCACAGGGAGTCCTGACGGCAGCGCCTTGTGGCAGTCCCAATCTGAGCGCAGCTCGCTCTCCTGCAACGGGCTGGTCACGAGTCAGCCTTCCTTCTCATCTCTTTGTTGTTGGCATATCGCCATTTTGGATTCCACACGAACGCTCCGCCACAAAATTCTTCCGGCTGTTTTTGCCCGTATCACAGCGCCGATCCCCACCACCTTCAGCTCCAGTTGGGCAGTGATAGCTCATAAACTCGGGCAAGCGAAGTATTCAGACCAGGATGGTTTCAATGTGTCACTTTTTCGGATAATTTCAGGATCAGTAGGCGCCTCCTTGGAAACAAGTCCTCCTACATGGCTCCGTAGCCACGCCCCTCAAGCATATTTAAACATATGTCCTTGCAAACCTTTAAAGTTTGAGCCTATTCATCTTGTCTTTTCACGATGTGTTTTTGTAACATGGCTTTTTCTTCGCTTGCCTTTCTTTAACATTCAATGTTAATGGGAAAGCTTTTTTCTTTACTGTACACAAACAAAAACATGTTTATTTACCTGACTGTTGATTCTGTGCTTCTTCACTATTCAGTAACTATAGCCACAATTCAGCCCTACCTGTATGAGTCAGAATATTTAGAAGAGGAAATCCTTGAAAGAGAAAAAACTTGGGCAATGTGGAATCAGATGAAAGTCATGAGGAACAATCACCAGACCCGGAACCCAGTCACATGAAACAGGTTTCCAGCTGGTGTACCTGCCATCAATGTGACCTTATGCCTACTTTGGTGGAGAACTGCTGTTGCAGAGAAACCTCTGACTGCTTAGCCTACATTGCCGAAGAAGACACACCACTGCTATGCATTACCGGAATACATGTTATCAGGTCCGCCTGCCTTACAAGATCTTTGTTGTGAATGATGATGGTCCTTATGCACAAAACTCAAGCTACATTTCGCCTTTGTAATACAAGTGACGAGAAAACTCACTATATATGTTGTATGTTTGACGACCGAGACAGCTAACATAATATGCTGTTCCCCTACATCAATATAACTTCGATGGATCACTGATGAAAGAACTTTTCTGTAAATTGAATCAAACACTCATTCTAATCTGAAACCAAAGTGTTCATCCTTAGATTTATCGTCTGAACAATTACGTTTCTTTCACCTGGAAGCATCTCCCAAACAGTTTTTGCTGTAATTTGCGTTCATATTTCTAATTAATCCCTACTTAAAATCATAAGTATTGTCAGTGGTTCACACGAAAAGGTACTTTTTAAAGCATAACAACGCCTTACATTTTACAAGGTAGTGCAAACCCAAAAAATTCAATTATTGGATTCATTCAGGTGAACCATTTCTGTATCTCTTACACAGGTGGTACAGACTTTCGGCATATCGTGCCTTTACAGGGTGGATTAATGAAAGACTGGGATTTCACGTTCACCAAGTAATACCTGCTTGTGTGGTTTGAGCCATTCTTGATGAAGTCCCCAATGACCAAAGACAATAGAGTGGATTTATACAGTCAGTACCCCGACCGCAGCAGTATAATTTATAGTGTCAGTGCTATCCACTTTACCAAACTAAATAAAACAATTAAAAAATGAGTTTATCTGTACAGTTGTTAGAAATGTTTTGTAAGTCCACAACACATCCAAACATCTAAGAGTATCGTAAAGGATTGGTGTGCTTTAACTTGTTTACCGGCCTTTCCCACTCCCCTCATACACATCTACCTCTCCTGCGCTATCAGTGGCTGTTCACAAGTGTGGGCGAGCACTAACAAGGGGGCTGGGAGAATGGGAACACTCAAGGTGCTGAGTACCATGTACACCACAATGGGTTCTTACGCATGGGCACCCTTATCCACATGACCACTACAGACCTGGTGTCTCCAGACTCCCCTTGAAGACCCCGTCCCTGCAATCAACATATGTCTGCTTTCTCTGACTGTGTTCAGGCCTATTTCGCCCGCCTCATCCACATCCACCCCCCTCCGCTATCAATGATAGTTCTCACCTGTGGGTATGCCATCACAAGGGGGCTGCACTGGTGTGATTTAGGAGGTAAAATATTGTCATAGAGGCCTGGTGGGTGTGACCAAACACATCAAACATTCACATACACACCCACTTCTCTAATCCTTTATAAACACTGTGGGAAATAACCAGAAAACCCATCTGTGAGATCGACAACGTATATCGCCAGCTCTCCACTTATTACCTTGCTTGGTGAGTCGGTTCATCTGTTTTTCTAAGTAATGGTTAGTCAACTTTTACTATTGTTTTCCGTAGTGTTAATGTTCTCTGCTAGCCCAATTTCTATTGCTTTATACTCAATGTACACGCTATTCTAATTTTATTTTATTTAAAGAGTTTACACCATTACCAACCGTCCTATGCATGTTTATCTCTGTAATTAGCAGATAACATTACAGAGTATTGTTTCCAAATGTAATCTTTCGTAGTACATGCTTTAGATGCCATTTTTTTTAAAGTCATTTTTTATTATTAAAGGAATATGATGTTTGATTTCATCACTGTGATACTTTTTATATAATAATATTTCTTTATAGTTCTTTAACAGATCATAGGGACAATCGAACAGTGCATTCTTGTATCATTTTGGGTTTCACTAATAACAGCCATGCTGAAAGTCAGAGTACAGTCATGCATGTATTTCCAAAGGATTTACATTTAATAAGAAAATGGCTCTTGAGCTGCGGATTTGCTGTGTCCGAAATTGAAAGCATATCCAAGGATGTCTTGGATGGTGTGAGGGGCAATCAATTCTGTGTCTGGAACATGCACTCCTCAGAAGATATGTACGAACAACCACAGTACACTAAAAAGCATTGCCCCAGACTCCTTCGCAAATTTCTTCCCAATGCAATGACAAGATGTACTGTGGTTTGTACCTATTGAACTTTAGATTAATTTGTGTATCCCTACTTTAGAGATACTTGAATAGTTCAGTGCAATGGGAGACTTTCCAAACACACACTAACATTGTGTCCTTTAAAAAAGGTAATTTAAAAAAAATTACCATTTCTATCTTTACACTGACCGCACTGATGGAATTAAAGACCGTTACCATGGACGAAGCTACAGACACGTCCAACATCCTAATGGTGAGGCCAAGCAATTTGCACACACATTTTTTTATTGTTTTTGATGTGGTCTAAATTATAATACTAATGTCCATTTTCTAATGAACAATGGTATGAATATATATATATATATATATATATATATATATATATATATATATATATATATATATATATATATATATATCAATTAAAGGACTTTGATGCGTCATCTACCACTATTACAGAGTCAAGAGCATCCTAACTCCCTTTTCAAATCTATATTTTTAAATATTCCTTCAGATGTGACTATACAAAATATGTATTTGTTCAAGTTCAACTTAAAACATATTGATTATTGCTATGTATAATATTAGCTTTTGATACAAACTGGCTTGTAGGCTTCTTTCTCAATATTGACCATCTGTATTATTACATATACAGTTACACTGTCATGATGCCTACCCTCGGGCAACCGGATCGAGTCCATCAGCCCTGGGAGCAGGCATCCAGATACTTGTTAAAACTGCAGCAGCCCCGGCTCGGTGCTGTTTGGGTTCAGTTCTGGCGCCTTAGGCGCCAGGCTCATCTTAGAAACCAGTCCTGGCACCATAGGCGCCAGGCTCATAGACATTACTTACCTCATGCAGACCATGCTGCAAATGAATCCAAGCCAACGTGAGGCCTGGATGGGACTATTTTGTTACAGGGACTATTTTTTACTCGGGTGTGGTTCTGGGGAACTTCTTACCTGGAACTACTTTGGAGGCTATTTAAACCACGGCCGAACAGCAGCACACGCTTTGCGTTATTCTGCATCCTGCAGCGTAACGCTCACCATGCCTGCAAGTCAGCATCCAGTCTTCTGCCACGCCTGCCTCGAATCCGGAGTTCCTAGAAAAAGGGGAAAAAGGGAGAAAAGGTTAGATCACGGACATTATTGTAATTCCTTACCTGATTCCGGATCCAGCACGTCTCCGAGCCTGGAAAGGACATTATTCCAACACGCATCGCATCGCCAGCAGCAGCGCTGCCTCATACTCACCAGTCCAAAGCATCTTTCGACTCGGCGCTGCCTCCATCATTTTCTTCGCCGAACTCCAGCACCTGGGGCAAAACAAAAGAAACAACAAGGTGAGCCAAGGGAGCCGACAAATGCAATCTCTTACCATCATAGGCTTACCTGATTTACCACCAGAGGCATTATCCTTTAATGCGCCTCATCTTCATATGCCGCACCTATAAAGGGAGAGAAAACAGCAAGTTAAAGTCATGCAACTTTTACTGGACAATGTTGGGTAATACAGACTCTTACCTGAACGCCATCAGCTACCTCCAGGCAATATTCTTTTGAACCAGCTGCAATTCAACAAGGGAATGGAACAAGAGAGAACATCGGACATATTGAACTCTTTGAACTTTATAAACCCCAGAGCAAATATTCCTCCGGAACTCCTCCAGTACCTTCAAACCAGTGAAGTAACTGGTATCTATGCACCCCTGCATGCCATGCAGGATGGAGAGCTCATCATTTAAAAACATAAGGTGAGGTTACTAAAAGGGGATATCGGAGGTGACAAGTGGGGAGAACAAGAACAGTGGGAGGGGGCCATCACTAAAATCCACGGGTGGCTAAATCCCTTTCTCCACTTGCAGGAGAATACTTCTACAGATCAAGCAGACGAGATTAGGCGGACCAGTCCAGACAGTCATCTCGGCACTACGCATCATGTTGGTGGAGACCGCAGCTGTCCGGTCCGGTCGACGCCCCTGTGGGAACCAGGTGAGTGTAACAGAACGCATAGCCTATCTACAAATCCCCACCCGGGCGTAATGGAAACCTCAGAAACCGACCAAGTAGCCTTATTGTTAGGGGAACCTAGGGCAGAAGTGCACTCTGCGCGCCAACAAACTAATGCCCTAAGGAGAGAACTGATTGTGTCAAAGGAGAGCACGGATGATCTTGCTAGACAATTGCTGCAAAACCAAGCTGGGCAAACACCACTACCTGAACTCGGGGGGAATCCAACTCCCGTTTCATCGAGCAATCCTGTGCAATTGGTTCTACCAGGCAGCATTCCTTTAGCTCCACCCGAACGTTTTGCTGGGGACCCGAAAAAGTTTTCCGTGTTCATGAGCCAATGCCGCTTGCACTTTTTATGCAGACCTGGAGCTTTTCCAAATGACCAAGCCAAAGTAGCCTTTGTACTATGATACCTTAGTGGCAGCGCAGCAGATTGGTCAATTCCACTAGTTAACCAGGATGACCCTCTTCTTCGGGATTTTCAGGGTTTTCAATTGAGCATGGAAAGACTATTCGCCAGACATTCACAGGGACAGGCCCTGGATAACGAACTTTTATCCTTACGACAAGGTAACCAGGATCTACTAACCTATATCACAACCTTCAATAGGTTGGTGGTGGAAACCGGATGGCCAGAGGTAAAACGAATTACATTATTTCATCGTGGACTTCGGGGTGAACTCAAAGATGTTTAGGCCCAAGTTGTGAACCCACCTCAGGATTGCACAGAATATATAGACTTAGTGGTCCAGTTAGATCACCGACTTCAGAATAGAAAGGCTGATCGAGCTAAGTTCAAGAATCGGGTATTGGTTAAACCCAATGTTACCCCCAAAGGAACAGATGCATCAGAACCTATGCAGATCGGGGGGGTTAAGGGACCCTTAACTCTAAAGGAAAGAGAAAGGAGATGGCAGATGCAATTGTGTCTGTACTGTGGGGCCTCAGGACATTTTCTACGGGATTGCCCTATAAAACCATCCAAGAAAGTAGTCAGAGTTGCTGATAGAAATCAAACAGAGCCTGATTCGGGAAATGACCACGCCCGACAAGCATAGAGGTCTGCTTGCCGAGCTTGAAGAAGGATACTCAGACCTCGCACCTAATCATACCAATGGTCCTTATTGATCCAAGGCAGCCATCACGTATGCACGCAGTAAGGGCATACATTGATAGCGGGGCCGTAGGAAACTACATGGACCACGAATTGGCTTCTAGGATGAATCTACCTCTCTGCAAAAAGATCACTTCGGATGTCATCACCACAGTCGATGGAACTGAAATTGCCTCTGGGCTTGTAACTCATTCCACCACAGAGATGACACTGTTGGGTCAGGATGGGCATCGAGAGACTATTGTGTTTGATTTAATCAAAGCCCCGCAGTTCCAAATAATACTGGGGATACCTTGGTTGGAAACACATAATCCTTGTATTGATTGGCGAGAGAAGAGAATAACCTTCCCGGATTATGCACACACCTGCTACCCGGAAAAAACCTTGAACAAAGGCCTGGCCACAGTCGCTAATCCAGTCGTGCAGTTACCTCATGAATATCAAGAATTCCAGGATGTTTTCCAAAAAGAACAGGCAAACACCTTACCACCTCACAGATCATGCGATTGTCAAATCAACCTCATACCCGGTGCACAACCTCCATGTAGTAGGATCTACGCACTTACGGAACCCGAAAACCTTCACCTACGACAATACTTGGACCAATACCTTGCTAATGGCTTCATTCGTCCATCCAAGTCCCCTGCATCCTCAGCTTTGTTCTTCGTGCCTAAAAAGGAAGGTGACCTCAGAACATGCATAGACTACCATGCATTAAATCAGATCACGGTGAAGAACCGATACCCATTGCCTTTGATCCCCGAATTACTAGACCAAGTAAAGGACACTTGCATCTACACTAAATCAGATCTCCGAGGGGCATATCATCTGGTACGTGTAAAGAAAGGCGATGAATGGAAGACTCCCTTTCGCACCAAGTACGGATTATTCGAATATCAGGTGATGCCCTTCGGGTTGTGCAATCCACCAGCAGCCATCCAGTATTTTATGAACAATGTCCTTTGTGAACTCATTGACGTCTGTGTTGTCGTATACATAGACGATATTCTAGTGTACTCCTCCTCAGAATCAGACCATGTTAAGCACGTTCATGCAGACCTTGAGAAACTACGCCAGAACAAGTTATATGCAAAATTGGAAAAATGTGTTTTTCACGCTACAGAAGTTGAATTCCTTGGATTTATCCTGACACCAAAAGGAGTCCGAATCGACTCTGGAAAGGTGGACGCAATTCTCAAGTGGCCATCACCCAGTTCAGTTAAAGGGGTACAAAGCATGCTTGGATTTGCTAATTTCTACTGCAGATTTATTCCTGATTTCTCACATGTTGTACACCCCATCACAACACTTTTGCGAAAAAACAAACGCTTCTTGTGGACCGAAGAGGCTGAAAAGGCCTTCCAAGAGCTGAAATTGAAATTCACGTCGGCACCTGTCTTCAAGCATCCACGCCCGAGCTCCCATACATAGTTGAAACCAATGCATCCAGTTTAGCCATGGGGGCTGTCCTGTCCCAAAAGGATCCTGAAACCGGTCAACTTCATCCAGTAGCCTTTTGGTCCAGAACGTTCTCGGCTCCCGAGTTAAACTATGCGGTTACCGATAAAGAGTTGTTAGCCATCAAATCCGCCTTCAAGGCTTGGCGGCATTATCTTCTCGGTGCCAGGCACACCATTACTGTAATCACCGATCACAGGAACTTGCAGTATTTAAAAACAGCCAAGGCCCAATCATCGCGTCAACTTCGATGGGCATTATTCCTTGCCGAATTCAATTTCGTGATCACTTATCGACCAGGTTGTAAGAATGGTAAGGCAGATGCCTTATCCCGAATAGGGATGGGAGAAGCATATTCGAACCCTGAACCAGTGCCTATAATTCCAGAACAAAGAATTCTTGGCATAACTACTCTACAGACTTTAGAAGATATTCATTTAAAAATCCACCAACTTTTCGATTCAGCAGCCCTGCAGGACTGGGTGAAAAAGGGCCAAGATTATTCAGTCATCAATGACTTACCTTCCTGTCAAGGGCGTCTATTTGTACCACACATTGGAACTACAAGAACTAATCATCTCCAATTACCATGATGCTCTGATGGAAGGGCCCCCAGGTATTGCAAAGACTGAAGCTAAAATGAATAGACAATTCTGGTGGCCCACCTGGCGAAAAGACATAAAGTCATTTCTACTGTTTTGTGGCATCTGCGCCCAAAAAAAAAGTCAGAAGAAAAAAACAGCTGGTCTGTTGCAACCTTTAGATATTCCACCCACACCATGGCATACTTTGGGCCTGATCACGACCTCGGCGGTAACTCTAACGCTATTAGCGCAGGGGCTATTAGCGCGACCGCCATAGCCCCCGGCGCTAATAGCGCGGGATCATGAGTTGGGCGGACTTGGAAGTCCCCATTCCCCATTGAGCCGATTCGGGAATGCCCCATTCCCCATTGGGCTCAATGGGGAAAATTTGCGCTCTTACCGCTGGCGGATTTCCCGCCGGCGGTAATAGCGCAAATTTTCTGCGGATTTCCCCCCAGCCAAGAGCTGGGGCGAAATCCGCCAAAGCCCTGATTCGGGGACCCTTAAATCCGGCGGTAATAGCGCTATTGCCAGATTTAAGGGTTACCACCGAGGTCGTGATCAGGCCCTTTGTCTTTAGACTTTATTACAGATCTACCGCCATGTAATGGATTCAACGCCATTCTAGTTATTGTGGATCTTTTTTCCAAGATGGCCCACTTTATTCCTTTTAAAGGATTACCTTCTGCTTCAATTTTGGCCAAGAAATTTCTCGAAAACATTGTTTGAATACATGGATTTCCTTCCGTATTAATTTCTGACCGAGGTAGTCAGTTCATTTCACAATTTTGGAAGAAATGTTGTCAATTGGCGCTAATCGACGTAAGGTTATAAACCAGCCACCATCCCCAAACTGATGGTCAGATGGAGAGGACCAACCAGACTCTTGAACAATAGCTACATTGTATGCTTCAAACCAAAGGTAATTGGAAGGATATTTTATGGATTTCTGAAAACGCATACAATAACTCTGTACATTCAGGAACCGGACAAAGCCCCTTTTATACCATATATGGACATAATCCTCGAACCTCGGAACTCGATTCACCCCAGCACTTAGAAATGCCGGCAGTGACCCATCTGCACTCTACTATTATACAAGCCTTTAAGGAGGCAACAGAACATTTGAAACAGGCAAAAGAAAAATACTGATCAACATAGAAGTGAGACTCCACCATATCAGATTGGGGATCAAGTTTGGCTGGCTACAAGACACATACCTCTGAAAGGAACTTGGACTTTTAATCCTAGATATTTGGGACCTTACACCATTAAGGCCATTATCAACCCGGTGGCCGTCAAATTAGAATTACCCTCTAATATGCAAATTCATCCTGTCTTTCATGTCTCACTTCTAAAACCAGTTCAACCCGGGACAAGATTAACCAAACCACCTGACCGCATCCTGATGGATGGAGAACCAGAATTCGAGGTAAAAAACTTCCTGGACTCTAAAATGGTTAAATCAAGACTTTTTTTATTTAATGACTGGAAAGGTTACAGACCACAAGAAAGGTCATGGGAACCTAGTGACCACGTTCATGCTCCTCGGTTGGTGAAAAAATTCCATCAGAACTTCCCAGACAAGCCAGGACCAAGGGGAAGAACTACTTTAGGAGGGGCCTTGGGGGGGGTGCTGTCATGATGCCTACCCCCGGGCATCCGGATCGAGTCTATCAGCCCCGGGAGCAGGCATTCAGATACTTGTTAAAACCCCAGCAGCCCCGGCTGGGGGCTGTTTGGGTTCAGTCCTGGCACCTTAGGCGCCAGGCTCATCTTAGAAACCAGTCCTGGCGCCATAGGCGCCAGGCTCATATACATTACTTACCTCATGCAGACCATGCTGCAAATTAATCCAAGCCAACGTGAGGCCTGGATGGGACTATTTTGTTACAGGGACTATTTTTTACTCAGGTGTGGTTCTGGGGAACTTCTTACCTGGAACTACTTTGGAGGCTATTTAAACCACGCCCGAACAGCAGCCACGCTTCGTGTTATTCTGCATCCTGTAGCGTAATGCTCACCGTGCCTGCAAGTCAGCATCCAGTCTTCTGCCACGCCCGCCTCGAATCCGGAGCTCCTAGAAAAAGGGGGAAAAGGGAGAAAAGGTTAGATCACAGACATTATTGTAATTCCTTACCTGATTCCGGATCCAGCACGTCTCTGACCCTGGAAAGGACATTATTCCAGCACGCGTTGCATCGCCAGCAGCAGCGCCGCGTCATACTCACCAGTCCACAGCATCTTTCGACTCGGCACTGCCTCCATCATTTTCTTCGACGAACTCCAGCACCTGGGCGAAAACAAAAGAAACAACAAGGTGAGCCAAGAGAGCCGACAAATACACTCTCTTACCACCATAGGCTTACCTGATTTACCCTTTAATACGCCTCATATTCATATGCCGCACCTATAGAGGGAGAGAAAACAACAAGTTAAACTCATGCAACTTTTACCGGACAGTGTTGGGTAATACAGACTCTTACCTGAACGCCATCAGCTACCTCCAGGCAATATTCTTTTGAACCAGCTGCAATTCAACAAGGGAATGGAACAAGAGTGAACATCGGACATATTGAACTCTTTGAACTTTATAAACCCCGGAGGCAATATTCCTCCGGAGCTCCTCCAGTACCTTCTAACCAGTGAAGTAACTGGTATCTACACGCCCCTGCATTCCATGCAGGATGGTGAGCTCATCATTTAAAAACATAAGGTGAGGTTACTAAAAGGGGATATCAGAGGTGACAAGTGGGGAGAACGAGAACAGTGGGAGGGGGCCATCACTAAAATCCACAGGTGGCTAAATCCCTTTCTCCACTTGCAGGAGAATACTTCTACGGATCAAGCAGACGAGATTAGGCGGACCAGTCCAGACAGTCATCTCGGCACTACGCATTATGTTGGTGGAGACCCCAGCTGTCCGAGTCCGATCGACGCCCCTGTGGGAACCAGGTGAGCGTAACATCCACAGAGCATGGCAATTCAACAACTTACTATTCTTATACTGCAGCCTGTCTGGGGCATGAGGAATGAGAAGTGATAATGTATTGATTTATACTAATAGTTATTGATTAACAATGGGGGTCATTCCGAGGTTGGAGGTAAGGAATTACCGGCACCGGTAAGGGTGCCAATGCCGTTAATCCCTTACCTCCGTATTCCGAGGTCCCTTTGCGGGTCCTTCCTTACCTCCTGCTTTTAGCAGGAGTTAATTAGGGACCCGCAAAGGTACTTCGGAGGTAATTATGGTACCGTAATTTACGGTGCCGTAATTACCTCCTTCCCCATTCCCATTGAGCCCTATGGGGCAGAAATGGGAATGGGGAAGGGCAAAAGGTGAATGGGGAATTACCGGTCCCTCCAACCCTGGAATGGACCGGTAATTACTCCATTCACCATGCCGGATTTGGGACGGTTTCGGAGGAAACCATGGTGCTAATTACTCCATGGTTAGCTCCAAACCCGGAATGAGGCCCAATGTCTTTTTTTATATTTAAGATAACTTATTTTTTTGATAATTTGCAATACTGTCAGCAAATTGCAAAGCATTTGATCAACAACCTTGATGTATTTATCGCAGAAACACAGGCAACAATGAAAGTAAACCTTCAGAAAAATTCACTTTGTCACTGAATAACATAGAACCTTTCACTATATGAATGGCGTATGTTTTTGTTTACAAACATGTCATTCTTAGCAGAAAAATTGAATTGTTGAAACAAAATAACATTACAATGCATTAAAGGGGCCACAATGTAATCAATATGTTTTGCAGGATGATCTTGCACCAACTCCCTGCGACATCTCTGAAGGTTATCAGGTACAGTTTTCAAATATGTCTTTTTAAAATGTTACATGTTCGACTTTATGTCAATACTAATTTAATCTTTTTACATAGTTTAACTTAGATTGCAAGGTCAACAATCTTTAAATCAACTCTGAAGATGTACCTTGTGAGATCAAAGATTTTAACATTAATTTGTTTTACAATTTAATCAATATTCTTTGAATTTGTTATGTACAAGGAATGTACTACTGAAGCAGTCAGAATTGAAGAGACACACGGACATCCATGTATACAAAAGATATTGTAAGATATCAGTTATCCATTTTAACTGCGATGTTCTAATGGTTTGCATATATATAATTCTTTAAGTGGAAGAGCAAATTTCAAGGTTTCTACAATTTCAAAATGCTGTTTTTCAGGTTGGTCTGGTGGTCAGCAAATCCAGTTTGACTGTTTCAAGGAAAATTCTGAAAAGGGGTATATAATCAAAAGGTTTTTTAAATTAAATAAGTTGTTTATGAGTTATTTCATTGATATTTACATTTACATGTTGGAATTCATATATTGGGCCTCATTACAACTCAGGCGGTAAGGGGTTTACGGCGCCGTAAACAGCGCCGACTCTTACCGCCTGAGTACGAGATCCCTTAGCGCCATGGCGGATTTAACACCTGCTTTTAGCAGGTGTTAAAATCCATGGCGCTAAGGGACCATGGAGTTAATTACGCCACCGTAATTTACGGTGGCGTAATTAACGCCTTCCCCACTCCCATTATGCCCTATGGGGCAAAAATGGGAATGGGGAAGGGTAAATGGGGATTGGGGACTTACCGCCCCGCCAAACTCGGAATGGGGCGGTAAGTCCGCCAACCACCATGGCGTAAACGTAGTTTACGCCATGGTGGTAAAGTCACGGCCCAGGCGGTAACTTACCGCCTGGGTCGTAATGAGGCCCATTCTGTTTGTGTGCTATACATGTAGCATTTTTACTCTCTTCGACTAGAGGCTTAGGAAGAAAAGGAGCATAAAGACTCAGAAAACGACAACAACTAATGATGTCACTTACCAAACCGTTGTCACTTGGGAGCACCTACATTTTTAGAATCAGCATGGTCCTCGCAAGATTCAGTGTGATGATGCAGATATCCAGTGGCCGGAATTTGAATTGAATGTGTATGGGAGGACAGGTCTGTAGGACCCCCCTCCCCCACATTTTCCACCTACGTGATGCTCATGACTCCTGGGCCCGGGAGGCAGGGTGGCTGCGGATCGACACGTGAGGCTGCACGACCAGTAGCCTGGTATAACATAGACACCATTTTGTAATAAGCCAGACTCCATTTTAAGTGTGCTAAACCCTGGCCCATGCAGAATAGCCTGCGTACAGAGCTGCAGCTCGACCCCCACTTGACTGCACGTGGAAAGGCCTGCGCTATCCCTCGCCTCCACCCCATGGTAGATCCGTTGAAGGCTCGTTCTCACGAGCAACTAGATGCGAACAAGTATCAGAACAAACACTGTATCACTTACCTTCTGCAGTACATCATTGCCCTAGAAGCGACCAGACTTGTAGTCGGAGTCTGGAAAATAACAAAAAAACATCCCCAACCCTCATACAGTCAAGTATGCCCAACCCTGCGCCTAACCCCCAGCCCTTGTGATATATGGTGTCCACGACCCCCTGCCCAGGTTCCCCCAGATGAAACATTTACCATACATACTAAATCCCTGCATTTCGCAGTCTCATTCATAATACTAAAACATGTGTTGGAAAAGAGCTAAAACATGTAATATTACTAAAGCAAGGTGACCCCCGCCCACTCCGAGACATCATGTGCCCTAAATGCCTATGTATGATCACTTAAAAACCTACTTTGTGTCAACTAATGATTGCTGCTAATGTAAAAAGGATAATTGAAAAGCAACATATTGAATACTTGTGTATAATGTGATATAACATGATTGTATAGCATGTAGGCCATCTAGGGCATTAAGCCAGTGATTACTGTAAACGAAAATGTTAGATTAACATGTTGCTTTCACTTTCCTGAATACACGACCCAACCTGATACTACCTCATGTGTGTTATCTGTTTGTCTGTCTCATGAATTACAAATATTTGATCGACTAGCGTTATGTATTGCACATGCCACTGGAAACCTCCATTGTCGTGAATGTAGAAATATACGCATATGTGAACGACAGAAATGTGTAATTATCCTAATGCTCCTGGCCTTAGCATCCGTCCTCACTAATGCTATATTGTACAGCCCAGTGAATAGAGAATCAATCTGAGTTACAAGGCCATCTCCCCCTCCTCCCGCCAAATCCCGCTGGTGTTCGAGCAGCACATCCTCACCTCCCCACATCCCTGCTGGACCCACTTCAACTGTTTACCTCCCCTATGTCAGAGGCCGCCATGGCCAGGCCAAGTGAATTATGAGCTACCTGGTCCTAAGTTCCACCGCCTTTGAGGGGCCATTTATGTGCCCTTATTGACCCAATGGTATTTCAAGTCAATCCAAGTTTAACGGGCCATGGGGATAGTTATTTGCCCCTGTACTAACATATTGTAAAAGCATCCATCACTACATCTAACAGAATGGAATGACAAGCAGCTTACCCAGTGCCTCCTGACAGGACACCTGGACTCTCGAGACTAAGCCCTTCCATTAGGGGAACCTTTATAATGATGTGTTGGTAAACCTTCAAGTTGCATACTGTCTTCTTTGTCTCCCTTTTGATCTTAGATTAATGCATTGTAGGATTTACAGGACAACTGAAACTGTATAGTATAATGAATGGGTGTGTGAGTGTGGCCACAAGGGCAAAGTGTTAGTGCAGCTATCAATCATCGATACAGACCACATCCGGCCTGGCAGCCCCATCCTGAAGAGCCCAGCTGATCCGTCCACCCCACGTTGGCACCACACAGACGTCACCAATCCTGGAGCAGCGCCTGTATACAAAGTGTATAGTTTAGCCACATCACCCAATCCCTAAGACTATGTGCCCCCTATAGCTTACCTCATGCATGATGTATTTTTGTGATAACTATGACTGTCTTTGCTATTGTCAGACAGAGCGCTCTCAGAGCTTGCAGAGTCCTTTGCATGCCCTATATCGATTTATATAAAACCCTTTTAACTTCACCTGCACTTGTTCGTGGTCTCATTCCCTCTTGGGGTGTGTCCTTCATTGCCTCCATTAAGGGGGGCTTTTGCCTTATTGGGGGACGCTTACTTTCAAATGTCAACAGTAACCCAGGGAAAGTAACCCTGGTTTACTGTTACAGCACACAACGTCACCCAGCAGAAACAGACAGCACAAAAGATGGTTCAGAATTGCTTGCAGAACCGCTCACACAATGCACATCCTCTAAAAAAGTCTGTCTAAGAAATAGACAATGTTCCCTGTTTCTCCAATACATTTGGACAAATTGGAAATATCACACACAGAAATAGCCAAAGCATTTTCGCTACTGATTGACGATTGTGCTTGTGATGTGGACTTCACTCTTCCTAGTGTTGAGGACTTATCCACCACCATCTAATCGCAAACCAGTATACCTCTAGATGATTGGCTGTAAAACGAACCAAAATACATTGTATTCAACTGCTTCATGATTGAGATTATGAAAATGATTAAATGTGATCATAAATTGCATAGGAGGATTTGAGGGAAGCCATTGATGAAGTTTACTTGTGCAGTCAAAAGCACCAACCTGAAAATCAAGGGTAGCTGTGTACACCACTATAACTCATTTTCATGGAAGGCTCAACCTAAACTTGGAATAGTGCCTGCCGGAAATGTACTTTGTTCATCTGTATTGTTGTTTAACGGATCAACGTACAGTACAATTTCAATTTTTTCTAACTTTCTGGGACTCGAGTTTCTTTTAAAAATCCAGTACTACAAATATCAGAAGAATTTCTTGTTGCTCACTATTAACCAGTCATGGACACATGAACTGATGTCAATGGACAATCCTAAAGCTGGTAAAAGACTCTGGCTTGCTGGTGATGGACAGTGTGACAGTCCAGGTTTTTCATCTAAATACTGCAATTAACACTTTCAAGACATGAAAAACAAAAAAACAGTTAATTCAGTCGTTGTGCAAGTATCTGAATGTATATCTTCTGTTGCCATGGAAAATATGGTTTCATTAAATCCATTCAGCTTCTGCAAACTAGAGGAATGTAAATAGACATGGTAGCCACTGACAGGCTTGTTTCAATAACCAAGACCATGCACGAGCAGTTCCCAGACATAAAGCATCAATATGATGTATGCCATGTCGCAAAATCAGTTTTTAAATAAATTATAGCTGCTGGAAAAAAAGGCTACAGAAAACATTTTAAAACTGGTTACAGTATATCAGCAACCATCTTTGGTGGCGCTCAACAACTTGTAATGGATCTGTAGATATTCTGCCTGAAAAATGGCGTTCATTGATGCACCATTGTTCTAACATACACTCTTGGAAAGAAAATACATTTTCACAAATGTGCACATAGACCATTGAGCAAGGACCAAGAGCATAAGAAAATGTGGTTGGTTCAGGGACCCCTCCTCAAACAGCACTTGAGAAGATTGTGTATTAAAAAACACTTTAAATAGACATGAGGGGACTTTCCGAGTTCTGCCACAATGGAGAGTTGAAGTTGTTCTATAGTATGTGCCTAAACTACATGCCTGAAAGGTTTCATTTTGGCATAGACAGTATGAACGACAGAACAAGACTGGCTGTACTTGCACACAATGAGAATGTTGGAAGGGAACAAGCAAAAACTGCAGGAATTTTCAGGTTGCCTCGTTACAACAAAGAGTTTTCCAAAATAAGCAAACAGTAGGTGACAAAGCCTATATTCCAGCAGATGGATTTTTAATTTGTGAAAGATCTGACATTGAATGTGCTGGTCATGCAAACGCATGGAATTGATCCAGATTTTGGTTCCAGGGCCCAGTCCATGCCATGGAACATTGCAAAAGAGGTTCGCTTTCCCAAACTTCAACTTGTTGAAAGGTTTTGAGGTTCAAATGTTGCGTGGCTCTCTTCACAATGTTTAACAAACCCTGATTCAAGCTTTTGCACAGTGTTTGGAAACTGTTTTCATTGTACAATAAATTGAATAGTATGTCACTTGAGATGCAACTGTTAAATAATGTATTTTTTAATAATTACCTGTTTGTGAAGTAATGTCAGTAGATGGTCCTTACAATTTCTCTTTTTTTACCGACAATGTAATTGATTTATATTACAATAATAATTATTTCAAATATGCAACTCACATCAGATCAAATGTAGAAGGGACTGGTGAGTTAAAAAGCAACAGTTAACATGAGCTACATTTGGCTCCCCAGGCCAACTAATATAACACTTTAAACTAGCTCCTTGTTCCCTAGTTGTAGATCCTGGGGACTGGATACTGCTGGATACCCAGGCATGCTTGTAATTCTTGCTGATCCAATCCTAATTTCAAGCCCTGTTTATAATGAACTCACAATAGTTGAAGAATCTAAGCACAAAAGTGGAGCAGCAAACATACAGAGATTCAATGTCTTCAGAGCTCAGTTCCTCTCAAGGCTGGACTACAGCAACAGCCTCTTCCTCAATCTGCCTAAATCCTCCCTTTGCCTCCTTCAACTAAACCAGAATAGGACTGCAAGACTTATCCTTGGCCTCAAGTCCAAACACCAAAAATATCTCCACTGGTTCCCGGTGCCTGCGAGGATCAAGTTCAAGACCCTCTGCATCACCCACAAGGCTTCCTGAGGCCAGGGACCCCACTATATGCCTCCTGCTTTGAGACCTTTGGTAATCTAGCTGCAATTCTCTCCTCGACAGGTGCATCAATCTATAATGGCCTCCCTGCCCATCTCAGGTTTCTCCCTGATCTCCTGAAGTTCCGGAAGATTCTCAAGATCAGCATTTCTCTTCTTTATTCTCTCCCACCCTGGTAATACCCCCCTCTGTTGCATTGACTGGCTGCCTTGTCCCATCTGACCTCCACAGGGTACCAGGCCCTCATTGCCCAGTATACCCCAGCACCCCATCTTCCTGCCCCCCCATACAACCTGCACTTGCCCTTCAATTTCCTTTTCCCCTGACAGGCCTGGTGGGGTCTGCATCCCTACTGAGCCTGGTCCACCCCTGTCCTTTTGCTTCGCATGTGGTCCTCATTCCCTGCTTCCCCTGGCACTTGCCCACCTGGCCTCCCCTTAGCACTTGCCCAGCTTCATTGTCCCTCTTATTCCCCTTCTCCTCCTACCCCCTGCACTTGTATACCTCCTCTTGCCCCGCACCTCCCTCCCACCCTAGCATTTTCCTTTCTGCCCTGACCTACACCTCTCCTCTCCTCTGCCCTCCATAATCCCTCCCCCATGCACTTCTTGTTACTGCTCTTGCAAGACCTAGTAGCACCGTTATTGTTTTTATCTTCCCTGCGCCCTCTTTTTAGTTTTCTGGCACCTCGAAACACAATTTTTTGTATAGGCGTCTAACAAATAACCAATAAATAAAATAAATGAATTCTAACGCTGCTGAAAAGTATGAATCATAATAAGTGGCTGCAGATAGCAATAGACCAAATGTGTATGTGCCACAGTGTTAGCCAACAATGAAATAATGAGCAAAGGAATATGTCTTGCAAATGTGCACTATGAACTGGTGCCTGTGGCCTTTGCACATGTACATCTTACTGTGGAGGCCCACATGTGGAGAACAACTAGGCACGAATGCTGGAATAGATATACACAGAAGCCAGTAAGCCTTTCAAAACTGCACTCATTTCAGGCATGCTGTCATTTTAGTGATGTAAACTTTTTTCTTTTTATTGTTGCTCTTTGCACGTGTTGCCCTGATTGTAACAGTCCACCGAGCCTGGTGCAAAATGACCCCTTTCCCCCACTTCTATTCCCCATCCGTCTGTGCCATCTCTATATACTAGCCCATCGCTTTTGTATTCAAATTCTTTTATTTCAGAAAAGAAGTGGCCCTGGCCCAAAAAACTGCCACACACTATTAATTTGGCTTTTTTTCAGGCATTGACCTATACGGAAATCTGAGATGGTCTGCACCTCGCCTAGGGTCATCTTTTAAAGAATATGCACATGTTGTGATACTAGTTGCATTGATACCATTCAAATGGAAGTAAATATTTTCAAATGTGGGATACTTAATATTTTGCATATTTTTTTCACTGAACAGTTTGCCATTAATATTGTTAATTTTTGTGGCATGTGTTCCCTAAACAAAACTCTGACATGCTGTGAATGCTGGATGAAGGGTTGTGTTGTTATTGGTCTTTGAATCCACCGCAGTAACACTTTGAAGGCCAAATATGCACAAAGAAGTCATAAGATTCACTCTATTGAAAGGTTACATAGGAAAGTTACGTTTCTATTACTGAGATCTAGCTTTCGAAGTGGTTGGTCATCTGTCACATAGGAAGAATGAAAACACACAATGTAAGCAAAGTTTAAAATAATATTTGCGCAAGTGAGGATGGCAAGTGTGCTGTATGCTACATAAGTAACATTGTGATGGATGAATGTTCAATTTGAAGCAAATAATAGACATTGTACGTGTTAATTGTAACTTAAATTGATAGTTAACATAAATATGTACTGTGTATATACAATTATAAATTGGGTACAGGAATATAATTTTGCATTCTCGATTTTACATAGTTATATTATACTGATGTGCGCCTGTCATGGGTACAGTTGGTCGAGGGCTTCTTCAACCGTAATTGGACAATAAACATAAACAATGCATCTGTGATAACCATTATCTCGGATGATCGCCAGACACCAATCTGTCCTTTTGCAGTTGCAGTAATAAGGAGCAACATGACAGCCTATAGGTTTTGAAAACGTGCAAATGTTAAAGTGGTAGTGTTTGAAAATTAAACCACTTATTTGTGCTCTGTAATGGAACGCCATGTGCATTGATCAGAAATCGATGATTTAAGATAATAACTTTCTGTGAAAAATGCAAAGACTGGGATTAATTGATCAATGAACGGAATCAGCATTATAAGATCACTCTTCACAGTTAAACAAAAAATGAAAATCACCCGATATACGCTAGCTATCCTCTACTGGAAAATGTTACCCATAATTTTGCTGACTTAATTACCTCTTTTCAACGTTATGTCAAAATTAAAAGTACTTGTTACACTCCCGACTATTGCATTTTTCTTCAAAATAAACAGTTTTAACATGATCTTATAAAAAACAAATGTTTTAGATCTGTTGTGGATCTGTGTGTTTATGTTCCTGGTTCTGTGTTAGATAACGTTATGATGTTCGTGAGGACAGGATAAGTTTGGCTACGCTACCCACTAACGTAATTAAAATAGGTGGAGCTCATTTTGAGCGTCTATTGATGTCAGCCTTAGGTGCAGGTGATCTGAATGAGTGCTGCGATTGTACTTGAATTTAGGGTGATAGACCAACGGATAAGATTAGCACAAGATTGCGGTACCCAACGTGTCGTTTCGCAAGTGTTAAAGTGAGAAAAACTCAGGTAATTTGCACTGCACATTTTATTAAGAGTGATCTATGTATGCTCTAAAATACATGCCCAATTTGGCTAATAACATTTCTGACCGAGCTATCCCTTTGAGAACTCTAACGATGAGCTGCAAAACCGAGTGACAGAATATTTGAGTCTCCATGACACTTATAGTCAGTGCATGGAGGCCAGAAATAAGCTACAATGAATATATAACTACCAGTCTGTGCATTCAAATTTCTCGTTATGCAACATTGTGACACTAAAACTCCATTTAGCAGAATTAAACCAAGAAAATAATAAATTAATTCTCAAAGAGGCTGAGTCCCAAAACTAACTTGAACAAATGAATCATAATTTAAATTTCACAAAAAGACAGAAGGGTCAGCTTGCACAAGAATGTGATACTCTAGCACATGAGAAGCAGCAACTGATCCAAAAGCTCGCACAGGAAAATGAAGGTTTAACCAAGTCTCTTTCCAAGAATTAGACACAGAGAAAGATGTGAATTTGCATCCACAGGATAAACTGTAACAGCTAGGAACTGACATGAAACAGGCAGTTCAATTAAAAGTGTACTTTGAGAAAGAAATGATGCACTGGAAAGAGAAAATCAGGAAAGGTCTAGTATTATTCCAACTTGCCAGAAAGAAAATGTTTACAGCAGGAATTGCAAAATAAAAAGGGCTTAACTTCCTAGAGCAAATTGCAGAAAAATTGCCCTACCATTACCCAGCAAAATACCACCAAAATCAAGTACTTTAGGCAGAGGGCAATGTTGCCAAAGGCTTTACTCCACCCACCTACAACTTCCTAAAGGCAGGTTGAGAGGTGTCTAACATCCCCTTTCCCAATTAGGAAGGAGAATATTCCATATAAAGATTACTTCTTGCCTTCACCAGTGAGAAGTGGGGAGGGTGCGGCATTCCGCAGGTCAGGAGTGGACAGGAGTAGAAATGAAGATACATCTGGGTCTAGGGAAGAATATCATGAAGGGTTCCGAGATTTCGAACTGCAGAAAATGATCCTGCAGAGAAATAATTTAGCCCACTTAGCTGAAATAGAAAGACAAAAGTTAAGCCAAGGAACCACATTTTAAAAGTTTCTTTTCATCAGGGAGACTGGGAGAATTTTTCTGAACCATCTAGGCGACGAGAAACTTTTTATTGTGAGCCCTCAGAAGAAGAAAAACATATTACCTGACCTCAAAAAGGGGATCCTAAAAAAATATCCCTGAAAAATCCCATAGGAAATTACAAAGAGAGGAACCTGTGTCCTCTGCATCTAGAAGGCATTCCCAAAATCAGAACAGCAGGGAGGACCCAGATGACAATAGGCAATTCGGGTTCCACTAGTACCTCTAACTCAGAGGAAGAGTGGACTCAGGTTCATAAACACAAGAAGGGCAAATCCCAAAAGGGTTTAATGAAAGACCTTATAAAATAAATAAAAGCCATCAAATGTTTTATGACCCCTTATTATAAAAACTTCAAATATCTGTGCGAAACATCTAGAGCTTTAGGAGCAAATAATGTCCTTATTTGGAATACAGAATGAGTTTAATAACATGGAATTTACGAAATGGACATTTTCTGCTGAGTTCTCCTGCTTCTTTTCAGGGCTGAAGAACAAAATCACAAAGATGGTTTACCTATTAGGCAGCCATTGTAAAACATTTTTCCACCCATAGAAACCCACAAGAGGCCTGCAAACTGTATATAATATGGTGTATGACAAAGACCAACCTCAGAAATTTTGCCCCAGGGTTGGAGCATGCATTTGCACAGACTTCTCGTGGGTAAATACTAACAGTAAGAGGTTTATTTACACTTATTTCCATGCACTCCCAAAATGAATAATCACCCAATTAGTGTGGGACTTCGACAATTCACAAACTCTCAAATGGGTGATTTCACAGGCTACTAGGATTTATCAGGTCTAAAAACCTACCAAAAATACAAATATTCCCAAAACTCCCGTATCTATTTCAACATCTACCATCACGAAAGTGACAGAGGTGAAAAGATCCCTTCCTTTGGATCTGGAGTCAGGGGGTTTGAAGAGTGCTCCTCCTGCCACCAATCAAAATGACTGACAGAGGAGGACCTGTGTCCTGTCCCAATTGGGCAACAGTTAACTAGTGTTCCAAAATACCAACCCTCCTGACACTTATACCCACATAGGTTGACAGTCCCTGGGTAAAAGTCCCATCGTGGGTTAGATACACTCCTTTGCCACAGGGTTTGGGGAATCCTAATCAAGCAGTCGTTAACCCAGGAAATCCTAATCAGAACTTCACACAGGGAAGAAATCAAAACCCCAAACGTATCATCATTTCCAAAATAGTTTTCCTCCTTATAAATTCCAGGAAAAAAGAGCCCAGAATCAAGGGGACTGGAGACCCGGAAATGAATGTTATAACAACTTTCAATCATACCAAATGTAACTTTCAATCATACCAAATTCTGCTACATTGGTATTGTCGCTGTGGTCTACCCATCAATGCATACCTTTTATTGCCCCCCTAGACCACGAGATGAGGCTTTCCCAACTCTTGCCCACCCCACTGTCTCCTCATTTGCAACCTTGTACTCTGTTGTACTTGTCCAGCTTCATCTATGTCCTTTCTCCTCTCTCCCTCCTAGCATTGCTCCCTTCTCCACTACCTGAACCTCCCCTCCTCTCCCCTGCCCCTGCATTCCATGTTTCAGCACTTGCAAGTTCTGAATTGTCGCAGGGCCTAATATGATCTTTTTTCTTTTTCTTTTTCTCTACCCTGTTCCTCCCCGACCTGCACATCCCTCATCCCCTTCTCCCCCTCAGCTGCTTTTCATGTTATAGCACTTTCATGTTCTGAATTGTCGCAAGGCCTAGTAGAATCGTTTTTTGTTTGTTTAGTTTTTTTGTTCTTGACCACTGTTCCTCCCTGACCTACACTACCCTCACCCCTCACTCCACTCTTCTGTATTGAATTCATGTTTTTTTAATTTTTATAATTGGTTAAAAACATTCAACGTTCAATAAAATACACATTAAGAATTTTAAAAGAATTTTAAAATAATTATTTTACATTACAATCAATGATCTAAACACATACCAACAATTTCATCTGACAATACATCTATAAATGAAAGAACCCCCCGACGTTGCTTAAATCACTCAACCTTTGGTCCACTTATTGAAGGCCGGTGTAAAGTGGCACCAGGGGTGGGGGGAGCACAATCTGAGGCAGCAATGCAATTGAAAAGAAGCCTGCCACAAGCTCCTTGTATGGCTTACCTCATCAAGAATAAGGAGATTTTCTTAAAGACTGGCTTCCCAGAAACCTGTTTGACGGCAGTGTTATATCATAAACAAGACAAAGGTAACAAGGTAATCTCGTACTTGAGCAAAACAGTATCCTCTGTGGAGAAAAATTCAATAATTGCAAAAAAGCACTTCTGGCAATGGTGTGGGTGTTGAAAAACTACCAACCATTTATCCAGGGGAGGCGCATCATACTAGAGACCTCCCACCAACTGTTACAATATCTACAAAGTGATAGAATATGGCCTGTGAATGTCTCTAATTCAAGAATCCCTTCTTGGATTCTGTCAATGCAAAGCTTCTCTCTGGAGGCCAGGTATGGCCATAATAAGAAGAGCCATCTACTCAAGGATTGACAATCTAACAAGATTGTATATTACAAAAAGACAAATAATAAAACCTTAAAACATGGTAGATTGAGACAGACTATTAACGGTATGGTAACGTCTAATGAAATGAACATCTATCGGAAAAGGATCATTCCAAGATTGAGGGTGCTGATTAGATATGAAATTACTTAGTTGATCAATTGGCGAAAACAGAAGCTCTATAGGGGGACTTTATAGATATGGAACACCTCCTGGGAGGAATGTGACCACATCACAAACTCACACTGATGGTGAACGTGCAGCTGCACAGTGGAGTGTAGGTGCTCCTGATGCAGATTTAATCACTGCTCAAAAAGTGGATCCCAATATTGGTAATTTCTGTAAATACTTATAAGATGCAGTCAGATTTCCTCTGGCAGAATCAGACTATAAAGGAAAGGAAGATCTGCATATTCTGATGAAATGTCAGAATATGTTTACGATTCAAGAAAGGCCATTGGCGAGCAAACCCCAATCTGGTTATGACCAGAGGGTGGTACGTACCTTATTTCAAAGTCTGATGCTAAACCATGCCCATGACATGACCACTGCCGCTCATTGGGGATTTGAAAAGACTCTTGAGATACTGCAAGAAGTTGCTTACTGGTCACACATGGGCCATGCTCTCAATACATATTTCAAGGGATATCTCATGTGTGCTCAGTTCCAACCAAATTCTCCCACATAGCTCCTTTACAGAAAAGAGGAATGACAGAACCATGGTCTGATTTGAAAGTAGACTTCAATGGTCCAGTAACTCGTTCTTCTTCAAGAGGAAATAAATACATGTTGATGTTGACATGCTTCTTTACAAAGTGGATTGGGTACCTTCCTGCCCAATATTGTAAGGCTGAGACTGTTAGGGAGAATTCTCTAGAATGGCTAATTTTCCTTACCTACTGAGTCCCTCAGCAGCTTTGCTGGATTTCTAGGATTTATTTTGTTCACCTGGTAAGAATGTGAGCCTTTTTTCCCACTCTTACATGTGATTTGCTGTGTGCGTTTAACATTTTCTTGTGTTCATAGACTGTGGAGCCTCACAAAGTCCATAGGCATACTCTTTTTACTGTGTGTTACAGAGCACCTTCAGTGCAGTGACACAGGGTTGTCTTTTTAGACTTGCCAACTCCGACTCCATTTTCTGGGACTGCCTACTGTCTCCCAGAGCATGTAAAATTGCCATTGACTTTATTAGTCTCTTTTAAAACTCACAGACCCAGTACAAGCTATCTTACATAGGCCCTCATTACGACCCAGGCGGTAAGTAATCGAAATTACCGCCATGGCGTAATGAGCGTTAACGCCATGGTCCGATGGCGATAAGAGCGCCATATTACGACCCATCGCGCACGAGCATTATGCCATGGCGGTAATGTAAACTGCGCCATGGCGTTAATGCCCCCAAAACGGCACCTACCGGCATCGTATGCCGCGCAAGGTGCACCACCGCCACCCCGACCACCGTTCATAGCGGTGACCGCAATTAGCGGTGACCGTAGATAAGCGGAACCGGAAGTAGCGTCACCGCGGCGGAACGGGAACGAGCACGGCGGCCATCTTTAAAAACACAATCCATTGCCATCCTCCGCAACCACTGGACATCCGAGCCTGGGACCCGGCAAATACCATCATCAACCTTCTTCCTGCAAGAAAATGCCTAAAGTGGTTAAGAAAGCCTGTGACCGCCAGCGGCAAGACCGCTTCACCAGAGAGGAGCTCACCATGCTTGCGGAGACCCTCCAGGAGAACGCCGCAGTGGTATTCTCCAACCAAATGACCAGACCGGCCATAGCCAAGAAGAAGGCCATATGGGCACTGGTAGCTCAGCGGGTTAGTGCCGTGGGAACAACACCCCGCAATGTGAGACAGTGCCGCAAGCGGTGGGACGATCTCCGGCTCAGAGTCAGGAGCATACTATCGGCAAACAGAAACCTGGCCACGGCAACCGGGGGAGGATCGGAGTCCCCTATCAAATTGCAGCCATGGGAGGAAATCTGTGCCTCCACCATCGGAATGGAGAGCATAGAAGGAGTAGGAGGAATGGAGAGAGGAGCCCCGACATCAGGCGATGCAGGTAGGTGGCTCAAATCAAGCCATGCAAAATTCACCAAAGTCCATTCATGTGAAGTACAATGTTGCCCCATAGTGTAAATGCAACACATCAGCAGGAGACTGCCCACAGATACATCCGATCTCCACCCTGTACACATGCAGTATGCACACCCTAACTGCAGGCACCCACATACCTCCATGCTACTTCCACACAAAAGGGAGACAACCTGTTTTCCCCTGCCTCAAATGTGCCGCATGTACTAACTGATAAGATGTCAGTCGTCACAATGCCCGCCCAATGTCCACAGACCCATCAATAACACTTTCCCTCCTTTGCTCCACCACAGGCTCAAATTCCGACCTTGAGGATGAGGACACCACTGCCTCCACACCCACCAAGAGGGCCAGGACAACTGTGCCAACACCACAACCCTCCACCTCTGCCGTCCCGAGGAAAACCCCACAGCAGCCAAAATCCATGCCAGGAAAACAGGACAGGGCACTGACAGCCACCCCAGCAGGCAGCACAGAAGCAGCAGCAGCAGCAGACATTACCCAAATCGTGCCCACAGAAGGGACAGGCTCTGCTGCAAGCAGCACTATTGGGGAAACTGCTGCCATCGCAGCCTCCTCCGATAGCGAAGCAGGGATCATTGAGGAGTTTGATGTCGGAAGCCCCACTGCCCACCCTCATTCCCCCTACCTGTCCCTAAGCAGCCCGCATGCGGGTGCTACACAGGGGCAGTCAGAGGATGACGATTGGCCAGGCTCTCCATCCCCGCTGCAGGAGGTGAGCAGCCCAATGGGAATACCACTGCCATTAGCCATGGGCCAGAAAGAACAACTAAGCCTGGAGGAGATCGTCACCCGGCAGCAGCAACTATCCTCGCTCGTCAATGAGCATGTTGCAGAATGTGGGGGGTCAACGGCAGCAATGGAGAAATGTGCGGAGACAGTGAAGGCTGCTATAGAGTCCTCCACAACGGACATCTGCGCAGAACTCGCCGCTGTGCGGCACGTCATCACTGAACTTGTGCAGACAATTCGGGACATGCGTCCAAATGAGCAGGCAGGAACCTCCTCGGCTGCCAGCTCGACACCAAGCAGCCCCATCCGCCGATCGGGGAGGAACCTGCGCAGCACAGGCAGGGGTGCCCCGGGGGCCAGGGGAGGGGGCTGCCAATAGTGGCCGGACAGTGGAGAAATCCTGCATCAGACACTGCTGCACAGACTTACTCACACCTTTGTAGGGATTCCAGGGGGGAGGGTGGAGGTGGGAGTGGGTGTGTTGGGGAGTTCAGGGGGGAGGGTTGAGTGGGTGTGTTGGGTAGTTCAGGGGGGAGGGGGGAGTGGGTGTGTTGGGGAGTTCAGGGGGGAGGGGGGAGTGGGTGTGTTGGGGAGTTCAGGGGGGAGGGGGGAGTGGGCGTGTTGGGGAGTTCAGGGGGGAGGGGGGAGTGGGTGTGTTCAACAAAATCACTTTCACAATACACTTTTCATATTTGCACAAATCAGATGTGTGGACATTGCTCATTGCGTATGTGTGATTTATTGGTAAACAGTCCCCAGTGTCCATATAACAGACGCACACAGTGCCACAATCGTCATCTCCAGGTGACACCCCCCATTCGTGTGTGCTAGAATAATTGGTTGATCAGAGTACTACGCATTTCACGCCCCTCCTGTGCATCGCCGCCTCCATGAGGTGCTGCCGAATCCCCACCTTCATCATCCTCATCGACAGGTGGTTGCAGTTCAGCATCAGGGGGCAGGGGCACATTGCGTCTGACGCACATATTGTGTAGCATGACACATGCCATGACGATCTTTGCCATCTTCTCATGGTGGTACAGGAGTGCCCCACCAGACCTGCTGAGGCAGCGAAACCGTGCCTTCAATAGGCCAAAAGCCTGCTCAATCACCACACGGGTACGTGTATGTGCACGGTTGGAGTCCTCCTCGTGCTGGTTCTGTGGGTTCCGGACTGGTGTAAGGAGCCACCTCTTCAGGGGATAGCCTGCATCACCTGTATGTGGGCGAGAATGTATGTGTCAGTCATGACGTCTATTTCAAAACATGACGTGCCACCATGGCTTGCATCCAACTGTTACTTCGGACCTCTTTTGAATGCACTTGTTGATTCACACTATGCAACCAGTATATGCTCATGGCTCCTATGGAATGTGGTGCATGCCATCAACCAACGTATGCAGGGGGGTCAAGTGCCTTGTGAGTGTCCATCCACTGTGTTCGTTCATGCCGTTTGTTTTGGTGGCCTGGCACGTGTCCTGTGAGGTCAACGCTCACATCATTGCAACATTGCTGTCAGCATCATCATGACCCCAGTGAGCAATACTGATGTTGATAGGGACATTTTGTGGGCCTTGCTTTCTGTGTGATGGTGTGTTGATGTTTCTGTCCGTCATGTGCCTCATTTGTGCGCAGTTATGGGGACAGGCCTTTCAGTGGATGGTGTCTGGTGACGTGCATGTAGGTGCATTTTGTTGAGGTCAATGTGTTGTGAATTGGTACAATGCACTTGCAGATGGTTGTGTCAATGTTGGGGCACACCTTCATTCACGTGGTGGGGCTGCATACATCGGGCATTAGGTTTAGTGGTGTCAGCTGAGGTTTGTGCTGCTTTAGGGTATGATCTGGCTCCGTTGTCTCTGCTACTCACAGCCAGGTGTGGTATTCAGTAGGAGTCGGATGGCGGTTGGTGTTTCTATCATGCTGTTTGTGTATCATGTATACGATGGTGTTGATGGTGTCCCGGTCCAAACGGTACAGGGTGTGGATCTGCTCAGCGGTGAGGTTGAATGGACTGGCTCTGATGCGTGGGATTGTGGGCTGCCTGCGTGGTGCCACTGGCTGTGCTGGTGGGGCTTGCTGGCCCTGCCTTGCCCTCCTTCTCCTCCTGCGTCTCCTCTGTGCAGCCTATTGTTGTTGTTGTTGTAGTTGAAGTTGTAGCACTTGCATTGCTATCAGGTCCTCCAGCCCCAACATTGCTAGTCCTATTGGAATCATTGTGGAGTGTGACTGGGTCTGGGAAGGGGTTGGGTGTGCTCTTTTTGTACTTCCTGACTCTGTATTGCCTCCACCTGTGCTGATTCTGTGCGCCTGTGGCAGCTGGATTCACTGCACAAGGCCCTTTACGGTTGGTTCGCGATGGCGTAATTAGCACCATGGCGGTAAGGTACTTAACGGGCTGGGTGATGGCGTTAGGTGCATGTCCGCTTGGGTCGGCATTCGCGTACCTTTAAGCCATGGCGCTAAGTACGGTGTGGGAGGTCGCGTGCGCGTGCCATTGGTGCAGTTAGCGGCAGCGTTAACTACGATGCCGCTAATGGCATCGTAGTTAACGGTCACGGGTCATGATCGGACCTAGCGGAAAACGATGGCGGTAACCATTTACCGCCATCGTTTTTCACTTAGCGCCAGGGTTGTAATGAGGGCCATAGAGTTCTAGAAATGGTTAATACTTATCCCTTTTTGTCTTTATCTCTTGGAACATTGTTTTGTTCCCTTTTCATTAAGACTTGGCTGGTGGCAGTGGTAACTACCCTATTTTTCCTACCGCAGTTATCTTAAATAGCCCTGGCATTGTTTTAGGCTATCTTGGTAGCCTCGAACTTAAACCCGCTGGATCATATACATTTTTATACGGTTCCAACTTGATTTATTTGCCTTTTCTTTTTGTAAAAGTCTTTCTCGTGTTTCACTCTGCGTGCCAAACCAGGTTTGGTTCCTTTGTTCGCCGTCCTTTCGCGGAATTATGCACAGAAGCCCTCCTTAGGTGCCTGTATGTCTGAGGGAGGCAGGATGTGAGGGAGGGGCTTAGGACTCCCTGCACAGGGTCTCCTTGGAGACCCATGTCGCACTCTGATATGATTGGCTGTGGTGACTGTCCCAGTGGGACAGCCACCTTGTTGTGTGATTGACAGGCAGGCTGTGTGAATGGGTGAAAACTGCATGAAAAGCAGGTCTCTGGGGCTGGAAAGGCAGAGTCGCCACTGGACCGAGAGAGCTGACGAGAAACTGACAGAAGAGGACATCTACCACGACTGAACATCCTGGTGAAGCCCTGCTGCGGGTCCGAATCTCCAAACTTCGATGACAGGGAAGAATTGCAAGGAATCTTCTCCCTGTGAGCTGGTGGGAAAAACCAGTTTGCCAAACTGCTCGCCAGGCCTCCCTTCGATGGTCGAATTTGCTGCTTGCGTTTTAAGGAGCGCACCTTTTATTCGTCGCTTTACTCTGTTGCTGGTTTCTTCCCTGGGCAGTACAGGACCCTCCAGTCTTCCTCCTTCTTGTCAGTCTGAAAGTCTCTTCAGGAACCGGGAGCCTGCAGGACCTGCCAGGAACATCTGCCACAGTTACAGCATTCTTCTGCTCTAAAGGTACTGTGCTAACCCGGTTGTTCGCTTTGTCCGGCCGCGGTAAAAGTGTGTGAAATCTTTCGCCTTCTCCATTCTTTAAAGTAACTTTTCGTCCGACCAACTTCGTTCTGAACTCTTGGCAAAGGCTTAACCGCAAACTACTCCAATCTGTGTGATCGTCTGCAAAGACTTTGGTCCATTGACTTTGGGCCAGGCCCCTTTAATTTGATTTCTTCACTGTAGTTCCTTTTTTCTAGATTGACCTGCTTACTTACTTGTTGGTGCTGTCCAATTTCTGTCTAACTTTGTTCTTCCCTCCCTTTTAAATTGCTGGAGTGCCATTTTGCTCACACTTCATTTTGAGCCTAACTTGTCCAGAATCTATTTGGTGCAGTGTAGTGTATTAGAATCGTGAATTTTCAACTGCTGGATAATAGTGAAATGTTTAATAACTGATATGCAAATAAATGTATATTTATTTACTCAGAAACCTTGAGTAAGTGTTTGTTTGAATCATAGTAATTGCTGTCCTTTGTGTAACTATTGATACTGCTCACTTTACTCTTGAGATAGTTCTGGCTGCTCAGCCATCGCTACCACTTTACTGTGTAGTACAGGCTTGTAACAAAGGTGAATGTGTACTGTCACTTTAGTCCTATTTGTGTGTGGTGTTCCCAAAGGAATATAATTCTGCCTAACAGAGACAGCCGCCACTATTATGATCAAACATGTCTTATTTGGATTTGGTCTTCCTCAGATGATTGAGTATGACAGAGGTAGTCATTTTACCAGTGCGGTGATGACTAGGATGTGGGAAATTCTAGGAGTAAAAAGACAATTCCACACCGCCTACAACCCAGTATTGAATGGGGGTGTAGAGAGATAAAAGAAGATAATTGTGAGTATCTTGAAGAGGTCTTTGGCCGATTCTGCAACAAGTTGGGACATTCGATTGCTGCATGTTCTGATGGCCATTTGACCTACACCTTATTCTGCCCCCAAGATGCCTCCATTTAAAATGATGACTGGACGGAAAATGGTGTTGCCTCAAAATCTGCTTTACCTCTTCAGACTCAGGAGCAGACGTTGATAAATGCCTCAATTACTCATTAATCCATTTAGAACTTGAGGAAGCTTCTACAACATGCTTTTGCATATGCCCAACACAATCTGGAGAAGTGTGCTGAAGGAATAAGATCTTACTGTAATCTCAGGAAAACAAAACGGGAGGATGAGGTAGGTGACAGGGTTTATCTATACAATTTTCAAAGAAACCAAGCCAAGCCGAAGATGTTTTTACAGTCTTGTTGAGGTGATTTTGAGATCATAAAAAAGATCTCCCTTGTTGCCTACAATATCCAAATCCCAAAAGGAGACCATATCAATCAATCCAAAAGCTGTAACCCTTGATCAGCTTTGAGAATGATTGAAGAGCCATCTGAAGTCAGAACTGATAAAATCAGTAAGAATGAAACCCAAAGAATAAGAAAAGGAAAGGAATAAACATGAAAATTATCAGGTAAGTAATACAGTGCTAGAAAATGATTGAATGGAAAGCATGTAAAAATGTCATGATAGGGTGTATTGTTTTTATAAAAATGTTGTTCTCTGTGTTACTACATCAGCCATTCTACCTCTCTCGTTAGTTCATTAAATAAAACATTATTTCCAAGACTTGTGGAAATGAATGCGTGTTTCCAAGGAAATCTCTTGAAGGAAAAAACACAGAGGGTATTAAGATCCATCTGAAAAAGAATTCCAATTATCCCTTTTCCTCCACCCTTTTGCTGCCACAAGGAGAAAGAGCAAGGGGTGGATTTGTAGGAATTTTGACTCATGTGAAAAGATGCAAGGCCTCATTGTAAAAACCATATATAAGCTGCAGCCTACACATATCAGTTGGGAAACACGCACAAACCAAATGTGCTATGTTATCCAGCCAGCCAAATCTTACTAACAAGGCCTGAGATGAACATTTCAAGTACCTGCAAATAACCTGAAATCTTTGTTTGAATGGGGAACTGCTTAACCTGATGAGAAAGAGTACAGAAATGCAAGAAAGAAAAATTGATTTTCTGCTGTGTGTTAATTTTCTTCTACCAAAATAAAAGTCAGGATTAGGAAACCTTCAGATGTTGATAATATGTACTGTTGATACGGATTTGATAAACCAATGCAATATGAACTGTGATGTTTGATGAAAATATGCACATATAAAGTTGCAATTGTGATTAAAACCAACTTTAAATAGAGCCAACACTGAATTCTGACATATGGCAATCCGTTCGTCTCACAAAGACATCCCCCAATGCCAGCATACAGGTTGGGAGGACAGATAAGTTCCCTTCACATGCTAATAAACTCTATGAAACTGTCAAATGCTGATAAAGGTCCTTCTTCAAACAGGTGAAGCAAACCGGACTGTGCCATAAAGTTTAAGTGTTGAATTGTATTACTTGTCCTGTGTGTCTGTTAGGGCTGAACATTTTAAAACAATAATTTAAATTCCGATGAATCTATCCACACCATCTACCTGAAGGGAAGAATGTAACACTTGAAAGGACTACAAGTCTGGAAATTTCTCAAGAGGATACAGACCTAAAACCTACACCTGCAGATATTCAAATTACAAAGGCTGTTTCATCAGCCATGTACTGGGCCATAAAGACCGTTTGGGCCCAATCTGAGTCAACATAAGCAGATTTCTAGTCCTGACTCAAAAGAAAATGCCATGTTCCCGGTGTTGTATCTAGGCAGAAGCATAGTGCCATATATGTGTATAAAAGAAAATGCCCTCTTAATGTACACTGAATTGCTTAGATCACCTATATCACTGGAACCAAACCTCTCAGAGATTCATTTGGATGTCAGAATGTTCAGTTGAAAATCATCTATTAGATGGACCAAAAATATGTTTTTAAACATAGTTTTAGTATGGAATTTAGGTGAGTTAGTATTGTGTTGCAAAGAAAGGGTGCACAATAATGTGTCATGTGTCCTCTCTTTCATAATGATGAGCCAGTTATGCTGAGATTGAAAGATAATTTGAATATAAATATATAAGTGAGCTAAAGGCAAAAAAGCTATTATTCAGAAATGATGCATGAAATATGATAAGGATTACATCAATCGATTTGTAACAGAGAGAGAAATCGGGTGAGCTGATTTTTTAAGTGGTCACATAGTTGGAATATATTGTTTGAGAAGTTGGTAATATTAAATGCAAGAAATCCCTGAGATGACATCACATTAAAGGTGAAGGGAAACTGGGTGCAGATGTTTCTCCCATCGACTGCCTCCTTCATTAATATGCCCGATGACCGCAATGGGGTATGTCTACTGTGATGGAACATTGTCCAATCATGTACATTGACCAACCAGATTGGGGAAAGTATACACACCTCAAAAAGGTGTGGTTTTCTGTTCTATAAAAGGTCAAACACAGGAGACACTGGGGATCACTCATGGACACTGTGAGACAGATATGGTATTAAGAGAGACAAAGACCGAAAGGTACCAGTTTAAAAACCTTTATTTAATACAGTTCTGAGATTGGTGTAATACCTAATTGGGCCGTCGATGTCTGATAGTCCAGAAACAAAACCTGTCTGTCTATACCTACGCTTGCCCTCATTCTTAGACAAAATGTGTTCAGGGATCTTCTTAAAGAAAATAATTGTGGTTAAAAAGGAAATGTGGACAACAGCTGGTTTCAGGTAATCTCACCAATAGGTGTAGTTCTGCCAGTTCAAAATAGTTCAACTAAAAATGGTGGCCCTTGAATCCTTCAGCAAAGGGCTCTTGCAGCAAGTCAATAGAGCTCACAATGTCTGAGTCTCTTGGGGTTCCGTTCCCTAAGAGTTGGATCCTTCTAGTTCCAAACAAAAAGACACAGTTTCTGTTAGGCCTCTCAGGGGTTCCCTTCCCAAAGTTTAAGCCTCTCCTCACGAGTATTAACAATGTCTTTAGCGGGCCTCTTAGGGTTCCCTTCTCAAAGCCTATGCCCCTCTTTACGAAGTTTGCCAATGTCTCTTCTGGGCCTCTTATGGGTCCCTTCCCCAAGCCTTGGCCCCTCCTCATGAAGTTCAAGAATGTTTCTTATGGGCCTATTGGGGTTCTTTGTGCTCTGGTTAATTTCTGCCAGAGTTATTAGACAAAACTTAAATAATTGAGAATCATTTAGGGCTATCCACTAAATTTCTTCAAGAGGAAGAGTTGTGTGGGAACTATAAACATTGTAAACTAAAAAAAGTATTTGGGCTTTTGAATGTTCTTTCTAGACCTAATTCTTATATAGGGTATCTGGGGAACCGCACAACATCTATTAATACAATTAGGGTAGGATCCCTATTGGAGCCATGTAGGAATGGTGACGTTAATCCTGGGAGGGCCGGATCGACTTTGCTGAGAGAGAAAATATAGGTGGGTGTCTTGAAAACTTGATGATAAAGATGTAGGCTTATATTGGAATGTGTTTTGGGGCCAAACGGTTGTCCTGGGTTAACCTTAAACTGTTTGAATATTTAAGCTCTATTTAGTGAAATTCCTAATTTACATTTTCTTTCTTCTCACGATATTGATCAGGTAAAAATCTTTGATGAAGAACAAAACGATATAGTGATGATAAAGGTTCCCTCTTGACAAGTTAGGGGTTTTGGTAAACTTACTCTTTTTTCCAGATATGTGATATTTTGAGAGGTTATGCTATAGTTCTATTGCAGGAAATGTGTGCTGTGGACACCTTAGTTTGGGATGGTTATTGTATTATTCAGCAATTGACTTCTATACAGAATGGAGGTAGGCCTTCAGGAGGCCTTTGGATAGCGATGATTTTACAGGGAAACTTGTCTCTTCTGAAATAAGTGGTGCCATAGAGGTAGAAATTGATTTCCTAGATAATCTTATAATAAAGGAACTGCTCCTTGTAAATATTTATCGTCAACTTTTGTTGGCAGGTTGGGAAATATTATTGAGATATTTAAACTTGGAGCTCCAGAAGAAGAAGTAGTGTTAGCGGACGATTGGAACTCATTGTGCCTCCCTCAATCTGATTGCTTGGGATTTGAGCACAACAGTGAATCTAGCTATAGCGTAAGGCAGGTGGAGTATGGAAAAGTTTGGCCAGAATTCTGTGCTGAATAGGGTCTCATCATCATGAATGGTCAAGTAACGGGGGGTGTTAGGACAGTTTTTCTGAAGTCCAGTTAAGGGCCTAGTAAAACCATTCAACTGAGGCAGTACAAGACTCCACTCTTAGTATAAGACTGTACCACCTGAGTACATGGTAGCGTAGGCAGAGCAGCTAGGCTTATCTTAGGAGGGAGAGAGGGCAGTAGATACAGTACAAGTGAAAATTGCAATACAAATGATCCAAAGAAACACTGAAACACTATGTATTATAAAACTAAAGGATTTATTTAAATACAAGTAGGCCCAGATAAATCTAGGGGTTAAGTAAATACTGAAACATTATATGAAATCACAATATAAAACACAACACTATACTTGAAAGTACACAGACCCAAGTATGGACCTTATTTGGAACACCTAACAGTAGTTCTAGGGAAGTCAAAACCTTGTTATACACATTTAGTATAGGCCAAGCCTATTCTTTGGGAGTAAAAGACCAATGGTTACTTTTTAGATTACTTGTGGTAATACAAGGACAGTAGGCCCTTACAGTTGTACAGTGACTCTTGGAACAAATCACATAAACAGTCAACCGGACAATATACTTTTGGTGAATAGTGAAACACTTATTCTAGGTGCAGTAAAAACCTATAACTACTTTTGTCATAACACACAGTTATACCAGGTGAGCAAACCTAATGGATGTAATATATAATTACAGATGCTTTGGAAATCAGGGAACCCCAGATGGAGATAAGCAATAACTCTTGTAACTTGTTTTGGATGGCACACAGCTAACACAAGGTAAGTAAAACCCACTTACTTTAACTTCACAATGAAGGGGAAAGTAAAACCCAATGTCACACTTTACTGAATAGATATTCTAGGTAGGCAACAACCTAATGTAGACTTATTAAAGACAGGCTAGCAGCAAGTCAGGGGGAGCAAGACCCAATTGGGGGACACTCATACAGTTATCCTAACAGGACTAACCTGGTGATACCAACAGTTGGAGGACACTCATACAATTACCCTTCAGGAATAATCTGGTGAAACCAACACATTACTTTTGTAAAGAGGCACAACCTAATCACAGGAGAGTAAAATACCTTCACATCTACTTTCTTTTAGACTGGCAAAACAGTGGCTAAGGAAGGAAAGATGTTAACCATACTTTTAAGAATAGTGCATCACACATCCAAGATCAGTAAGAACTTTTGTAACTGTTCACTCTTAGAATTACAGTTACCAACCAACTCTTTACAAGTAAGTAAAAACACTTGATTTCTTTTCTAGGCAGAAGTCCCAATCCCTTCAAAGTCTTTTCCCTTAGAGCATGAGTGTTCTCAGTGGCAGAAGGGGGGTCACTAGGACTAGTGACCAACAGGCAGTGTTAGAATAAGTTCTTTAGTAGCAAAAGTCAGAGTTTCCTTAGGAAAACTGGGCAAACAAGTGAGTACTTTACTTCTAGGGTTAGAAGAGGGTCCAGGGGCTTCACAGAAGACACCCCAGCAGGATTCTAGCAGTGGGACTGGGTGTACTGGACGAGGGACCTCCCAATCACAGAAAACACCCCAGGACTACACAGAAATCCCAACAGGCTTAAGGTAAGTATATACCCAAGCCAACACAGTACCTCAGCAATGAAGAAGAGATTGCAGCAGGAGAACTTCAGGGACTGCAGCCAAATACCCGGTCACTGGATTCCTTGTCCTGGAGACTGAACACAAGACCTCAGAAGGGACTTTGCAGCAGGGATCGATGAAGAAGGCTCTAGGCAAGATTTCTCTCATGGCTGAATGCGGTTCTGCGGGTTTGGCGCCTTTTCAAGGAGCACAGAAGAAGACAGAAAATTGTGGTTGAATTCTCGTCGTTTAAAAGGTCCAGCACTCTTGTGAGGGGACGTTTTGGACTCGATTCGTGTCTCTGGAGATAGACCAAGATGCCCACGAAGTTTCAGCGAGATTCGGAATTCGGAAGACCATGCACCGCACAGTGGCAGGAGGTCCCAGGGTATTGAGGTATTGCAAGAACGCAAGGTCGCAGGAACCCGTGGGATGGCTCAAAATGCAGGTCGTCTTGAGTCTATTGGGTCTCACCAGGCTCTGGGTTCTGGTCGTCGTTTTCGGAGACCCCAGGTTGATTGGAAGGAAGGGCTGCAGCAGGCTCTGGTTACAAAGCAGGCTCACCGGCCGCTGGAAATCATTCCCGCCGCTTTTCCTTCGTCATCCTCTTCAGTTTTCAGTTCCAGTGGTCGACATGACTTCAGCTTCCAGATTTCCAGTATTTATCAGGAACTGCAACACAACCTCTGCATTCTCTCCCCGCATTTTACAAGAAAGGGGCGTTTGGCTGTCCAATCAGGACAGCCAACCCCCCACTGGGATTTGGCCCAGTTGAAGGAAGACCTAAGCCAAAGGAGGGGGAAGTTTGGGACCCCTCCCCCACTTCCTGTGCTTACAGACTGACTGGAGCCTGGGCGGGGTGTCCAGGGGACTCCCGCCGAAGACAAAACTCAAACAAAGGATTTTCCCACCCTGGATGTCAGGGGAAGGAACAAGAAACGACAAGAAACACTAAAATGGCAGAAAAAGAAGACAGGGGCCATTTTGGTAAAAATAAGCACCCTTAGGTGCCTTTACTGCAGCTGTGATTACAGCACGCGGTAAAGGTGCACCAAATTAGTAAAAGGTATCACTGCCACCAGCCATTAAAGGTAAGCTTGTCACTGTAACAGAATTGTTACAGTTTAAATGTGAAAGGGGATACATTGTATCTCCCCAGCACTCCACATAAGGTGGGGTGTGCTGGTTTCACAGAAGTAAATGTAAAAGGGATCCAAAGATCCTTTCTACCCTGGGGAACTGTAGTTCACTCAAGGTTAGCACAAGAAAGTTAAATGGGGAGCCCCTAGGGCAACCCAGCAACAACAGGCACTTATTGCCAATAAGTTGTTAGACATGATAACTTTAAAAAGACACTATGGAGAGTCTTAAAAATGACACCCATAAAAAGAGTTAAAGACAGGTGAGTGTGGAAAAAGGTTCCCACTCACTGAGGTATTCATGGAAAATATCTCACTAGAAAAGCAAAAAGTTCTGGAGTTGAACCAGGCAAGGAAGATTTACCAGCCCAAGATTTACCAGCCCTGAGGAAATCTTACCTAACACTCGTCCCCCCCAGACTAAGGAACAGGGGAAGCTAATCCTCACCTGGACAGATCTCTTGTTTCTAGTCGGTTAAACTGTTTGCTGAGTCAACTAGCAATCTTTTTGAAACCCTTGCTGTGATACTTTTTCTTATATTAGTTATCATTTGCAAACTATATGACCTACAAGTAGTGTTGGGCACTTTACTCTTGTCTAAGGTATAGGGGATCTGTTTAAACAGTCCCTCAGAAGTTGTGACAACCTCTGAACCTACAATAGGCTTTTTAAAGGGGTTCTTATAAAGAAATCCCTTAGACCTAGAGGGGTCTCCATGATTCCTCACCACCTCTCTCACATGAGCAGGTTGGGTCTCAGGTATCCTAGTTGGAGGGGTTGTGGCAAAGCATTGTACATCCTTCCACTTCCTCTTAGATCTGTTTTTACCTTGGTTAGGGTTTTCCCTTCTAACACTAGGATTTACAAGGGGGTCTTCAGCAGAAGAGCCCACAATGTCAAGGGGTTTAGCCTTAGACATATCTTTTCTGGATTTCCACCAGCTTTGAGGTTTACCAGTCCTCAAAGGCCTAGTTAGGTTTCCATCTTGTCTATCCACCCCTTCCTCAGAAGTAGTGTGGGTCAAAGACTTTAGAATTGGAACTGAAATGGTAGAGCATGGTTTGTGCTCCCATTTCCCTAATAGTCTAGATTTTGATTTGCCTTTGTTAGAGGTTGCCCTGCTAACATTAGGACTTACATTAGGATTCGCTATAGAGGATCCTACAGGTTTAGAGTGGTCTCTTGAAACAGAGACCCTAGCCTTGTCAGAACACCTATCCATCTCTCCTGTAGGAGTAGTTGGAGTCACAGGCTTTTTATTAGAAGGCCTAGTAAGAAAGCTACTCTTAGGTTTCTTATAACTCTTTTTGGTGTTCAGTTTTTCAGGCCTAGAAGTTACATTCTGGGCACTCTGAACTAAAGGAGAAAACTCAATTCCTACCTTGGGGTCATGGAAACTCCTTGCCCTCTTAGGGTTGTTAAAAACACCTAAGCTTTGTACATCCATCTGGATCACCTCCACTGTAAGTGGGTTTTCAGGTGTATCCATGTTTAGAGTTTTTGGAACCATTTCCACTGTAAGTGGGTTTTCAAATGTTTCAGCCACTACAGGTTTAACTGAAGGGGCCTTTATTCTAAAGGACATACACCACACAGGGTGTGTGACATGAACACTAAGGTTCTTGTCAGGTTCAACAAAGTTTTTACACAGTGTTATAGATTGGACAGGAATATATACGTTTCTATCCACAGGTTGAACCACTTCCACTCTAGGTGGGTTTTCAAGAGGTTCTTTCAACTCAGTGTTAACTGAAGGTGGGGTCACAGCAGTGACCTGGTTAATGGTATTACACCATATGGGTACTAGGACAGAAGTTTTTAAGTTTCTGGGAACTAGTTGAACCACTTCCACTACATGTGGTTTTTCAAGAGGCTCTATCACCTTAGCAGCAGCTAAAGGTGGGGTCACAGGAGTGACCTCTAGCTTTGTGGGCCTAGGGGCTTTGTCCCTATTTGAAGTTATGGGTGCTACACCCAAGTGCCCTTCAGAGTGGCAGTTAATGCCTTTTATCTCCAAAGAGGGGTCTCCTAAGGGGACCTCTCTTACTTCAAGGTTAAGAGCCTCAGCCTTTTTACAAGAGGGCTCAGCTGAGTCTAAGACCACAGCTTTTCTGCTATACTCAGTATTGACAGATTTCTTAAGGGATGAGGAGACAGCACTTTTTGACCTACATCTATGCTCAGAGTCCCTTAAGGAGTATAGATATGTAGAAGTTGTTTTCTTATATCTATCTATGAGAGCTGTTTTTACCCTATCCCAGTTACCTATTTCTACTTCAGGTAAGTCCAAGAGCACATGGTAGTCCCTCTTGGGAAGTCTAAAAAGAACCCAGGGTATTCTATCACTCTCACACAGACCAAACCTTTTACAAGTGAGGTCAAAAGTTTTCAGCCATACAACAATGTCACACTTCAGATCATACTGACTCACCAATTCTGGAAACCTGGAAGCTGAAGACATAGAAGAACTGGAAAAAGAAGAGGGGTGCAGAAAATGGTCTTCTACAGACCTGTTATACTTTTTCTCATATTCCCACATCTTCATATTGTTTTCCCACAGGAATTTCCTTATATTCAGTTGCTTAGATATCTCAGAGCACATGTTAGGCAGTAAGGTAGAGGCAGGAGAAGGAGGGGGGGGGGTGAACTAACATCCTCCTCATCAGAACCCTCATATTCCTCCTCTGAGGAGTTTGGACAGCTGTCTGAACCCTCATCATCCTCACTCCCAGCAATATTGTAAGAAGTGGACACAGGTTCACTGGAACCATGCATATGGTCCCATAACCTTTGTAATAATTCAAGCTTACTTCCTTCACAATTGAGGCCCTTCTCTATACAAATTGTGACCACAGTTTCCATTGCAACATAAGAGAAGTCCTCAGGCCTAAAGCAGGCCATGGTGTTGGTTCTTGTGTTAAATACAATAAGTACACTTTACCTTGGCTAAACCAAACCTACTGGATGGTTTCCTTTGGACACAAAGTATATCAATAATCAATGTAATGCAATCCACCTTGATCCCAGCGCATGCCAACAGTGTTAGGACAGTTTTTCTGAAGTCCAGTTAAGGGCCTAGTAAAACCATTCAACTGAGGCAGTACAAGACTCCACTCTTAGTATAAGACTGTACCACCTGAGTACATGGTAGCGTAGGCAGAGCAGCCAGGCTTATCTTAGGAGGGAGAGAGGGCAGTAGATACAGTACAAGTGAAAATTGCAATACAAATGATCCAAAGAAACACTGAAACACTATGTATTATAAAACTAAAGGATTTATTTAAATACAAGTAGGCCCAGATAAATCTAGGGGTTAAGTAAATACTGAAACATTATATGAAATCACAATATAAAACACAACACTATACTTGAAAGTACACAGACCCAAGTATGGACCTTATTTGGAACACCTAACAGTAGTTCTAGGGAAGTCAAAACCTTGTTATACACATTTAGTATAGGCCAAGCCTATTCTTTGGGAGTAAAAGACCAATGGTTACTTTTTAGATTACTTGTGGTAATACAAGGACAGTAGGCCCTTACAGTTGTACAGTGACTCTTGGAACAAATCACATAAACAGTCAACCGGACAATATACTTTTGGTGAATAGTGAAACACTTATTCTAGGTGCAGTAAAAACCTATAACTACTTTTGTCATAACACACAGTTATACCAGGTGAGCAAACGTAATGGATGTAATATATAATTACAGATGCTTTGGAAATCAGGGAACCCCAGATGGAGATAAGCAATAACTCTTGTAACTTGTTTTGGATGGCACACAGCTAACACAAGGTAAGTAAAACCCACTTACTTTAACTTCACAATGAAGGGGAAAGTAAAACCCAATGTCACACTTTACTGAATAGATATTGTAGGTAGGCAACAACCTAATGTAGACTTATTAAAGACAGGCTAGCAGCAAGTCAGGGGAAGCAAGACCCAGTTGGGGGACACTCATACAGTTATCCTAACAGGACTAACCTGGTGATACCAACAGTTGGAGGACACTCATACAATTACCCTTCATGAATAATCTGGTGAAACCAACACATTACTTTTGTAAAGAGGCACAACCTAATCACAGGAGAGTAAAATACCTTCACATCTACTTTCTTTTAGACTGGCAAAACAGTGGCTAAGGAAGGAAAGATGTTAACCATACTTTTAAGAATAGTGCATCACACATCCAAGATCAGTAAGAACTTTTGTAACTGTTCACTCTTATAATTACAGTTACCAACCAACTCTTTACAAGTAAGTAAAAACACTTGATTTCTTTTCTAGGCAGAAGTCCCAATCCCTTCAAAGTCTTTTCCCTTAGAGCATGAGTGTTCTCAGTGGCAGAAGGGGGGTCACTAGGACTAGTGACCAACAGGCAGTGTTAGAATAAGTTCTTTAGTAGCAAAAGTCAGAGTTTCCTTAGGAAAACTGGGCAAACAAGTGAGTACTTTACTTCTAGGGTTAGAAGAGGGTCCAGGGGCGTCACAGAAGACACCCCAGCAGGATTCTAGCAGTGGGACTGGGTGTACTGGACGAGGGACCTCCCAATCACAGAAAACACCCCAGGACTACACAGAAATCCCAACAGGCTTAAGGTAAGTATATACCCAAGCCAACACAGTACCTCAGCAATGAAGAAGAGATTGCAGCAGGAGAACTTCAGGGACTGCAGCCAAATACCCGGTCACTGGATTCCTTGTCCTGGAGACTGAACACAAGACCTCAGAAGGGACTTTGCAGCAGGGATCGATAAAGAAGGCTCTAGGCAAGATTTCTCTCGTGGCTGAATGCGGTTCTGCGGGTTTGGCACCTTTTCAAGGAGCACAGAAGAAGACAGAAAATTGTGGTTGAATTCTTGTCGTTTAAAAGGTCCAGCACTCTTGTGAGGGGACGTTTTGGACTCGATTCGCGTCTCTGGAGATAGACCAAGATGTCCACGAAGTTTCAGCGAGATTCGGAATTCGGAAGACCGTGCACTGCACAGTGGCAGGAGGTCCCAGGGTATTGGGGTATTGCAAGAACGCAAGGTTGCAGGAACCCGTGGGATGGCTCAAAATGCAGGTCGTCTTGAGTCTAGTGGGTCTCACCAGGCTCTGGGTTCGGGTCGTCGTTTTCGGAGACCCCAGGTCGATCGGAAGGAAGGGCTGCAGCAGGCTCCGGTTACAAAGCAGGCTCTCCGGCCGCTGGAAATCATTCCCGCTGCTTTTCCTTCGTCATCATCTTCGGTTTTCAGTTCCAGTGGTCGACATGACTTCAGCTTCCAGGTTTCCAGTATTTATCAGGAACTGCAACACAACCTCTGCATTCTCTCCCCGCATTTTACAAGAAAGGGGCGTTTGGCTGTCCAATCAGGACAGCCAACCCCCCACTGGGATTTGGCCCAGTTGAAGGAAGACCTAAGACAAAGGAGGGGGAAGTTTGGGACCCCTCCCCCACTTCCTGTGCTTACAGACTGACTGGAGCCTGGGCGGGGTGTCCAGGGGACTCCCGCCGAAGACAAAACTCAAACAAAGGATTTTCCCGCCCTGGATGTCAGGGGAAGGAACAAGAAACGACAAGAAACACTAAAATGGCAGAAAAAGAAGACAGGGGCCATTTTGGTAAAAATGAGCACCCTTAGGTGCCTTTACTGCAGCTGTGATTACAGCACGCGGTAAAGGTGCACCAAATTAGTAAAAGGTATCACTGCCACCAGCCATTAAAGGTAAGCTTGTCACTGTAACAGAATTGTTACAGTTTAAATGTGAAAGGGGATACACTGTATCTCCCCAGCACTCCACATAAGGTGGGGTGTTCTGGTTTCACAGAAGTAAATGTAAAAGAGATCCAAAGATCCTTTCTACCCTTGTAACTGTAGTTCACTCAAGGTTAGCACAAGAAAGTTAAATGGGGAGCCCCTAGGGCAACCCAGCAACAAGAGGCACTTATTGCCAATAAGTTGTTAGACATGATAACTTTAAAAAGACACTATGGAGAGTCTTAAAAATGACACCCATAAAAAGAGTTAAAGACAGGTGAGTGTGGAAAAAGGTTCCAACTCACTGAGGTATTAATGGAAAATATCTCACTAGAAAAGCAAAAAGTTCTGGAGTTGAACCAGGCAAGGAAGATTTACCAGCCCTGTGGAAATCTTACCTAACAGGGGGCATGCCCAGCGGCCTACCTGGCACAGGGACAAAATAAAATCCTGTATAAACTATTAAGCTATCTCTGAGCAACTGTTCCATTGCTGTACCAACGTTGAAGTTTGTAATACTCAGGCAAGTGATCTTTGTATTTTAATGGTTCACTTGAATGTGAAGTTAAAGTTACCAGAATTCAGGACATCCTGTCCTCTCTCTCCTCCTTTTCCCTTCCTTCCTCTACTCCCTGCTCTTCCTCTGGCCCTTCTTCGGCCTCCTCTCCTCCCCCCTTCTCAGCCTTTCCCCTGTTCTCCGCAGACAAGGTCTCTAGACAAGTCCGATCTATGAAAATCTCGTCAAACCAGGTGCACCCCTGTTCCTCCAAAACTATCAAGGACCACATTGAATCTCTAGACCCTGCCATGGCCGATTTCTGCAACCACTCTTTCGTCACTGGAGTCTTTCATTCCCCTCTGAAGCAGTCCTTTGTGCACCCCCTTCTTAAGAAACCCTCTTCTGACCCATCCTGTCCGGCTAACTATCGCCCAATCTCCATTACTCCTTTCCTGGGCAAACTCTAGGAAAAGTGAAGAAACCACTGAGAACAGGTAAGAGTGGTTAAGCTCTTTATTGTGTGGACCCCCAAGTACGAGCTCCGTCACCACAAGCTGCAGGAACTAACTGCCCGGTGTGGAATGTTGATGTCTGAATGGCCATCAACATTCCACCCGCGCATGGCCATAAACACATTGCAACATATCCTCTTCCCTTACATAACGTAATGGAAAATAACCGAAACACAAGGTTAAACAACATAACTTGCTGGGAACAGGATAACACTGGCAAAACATACCCTGCCAAAATACAGCACAGTATATCAAAACAATATATCAAATAAACATATTTATGTATGGAAAAACATTAGTGTGCATTTGGTGCACATACCTTTACACCTTAACAATGGTACATAAGAATTTCAAATTAACGGAAGGGCCACGGAATTGCATAAGGCCCTCCTAACAAACATAATCTCTAAACTTTATGGGCGGCCCACACCGTCTAGGAACATGTCCCACAGCAGCATGCCGTACTTCATCTTGCTGAGGTAATGCAATTTGAATATCCTCATTCACTCCTGTATCTGAGGGACACGCAATATGCTCTTCATGTCCACCCCTGTTTCCCGGGTAGCCAACAGGATCATAATCAAAAGCAACATCCTGAAATTCCTGAGACTCGACATTCAAATCTCCACTTGCAGCACCAGCACACTTGTCATCACTCACCACCACACGTCTCTTACTCCAAACAGAACCATCCTCCAACTGTACATGGCCCTTCCCCACCTTCACCACTTTCTTCGAAGGCAAAAACTTGCTGTTGCCCTTGTACACATACCTGGGATTTTTCACTAACACAGAGTCCCCAGGCTTAACACACAATTCTTTCCTGGACTTCTGGGATGAAACCATAGCTTCCTGGCATGCCAAAATACTGCAATGAATTCCATCCAGATCCACCTCACACCGACCACCACCACCCAAGGCTAAGGTTCTAAATAAGGTTCCAGCCTTCCTGCCTCTCATAAGTTGAAAAGGAGACCTCTCCGTAACTACAGAAGGAGTCCTACGATATGAAGCCAAGTACTGTGTCAAAACTTCCTGCCAGTCCAAACCATTGGCCAAAGCCAATTGTATAGCAGACTTAATAGTACCGTTCGACCTCTCCACCAAACCATTGGCGCAAGGATTATATAAAGCCGTTCATTAATGAGAGATGGCATGCTGATCCAGAAATTCTCTCATGGTCCAAGATGTGAACTGCACACCGTTATCAGTCACCAAATTGGCCGGTAACCCTTCACGGTCAAACACTTTCCTCAAAAAAGCAATAACTGAATCAGTAGTGACATTACCACACGCAGCCACTTCAATCCACCTAGACGTATAGTCCACCAACACCAACAAATATCTACACTCAGGCTGAAGACACTCAAAAGGACCCATGATGTCCAAAGCCAATTTGGTCCAGTCCTGTTTGGGAACATCCACAGGATGTATGGGTTGGGGATGTGACACCTTACTCTTATCACAGATAGAACAAGCCTGACAATCCTTCACCATTTGTTCTACCTCCTTGTCCATAGACGGCCACCAGTAATCTTCCCTAAGTCTCCTCTTAGTAAGAGAATGACCCAAATGCCCAGCATGTGCCAACTCTACAATTTTACCCCCCATACAGGGGGTATTAACTTGAGCCCTCTGGAAACACCCCAAGGACCCACAGCCAACTCATGCAATACTTGGGAATAGCCCTTTCCCTCTGGTCTATCCTGCACAGCCCACCATCCTTTTACGAGCCCTTCCCTGATCCATTTCAACTCCACATCAGTCTCTGACTCAACATCCCACACTGACTTATCCACAGCAGAAGCAACATATGCGACCTGACATTCCTGCAAATCTTCCTCTTTCACCAATTCTCCCTGACCCTGACTGTCTCCCTCCACTACAGGCAAACAGGATAAACAGTCCGCCACTACATTCAATTTTCCTGGAAAATAGTGCAAGGCAAAATTGTAATCCTGCAACTCCACCGACCACCTCGCAATCCTTGGTGACACTGCCACAACACCTCTGGTAGAAAACACCTGCACCAAAGGTTTGTGGTCCATCCTGATTATATAAGGGATACCCCACAGAAATGTCCTGAAATGCTTTGAGGCCCACAACACCGCCAAAGCCTCCTTTTCAATCACTGAATACCTGCTTTCCACCTCTCTCAGAGTCCTCGACGCAAAAGCCACAGGCTTTCATTCACCATCCAGCTGTCATGATCACTGCTTCCAAGGAGTCAGGAACAGCCCAACGTCCTTGGAAGCAGGCCCCTAACCGTTATCTTAGGCACCAGCAGGTCCCCACTGGGACCTTTTGGACCTTGTCCTGGCGCCGGTGGCACCAGGCTCATCAAAGCCATCGGTCCCGGCACTGGAAGCGCCGGGCTCATAATATGTATGAAGATGCTTGGGTGGACTTACCTGCAGCAGACCATGCTGCTTACTTACCAGCCACATAGGAATCCTCTGTGAATAGGAACTACTTTCTTACCTGGGTGGGGCAAGCTCCACTCCCTGGATACAACACGGGGACTCTTCTGGAACTGGAACTCTTTTCTTACCTAGGCGGGGCCGTGGAGGAAGACGCCTCATCACTCCAAGGCTATTAAACCACACCCGATTGAACAAACGTGCTTCGCGTTATTCTGCATCTGCAGCAGAACGCTCACCGAGTCTGTTCCAGCCTTTCTTCCTTCCGATCCTGAACCTGCAAGAACAATACTTACCACTCCTGTATCCAGCATTCAGCAGCACCTGCAAAGACAAGAAACAACAGGTTAGCACTGCAACCTTTACACGCAGCGCTTTCCTCACCTGATCCATCGGCAGCGAACATTTCTTCACGCTGCACCTCCGCCTGTGAAGACAAAAGCATTGTTATTACTTACCGGCACTCCGCGAATTCCGGATTTCTTCAACGCTGCAACCCAGCATCTGAAAGACAAACGAAGAGACATTAGACAGGTATTTACTCACGTCCATCGCGCTTGCCACAGTAGAACGCCTGCAAATACTCCAGCGTTTTCCAGCATCTCTTCAGCACAAACTCACAGCTGCAAGGGAAAAGAGACAGTTAGAGCGCTTGCATTTACTTACGCATTTCCAAGCGCTTCATTCCAAGGCTCTGGCTCCAACTTCGGCTCTCTTCACACCATCTCCTATCTCAAGAGCCCTACAACACAAATAGGAAAAAGCATTATACAGAGTCCTGTTCTATATTAACGTGCCCACGCACCTAAAGACTAAAAGGACTAAAAAGGTGTCCAGAAACTCACCGCTCGTGCAGTTAACGACGGTAGCGATCCTCTGATGTCAAGAGGCCTATGTTTCACCAGTGAAGGAACTGGCAACGGCACCCTGCACCAGACGCAGATGGAGAGTCCAGCATTCACCTATCTAAGGTGAGCACGTTGACCTGGGGGCTCTACGGAGAAGCTAAGAAGAGAGAGGGACATTCAACAACCCAGATCATTAACCCCCATATTCTTTCACCTGCAGAAATCTCACTCTTCGAGTTCGACACACAGTGCGAAGAGGTTCGGCCCCAGAAGCAAATTGAGTCCTGCACATCACTTTTCGGGTCACAGACACCTTCCTGCCAAGACCAGCGCCTCCGTGGGAATCAGGTGAGCGTTACACCAACCATTGTTCCAGCACCGCACCCAAACCCACATCACTCGCATTCACAGTAAGTACAGTCCTGTTTTTTGGGATCAAATGATTTCAAGCATGGGGCATTCTCCACATCTCTTTTAACCAGTTCAAATTCTGCCCCACATTCCTCCGACTACACAAATCTAGCAGACTTCTTTATGAGGGCTCTCATGGCCACGGTTTTTTCCGCATAGTTGGTTATGAACTTAACATAATACTCTGCAAGTCCAAGGAAAGCCCTTAATTGGTCTTTATCGGACGGAACAGAAGTGTCCCTCAAAGCTTGTACCAATTCAGCCTTAGGACTCACACCCTCCGAACTTAAAGCATGACCTAAATAGGTAACTTCCTCCACTCCCACTTGACATTTGGCCAATTTCACAGTCAGACCTCTCTCCTTAAGAACACACATCACCTTCCTGACTCTGACATCATGTTCCTCTCTGCTACTACCCCACACCAAGATGTCATCCTGAAAATAACTTTCTCCGGCCAATCCGCCAAACATCTGCTGCATTAACCGTTGGAATACTGCAGAAGCCGAAGCAAGACCAAATGGCATACGACAGAAACGGTATGCCCCAAAAGGAGTCACAAATGATGTAAGCGGCCTAGAATCAATGTGCAGGTCAATTTGATGATAAGCGGTAGACAAATCAAACGTTGAATAAAACTTGGCATCCCCCAATGTCAACAACAACTCGTTAATGTTCGGCAAAGGGTGCCGATCCACCCAAATACTGGAATTCAACTCACGAAGATCTACACACATTCTAATGTTTCCATCAGCTTTCTTGTCTAAGACCACGGGAAACAACCATTCAGATAACTCAATCGGTTCTATTATACCAGACATCTGTAGCTTGGTCAACTCTGCTTCTAATCCCTCCCTTGCTGACACTGGCACTCTCCTCACTTTGTGTACCTTAGGCACCACACCCTTCTTTAACACAATGCGATGGATAAAACCCCTGCGCTTACCAAGGGTTTCCGAAAATACTTCAGGAAACTCACCCATGAGCAACTCTGGTGTAACTATGGCACTATTCACAGCCCCCTCAGTCACACTTAAGACAGGAACTTCCTTACCAGGATGAATTTGCATTCCCAAAGCCGCCTGTTCATCCCAACCCAACACACTGGTACCCTTGGATGCTACATACAATTTGCCCCGAGCTTGCCTACCATTGAACGAGAAATTGGACCAACTGTAGCCCAGTACATGAATGGGATTCTGCCCATAGGCACACGGCTTGATATCCGAAACACACAAAGCCGAGATTTGCTTGCCCAATTCTCGCTGATACACCTCTGGAGCCACTAAGGTGTAAGGTGACCTGAATCTACCAACATATCCACGGAATGATCATCAACCGACACCGGAACCCAGGGACCCTTACGCACACTCCCATCCACATGCAAAACCACTGCTTGTTCAGGTCTACCACCCAAGGTACCTTCTTGCAATACTGTGTAATCACCCGGAATTACATTAGCCACCACCTGCACCTTGCACATGCGTGCATAATGGCCTACCCATTTACATTTCCTGCACTCAACATTGCCAGCAGGACACAGCTTGGAAACCGCTACATGACTGGACCAACCACAATTCTTACACACATCCTTGCCCTTAGATAATTTGCCACCTTGGCCATTAGACCTATCAACCATTTTTTTGCTCTTTGGGATCACGGCATGAACCACCTCCCTAGACCCATCCCTCTCAGTCACTATTTGCACACTTGCCCTTGAGGCCTCAATTGCCCTTGCGATCTCCAACACCTTCTCCAAGGGTGGGTTGCTCTCAATCCACAAACTTTCTCTGATCTTCTGATTCAAGGTCTTCATCATAATTTGGTCCCTGATGTGCTCATCCAAATTACCTGGAAACCCACTAGTGGCCATCAGTGCCCGTAACGCCGTCACATATGCATCTATGCTCTCCGTGGACCCTTGTGCCCTAGAAAATAATTTATAACACTCCAAAACCACATTAACCCTCTTCCCAAAACAAGTTTGCAACTTCTTCAGACCAGTCTCATAAGTACTTTTGACCATCTCCCCCACACCACCACCTGGAACCATCACATTCTCCCCAGGCAGGTGACGGAAAACTATCAACCCTTCAGTACCAAGACAATTCAGTAGTGCAGCCTCCTTCTCATCGTTGCTGAACTTGACACCACCAGCAGCCCTCAAATACACTTTGAAGGCATCCACCCACTGATCCCAGGGAGCAGTAGGTTCACCAGGGCTTGGCAGAAAAGCTGGAGGAGGCCGCGCAGCCGTGTGCATCATGTTGGCAAGAGTACCGAACAGTGCCTCCCAGGGAAATCCAAGTAGAATCAGTCAACACAGACAAGCAAAGTACTGCTGTACAATCTCCAAACCGCAAAGCACAAACTGCAGCACTGTAGACAGCCAGACCAGTACTTACAGCATCAAAGTACTAGGTGCCATCCAGGGAGACAATCCAGAGTAATACAAACTAAGGAATATACCTATTCCCAGACTATGGATTGCACACTGCAGAACCTTAAGCAGCCATGCCAGTACCTACAGTATCAAAGTACCGGGTGCAGTCCAAAAGGACAATCCAGTGCAAGGCAACCAGGGAATCCACTCTCCCTGAGTCTCTCCACGTCACTTCAACTCCAACATGGACACCAAAAACTGGTGCTGCCTCCTGATAGCAGCGCCTGCCGGATGACAAGACAGCGCGGCCGCAGTGCTATCCAAAGTACGCCTCCCAGTCAGCAACAGCCAATCCGCTTGCTACAACACGGAAGCTGGATTGCTGGCTCCGCCTCCGGATAGCAGAGCCGATGATAAATCCAAGGAGGGGCAGAGGCGGACGCGATCTCCCCACTTATCCTTGGCCAAACCTTCTCCGCCGGCCAGAATCCGATCCGGCCGCCACTACCGAATGTCGCAGTCACGCCTGAACGCTGGGGGCCCTCAGATCCGCAGGCTACCCCTTGCGCAGCGGATGAACAACCGCACACCGTCCAGCCTGCGAAGCTACTCCAATCCCTTTCGGCTGATCAGACTTCGCTCCAGTCCCAACTGCCACTGTAGCCTGCAACGCAGCCCAGACGCCGCACAGCCGGCCACAGCTCACCAAGCTTCCAATGGCGAGGCAAACCGGGACCGCCCTGGGCCGCAGGGAGTAGAGCCACAACCGCCACAACTCCGGGGACACCAGGGGCCTCCAAGTCCAGGCGCACCAATCCCGCCGAGTGCCCGGTGCACCTGCTGTTCCTCGGTGTGAGGGGGGGTTGCTCCGATTCCGATCCCCAGAACTCTCCCGGCACTCCGGGCACGTCCAGGGCCTCCCAGCCAGGGAAACCAGGCCGCAGCCGACAGCGCAACAGCTGACAGCCGTGCGGATGCAGCGGGAGGGGAAAGACACATGCGTGGGGCCGGGAGGGGTCGACACTAATCCTCGTCGCCACTGAAGAAACCACTGAGAACAGGTAAGAGTGGTTAAGCTCTTTATTGTGTGGACCCCCAAGTACGAGCTCCGCCACCACAAGCTGCAGGAACTAATTGCCCGGTGTGGAATGTTGATGTATGAATGACCATCAACATTCCACCCGCGCATGGCCATAAACGCATTACAACAAAAAACTGGCCATCTCCCAGCTCATTCTTCATACTGAATCTGTTGGTTGTCTCCATGATCCTCAGTCTGGCTTCAGAGCTGCTAGGAGCACGGAAAATGTTCTCCTGAACATCATTGAAGACCTGCTCTCTAACCTTGATTCCAACACCCCTTGTGTCCTTATCTTACTTGACTCTCTTCTGCCTTCAACACGGTCAACCATGCCATCCTGCTCAACCGTCTCTGTGATAACCTGGGGCTCACCGGTCAGGCCCTGGCGTGGCTGACTTCTTTTCTCTCTGATCGACTCTCCCAGGTTCAACTTGGGTCCTTCCTCTCCTCTATCTCTATCTCTACCTGTGGTGTCCCCCAGGGGTCTAACCTCTCTCCCTGGCTGTTCAACCAATACATGGCACTTCTTGCCTACCGCATTGCCGTGCTCTGCCCCAACTTCCAGTACTATGCGGATGCCACTCTTTTTCAGGCTACCCTCTGCCACCTCTTCTCACTCTCTCATTTCTGACTGTCCGCCATCCAGGAGTGGTGTGCCACCAATGATCTCTGCCTTAATGCCAGTAAGACCGAGATTCTCCTCATCGGCATACACACCCCCTCATTTCCTGTCACTCTCTGGCCGGCCTCTCTTGGCCCTCTTCCTCCTCGCAGCTGTGAGGCAAAAATCCTTGGGTCATCTTCGACTCCACACTCTCCTTCTCTCCTCACATCTCTGATGTCTCTAAGAAGTCACACTACCAGCTGCACCTCCTCAGAGGTATTCTTCCTTTCCTCTCCTTCCCCCAGAAGCTCACTGTCTCCAGAGTCCTGGTTCTCTCTAGGCTGGACTATTGCAACAGCCTTTTTCTAAATCTGCCTGCTTCCACCCTCCGCCCCCTGCAACTCATCCAGAACAGGACTGCGAGTCTTGTCCTTGGCCTCAAGCCCAGGGATCGTATCTCTCCAGGACTCAAATCTCTGCACTGGCTCCTAGTGGCTGCAAGGATTAAGTTCAAAACCCTTTGCATTGTCCACAAGGCCTTCTGGGGCCTGGGGCCTCGATACCTTCAACTCTCTCTTCCTAAATATCTTCCTTCTCGAGCTCTTCGCTCTTCCGCCTCCAACTCCCTCAGGGTCAGTGGCTTCTCCAAGGAAATCTTTCTACGGCTGGTGCTTCCCTCTGGAACAGCCTTCCCGCCTCCCTGAAACTTGAGAAGAACCATCTCCAGTTCTGGAGCACCTCAAAACCTTTCTCTATGCTTCCGCTTTCTCTCCTCCTCTCCCCTACTGATTTCCTGGCTGAAACTGACACTGCACTGGCTACCTGGCCACCCTCTGATCTCGGGCCCAGTTCCCCTCTCCCACCAGTTGCACACCTGCACTGCCTTCCTTGCAACCCCGCACTTGGGGACTGTTTTTCTCTGTCCTTACAGTCCCTTTACCAGCACTTGACACTTGATGCCTGCACTTACTCTTTACCCCTGCACTTGCCAGCTGCTGGCCGTACTTTTCTTATTATTATTTATTCTATTATCCCTTGTACTGCACTTTCCCCTTCCTCCTTCCTATGCACTTGCACAATCTGAATGACACCTGGCCTAGTAGGATCGTTGTCTGTCTTCCCTCTGTTCCCCCGCCCTTGCCTCATCGCACCTTGAAACACTTGTGTATAGGTGCGTTATAAATGCCATATCATATAATAAGGGCACTGTCGGTAGATCATTTTACTACTTTCTTAATATATAAAGTAACCGATGCTGGTGTTAAGCCTCACTCCTGTGCTCAATTATGTCGCCCACATAATCTTGATAACAATTGATAGTTTAGAAAAAAATCAATGAGACAGGCGATCAAAAAATTGCATGTGGGGAATTTGGAATCTATGGTGCAATATTGCTTGATTAGGAAGGAACAACTAAATTACAAAAAATGGTTATGAGCACATAAGTATTTAAGGTTTGAAAGGAATGGGGAGGCTATGTTTAGGGCTGTTAATCAACCGATGTATGATGGGAAAAACCTCAGGACATTAGTGAATAGAAAGGGATCAGATTGCAAGGAAGCATGTATTTATCCAATCTCCTAGCAGGTCTGGAATGCTCACTTTAAAGAGTTGTACAAGAATGCCCAATGTGAGTTGCAGGAATGTGCTTATGATGGTGAGGGGAACTTGGAGATTTCTTGTGAGCAGATATAATCGATTTTATTATTTGTCTCTAAATCACTGCCCCAGGCCCTAATGGGCTATGTAACAAAATCATGAAAATGGCCACTCAAGATGTTGGTCGGGGTGTTTTCTGTTCTATTTAATAGTATTTTCGGATCTGAAAACGTGCCCTTTTCATGGAAAATCTTCCATATCGTCCCAATTTATAAAAAGGGCAATTGTCTGGATCCATTTAGCTACCCTCCGATTGCCCTCCTAGATTCCGATAGTAAGGTTTTTTTCAATGTGTATACGCAAAGCAATTGAAGTTTGGATTATCCAGACTAACAAATTGTTGAAATTCCAAACAGGCTTTAGGAGGGGGATCAGGATGTATGGAAATGTTTTTGTCATTAATAAATTCATTGAACTTGCTAGTTGTAAGGGGGGATCTTCTATATGTCATCAGTGTTTACCTAAGTCTTGCATTTGACATGGTAGACAGGGTCAGACTTTGGAAAAAGCTATATAGATGGACATTTCTGAGACATCTTTTAGATATTTTTATACATGTCCATGGCGACAGACATGTTACGGTTAGACTGAATTCTCAGGGTGAGGTCACCAAGGCTATAGCCATTGCTTGTGGATTGAGTCAGGGGTGTGTCTTGGCCCCCTTCCTCTTAAATTTGTATGTATCTGATCTTGGTGACTTCTTAGAAACTGCCTCATTTGTTTTGCAAATGAACGTTGTTTTTGGTTGGGTTATGCTGATGATGTCCTGCTTATGGACAAGACTCCAATCGTACTGCAGTGTCCTTTACTGCCTTTTGAGGAATATACATTGCAGAAACAATTGTTGGCTAATTCTCTGAAAACAAACATCCTGTGTTATAATAGCAAGAGAGCAAAATCTGTCAGCTTTAAATGGACAATGGGTAAGAGTGTTCTTACAGTGGTACAATCAATGAAATATTTGGGCTATATTTTAACTAAACTTACACAGTTGGTGATTTTGGAAAGTAGTATTCAGGGAAAATGAAAACAGCTGGGATGACAAATGCTTTATATTTGCAGGAAATTATGCTGTTTCATGGTGTGCCCCGAGATTCAGTTCTATGTTATGTTATCCATTTTAGTATCGAAGTACAGTGTAACTAACAACAAAAGGCAACCTGACGCTAAGAGACTGAGCAAGCACTATGAAATTAATTTAAAAAAGAGGAATTTAGAAAAGTAATGTTTTTAAGGCCCTTCTAAATTGCAGATGAGTGGCTGTAGAGCGAAACGCAATAGGTAAAGCATTTCACAAATTAGCAGCACTGATAGAAAAAAAACAGCTGCCAATTCTAGCATGGCAGAACCTTGGACCGGCAAGAAGGAAGCAAGACTTAGAGCACAACACACGGCTGGCGACATAACGTTGAACCTTCAACTGCAGATATTCAGGGCCTACCACCTGAAAAGCCCATTGCACCAACCACATAGATTTGAAATGCACACGTTTGGCCACTGGCAGCGAATGCAAAACATTGAGAACTGGAGAAATGTGCTCCCAATAAGAGGAACCAGTGGCAAGGCGAGCAGCTGAATTCTGTTTAATTTTAAGGCGATGTACAGATAATGAGGCTGTGCCAGATAAAGGGAATTACAATAGTCAATCCAACTAAGGACCAAGGCAGAGACCACCAGAGCCCAAAGATGAAAAGGGATAGATTGCAATACCTTTTAAGTATCTTCAGCTGCAAGTGACCAGCCTGACAAACTGAGCGGATCTGGGAAGACATAGAAAGGGAAGCAGAAAGTTTAACACCAAGATGCTTAACACCAGAAACAGAAGCAGGAAAGGAACCAAATGAAGAAGGCCACAAAGACGAGGTCCAAGAGGACACGCCCGCAGCGAAGCCTACAACCATAACCTCAGACTTATCCCCATTCAATTTAAGCCAATTGTCACTCATCCAGCACCCCACAGCCTGCAGGCAGTCTCTCAGCTGAGTGGCATGGGCCAGATGGAGAAGGTCCAGCCGGATTAAGATCAGAGTATCATCAGCATACGAGTAGCATGTGAAGCTATGGGAGCAGATAAGAGCGACCAGAGGCTGAATGCAAATATTGAATAGGGTAGGAGATAAGGCAGAACCCTGAGGAACTCCAAACACCAGAGCAGACACAGCATAAAGAAAGGGCTGCAGCGATAACAGCTGCAAGTGATCAGAAAGAAAGGAATTAAATCATGAAAGAACAGAACCAGATACCCCAGCCAGCAGCCGAAAGACGACACATCAGGATGGAGTGATCGACAGTATCAAAAGTGGCAGAGAGATCCAATAGGATCAATGCCGTCACTCCAATCGGATCAGCGATTAGCATCAGATCATCAAGCACCAAGACCAATACAGTCCCAGTACCACGGCCTGATCTGAAGCCCGTCTGAAGGGCATCAAACAAGGACATGTCTTCACAGAATTGCCCAAGCAGCAGAGAGACCAGAGATTCCAACAGCTTCATAAAAAATGGCTGAAGTGATATAGGGCAAATATTAGTGGGAACCAAAGGGTGAACAGAAGGATTTTTTAGCAAGGGATTCACGGTGGCATATTTCAGAGCCTAGACCAGGAGCCACCCCAACGGGGATGCGAATGCAAGAGACACAGGGCCTCATTTCGAGTAAGGAGGTAGCCATGATGCTATTAGCGCCATGGCTACCCCCATACCTCATACCCGGTCCGGGTTCCTTGAATGAGGAATTACCGGGTCATTCCATCCTTGGAAGACCCGGTAATTTCTCATTCAAAATACCCATCCCCATTCCCATTCGAGCCCCGATAGGGCTCAATGGGAATGGGGAGGGAACTAATAATGGGCCCATTATTAGCTCCCTGGTCCTTTAGCGGCTCCCGCTAAGGGCGCCTGGTAAAACCAGCCGCCCTTAGCGGGACCCGCTAAAGGACCTCGGAATGTGGCGTTAAGAGTTTAATGGCACCGGAATCCTTACCGGCACCGTTAACTCCTTACCGCCGCACTCGGAATGAGGCCCATAGTCCCGAATATCAACTATTTTACGAACAAAAAAGTCAGCCAGAGAGTCAGAAAGCTCTTGGGTCGGAGGAATAGAATCAGCAGGAGACTCTTTAGCAGACAAGGAGCGAACAACCCTAAACAGCTATTTAGGCTGATTATAACTATAACTTGAAGGTGATACCACCTATTTTGCATGGCTAAGAAACTAACACTCTGTCTGAGAAATTTGAATTTAATATTCTAGAGGGTATGATTTGGTGTAAAGTATTGCCCTTGCCCAACTGTGTCCCTGTAGTGATACTGCACCATGTATTGGGTCTACGTTAACTATCCTGTCTGGTCACATGGACGTTCTTTTTTCACTGTGCAGAAAGCGCTTTTGTGGCAGTTTGCGAATCATTGAATTATATAGCCTGTAACCAAATAGAGGGCTCAAATGCAGGATGTTTTGTACATTTTGAGAGGACGTGTCTTCAGTCTCTGTGAGATCATGACATTACTTTGAAAATGCTTGTCACAAACAATTTAGTTAAAAAGAAATTATTCAATCTGGATTGGATCAATACACGTGAAAGGAGTAAGAAATATGTAATGTACTTCAATTCTTTCCTTAAAAAATAAAAAAGAGGTACATTACCGAGTTATATCAGGCAATGTCCAGATGGAAGATTCCTAGTAGATTAAGATGTGTAATAACCCTATGTAAAATACAAATAAATATCTTCATGCCAAATACATCAAAGAGGATGGTGACCGCTGGTGCGTGGTTTGCCAGGGTGATATGATCTGCATTTATTTCTCATGTTATTTTGCAATGAAATGCAACCCTACCCACATGCCTAATCAAATGCCACAGGCTTTGCAGTTGTTGCTATTTTTCAAAAGTGTGCAGCGTTCAAATGCTTTTCCATAAATTCTATGTCAAGACTGGAGGTGAGCATTATGCTTCAAAATCTTTGGTCCTATGCACTTCCTGTCACTGTAGCCATTAGCCACATTCTGTCTGAGGCTCCTCCTCTTCTTAAGCTGCTCTTCAGAAAGATACTTTTTACTGCAGATCATATGCTTGTCTTGTTTTTGGTGATTAGGCATAGACATTACTGCTGTGACTGTAATGATTACACATTTGAGAACACTTTGCTAAAGGAATGTGCACCCAGACTAATGATTGAGCAGCTAGCGGCTATTGCAGCACATAGAGCAAGTTTGGGCAGACCGACTCTTCAGTCGATGTCAGGGTTAGCGCGGCATCGTTGACACAACGCAGTATTCATATTTGTCACATGCCAGGGCGCCCCGTGACTCAATTCATGCATCCACGGGGGCCCGCTCATGCTCATTTAACCGGGAAGCGAAGTGTGGAGCGACCAGATACCCCTCCTTTGAGGAGGAGGAGCCTCCGGCCACTTCTGTTGAACACACCCTGAGCACGCTGAATACTGCTCAGGCACCAGCACAAGCAGCACAGTTCGAAGACCAACATTCGCTGAGAAGGCATGGCCTGCAGATCAGAAAGCGAATCGTTCATGAGTTTCTGCAACAGAGCAGTAATATAACGCTCCAGTCAGCATGCAAGAGCAGAGCACTCAGCAGAAGCCCCAGTGGGACAAAGAAGTGTTTAAATCTGTAGTAAAGATGTAATAACTTAGTTGCTTGATCTGAGAGAAAGCAGTAGCTGCATTGCGGGTGCAAGTAGTACCACCAGCCTCATCAGGACAGCCTCATCAGGACAAGTCACAGAAGATGTGCACTTCAGCCTGCTGAGTCATTGGCACAGCACTTGCTGCGTGGCCTACCAAGTCAGCTAACATGTCAGAGTCAGAATGGAGTGAGAACGAACAGCCAGAGAGCATTCTGGCACTCAGCTTCAAGCAAGTGCTTGGGACTTTGTTGTTAGAGACAGTGGCAGAATTGGGGTCAGACCATTACAAGAGAGGCTGACCACCCTGGAATCAATGATGGGAAAGAAGAGCAAGAGCCCCCAAAAAGCGAGGCCGGCCCGCAAGTGAAGAGCCTTCAGGGGAGTAACACGGCCTGCAAGAGGAAAGTCTCTTCTACTCCCCCTGGCCAGTATTACGGGGTCGAATATCATGTCCCAGAAGCTGCTGACACCTTTGGAAAATTGAAAGAGGCTTTCCTTCAGAGGTCAGCTGTTCCCAGCCTCCAGCCCCCGAGACCATATGGGGATTACAGACAAGGACTCCGAAAGGGGGTCCCAAGCAGCAGTGTTGTCCTCGCAAGAGGCAGACATTAAGCCGGCGGAAGAGATTACAGCCCTGACAGGTGGTAAGAGGTCCAGGAAGGAGAAATACCTGGAGACCGAAGACACAGAAATATCTGACATGTTCAATCGCCAAGTCTTCAGACTGGCAACCCTCCGCTAGGGTGGTGAAGTATATGGCTCAGCGAATAAGGAAGCCATTGGACAAGGACACCCGGATGCACATGAGGGCAGAATGCCTTTGCCCGAATCTGGCAGGAAAGGAGGCAGGTGAAGCTGCCTGGAGAAGTGGCTGGACCTCACCGGACCCATAGCAAAGATCATGGATCTAGCCAAACACACCAGGGAGACAAGAGAAGAAGTGGACCCTGACACCCTGGCGAACTGGGAACTGGGCACAATGGGCGGTATGCTTTCTGGGCAACGCCAATTGTGCCATTTCCTCAGGAAGAAGGAGGGGGCATCTCTTAAAGATACACAGCAAGTTAAGTGAACTCACCACCTACGAGGCTTGGGAAGCCGCACAGGGACTCCTTTTTGAAGAGGTATTTGGAAAAGAGATGGGGAGATTTGTAGGCATGTAGACGTCCCTTGAGAACGTGCAAGCCTCCATCAAAAAGATCTTCCAGAACAGAGGTTTTGCCAGGTCCAGCAGCTACAGGGGTCGATAGGCCGGTCGCTTCTCATCCTCCCGAAGACCTCAGGGTGCCAGGGCCCACTACTGGGAATCGAGGCAGCAAAATTCCTTCTTCCCAACTAGAGGCAGGAACTTCAGGGGTTGCAGAGGCAGAGGAGCAGGTAGATCTAAGGAACAAGCACAGGTGAGCAGGCAGCACGTAACCTATCCTCCGGTGAGTGGAAGGGCAAAGCATTTCTGGTTAAATTGGTGCATGCTTTGCAGCGACACATTGGTTCTGGAGAACAGCCAAAGAATTTCATTTAGAGTTCATAGAAACAACGAAGCAGTTTAGCTGGCCATGCACCATTCGGATGCAGTAGGTGGAGCAGGCACTACTGCAGGATGAGTTTGACAAGGGAGCCATAGAATCCTGCTCAGTGCCCACCACATTTGTGAGCAACATGTTTTTAGTTCACAGAATGGAAAAGGTATGGCCGGTCGCAAACTTGAAAGAGCTAAATAGCTTGGTGACATACTGGCACTTCAAAATGGAGGGCATCCAGTAACTGAGAGACATCCTCAGAAAAGACCACTGACTAGAGAAAATAGATCTGAAAAACACATACCTGACAATCCTGGTAGCAGAGGCATATCAACCCTTCCTAATTTTCAGGTGGGAAGGGCAATTAATAAACGCTAGCCCATGGGCGTTAATCATGATGAGACCAGTAGCAGCAGCCATCAGGAAAATGGGCGTCCACATAATCGTATATCTCGATAACATCCTGCTGCTGGCAGACAACAGGAACACGCTTGAATATCCGACACAGTGGGGGACAAACCTCCTGTTGTTCCTGGGCTTCCTCATCAATCAAGAGAAGTCAGACATGGCCCAAACAAGAGGTTGGATTTCTTGGGTTTTGTGGTAGACATGCGGAAAGCGACTCTGGAACTTTCAGAGAAGAAGATGAGAGATATCAAGAGGGAAATAAGGTTGTGACTCGACAAAGTGGTCATCTCCCTCTCTGTGTTAGCAAGAGTGGTTGGATTTCTAGCATCCTCCATTCAAGCCATATTCCCAAGGCCCCTACATTACAGAGCACTTCAGAGGCGTCAGATCAGACATCTACAACAGGGGCTAAGATACCACCAGTTGATTCCTTTGGATCAGGATTCAAACACAGAGTTAGAATGGTGGCTAGAGAACATGGAAGCGTAGAACCGACATGCTATTTTTGGAGACAGCCCACAGCTAGTAGTGGAGTCAGACGATGGGGGAGTCAGGTGCGGCTCTCTAGAAACAGGAGACAAATGGGCTCCTGAAGGACTATTTCTGCATATAAACTGTCTAGAACTGTTAGCCTGGTACTTTGCGATCAAGACCTATACAAAAGATAGAGTGAACTGCTGCATTCTGCTGAAGATGGACAACATCTCGGCAGTCCGATATATTAACCACTGAGGTGGGGCAAAGTCCAGACTTTCTGGCACTACTGTCTGGAGGATAGAATCTCAGTGAGAGCAGAATACCTGCTGCAATCCCTCTGCATTGTGGCAGACTGGAATTTCAGATACCTGATGGACTCCAGCGACTGGAAGCTCAACAGGGGAGTCTTCTAGCGACTAGATCAGTTATGGGGGCCGATCCATGCGGAGCTCTTCACTTCCAGACTGAATGCGCAGATTCTTCTGCTGGAGTCTGGACCCATGTGCTATTGAGACGAACGAGTTCATGCAGACCTGGAGCAGAGGGGTGCACTACGTGTTCCCACCCTTCATGATGCTGAGCAGAGTTTCGGCAAATGTTTGTAGGGAGAAGGTGATGGTCATAGTAGTGGCACCCATGTGGAAATCACAAGTGTGGTTTTCAGCTCTGATGGAACTTTCTCTGATTTCCTGTGAATTTTACAATCAGAGGCATACCTGATCAAAGACTCAGCTGGATCTTTTCATCCTCTGGAAGTGAGAGGGGCTCTGCCATTGATGGCTTGCAGGGTGTCGGGAGAGTATTTTTGAGCCAGGCTGCCCAACTTATCTCAGACTCCCGGGCCCCATCCACCCACAGGAGCTATGACGCGGCATGAAGCAAGTGGGAGCTTTGGTGCAAAAGGAGAGGTATTCATCCCGTTTCGGCCTCCAAAAGTAGCTGCCCTCAATTTTCTGGACTCCCTCCTAGAAGACGGGAGAGCATTCAGGAAGATCATGTTTATAGATCAGTGATCTAAGCGGGGCACACCATGGTGGATGGCTCGCTATTGGGGGACCATCCAGCAGTAGTCAGGCTCATGAAGGAGCAGAATATTGCACCCACTAGTCCCGAAATATGCACAGCTATGGAATGTGAATCTACTGCTGGAGTTCCTAGCAGACTGGCCAGTGAATAAGCAGCTATCATTGACACAGCTGTCGGGGAAATTGGCCATGCTCCTGTGTTTGGTATCTAGTAGAAGAGTTTCAGACGTCAGGGTACTGGAGGTACATAGGAAGATATTCAGACCGGAGGGCATGACTTTCATGATAGCGAAGAGGACTAAGACTAACTCCTCTTCTATCTCATACCCCTAACTACAGGAGCAGCGAAGCTGTGCGTAGCAGCTTGCATACAGGAGTATGAAGTCAGAATGGCAGAATGTTGTCCAGCGGGAGTGCCATAGCTGCTTATGGCCTGTAGAAAATCTTTCAAGGTGGTGGCTTCAGCCACGATAGCCAGGTGGGTCTGCGAGATTATGCAACAGGAAGGGATTGACCTATCTCTGTTCGGGGCCCACTCAGTGAGGGGTGAGATGGCATCCAAGGCGTTCATAGTGGAGTTGTCACTTGCAGAAATATTGCGAGCGGCAGACTGGTTGAGCGACAGTGCATTTAAGGCTTTTCATTTTAAGCCAATCTCATCAATAGCAGAGGTGATACAGAGCATTGAACAAGCATAATGCTCACCATCGGACTTGACATAGAAGAAGATTACACAGGCTTTTTAGCTCGGGAGTATTGATTTGATTAAAGACACAGCGGTGAGCATTACTTACCTGCCAAGTGTCTGCACTGTATCATATGTCTCTTATAACTATATGATTTCCCCCTAGGGTGAACAGAGCAGTCTATTCTCCCTTCATAACAATATTCTTTCTGACTGACAGGGGATGACCAGAAGAACTGCTATTTGGTGGCAGATATGGAGTCAGTTGAGAATGGCTCTACCCTGAGAATGTTTTTCAATGTCGCTGTTGACTTTGAGTTACATTACCACAGTTGTGACATATATGTATCAGTTCAGAACATCCAAAGAAGAGGAGAGGAGCCTCACACAGAATGTGGCTAAGGGCTACAGTGACAGGAAGTGCAAAGGATTACAGAAAAGAAAGAAAAGATATGGAAATGTAGTTAAAAGAAGAGACATTTTGTTTATTTACAGTGTTGAGATTGCTAAAGAGTGCATTAAAGAAGGTGAAGCATAATGCTTGCCTGCGTGTCTTTAATAGAATGAAGACTCCACGCACGTATAAACCTGGGTAATCTTCATTATGTTGTAAAAATATAATTTCCATTTGTTGTCCTTTCTGTCTTAATTTTGGCTCAATGTACAGTCATATAAGAATGTAATTAACGTTCTCTACCGTGATTGTGAAGTGATGTGCTTAGCAGGCACAAAAGGATATTCCCAGTTTGCTGAACTGTTATAACTGTTCCCATCATTGGTATTAAAGTGACATGCATATGCTAGTGTTGGCAAGTTTTCTAACCCTGTGGATCGCGGGTAGAGTAGAATATGAACTTGGGGATTTTAGCGCTTTTGCCCTTAAAATGAGCATGCCAGCAAATGTCTTCTGTTGACTTAATTCTTGCATCAGAATGCACTTTTTTGTTATCGGTTCAGGTATCAATAAACAAAGATGAGGGGTTTGTTTGACCATCACATCGTGCCTTAGGTGAAGTGCAGATCTCTTTTTACACCAACATCCGTTTGTCTTTTCGAATGGGAGCAATCTTAGCTGCAGATCATTTAAGAATGGTCATTTGATTCACGCCTTCCCCGCCGCTCAGATGTGTGGCAGAAGACACCACAGGGGATTTGTTATGAACGTAGGATCTCAAGATATTTTCTGCTCATTCATTGAGCACATTTAGTTATATTGGGGCCTTCATACAAGATATTGTACAGTGTGTAGTATCCTTCTAGCTAACCCAAGACTTTTTGACACAGCCTTTCCTTTGCTGAACAATAATGAGGATTGAATGGTCCCGCCCTCATTGAATTTTTTAAGACCTGCAAAAAAGTAACTGCAAGCAGGATGGTGAGAGGATCTAAAAGGAATGGGGCTGTCCCTAGGTGGATGTTTCTTGACCCATAACCTGCACTGCGCAACGATACATCTACCCTCCCATTCTTTTAAGTGTTTCTTCATCTGTTTATATGATGACAACATTGGTTTAATAATTCTCCCTCTGGTCGTTCTAACTTTCAGATCTTCTGCTGTGGCTGGAATATAAGGATCAATATCATTTCATAAGGAGGTCTACTGCAAATCGTTATGCCTCAGCATGCTACTGTACGTGGAGGTTGTTCTCGGCAATCCAGGTTTAACATCGCAATGCGGGCATCAGTCCTGCATGTAAGAGCTTCACTTTTTTTTAAATGGTTTATATCCTTCTTGCTTACCTTCCATCATACCTGCTCATTGCAGCACGGTTTTGCTACACCTTTGGAGAATGGTCATTCACCCAAGGGGTTGATTGCATGAAGCTTTCCAGGGGGGTTTGTGGAATCCATTAAACTTCTGTTTGCTAGCAATTGGTTTTCGGCCTATAAAGTTCTTACCAGAACATGGTCACCTTTAAGTAGCTCTTAACTTGACATTAAGGGGCTGCAACTGAGGAGCTCTATTCTTGTGTAGCAGGAGGAAGTTAGGTTCCACAAATGCTGCATGATTCCTAGAGCAGGACAGCCTGGCTGCATTCTAAATTCCTGTTGCACCCACAAAGTTGTCCCTCTAAAAGATGTGTTCAAGGAGAACTTGTTATTTGTATTGTCTGAGCTTCTGCCATTAAAAGGCCATTTTAAGTCAAGGTGTATAACTGCTTGGTTGTGAAGTGAAGAGCTGGTGAGGGGTGTTGTCTTTGATGACATAAAGGGGTACCCGTCAATCATACAAACATTGCTTGAGTCAATCAAATGCTAAATAGATAGCATGCATTTTGCAGCTAAATATGTATTTGCTGTGTCTCCTTATGTGTTTGAGCAAATGTCTACCTGAGTGTGTCCCGCTATTGTAATGTCAACTTGCAGACTGCATTTCTTGCACAGTTGTCATGACCTAGTTTATATCTCTTGACAAACCAAAACATTAAAGAGCCCAAATATATTGCAATCTGTTTATTGAAAAACGCGCTTCGTTGCAACCTGAAAATGCAGGATACTTTTCATGAAAATAAACATGTTTAATTTTACCAATAATTTAGAACACATTTTTTTCACATTTGCTGACCCATTCAGAGCACAGTTGTCTAAATGTATCCTATTTATTTTCAGCTGACAGAGCCTGTAGCACAAAAGTAACAGCTCACGAAGAATAGCTGTGAAAAGCAAGCATTAAGACGTGACCTTTAGCGGCATCCTTCACACGCAAGGTTGGGTCTGTCAATGGCATTACCCCGTTCACATGTGGGGTGCATTGTTCACTCCTCATCCATTAGTGCAGGCTCCCTTGTCGTGTCACACTGGAAATGCTGCTCGGCCATGTACTATTTCACAGAAACGCCTCCCCCTGAGGCTGCCTTCCCTTGATAGGCACATGTTGAACAGAGTTTAATCGGCAAGAGAAGGCCTCCCAACTGCTCATGGATAGCGTCACCAATTCACGCCGGTCTTGGGTGTGTTGTTTCTACTGATAGATGACAGCTTGTTGTTTAAACGTGTTTCCCTGGTTGTATGGAACTATTTGATAACGACCACGAGCTGCCAGAATACACATGCTTCTCTTTGCGTTAATGTGATCGGCGGTGGTATATTGTTTTTCAATGTCAGCATCTGTCCCAGCACCACTCGCAGGGTGTGGCTATGTGATGGCGGGGAGGTGCCTGGGGGGTATTTAGCACTGCAGTAGCCATGTGCAGATTATTTTTGGTGCATCGGTACATTTAGGGAAACTATGCCCTGTTCCTGAAGTAGAAAAAGAAGTAGGAAGGAGAGGGGGAGCAAAGGGAGGAGGCAGAGCCCCTCCCCTTTTTTTCTCCGCTTTCTTCTCGTTTCCTTTCTTATTGTTTCATGTGTTGTTTTCTGTGTTTATGTGCGGAATATTGTATTCTGCATATGCTGTTTTTTCACATGGGAATTGTAATATGCCGTGGTTTTAAATGGTAAGGTCTAGTATGATTGTAAATTTAGATACATGGCATTATAGTTGTATGGACATTGGATATTGTTAGTTACAATTAATTGTATTTGTTTTATTTTGCTGAAGCCTATGTGATTGATATGTATTTTGATGAAAGCCTAATAAATATATATTTTTTAAAAACAGACAAATTGACAGGATTAACTTGACAAATTACATTTCACTATGCAGCCTTCTGTTCTGTACCGATACTGGTCTAACTCTCAAACGCAACCATTGTAATGTCATTTTCTAAATGTGAAGAGGACATTTGCTTTATTGGAAGCTTGCTTGGTACTCAGAATCAAAGGGCACACCCAGCCACAAAGAGCCTTGCCTCACAGCAGGGTGCTGCATTTCCAAAAGGCCTTTAATCCGGGGAGGGAGCGTGGTTAGTGTAGACAGACAGTGATATTTACAGTTGGACTATCCAGTTGGACAGTTGGATAGTTCCACTATCTTGTTTCTATTTGCCCCTATCATTAATTCCTGTACCCTGAACCTCCTGTGTCACAAAGAACATGTATTTATTCACTCTGGAACAAACAACTGAGAAGGATTCATTTGGACGTTTTTTCAGAGAGCTGTACTTTCTATGGCCTTCAACCACTAAGGTGAAGGAGGGGCAGTCCAAGGAATAGGAAAGTTCTGCCCCCTACTTACGTCCAGGGCACATTGGATGTGACTTGCTATGGAAAAGGACCTGGCACTCTGCACCAGACTCTCCCAAGACTGGGAGGGCAGACTCTGAAAGGACTCATCCTGTCATAGAGTCCCTAGAGTGTGCCTCACAGCAGCTGGAAGAACAGAGCTGCAAAGGCTCCCTGCACTACCATCTCATACTGGTCAAACTGTCTTTGAACCATGTTTGCCACCATCGAACCAAAGGGATCCCACCGGTGCTGCCTTTGGTACTCTTCCAAATATCCGATCCTCAGTGCTTGCATCTCGAACCAGCTTGATGCTGCATTGTGCCCTTGCTGAGCCCACCACTGCTAGGCTCGCATCAACTGTTCACCACTAGAAGGGTCACACACCGACTCAAACCAGGGATTACACCACGACTCAACCCGACTCTCCTTTGGAAAGCCACTTCCCTGAACTGGACACAGAATTAACAGGATAGCCACTTTGAACCATTGCAGCCCACTGACTGTGACTGCTGAAGCATCAGTCATCAAGCTTTCCCAATGGTTACATGATTTGACCCGGCTTGATCTCGAAACAGATCCTGGTGAGTGCCTCAACCTGCAACGCTGAGAGCCACATTCGAACCACAAAGAACTACCATATTCAAACCTGGTTGACCTGGTCTATGCTACACAATCCAACGTACCCAAACTAATCTCGACCCACTTGCACCGCTGCTTGAAGCTGAATTCGACACGTTGAACCGCCACAGAATGAGAAACACTGTACTTTTCACCAGTAACGGCCCCATGTCTATTTTGGGCCCAGGAGACTGGTTGGGTTACTTGTGCGCCCATTTCATCCAAAGCCATACTTTTTGTGGTTACTTAAACTGCCTATCACCTCCCCCCCTCCGTATTCATTCTCAGAGTGCTACATTCTCCTGCATCTTCTTTGTCCTTTTGGGTTTTGTACAGTGTTTTCTATTTCATTTTCTTGCAGATGGTGTGTTTGATTAATATATATATATTTATAGAACCTTCATTGGACATTCACTTTATTCTGTACTGTGTGACTTGATTGTTCGAGTCACTATTACTGCATCACATTCACATCCCTCCTAAAAGCCTAGCCTTCCCTTGGCATATGTGATCACAAAAAGCGAAGGAGGTTCATTGCTTAACAGCGTCTGTTTTACTTTTATGATTGTGTTGCTTCTTGGTTTGTAGAGGTATGAGGGCTGGGCGGGACCTTTAGCCTCTACTAACCTTTGTAATGCTACAGGGAAAGAGCATATTGATTGCATTGCATCCCTTTGTGGATTAGGTTACTGCGAGATCTGGTAGGTGCCAAATGCAGAATTTGCTTACCTTGAAAAGGGCTCTACTCTTGCTGGAGCATCTGCAGTGGAAACTGTGAAGTAATGTGCTTTGGCTGCGGTGTTGTGGTCCTTTAGGCTTAGCGATGGCATTTCAAAGTAGTGTACTTTTTTCTCAGTTGTGCTTCCCTCCAGATAGTTTCTTGTTTGTGGATGGCACGTTTACTGTCAGTGAATTTGTGCCTGTACCAGGATGAAGATGGCTTGGTTTTGTTCGTAAACCCCTATTCCGTAGTTAATATATTCTGAATGTGTATTTCTCATCTGCAATACACCAATAGGTCTACTGAAATAGATAAACAAAGTAGAATTTTACTCCATGGCAAACGAGCTGAATAGTAATGTATCAACTACAAAGGATCTGCACAAAGGAATATGGCATGTGGACAATATCATTGGGCCAACTATGTCGAAGTTCACATTCGCGGTAATCAACATGTACAGGTGCAATGGAATAATGACCGTGCCCCCACTTAATATTCCTCTACATCGAGTAGGCTTTCTATGAGGTCTTCCATTGTTTCGTTCCTCATAATTCACACAATAATGTCACTATGGTAGTGAACAGACCACAGGTTTGAGCATTCACCCAGAATCCCAAATTACAGAAGGTAAATTCTGGGGCTGAACTGTGACTTATTTGCAGATCCACCTTATAACCAAAATGTAGCTAATTTTGTAAAGAAATCTGTTGAGTTGATCGATTGGCAACAAAGCTGGGAAAACGGTCTAGACAAACTAAAATATTGTATGATTTGCAAAATGGATGAATTTGATTGGATCTCTAATTATTTGCATCTTTCCATAATTATAAAGCTACGATTTTGTAAATTTGCTGGCTTATGTATATAGTGCCCTGCAGATCTATTTAAAAATATGCCCATCTCCAGATTCGTGTTACTATTACGCATTAACAAACTTCCAGTGTTGGCAGCCAAATGTCCAGAATTGGGCATTATGAAAGAAAATAGAACCTGTAGATTATGTGGACTACCAAATAAAATGGAGACAGCGCAACACTTCCTCACTGAGTGCCGTGAACACAGCGGTGTGTATATGAGACTGCTGGGCCCCTATGTGCATGATGCCAATACGATCAAAAGCAATGGATTCTGGCAGACCTGCTTGAACTCTACAGTAAGGGCAGTGCAAATAGAATAGCACTATATAATGTATGGAAAGCCATATTGGCAACTGGAAAATGAGCATATATAAAATAATAGATGGCACCCTGTGAAACTGGATTTAGGTATTAGCAGAGAGCCTTTTATCTGTGCAGTCGTAGGTGAATTAAAGTTTTAGCCTTGTAATATATATGTGGATGATTCACGTGCTGGGCATTTATTTTGCCTTAATGTTAGTTTTTATTTTGTAATTTGTACACTCGTTTTAATGAATTATGTTTATTTCGTATTTTGAATTGATTGATTGTATTCGTTTTTAAAAAGATTTATATATGTTTTATTATTGTGTTATCTATGTAAAAGTTCTTTAGAGCTATACACATAATGAAATGAATAAAGGAATATGGCATTTGGACAATATCATTGGGCCAACTATTTCAGAGTTCAAATACGTGGTAATAGCCTTTGCTGCATATAACTCCTGGAATAAACATGTACAGGTGCAATGGAATGATGGCCTTGCCCCCACTTAATATTCCTCTACATTTAATAGGCTTTCTATGAGGTCTTCCGTAGTTTCATTGCTCATAATTCACACAATAATATCACTATGGCAGTGAACAGACCACTGGTTTGAGCATTCACCCAGAATCCCAAATTACAGAAGCACAAAGGTAACTTCTGGGGCTGAATTTAGCTTATGTTCAAGCACCAAAGTCGAAGCAGTCTTCTTAAAATGAGAACCGTGGAGTTTAACTCATGTACTTCGTTAAATACAGTTATGTCCACAATGAACTAGGGATTTTTATAATGAAAAAGTCCCAAAAGAAAATGTCTTGACAGCATTGTTTTTGATAATTGGAGGGATGCTAGTTGAGGGTTCCAAGATAGGGATTGTATGATGGAACCCGTGATTAGGGAATGTGGATTTAACCAAACACCCCTTGCTTTACTTTAAACCACGAGACAAGACCATTTTTAGGTCACATAGCCTTTCCTATGACATAAACTCAATACTACTAAACACATTATGTCTTTTATATACACTATGTGAGAGCATGGAGGGGATACAGTGTTATTCATGCAAGCTTCTTGGAATGCAGAACCATTGTACTTTTCTAAAATTGAGGTGGGATCACGCATGAGAGAAGGCTGTGACCTTTTTGTGGGATTCAATCAGCAAGAAGATGAGAATTATTTTGTAGTAAACGCAAGGTAGAAACAATGTTACATATTCTTTTCCACTGACCCCTATACCGGAAAGAGCATGACCATTAACTACTGACTGGTATTAATAATATGAATATAAATAATGAATGGCCCTTATCTTGCCTTCACCCCTCTTGTCTCCATTAGCCATGTCTTACATTCAGCCCAATCGTGCAAAGTAGGGATTTTATGCATCAATGTTAACTCAGCAAACTAGTCATACTTTGCATACAGCCTATTTGAATCTGAATCTAGTCACCTCTCCCGCTCCTAATCTAGTCCTCAACCATGCCAAATAATTCCAAGGCCAGAAGAGCCCACGGTGCATCAGGAACCAGAAGTCCACTTCTCCTTCCCATTCCTCCCCTTTCCGCCTATAGCTTCTCCAGTACCACCTCCCACCTCCCCACCTCAGATTGCAGTCTTTTCTTGCCACACTGTTAGACCTCCTTCACTCTCCTCCTCCTCCTCCCCCTATCCACCACCCCTTCTCTGAGAACCATCGTAACCCATCCTTCAAGCCTCAGATTGCCCCCACCATATGGCGCATTGTGAGACCCCCTTGGCTCTCCACCCCATTCTCTCAGCACCATACCATCCAAATCCTGCCCTCCCACCCCCCTGCACCCTGTTCAGCCACCCCCTGCCAAAACCTCTTCCTCGCCCCCCACGACCTCCCTCCATTCTCACTCTGCTGAAACACCTCCTGTCCTACACATTCCTAACCTACACCCAACTTTCCCATCCATCGATCCCACTGTGTCCCCCTCGCCTACACCTCCACCCCCCTGCACCCCAACCCTGTCCACTCTCTATCACTCTCCCCTGATAAGCCCACCTGCCCCAGTTTCACCCACCACTTTCCACCCCTGCCCCACCACCTCCCACTCCCTCTCTCCCAGCCCATTCACCTGCCGCTCAGCACTTAACCTTCTCTTCATTAAGCACAGCCCGATCAGCCTTGGCCAAATCTCCAGACACTGCAGACCCTCCCACCCTCACTCATTCACCTTTGGCAGTCCCCCCATCATCTCAGGTGCAGAAGACCTTCTACCCACAGTCACCACCAGCTGCATTACCCCCTCTGCCCCTGCAAACCCCTTCATCCCCACTCTGCTGCATACCAACCCCATAACCCCCATCACCCAGCCATGTCCATTCTCTTGTCCTCTACCCTCTTTCTCCCACCTTCTTCCTAGCCAACCCTTGCTGCCCAGCCCCACCAGCAGCATCTCCCTCCTTATGCCCACCCCACCATAGCTTAGGGAAAAGCCCCCTTGACTCACTCTCTTACATCATTATCAATGTGAGATCAGTCACCAGAAACAAACACACAATGTTTGACCTTATCTTCGATGAAAACCCTGACATCCTTTTCATTAATGAAACCTGTTTCTCTGACAACTTCTTCCCCTCTGCACACAAGGCCTTCCCCCGAGGCTACTCCCTGATCACCAACAACAGAGCCAGCAGAGCAGGTGTTATAGCCATCCTCAACAAACCTCACCTCACACCCATACAGGTCAGGAAACAACCATGCAATTATTATTGCAAATCCCTATTAGTTAAATTCCAATCCGCTCCTTCTTTCGCCCTCAGCCTCCTCCTCCTCTACAAACCTGCCAGGCTATGATAGAACCTTCACAGACTCCCTGAGTGACTCTGTATCGGTCATACTACTACCTCACCCAACTCTCACTGTTCATGTGGATCTAAACATCTGGTTAGACACCCCCTCCAGCCCCATAGCCCGTCACCTCATTGACATCATGGAAGCCCTTAATCTGACACAACTCATATCAGGCCTCACCCACATTGCAGGTCACACCTTAGATGCAGTGTTCAGCTCATCCAACCTGATCTCCTCCACCCTCACCTGACCCCTCATCTGGATTGATCACTCTGCCATCTTCTTCTCAACCCTGATGCGACCCCTCAGCCCTAACCTTCCTGTGATTGGTTAGGAGCATTTAGTGCAGCAGGTTTCCAAGCCTCGAACAAATGAAACACATTACAAATAATGTTCCCACTTATTGTTTTGAAAATGAACAAGACGAATGCCACAGCTCGGTGAGAACGAGGTAACGTTCAGAGATGTGCTCAAGATCAGAAAAAAGGCACACACTGCCACTTGTCGGAAAACATACACCTGGGAGTGGAGTTACGAGCACCAATCCACATGAGTATTTCAACTAAGAATATAAAGAGACAGTTATTCAATTACCATAGAAGCGCAGAGAGTGTTGACCAATGTAAAATATACAATATGGAATACATATACAACTGTTTTGATAGCTCATGAAACCAAGTATGACTATGAGAGGTAGGATCACTCACACCGACACCCCCCAAATAAATGCACAGTTTAGATTTGCACCACGATCCGTAAAGCAAAGGGCTAAGAAGAACGCCTAATGAAGTCAGGTAGTTCCATCATGGGAAAGGAAGGAGATGTAAAAAGAGGTGCAACATGTTTCCAATGAGAAGTCACAATATAAACTGTGAGTTGAACAGTCACAATGCTGAGAGAAGCCAGTTGGTACCAACCTTTGGGTCCCATGAGAACTAGATGAGGTATTCATTTTTGTTTCCACCCTGTCTACACCTCACAAAATGATTGGTCAATTAAGGTGCAAGAAACCCACCCAGCAACACTCGAGGTAAAACAGGCAATGAACAACTGAGTAGTAAATTGCAAAATGTTAGTCTGCCTAGTGTCCAATTAAAACTGGAGCAACTAGATGACCCCATTATTAGGTCATTGTCAAGAGGAAGTCAATAACATGCTCACGAGGAATAGTACAGGCCAATAGGGCTAGTCATTGTATAGATTCCGCTACAGGGTATCAACTATCATCCAATCAGCAAATGTGAGTTTACATGTACTTTGAAACAATGTTTGAAACACGACTGTACTCCTCACTGCTTAAGCTGCCATTTAATGATGTAATGTCCAATGTTTTTTGTTTATGGTTATTCCGGGTTGAGACTGCAACTGTATGTAATAAACTTTCGTTTTTGTTGCTTCTCATGCACTTTATTGGCTCATTGGATACATTTTTAATCCGATTTGGATTTTGGGCCTACCTTACAGCGGGCATCTGTGAGCAATGGTCAACAGAGGGCCTTAATCACTGTTATACAGCTTGATCTTCTGCTCACAATATTTGCATGAATGCTCAGTGCCTGCCTTAGCCAACATTCCACCATGACAATGATCTACAAGGTTCCAACCACCTTCTTCAAAGGTTTTTGTTTGTGTTTAACCTATTTCTAGCCACTTTGGGGGATTTTACCATACCATACTATAATTGCATTACAGCCCTGGTTGAGTAATAGGAATTAATATAGCTATTATTTTCTTTACCCCAGTTATGTGCCCTCGACTTTACCAGGAGCACAATCTCAGGTATGGGGCAATAACACCGGTTACAGCCATATCCACCAAAACAGTAAAGCCTTAGTAGGTGTTTTGTATAATTCAGATGTCCAGAACCTGCTGCTACTGTGCTGTTTCTTTCTCTCTGAAATTCAGTCTTTGAATGTTTTTCTCAAAAAGAGCATGCAACATTTACTCTCTGCTCAGGCCCCTTAGAAACGTATTAATTGGCAGAGTAACACTCTGTGAAATTGTCTGGTTTGCAAATCAAGTTTTAAAGGAAATTCCAACTGACAGAGATCACACAGAAGAGATGTTTGTCAGGTACGAGTGGCTGGTTAAAAGTCCAGAACTACAATTTACCTTTACTACTATTCACAGACTGCCATACTAGAAATTCATAACATACTCCAGTATACATGTGACAATATGTATTTGTTGAGAATAATCAATGATTCATAATTAATTTTTCTTACTGTAGAATGTATTCTAATTAGGACAAGAAATTGCTAGCTGACAACGTTGTCACTGATTCCCTGGAAGGAAATCTCTCTTATTTGACTAGGGAAGGTCAGAAGCGACCTGACACCAACCCTCGGGTGGGTCTGTGGGAGCACCAAGTGGGAAAGCACAAGCTCCTGAGAAACAGGAAAAGACTGAGTTAAAGCAACCCTTCAGTCCACACTTTTAGTTATATCCATGTTCCTTTGCAACAATCTTACATGGCTTATTGTGATATAGACACTGACGTTCCAGGTTTTTCCAGCTCGAGAAGCTCATATATCCCCTCCACCCTTTTTTTTGGTACTGAGAAGAGGAAGAGCGATGGAGTAATTAAGATGATTAGTCACAGGAAGCCAATGCTGTGTTTTAGTCTTTGGAAGCAGCAGAGAAAGCCTGGGACATTTAATAGGAACATAGGTGAACCAAAAGAGGAATGAGAGAGCCAGAGACTGGAGAGGCACCTGACTGGTTTGGACGGCGAGAGTGAGCAGACTTCAGAGCGCAGTGCATAGGCCAACGGACACGGTGTACCAAGAAACCAGGACGGGAAACGTTCTCTGCTTTTCTGCAACAGGCAGCTGGAGCTCCCGACCACTAAGTAAGGCAAAGTGGGAAGCCAATGGAACGGGAAACACGAGGAAGAGCAAAGACACCACAAACAGCTAGTAAGCCCAAGGAAAGTGAGCAGTTTACCGGGGCACTTCTGGGCAAATGCCATTTACAGAGTACTATGCGAGAAAGCATAAGTGAAGGCTGTGCAATAATTACGAACATTATTGAGAGAAAGCACATAAGTGAAGGCAAAGCAACCATTACCAATATGAACATTGTCAGGAGAAAGAGTCTAAGTAAAGGCAGTGGAATCATTAAAATTGTGAACATTGTTGAGAGAAAGAGCCTAAGCAAAGGCAGTGCAACTATGGCAGACACAAACATTATTCAGAGCAAGAGCCTAAATAAAGGCAGTGGAATTAATGAGAAAGATTTGATGACCCAATACTGGAGAAGTTTTATAAGTTGGATGAAAGAGAAAGTAGACAAAGAGAAGAGAAGCCCTGGCAGGTTAGTGAACCAGGCAAACAATGAGTCAGGGACTCATACCCGAGCAAGAAAATGACGATACCCTGGCAGGAGAGTAAACCAGGGGTAAGAAGAAACAGTGATAGGAAGGGAAGGTATATACACCAAAACCGAATACCCTGGCAGGAGAGTATACCAGGGAAAGGAAGAGGGATTAATAAAGATCAGGGGTCAAAATCCCTCCCCATATATGAAAGTGTGTAACAGAAAAGGGAAGACACGTCCCCCTTTTAAGGATTCAAGAGAACTCTGTTGTGAACTATGGTATTATTGAAAAGAACTGTGTTTGGATTCAAGCAAATTGTATACTTTTGAGGAGCCTGAAGGAAATAACTTTTCCCCCTTGTGCAAATTGGAATTGTGTTAAAACCTTATTGAAAGCACTGTAATACATCTAGAGGAATGAAAGTCCCTTTCCTAGTAGATCTGTATTCCTTTTCTTTTTGGCACATTAGTAGCCTAAGTTTTTGAACATTGATGAGATCCCCAATTACACATTGGGCCTCATTACGAGTCCGGCGGTAACCGCAGCAGTAAAACCGCCTGGTTACCGTCGGACTCGTATTACCATTCCGCCTCCATGACTCCCGGAATTACCCAGAATGTCCTATAGGACTCAATGGGAATGGGGAAGTGGAAACACCGGCACCATCTCGTGATGGTGCTGGTGTTTCCACGTCCGCCTGCAGGAGGGAGGTGTTCAACCCGCCAGGTATGACCTGGCGGGAAGATCACCTCCCGCCTGCAGGACTCGGGATCGGGCGGTCCGGAATTAACAGTGGCGGCGGGTTTACCACCACTGTTAATTCTGGACCGCCCGACCCGTAATGAGGCCCATTGTATTTAGTTTAGCATGTAAGCATTATTTTAGGGTTTTTGAACAGAGGACAGAGGACGCTTTATTTTATGTACATCCTGGCAAAGATGCTCCTTAGTTGTGTTGAGGCAGGAAAACGCCTTTAGGGTTAGGGATAGATATGATTTGTCCAACCCCCTTTTCCTTTTGTGATAAAAAAGTGTATAACCCTGTTCCGGTGGAGCAGGAGCTCCAGTCCTTGTCCCTGCAGGAGCAGTGGACTCAAGGAGACAGCCACCGAACTTGCCATGATATTCCACACTTCATGGTAAGCGCAGATGCTCCCGCGCCTCGCTACCTTTAATTAGCGCTATCTGCAGGCCGAATTCTGCAGCACGCAAGCATTCACATTTCTGGCTCAGGATCAGCCACTCGCTCCTACGATCGCCCACTAAGCTACAAGAAGCCTCCTGCCACCTTTAAGGCACACGAGGCACTTGCAAGCTCCAAGATGGCCGCCCGCCCGATGCCCGCAGCCCCTTCTGCCTCAGCTGCCATCTGATTGGCCTCCGGGACCATCTGTACCCCCATTGGCCGCCGGCAGGCGAAGCCGGCCCACTCCCTCCAAGTCCCACGGGAGGCAAGGCCAACGCCTGTTTTGTGCCTGTTTCTTGCCGATTCTGCCTCTGCAAGTCCCCCTGGCCCACACAGGAGAACACCAGCATGGAGGACCCGCTGCCCCAGGACCACTCACCGTCGCCTTCCAGCCACAGAGGTCAATGGGTAAGCCCACCACCAGCATAATATGCCTACCCACTGATCCCTTAAGTTGGCTAACTCTCACCCCCATGCACTAAACCTTACCACCTGGCTGTCGCCCTACACACCTACCACCACAGGCCCACATCACTTTGGTCACGGTAGCTGCCCAATTGACAATTTGTACCCAGATCTCGCCTTGATCGCACACTGCTCACGGCGGCACACCTTTCTCGAACCATACTGTGTTTCAATGCTGTTACACTGCCTGCACCGTAATATGCTTACTTGAATGCCTCTGATTGCTGCTCGTAGCACTTAGGAGCACCCACCTCGGTCTACATGATATGAACTATTTGTGATACTCGAATCCAGGCAGGTTGCCACTGTTATTATTTACTACCTGAACCCTGCATTTTGCTCCACTTTGAGATATTGGAATCTAGGCAGGTTGCCACTGTTATTATTTACTACCTGAACACTGCATTTTGCTCCACTTTAAGATATTGGAATCTAGGCAGGTTGCCACTGTTATTATTTACTACCTGAACACTGCATTTTGCTCCACTTTGAGATATTGGAATCTAGGCAGGTTGCCACTGTTATTATTTACTACTGAACACTGCGTTTTGCTCCACTTGTGATACTGGAATCTAGGTAGGTTGCCACTGTTACTAATATCTGCCTGAAACATTCGATTCTGCCCATTTTGAGACTGTGATTGTGATTTAATACCATATGTGCCATGCCCTGTGACAGTTGTATCTAGATTATCTGACTACTGCTCTTAGCTCACCTGGGCCCCACCAGTATATGCTAACCCCCCGCCCCCTGTATATAGTGTATTATGCATTCTGCCCTCCAGGCTTATATTGTGTAACCTTTCTCCCGCTTAACAGTAATACTTGACCTAAGCATACGAGCATACGAACTCACGCACAATATGTACTCTCTGCCCGTCCTCACCGGCTTAGTTAGCACGCTACTCACCTTTATGACCACATCACACCATTCTAAATCTAAGCACCTCCACCACTATCTAAACACCTTGAGTCATCGAGGACACACGAAAGACCTCCTGCCTAAGCCCTCACACACTCCAAATAACACAGCACTAATGATACCTAATCTCAGCCTCAGGCTAGAGAGAATCAGAGCTCGCACCATCCCTATCCACCACCATACCACCACTACACACTTACTACACAGAAATTGCAGACTTAGCTCACGCACCTCTAAAGTGCACACGCCCCAACCCCGTGATAATACATCCATATGCCACAAATTCAAACCCACGCTTACTACACCTAGCAGTAACTATGTACCACTGTACCTAAAGCAGACACCCACACCATACCCAACAAAACTTATTGCACTGGCCCAATGCTATACAAATGCGCCTTAATCAATGAACAATCACTCAATGCCCACGCTCTAGAAGTAAATGACCTAATAACTACCCAAAATCTAGACTTACTCGCGATTACAGAGACCTGGCTCAACGAAGCCTCTGGCCCAGCCATTTCACTAGCCCTACCACAAGGGTATGCCATCCTTAGACAAGATAGGATAGCCAGAACAGGAGGGGGGGTAGCCATTATTCACAAAGAAACACTCTCTATCAGAACCGTACCCGACCAAGAGGAAGATAATATTGACATCCTATCAGTCAAATTAGCACTCTCTCCAAATTGCACAATAAATATTCATACCGTATACCGTCCACCTGGCCCAACCACTAAATTCATAGGTCAAGTCAATCACCTCCTAGGAAACAACCTTAAAAAATCCACAAAATCACTTCTTATAGGTGACCTTAACCTAGGATTCAATGACTCTAAGGACAAAACTGCTATCTCTCTAGCCAAAGACCTCCAAGACCTAGGCTTCTCTCAAAAGATCACTTTGCCTACTCATGCTAAAGGACGCATCCTAGACTGGATTATAGACCACAATTGCAATACAGCCATCACCTCCAATACTAGCCTCCCATGGACAGACCACAACCCTCTCCTATTTGACATCCCTGTCTCACTTAGCGCTAAAGTGCCTAATAAAGCAGCGGCGACCTTAGCCAGAAGTGCCAAAAAACTCACCGCTGACAATATCAGTGTACTCCTCAATCTGCCATGCCTAGCGCCCCCGTTCTCCGCTGATCCCAACATCCTCGCAGAAATATTCAAAGACACCATCACAATGGCTGTCAACACAGTTGCCCCACTGGAAAACAAAAAAGAAAAAAATCCTTCCATTCCAATTCCTGGTTCACAGAGGAACTCCAGACTTTGCGTAAAGACAAATGCCTAGCGCTCAGAAAATGGCAGCTTAACCCCTGCGATACCACAAAAGCTGACTTTAAATCCATAGCAAAAAAATACAAAGACACAATCTTCCTTGCTAAATCTGAAGCCTACAACCACCGCATGTCCAATGCCAACTCCCAGTCCAAAGAACTTTTCAATATATTCAAAGAACTAACGGTACCACCTACATGCCCTGATGAGATTGTCAAAGACGAGGCATGGTGTACAGGCATCCAATCAGCCATGCTCTCAAAAATAAACCTCCTCCAAAGCAAAATATCCCACCACTTCAATACCCTACCAAAGCAAAGTGCACATGCACAGATAAAACCTAATGTAAAAGTAAGAAACGTGCCCAAATTTGCATTTACCGAAATCTCCGAAGCCGAGGTCACTGACATTCTCAGACACCTCAAACCCTCACAATGTAAGGGTGATGTATGCCCCCCTAAAATCATCAAAGATTGCGCAGAACCACTCGCCCCTCTTCTCACAGCCTTCATCAATGCATCCTTCAAAACTGGCATAGTCCCAGACAGCCTTAAAGAGGCTTGGGTATGCCCTCTCTTAAAAAAAACGACATTAGACCCTGCTAACCCTAACAACTACCGATCCATAACCACAGTCCCATTCCTCCTGAAACTACTTGACAAGGCCGCCCACAAACAGATTCAACTATACCTTGAATCAAACACAATCCTTGGTAAAAGACAATCTGGATTCCGCAAGGGACATGGAACTGAAACCGCCCTTCTAGACTTAAAAAACGAAATTACCAACATCCTAGACAAAGGCAAGCCTGCCCTTCTCCTTCTCCTTGACCTTTCAGCTGCGTTTGATCTGGTAGACCACACTACTCTTACCAGTCATCTGACACACGCCGCACACTTCTCAAATGAAGCAGCATCCTGGGTAACATCATTCTTAGAGGGTAGAGCTATGAAAGTGTTCTCTAACACAGCACATGCAGCTCCCTCCATCATCCACTGTGGTGTGCCACAAGGTTCCTGTACTGCCCCCACGCTCTATAATCTTTTTACCAAGCCACTATTTGATAAACTAGACGAGCTGGGGATCACTTACACAAATTACGCCGACGACACGCAGGTTCTCCTCCCCCTGACAGGGAATTATCACCAAGACGCCTCTACCCTACAGCAAATCTACTCTACCATACAAGCATGGATGGCTACTAACGGCCTTTGCTTGAACGGGGACAAGACCGAAATCCTCATTTTAGGACAGAAATCCACCCTCTCCAACCTCAACCCACTGTACATCAATTTCAACATAGACAATTGCATCATCCCAGTTCTATCTTCAGTCAAAACACATAGACGCCACACTATCCATGGACAAACAAGTCAGCGCCATAGTCTCGGCCTCAGCACCGAGTACTAAACTCATTGACGCAATAAAACCATTCCTAACCAAGGATAACTGCCTCTCCATCTCCCGAGCAACTATAGGAGCCAAACTAGACTATTGTAACGTGCTCCTAGCCGGCACCTCCCAAAAAACCTTATCTAGGCTTCAGACTACCCAAAACAACGCTTTAAGAGCATCCCTCAGCATTCCAAAGAGAGAACACATCACACAAGCCAGAAAGGCAGCGCACTGGCTCCCAGTCAAAGACCGTATCTCTTTCAAAATTCTCACAACCACCCACAAATGCATCAATCTCACAGCCCCCTCTTATTTATCTGACACGATAGGTAGAGATCAATCCACGAGACCAAGAAGAGCACAATACACGAATCAACTAGCAGTGCCTCGCATCAACAGAAACAAAGCAGGAGGCATAGGCTTCCTCTTCCTCGCACCTAAACTCTGGAATTCCCTACCTACTGACCTCAGAGCTGATGCATCCCTCTTCTCATTCCAAAAAAAGCTCAAAACTGCCCCATTCAACTAACCCCGTTTTTTCATTGTGCTCCTGCTGCTCTTTCATATCTGTAAAAAAAAGTATATCTCGTCCAATGTAACCGTACGGGCATGAATTGTATGTAACTAAGTATAAGCTACACTGTAACTAGCGCCATGATGCCTTCGGTCTGCTGTGCGCTCAACAAATTTGAATAAATAAATAAATAAATAAACCCACACTGAAGATGCCACTGTGTCCGAGTTTTATTCATGACCCCTACACTGTACATATAGGTAATCAGTCCCACAGTGTGGACAACATGTTTGTGAATGTAAGGAAAGGCATACATGTCTGTTGCAGTAGACTCATCATAACCATGCCCCTGAATGATAAGTACTGTAAACGTGAATTGTCTGCTTTGCAGGGCAACCCTCACACATTATCACTGTAATTTATACCGTTTGTGATATGCCCTGTATTTGAACCGTAAGAAAAGGAAACATTAGACAGTATTCCTGTTTAAGTCACCCAGGATTTACGGCAATAGCAAGCTCTAGTGCTATACAAGACTATTAAAATCCCCAAAAACATATCCATAAAAATATGACAGCTCTTTCAATCTTCCCTCAAGAACTTCATAGTAATTTCCACTTTCAAATACATTCTTGTGAGACGAATAATTTTTGTTGTGATAGGTGCTGTTCTTTTGAGCTCTCTTCCCATTTTCGGTTTAACAGGAATAGCCTTCTTCACTTTCACAAACTATTGGCTGTTCCTTCATGAATTCCTGCAATCTCCATTCCTAGAGCCACTGTCTGCATTGCCCACTGGGCCTTCTGTGGCAGGGGCCAGATCCTCTGAGGAGAAGTTCACTGAAACATGCCTTTCAGTATGCACTAGACACATGTCAACCAATGCTCTAATTTCTGTCAACCAACCTATGGAACACCACACATAGGTGAAACAGCACATAGAAAGACCATATGACTTTCAATACGTTTCTTAAAACAGGCTCTTCACCAGACAGCACAAGGCAAACACTTAGGGTTTAATAGGCTCAAACGACCAGTCCCAATGTGGATGGTACAGTGCACACATATCCATTATGAATTCTGGTCTCCAAAACCACCTCCCTGAGCACAGTACTGTAAACGTAAGAAATCCCAAGGCTGGACTCAGTTTTGTCAATTTCTTCAATTTGTCCTCTATAACAAAAACAAGACATCAATTTCACCCCTGATGCACAGGCCCAGGCCAGGCCTAGGACTTTCATTCTCCCATCCCATGCTTCCTCCATTGCAGATATGGGATTGCAACACCAACCCTGAGTGCAGGCCAAGGCTAGACCTAAGCCAATTATAAAACATAGATAGTCACAATCTAGTACTCTGTCTTAGTCAAGCACCCTGCACATTGAGCACAGGATCTATTGTCCTTTTTTTGATTGTTATATCATTGCTATGCCTACACGATTGCCAAAACCATACAGGGAACATCCTGCTCATCAATCATGGAAATAAGAGCTTCGGCAACTTTTGCAATAACCCATCAGACAGGTATAAGGAAACCAGAACACTCCCAAATTACCCCTGACCAATATTTATCATAGATATGAACCCACAGGAAGTGGGGACACCTCATCCTGATTATTACTCTCATTCCAGGACTGCAGACTAATGTAGACTAATAGATACTTTCAAATTGTCCTTACAGATCATGATCATATTGCAAGATGCTGAAACCATCACAGAAATGCACCCTCTAAAACAAGTTGTCCATCCACCACCCATCTCTCTGACTACTCTGCCTCCACACAACCATGGTTCGTTCAATCCATTCACTCCATGAACCACACACAGATCTTCTGCATGTGTCATGCCCACAAATAATTTATAATGTTGAACATATATTTAAGATTGAACAGACATCACCAATCATGCAAATGTATGGGCCCCAAATGCTCTCACAACAAAATGCAGACGACATCCACAAATCACTGCAACCTCACCTTAAATGTATGCCCAAAAACACCCCAAATCATGTGCATGATCATTTGCAGACTACTGCACTGAGTACCAACAACCTTACATCAAACATAAACCTGCTTATATGCTCACAGACCACAACCATTAATATCAGCAAGCTCAAAATTGTGCAAATTGATAAACCTATGAAAAACTACAATAGTTGCAACTTCATACATATGCAATACAAGCAGACCACATTAACACACACTAACACAAACACAACAACAAACTCAAGTATGTTCAGCTCCAAACTGCTTTGCAATAAATTCTATGGGCCTCATTACGACCCGGCAGCCGCGGTATGAACAGTGCCGGTAAAGTACCAGTACCGGTACCGTTCATACCGGGCTGCCACATTACGAGTTTGCTCACGGGTGGCGGTATGCACATCTGGTCTGGCCAGACGTCCATACCAGCACCCGCGAGCAGACCAGGATGCTAACAACGGACCGTCATTAACGGGTCCATTGTTAGCGTCATTCCCATTTGAGCCCTATAGGGGCTCAAATGGGAATGGGGATGTACCGGGTCCGGGTCCCGAGAATGGGAATAACTGGCCCCGCAAAAGTCGGAATGGCCCGGTAATTCCCTATTTCCGGGACCCGTACCCGAGTTTTGAGGTATCCATGCCGCTAAAAACGCCATGTCTGCCTCCAATCTCGGGTCTGGGCTCCCTGAATGGGGAAATACCGGGCCATTTTGACCTTGGAGGGCCCGGTATTTCCCCATTCAGGGAACCCGGACCCAGTACATCCCCATTCCCATTTGAGCCTCGATAGGGCTCAAATGGGAATGGGGAGCATGCTAACAACGGGCCCGTTAATGACAGGCCCATTGTTAGCATGCTGGGCCGCTCGCGGGACCCGTTAAGGATGTCTGGTAATACCAGGCGTCCAGAGCGGGTCCCGCGAGCGGACCTCGTAATGGGGCGGTAAGTGGTTAATGGCTCCAATACCTTTACCAGCACCGTTAACCCCTTAGCGCCCTCCTCGTAATACGGCCCGTCGACTTGGACAACATTGACTTTCTACAATCATTCATAGGTTTCTTTAAATAGATCTAAAATTTCATTTAGAACAATGTCACCTTATTTTATCCCTGATTCTTCAAATACATAAATACAATACAAACATATCAACTTGGACGATATTGACTTCTTACAATCATGCATAAATCTCGTAAGACAAATCTTAAATTTCATTTAGCAAAATGTCACCTTGTTTTATCCCATTGCATAGTTTATTGAAAATTAACAGCAGAAATGTTACCAAGGCTAAGATCAGCAATATTTGAGTGCCTGACATCAGTATATGACAGAGACTAGTTAATATGACCTCAGTGGTGGAGTTTACATATGGAGAAAATAATGTAATTCTATCTTTCAAAAGTACTGTGCAGTCCATTACTACCATTTTGTTGTTATTTTGGTATTTGTAGTACCAGACAGAGGATCTCTGAAGTAGGGTGACAGTTTAGTCTAAATTTCAAGTAATAGTCTTGAAAAGTTGAAGATGAAAACGTTTCTCAAATATGGTCTTAGTTGTAGACTGGGAAGTTGAATAGACTAGCTCTTCTACACCTTCATAGCCTCTGTAGGTCATTCACATCCCATATTCTGTGCCATCTTTGTATAGCTTTTTTCAGAGCCCACTCTGAAATTGATTCATCTAGATCCATAGTCTTTATAAAGTTGACATACCTTTGTTCAAAATGTTTTCGGAAGATATTCTTCATATTCTTTTTCATATATAGCACATTTTCAAATATTCCAGTCCCCACACTATTCAAGATTTTCAAGTTAATAATTAAACTTTTGGAAACGTACAGCGACCAGCGACCACCATGACTGTATGCCCAACTCTAGTCTGATGATACTAATTGGGACGGATTTCCAAGAGCGAAAGGAAAGTCAATCAGAGCTCAAACAATTACACATACACACAAAATGGAAATAATGATATTTTTTATTTTTTGTTTAAGACATTTAAAACATTTAAAAACATTGAAAATGTTTAAACCATCGGAACTTTGGGGCTAATAGAGCATCCAGCATTTCCAATAGACATCACAGTGAATTTGCTAACAGAAATCAGGAGTCCACAGAAATGAACTGTATGAGGGTACAGCATATGCTTAACTGCAGTCAAATCAAGTCCTCAATTTGTCCCACAGTGCATTCCACATTTTAAATAATGCCATATGAACCCCCTCAGAGTCTGTGTTCAGGCAGTAAGCCCAGAATTCATCGACTTAATTGCATCATATTGCCCCACAAACTGCCCAAGTGTAGTCATATAAAGGGACGCCCACCTAGGGCATGCTGTCAAAACATGCCTAGGGGTTTCAGTGTTAGATTCCAGCATGCACATCCGACATATTCTGTGGTCAGCAGCAAGTTTCAGATGACCCCACGGAGGTGCCAACACAGAGAGCTGGTTAGTCCGTAGGCGTAATCTGAAACTTCTAAGGCAGGGGTGGGGCATCTTAATAGGTAATACTGAGTCTTGAGATATCGATGTGTAATATTCTCAAGATACTTAAAGTTGTGCAATGATGATAAATGGGTATATTGGTTTATCCAATCCCATTGCTGTAGCTTATTTTTAAACAAGCCTTTCAGTATTTCAAACCTCGTGCCCTGCGCAAAGTCAGGATACCAGTTGATCGTGGTAAAGCATGTCTCATTAGGTTTGTGGAAATCATCTTCCTTACTAGGAAGGTCTGCCAAGTATAAATTGAACAGCAGGGTGGCCAGGACACAAACTTGCCTGACGCCACTGTTGATTTCTACAGCCAATGACAATAAACTCCTGCTTGTTAGCCTTATTCGCACACAGCTTTTCTTATGAAGTGTCTTAAGATTGAGATCAGCCATTCCGGGCATCCATATTTACAAACTTTCTGCCATAATCGTAGAAGGCTTACAGTGTAGAAAGTGGAACTGAAGTCCAAGCATATAATGTACAGGCCCGCATTACCTTTAGTGTTGGCTTCTCTAATCAGCAAATCCATTGCTCTAATGTTGTGTACTGTTGGCGAAACTGGACGGAAGCCTGTCTGGGTACAATGTAATATATGATTTACGTCAACCCAATGCTGCAGTACCTTTAAAACAGAGCTACAGAATCGTTTCCCAGGGACATCAAGGAGACAAAGGAGCCTTTACTTCTCTGGGCACAACCTATCACCCTTTTTGTATATGGGTATAAGGATCACCTGCTGCCATAAGGCAGGGACTCTTTTCTCCGCACACACTCTGTCAAACAATAGTTTAAGCACCGTGGCCCAGGCTTCAGGGTCGGCTTTTAACACTACATTCGACACAACACTAGGACCTGGTGCCCGAGATCCCTTGAGACCCACTATTGCCTCCAGTTTGCCTACCCAACTAGGGTGAAGGGGCCATGATGCGGATACTACTTCTCCTGTGTCTGACTCACCAGCGGAGACATATTTGCACCGTATAAAAAAGACCCATTCAGACTCTGCTATGGGACAATATTTGCCAGATGCATCTAATTTGCCCTGTGCAAAGCACAGCAAACATTTGTTGCCATTTTGCATTTATCTCTGAGTGTCTACGTCTCCAGAGCCATTTCTTATAGTCCCTTTTAAAATGCCTAACTTGTGCTTCACGAATTCCAATCTCTTCTGGCCCCGATTTAGCATTTCTAAGCTGCCTTCGCATATATCGCTTTGCATCTCGGATTTCTAAATCAAAAGGTTTACTTTTCTTGGCTCCGTGGATGGCCACACAGTGCACCACACCAACTCCCATTTGGTAGGTTAAATTCTTGAGATGCTCTCCCATCTCATCAGCCCATAGACGGGCGTACCTATCCAGCTCATGTTTTACAAGTTGGTTAACTGCCTTGGAGCTTTTGGTAATGTTGCGTGTAGTCTAACAAATCCTATTCCCCCGGTGGCTCACCACCAGACCCTCACCCCCATGATTTCTTTCTAAGGGATTTCCTAGGTCAAGTGATAGGATCAGCAAATTATGATCACTATAATTGGTCTGCTGGGATTCTAGGGATATAACTCTTTCAGAGCACATATTGCTCCCATAAAAGTAATCCAGGGTGGAAACTTTAGTGCCCATGCTCCAAGTGCTGTGACCAGGGCAATCACCGGCGGTGCGGCTGTTGTACATCAATAAAGCCCATTCATGAAGAAAATGCAACCTCTTGTTTTAGTCATTACACACTCAGATTTGATATATTTATATTGTGCGCACAATTCATGATCTATACAACCAGCATTAAAGTCACCCCCTAGGAGAATAAATTCATGATTATTTCCGAGAATCCATTCAGCCAACATTTCATCAATTGTTGCATGAAGCTTCTCCAGCTGTACCAGGTCGGGAGGGACATATATATTGATTAGCAAACATGTCAATGTATCATTCGTAGTTTTTATCACTGCCTCTATTGCTAGTACATAAGGGATGCTCAGGAAGATCTTTATACTTGTCAGAGGGACTGACTGATAGCCACTGCTAGCACCCCAGACGGTCGACCCTTTGTACCCTTAGTTGCCAGATGTTGATGCAAAATAAAGTCCCCCAATTGTATTACTGACCTGAGCCATGTTTCCTGTAAAAAAACAGGACATAAATTTCTGATATTCAGCAAAGCGAACCCCTGGGGTCTAGCAAATTTGCAAAACCTCTAGTGTTCCAATTTAGCACCCGCAGGGGTCATCTGGTCTCCATCATTTGCCTAGTCAGAAATGTTTTGAACCAGTCCCAGCCCTTAGCGTCCTATGTTGACAGGTCACTGGTTGGCATGCTGGCTTTGATAATAGGCATTAGGATGGTCTCAGCCTGCACTAACTCCTTGCTAACAACGTGGGTAGTATCGTCAACTAAAAATCTATCCTTTTCAATTGACCCCAGGTGACATCATATTAATGCTGGTACATCGGTAGTGCAGCAATGAACCCGTACAAAATTGCCACCCAGCAGGTCCACAGGCTCAGCGAAACAGAAGTCAGCATGTCAAGACGCAAAGTGCATGGATTTTTTTAAACCACTTTAAAATGTCTAATCTATTAGTCAGTTTATCAGAAAAAGTAATAGGACCACGGCCAAAAGTAAATGACTTCGAGTAATTTTCAATTTCCGAAGATGGAGGCCCGAGCGAAGCATTAGGAACAGAGGTGGAGAGGAGAGGAGGAGCTGAAGAGATCAAAGGGAAGGTAGGAGCTGGGGATAGACTGGGAGAAATGACGGAGGTAACCATAGGCTGGGGGTTGGTGATAACAACTACTTCATTCTGTACGGTACTCACTGAGCCGACAATAATATCATTGTGGTTCCCACCAATAACTACAGGGTTATGAGGATTTTGGGGTGCGGTACTCTGTACCTCATCAAGTAACCAACTAGTCAAGGTGCCCGCCCCGTCCTTCTCCTGGTTTGCCCCACATTAATTTGGCCTTCGGCAACCTCCACCTGTACAGCACTGAATGTAATACAAGTAGAATTCAAGGGATCAAGTGTTTCGACAATGACTGGCAGGTTGTTACTAGAAGCCCTCCGACGGAGTCTAGCCCGCCTAGCCAGTCACTGTTGTTTTCTAGTTTTATATGGTGCTGCAAGCCGTTATGCCCTATTAACGCCTCTGTGCTTTGCAGTTTCAGCACACAAGATCCCTGCTGTACCCCAACCATGGCCTGAGTCTGTAACTTGAAATGGCCTACAGCATCAACTTGCAGATAGCTACTTGCCAGTGGTAGATGTGAGGCGTGGGAGCCATTTCAATCGCATTCACTCCTGTTGACCATAGACTTTGAGTACTCTTTTTTTAACCTATATTTTGTAATTTCTTCATTATGTTTCTATGAACAGTTTGCTCACAAAAAGTAAAACATGTTTATAACGTATAATACAATGGTAAAATAAAAATCAATGGTGTTGTGACTATTTCCGTGACATTTTACAATGCTGCTTGAGGAATGAGTGGCAGGGTTAACGTGTGTATCGCTTTTGTTAAAGAAGAACTTCCTTTAAAGCAGCTTGTGCTATTTCCTGTCTGTGTGGGTACTGTGAAAGTCCTTCTGGAGTATATCGTGCTTGTATATAAAACAGAAAACATTCGAATTTAGAGTGAGTAGAATTTAGAGTAAGTATGTGTATTCTCACAGCACACTGTTCAGTCACTTAACTCTCCCCACTCAGACCTTTGTAACATCTCCTTGTTGGACTATACAAGAATTTCGAGGAAGACAGCAGCAGCTACTCATCCATACAACAGCAATCCATAGGAAATGCAAGTATGGCCTTTCTGATTTCTGGCGAAGGGGGGGACAGGTGCTGGTCCGAGAAAGTAAAACTCAAATACGACTACAGATGAAACAGGGAGTTCAGCAGCCTGGCAGACGTTTTGAAGTGGAAGCAATCGGAATTATTTTCCAGGGCAAATCAGCAATAATAATCCTTGGCAGTAAGACAAATGTTAACTTTTACATTTACACACCCAGACCTATTGCCTTTGGAGTGTTTGTTGCAATTGTGAACAACCCAGAAATGCAAAAAAAATTAATACACGGTATGCTGGTAATCCATTTGTCTTATGTTGCATTCTGTGGTCTCTGTCCTTGTTCCCTTTCCATAAAGCTTCTGGAGCTGATCCCTAGAAATGACACGAATCTAACACCAGAGTGAAGAGAACAAACCTGCACCCTTCTTTATTTCCTCTAAGGCAACATGCAAGGAGATGGGGTTAGGCAGAGGAACATGCAACATGCGATGCTCACTATCCGACTTTCAAGAGAAAGTCAGCACAATTGGGCCTCACTACGACCCAAGCGCTAATGGGTTAACGGCGCCGCAAAAGGCTGCGGCGCCGTTAACCTATTAGCGCCTAATTACGAGATCCCTTTGTGGGACCCGACCTTAACGGCTGGTTTTACCAGCCGTTAAAGTAGGGACCCGCAAAGGGACCTTGGTGCTAAGTACTTAGCGCCTTCCCCATTCCCATTGAGCCCTATGGGGCAAAAAAAATGGGAATGGGGAAGGGCCATGGTGGCATGGGGAATTACCGCCCCGCCAACCTTGGAATGGGGTGGTAATTCCCCATTCCGCCATGGCGGACACCAGCATGGACCATGGTGCCAACAGCACCATGGTCCTCCGCCTGGGTCGTAATGAGGCCCTATGTGTTTAACAAGTCACACTTATCGGTGAATGGATTGCAGCTAAGTGCACCCCTGACAGTATAATTATTAAATATGTCACTCCCTTCCCAGATCGATATTTCCCTATAACATTGAGTAAGGTGGCAACAGGCTTGACTGATTAATTGGTCCTACTAAATCTTTACATGTCAAACAAGATCTTAGCACTCCTTACTTATGGTTTTTTTTGTCTTGGTTTATTTATGTGCACTGCTATCCAACATTGCCTTTTAAAATCTATTTGAGAAGCGACAATCCAAAGGCAATGTTCGCTTGTTTTCAGGTCCATAATGCCGCCCGTTAGTATCCTAGCACAATACATTTTTCATGGCAGTGGAGATTGTATCTTGACCTGGATAAACCGCCTTTCATGCCATTATGCATTAACAAGCACCTTGTGCCCCCAACTTCAAAAACAAGGTCAGTTGCACATATTCAATCATAATAACCTCGACTGATGTACCAGAGACGGAATGATTAAATCTGATACAAAATGGATGCACATAGAACTAAGCCGCAGTTTCAAAGAACAGAGTCTCTCCTCGTGGAGCCATGCGACTCGTGATGTTTTCTGAAATGCCTGTTTTGTGGTAGAATGTTAAGACCTAGCGCTCTCAATGTGCAGGAAATGATCACTAGTGCTATTAGTTACCTGGAGGTTGCACAGAGTGGGAACTGCACATTCAGTGGCAGATATAAGGCAAAGGAGCCCGGTGGGCAAGACTGACAGAAGACCACAGACAGATGGGTTAAGGGGGTACAGCTTAGAGTGGGAGCAGTTAGTGGTTGTTACGAGTTTATCAATGATGAACTTTAGCAAAGAACCTGTCATTATTTTTAATATTGAGATTGTGTATATAGCGGTCTGACTGAGAACAGGCTGGCCAGCTCACTGTGTTTTTCTGGCATCAAGTTATTTGGGAAATCATCCTTGACACCCTGAAATGCATGTCGCCTGCTCCAAAAGCAATACAGACTCTCTGTCCTGTCCAAGAAGAGAGTCCACATCCAAGCCTGCGTGTCCGCCATGGGCGTAACTTTAGGGGGGACAGGGGTGTTTGTCCCCCCAACTTTCATGGCACACCATTTTGTCCCCATTCAATTGGCTGGGGCATCTTTTCTTCGGATGTCATGTCACCCCCACATTTTCAGCAAAGTTACTCCACTGGTCTCCGTGGCCTCTAACAACACGGCCTAACTCTTTAAAATCTACAAGGAGCTGGCCAATTCTTCTGCAGTCTCTACCTCTCCTGTTCCCTCCCAGGCCCTTTATACGTCCCTGGCTACTCACTGCATCACTAAAACTCAGGACATCTTGTCCTCGATCTCCTCATCCTCTCCCCAACCTCTCTTGGTCCCCATCTGGTTGCCTCTCCCCCTCCTTCTCCTTTCTCCTCTTTCTCTCTGATAACACCTGGTGATGTTTCTATACAAGTCTGAGTTATGAAACTGTCATCCAAACAGGTGTTCTCCTGCTCCTTCAAAACATTCAAGAACCATATTGACACCCTTGCTTCATCCTTGGCCGATTTCTGCAATCACTCTTTTGCTACTGGATCATTCCAATCTTTCCTCAAGTACTCCCTTGTGCACGCCCTCGTCAAAAACCCTCTGCCAATTCTACCTCTCCAGCAAACTATCGCCCAATCTCCATCACTCCTTTCCTGGGCAAACTCCTGGAAAATCTGGCCATCTCCCATTGTACTTTCCACACTGAATCTGTTGGTTGTCTCCATGACCATCAGTCTGGCTTCAGAGCAGCCAGAGGCATGGAAACTGCTCTCCTGAACACTGATGACGATCTGCTCACTAATCTTGACTCCAGTCTTCCTTCTGTTCTCATCCTTCTTGACCTTTCCTCTGCTTTCAATATGGTCACTCACGCCATCCCGATAAATTGACTCAGTGAGAACTTCAGCATTATGGATCAGGCCCTGGAGAGGTTGACCTCCTTCCTCCTGGACCACCCCTCCCAGGTACAACTTGGGTCCTTTCACTCCACCAACTCTCTCTTCACATGCAGTGTTCCCCAGGGCTCTTCCCTCTCACACTCAATCTCTTCTTGGCCCCTTTGGCCCACCTGATCTCTACCATCTCCTCTAACTTTCAGTGTTGTGCGGATGACACTCAGCTCTCCTTCAGACTCCCCTCAGCCCCCTCTCCTTTCCTCTCTCACTCATTCCTGATTGTCTATCCGAGATTCAGGATTGGTGCACCCCCAAAGATCTCTGCCTGAATGCTAATAAGACATATATCCTTCTCAATGGGACCCCTGCTCCCGCTTTCTCTCTCTCACTCTGCCTGCCTTCCTTGGGCCCTGTTCTTTCACCTTCCTGTGAGGCAAAAAATACTTGGTGTAATTATCGACTCCACTCTCTCCTTCTCTCCTCACATTACAGACCTTGCCAAGAATGCTCACTACCAGCTGCACCTCCTCAGAGGTATTCTTTCTTTTCTCACTTTTACCCAGAATCTCACTGTCTCCAGAGCCTTGGTTCTCTCTAGGCTGGACTATTGCAACAGCCTCTTTCTCAATCTGCCTTCCTCTACTCTCCGCCCACTGCAACGAACCAGCATAGGACTGCCGGAATTATCCTCAGTCTCAAGCCCAGGTACCATATCTCTCCAGCCCTGAAATCTCTCTACTGGCTCCCAGTGGCTGCAAGGATCAGGTTTAAGACCCTCTGCATCGTCCACAAGGCTTTCTGGGACCGAGGCCCACGTTACATCCAACTTTTCCAAAATACCTTCCTTCTCGAGCCCTTCGCTCAGCTACCTCTATCTATGATCCTCGGGGTGAGACATTTGAAAAAAACAACTGCTTATTTGTAAGGCAAATATTAATGGTAAGTATTATTATAAATGGAGTAACACTTGTCCAGTAAACCAGGAGTCAGGCTTTCTTAGAATAGAAGACACTGAGAACTGAATCCCTTCTAGGGTTCATAAGTTTAGCAAAATACAGTGAGATGAAATGATTTTCCCAGGATGACACTGTTTGGGTAATTGGTGAAGCTGGGATTTGAGCATAGTCTGAAATGTAAGTACTTGACCACGTATCTTCCCAGCTCAAGGCGGTATATTATCTCTCTGGGAGGTCTGGGGCAGCCCTGGCTATTTCTCTTTGAGGTGAGAGCAGCAGAGTGGGGAGGCCTTGTCATCACATGCTCCTTGAACAACGGCTACATCCAACTCTGTGTACAGCAGCTTCTGTTATACTTGCTTTCTCTGGATCCAAGTGATCTAGTCTTCGAGTTTGAAATCTCAAAACATAAAAAGACACCATCATCCATCAACCAAGATCTTATCCCTATTTTGGTGAAGGAGGAAAGTTCAGGGGCAACACGTTTTGTCTTGAAAGCAAGAACAATTATAAATATTTTCTGTAGACACTTCAGGAGGGTAATGTTAGCCATAAAATGACTGCAAAGATAGGCAAAACCTGCAACAAGGGGGCACAGTGAGAGGCCAAATTCACAGGGATTAGAGGTTCATACAATAAAGGTGATGGTTTGGATTCAGTCACACATTGTCTCTGGGATTTGTTGGTGCCACAAACAGTTCTTTCTTGGTGCCCAGTCTTGCTTGGATGATGGAGGAGTTTTTAAGCTTGTTCAATGATCCTCCTGGACTCTGATGGCTCCACTCCAGTATATTTGGGTTGTCTGAAGGTAAGAGGCATCAGACATGTCTGGTTAAGAAACACACCAGTGGTCTTCAACATTCTCCTTCTCTTAGTATTAACAATCTCCACTTTCAAATTAGGTATAGACTAGAGAGCTCCTCCCCCAGTCTCTGGTTTCTGTCCTGTCTCTTGCACTTTCTCCACCAGGTTAGTAGTACCATGCTGGACCTTGTCCTACAGGGCTCTCCGCCCACCTTCTATCTCCCAGAACTGGCACAGCTTCTCCCATATCTGGTTGTTTTTTCTCCTCCTTTTCCTCATTTTTGCTCACCCCCACTAAATCCTTTATCTCCATTCATAATCCTTCAATGTTTTTTTACACCACCTCTGCTTTCACTTTAAATTGGTGTTACTCCTTGGTATGTTTTAATCTCTCTAGAATCTGCCTTTTGACCTCCTCGCCTTCCTCTCTGTGTGCTTTACCTACAATGTACTTCCTTCTTTTCCCTATAAATGCTTTTCTTCTGACTTCTTTCTTCCCTCTTTCTTTTGATGTGTCTCTCCTCCTTTATTTGCTCACTTCTTGGAAGTGTATCCCCATCTCTGTGAATGCTTCTACTCAAATTTCCTTCTTAGAGGTTTCTCCTTTACAATCAATCAATCAAAACCACTTTTATTCAGCAGTCTTTGGGCAAGACAACATGATATGGGCAACAGTTTCATCACAGATGGCACAAAGCGGGCACACAGCTGTGTTCCCTTCTCCCCATATCATTGTAAAGGTAGCCAGTTTTAGTGTGCCCACTCGAAAGCTAATGGTTTGGATTCAGTCACACATTGTCTCTGGGATTTGTTGGTGCCACAAACAGTTCTTTCTTGGTGCCCAGTCTTGCGTGGATGATGCAGGAGTTTTTAAGCTTGTTCAATGATCCTCCTGGACTCTGATGGCTCCACTCCAGTATATTTGGGTTGTCTGAAGGTAAGAGGCATCAGACATGTCTGGTTAAGAAACACACCAGTGGTCTTCAACATTCTCCTTCTCTTAGTATTAACAATCTCCACTTTCAAATTAGGTATAGACTAGAGAGCTCCTCCCCCAGTCTCTGGTTTCTGTCCTGTCTCTTGCACTTTCTCCACCAGGTTAGTAGTACCATGCTGGACCTTGTCCTACAGGGCTCTCCACCCACCTTCTATCTCCCAGAACTGGCACAGCTTCTCCCATATCTGGTTGTTTTTTCTCCTCCTTTTCCTCATTTTTGCTCACCCCCACTAAATCCTTTATCTCCATTCATAATCCTTCAATGTTTTTTTACACCACCTCTGCTTTCACTTTAAATTGGTGTTACTCCTTGGTATGTTTTAATCTCTCTAGAATCTGCCTTTTGACCTCCTCGCCTTCCTCTCTGTGTGCTTTACCTACAATGTACTTCCTTCTTTTCCCTATAAATGCTTTTCTTCTGACTTCTTTCTTCCCTCTTTCTTTTGATGTGTCTCTCCTCCTTTATTTGCTCACTTCTTGGAAGTGTATCCCCATCTCTGTGAATGCTTCTACTCAACTTTCCTTCTTAGAGGTTTCTCCTTTACAATCAATTAATCAAAACCACTTTTATTCAGCAGTCTTTGGGCAAGACAACATGATATGGGCAACAGTTTCATCACAGATGGCACAAAGCGGGCACACAGCTGTGTTCCCTTCTCCCCATATCATTGTAAAGGTAGCCAGTTTTAGTGTGCCCACTCGAAAGCTAATGAACAAAGCCCAAGCATACGGAGGATTAAGGTGGTTGAGGTATTTTTCAAAGCCAAAATTACCCTTAATCATTAAATAACTGGGGGCCAGCTTCAGGTGTTTACATGCTGCCACCATGTTTTCCCATAGTGATCTATGTAGAGCTTTTTCTTAATTCTGATGGCAGGGGCTTTATTAATCATAGCGGGGCATGTCCATAAATCCTGCTTGCCCATCTCTTGCAGGCATTTCTTTACATGGACTGCCCATGGCAGAGTCCTGCCACCTTCCAAACTTAAGCCATGCACCAGATCATTCCTACATGCCACAAGGTTGGGGGTACCCCATAGCGGTGCCTAATAAGCGGTTGGTTTATCTGCCACAATGACATCAATGGGACACATCCGTTTCTAAGAGCAAGAGTACATTAGGCGTTCCCTGTGGTAGTAAAATAAGAATCTTTAAGAATGTATTCTCAGCCATGGCTAAAAATCTTTGTATTTGTGTACCCCCAAATGTCTGCCCTGAAATTACTGCCTGCTTTGTGTAAAAATCCATGCTGGTGTAATTGCTCCTTTGCAATGTCTATTAAAGAAAGCTCGGGCCCCACCACTATATTTCTCGAAGGTTGCTGAGGATTTCGCTATCTAACTAGTCCAATCCCCGTTCTCATTAAAACGTATACCCAGGTAGATGTATGACTTTACTTGATCTAGGGTAATGCCCTCAGCCCTTACCTTGAGTATTTGTTGACTCCTTAGCTTTGGCCAAAACGCCATTATCTTTGTTTAGTCGGTGTTCAGGCTCAGCCCCAACTCCCTGCGCCTCCTCATTAAGGAAGTTAGTGTCAGTCTCAATCTCACAGAAGTAGTTGAGAGGCGCATTGCGTCATCTGCAAAGGACAGAGCAGGGTACTTATTTTGGCCCAATCTGGGTGAGTCTTCACCTTCCTCCAGCAGGGTTTTTATAACCTCCTCTACATAAATACAGAACAATTGGGGGGATAACACGCAACCTCGTCTTACTCCTCTGGTTACATTGACTACTGAGGTGACCTCTCCACCAGTCCTACGCGGACAACTGCCATATCGTTCCTTTACAATGCTTGCATGATGGAAATTAAACTCGTGGGCATATTTCTTTTCACCAGCAGATGCCATAAGAGGTCCTGTGGGACGCAATCAAATGCTATCCTTAGGTCCACAAAAGTGGGATACAGTTTCATTTTTTTAAGGACAGTGTATTTCTAGATGAGAACAAATAGGCAGAAACTCTGGTCTACTGTACCTTTTCTGCTCGGGAAACCCACCTGAAGTGGGCTAATTATATTTTTGTTTCTCTTTTACCTCCTTTAGAGATGTTTCTCCTCCACCCACTGTCTTCGACGTTTCTCCTCCAAATAATGTATCTCCTCCATCCTACGTGTTTCTTTTCCACTGTCCTTCATAGTGGTTTCTCCTCCACCTCCTCTCTTTGACGTTTCTCCTTCACCTCCTTTCTCTCCTCCCGTCCTAAATATTTGCCCCTCCAATTCATTTCTCCCCCCCCTCTCTCTCTCTCTCTCTCTCTCTCTCTCTCTCTCTCTCTCTCTCTCGCCCTCTCTCTCTCTCTCTCTCTCCTTCTCTCTCTCTCTCGCCCTCTCTCTTTCTCTCTCTCTCTCTCTCTCTCGCTCTCTCTCTCTCTCTTTCTTACTATGCTCTGAATTCTCTGTTCTCTTTTCTCCACCTCTGTATTCATTCTCCACTCTCATTTTTGCCAAAGAATTCCTAAATTTAACAATCCACTTGTGGTTGTCGTCTCTAATACACTGTCCCCATCTTTATGAGTTGGACAAAGTATAGTTTCCTCATGGAAATTCACTTGATTTGTGCGATAAACGCCAAATGCAAAGGTTATTAAAATGGCATCTGCCACCTAGGAGTAAGATAGACTTTTTACAATGGCCACCTGACTTCACGGCGGTGCCGCTGATGCATGCAGTCACTGAGCACCTCTGGCTGTGTGCTTCCCTTTATCAACGGGTTGACTGAAAGTGCAGTAGGATGGCTTGCATTGTCTCCTGAAACTATTGCTTGTGCCTTGTTGCCCCACTGGTCTACCTTACCTGCCGTGCTTATCGTTTGGCTCACAGAGCACCGTAAGGATGAGGTCATGCGTGGCCTCTCTAGTGCTACATCTACTTGTTATTATCTGAGTGGCACAAACAGGAGAATATGGGAAGGGTCATCCATTCCTCTGAGGGACAGAACATGAGGGTGGGAATCAAATGCATTCCCTGAGGTTCACCTGCATACTGCCATGGGGGTCAGCATCAGATAGTGGGTGGCAGTTTCTGGCCTCAATGTCTTCCAGTCCCCATCCTCTAACCCCCTAGGATGGTCTTTACCAAATACATCCCCCATTCTTACAAGCTCCCTGTGGGTCAGAACATTTAGAGGAAAGGTTTAAGTTACCGCTTTGAACCTCTGGTTGGTACAGAACAGACTATTCAGCTGGGTCCCAATCTCAACATTTCAGAGCCATTCCCAGGTGTCCCGCTCTATACTTTCTTTCCAGTTTTTCCATTCGATCCAATCATGCCACTTCTCTGGTGGAACCTAGGTTGGGTCTTCTGTTGTCTCTTCCAGACACAGACCAACTAATATGCGAAGTACAAAAGTTTAGTCCACATAATTAGTTTGTCCGGGAGGTTGGGCGTTACAGCTGCCTCCACCTGCATATTATCTCCTTTAACATTGATATTTACTAGATCTCCTGGTCTCAGTGAACACACATTGGTACAGACTGATGAGTTTGGACAAGGTCAAGGACTTTGAGTCTGCTCTTATGACCATCTGTTGGCTAACGGAGTCCAGAAGGGCTATGACTACTTAAACATGGAGCACACCAGTGCCTCTTTACCTTCCCCTCAACCCAGCGAGCCTTGGCCTCCTCACTCACCTTGTCTGGGGCCAGACGGACTCATCCGCCTCTCCTCATGCACACAGCCACCATCACCACCCAAAGCATCACCTCCCACTATTGTCATCAGAAATTCACCCCTGTGCCTATGTATCAATACCTCCAACCCTCCCACCCTCGACTCCACACTACCTCCCAATCCCACCCTTACTCTTCCCTTGCACATAACAACCTCCACTACCCATGCTGATGCCATCTTCAGCCATCTTCACAACCCCCTCCTTTAAACTGCGTTCTAATCAACGACAGATCCATCTCAGCACACAAGCCCCACATACAAGACCTCATCACCACTAACAATCTTGACTTACTCGCCATATCCGAAACCTGGCTTCACCCTGCTGCTGGTCCCACCTTATCTAGTGCTATACCACCAGGATAGACTATCATCTGCAGTGACAGAATCATTAGCCAAGGCAGAAGTGTTGCTCTGATTTACAGAGATTCCCTCGCTCAACTGAAACCTCCTATGAGTCAAACTCTCACTTTATCCTATGGCCATCATCACCATCCACCTCATATACCAACCCCAGGTCCTATCCTCAGGTTCGAAGAAGACCTCCTATTTCTCTGTATTCCCATGCTTTAGCACAACTCTAGAATCTTACTTCTTGGTGATCTTAACCTAGGCGTCAATTATAATACAGACAAAGATGCCATTTCCCTGACCAACTTGCTGAACACCCTGGACCTCATGCAATACATTCTTACACCCTCTCATATCCCAGGATGTATGCCTGATTGAATTGCAGATCTTAACTTGCAGACCTTGACTGTAATGCCTCAATCCTATCTAACACCCCATGCCCCTGGTCAGACCACTTCATCATCTGCTTCTCCCTCCCCACTGCCAAATGCCCCACCAACCATGCAGTCCCCCAGCCACTCACCATGTCACGTTGCAGGTGCACCCTCAACCGAGCTTCTATTGATAATCCCAACATGCTGGTTGACCTATACGATGATACTTTATTCCAAGCCACCGTAAATGCACTTGCTTCCCTCAAACACCACAAAGCAAAACATACCACACACAAACAATTGTGGTACACCCCCGACCTTCTATCCATGTGAAAGAGAAAATGTGCCACCTAAACATAATGGTGAAATGCCCCCACAGACAACAATAAACTGCATTTCTCTGTCATAGCTATGGAATACAAGCAAGCCATACATCATGCCATATCTGACACACGTGAACTCTTCAGTATCCTATAGGAATTAGAAACTACGTCCACACCGCCTGCCGACTTCACCAAGGATAACCCCTGGTGTAGTAAGGTACAAGAAGCCCTTATGGGCAAAATTACTTCACTTCAGGAAGAAACCAGTAAAACAAGATGCCATGCGCTGTAAGTCTCAGGGCTCGTCCCCTGACAACCAAGTACCACTATTGACCTCTTGACCTATGTTCGCCTTCCACCCCGTGTCTGAAGAGGAAGTAGCCCACTTCATTAATGGCCTTAAATCTTCTCAATGCAAAGGTAACATCGGCCCTGCCCCATTAATCAATAACTGTGCAGAGGCCCTCCTCCCCATTTTCATGGCCATCATCAACACTTCCTTTGCCTCCTGCTCTGTTCCAGTGAGTCTCAAACAAGACACATCCTTTGTCTTCGCCAATCAGATGGCACCGCAACTGCTCTACTTGACTTAAAAAACCCACTTAATGAATTTTGTGATGCTAGCACTCCTTCTATTGGACCTCTCTTTTGCCTTCGACCTCATTGACCCCCCATCCTCTGCAACCACCGATCCACCTATCCACTGCAGCTAGCATCTCCCTGAAGCAACTTTCTCCTTTCTCACAGAAAGTACCACTCAAGTCTTTGTTGGTGACTCTTCAATCCCACCAACCCCCATTCCTTGTGACATCCCACAAGACTCCTCTCTTTAACCAAAAGAAGGTACACATACATATTCACTAACAAGACATGTTACCCTCAGAACTCAGAAACATTAATACAGCCACTTAGCAAAAATGGGCTGTATGTGATATGATTAATAACATGTACAAATTAATTGCTAAAATGTCATCTGTTTAATTCATTTATTTATTCATTGCACAAGTATCAAAAAAGCATTAAAAACACATATACACCACATAAAAGTATACAATGTTAAAAGTAGTGTTTCCACCACACAGAGTCAAGTTTACAGATGCTTGATACACTCCGCAGTAGCAACTCAATTACTCTTGCTTCCTACTACGGACAAAAAAGCCCAACTTATATAAGTTTCTGTCCTTGGTGTTCTCAATAACTGGACATTCTTCAGTTGCAGAAATGTATCTTGTGCTTTCTGTAGTCTTCTCTATTCTTTCCTCTATGGTTCCAGTTCTTATAACTCGGTTACAGAGACTGGTATTCTCACTCCTGAGGAGGATTGTTGTTTCTTACTTAAAATCCCACCATGTACCATGGCCAATGCAGGTCATTTGTTCAATTTTGCTCCATCCATGGCTTCATACAGGCTGTCTGTATATTTTTTTGTAGCGGGTCCTTAGGTACCCCACAACTTCAGGTCACTTTCAATGTCAAGCAGTTATTTTCACCTTAACTGGGTAAGTAGGATTCCAACACCTCCCTCTAACTCTTGGGGACAGCGTGCCCACAGTGTTCATCCAGTCTGCAGATCTGCAGATGAGCAATGATTTGCTGACAAAAATGTGCATCCAATTTGGAACAGGAAATTAATACTATGTATACACTGCCGACTATACTTCCCAGACTGAGCAATGTTTGGTTGATGATAACGTGCATTCAATTTGATACAAGAAATTAATATTATGTATACACAATTTATTACATGTGCAATTATTCAGACATTTTGGCTCACTTAAACAATCCAGACTGACCGATTCTCTTCCGATAACACTTTACATACTCCGCTTATAGATATGCATCTCGTGCACTTATTTCCAATCCATCTGAGGACTTCAGTCGTATATTTATACCCCTTTCTATTAAAAACGGTGTATCGGTTTGATCAGGGATATGACCATGGTCATCCAGGGCCTTCTTTTGATATTGTCCTCTATTTTCCATCAGTTATATTTTTATTTTCCAGTTACATTGAGTTAGATGCTATTTACCACTTTTGAGCGCTCGCAACCGCTCTTCTTAAACATTCTTAAACATACACATGCGCGGATGTGACGTCACCAGTTCGACGCACACCACGCATTAGCATCTTTTTTCATCAACAACATGATGTCTTCCAAATAAACCACATGTGCACTCGGACGGGTGTTTGCCGTGCATGTTCACCGGCACGGTGTACAGTGATCAGTATAAAAGGAGAGCCTCCACGGTGTAGTCACTTTTCCAACCTGGCAGATGCGACTCACCGTGAAGACTCTTAGACTCATACATTTTTCAAATAAGTCTACTAATCTCTTTGTTACGATTTGATGGAACACTATCCTTTATGTCACTATAGTGACATATTGTTTATTCTCCTTCTATTTTGGTTAGCTGTATGCTGCCTGCAGTATCTATCTTGAAATATCCTTCTCACGAAAACGACCATTTCATCTACCGAAAAATGTAGCAGCACAGTTCTTCGGCTAGATGTAAGTTACCTCACTGTTATATGATACTCACTCAATTGGTCTATAGAATATTTTTTGTAAATCTAGCATTTCTCTTATTATAGGGAGACCCCAGCTTAAAGTAAGAAATTTGAACAAACCATTTGAAGCACGTACTCTCGTGTCTACTTCTTTTTCTTACCTTTTCACATACACTCTACCTTAGATGGTAAGTTCCATTTAAATATATCCATGCCTTTTTTGAATATATAATGCCACCTTTGAATACAGGATGCCCTCTGATTTATTAATTTAGGTACAGGTACATTGCCTGACACACAACTGACTTACCTCTTTGACGTGATCCATGCCTTGTCTCAAAAGAGAACCATGAGCTATGGTATATATAAACCACCTGATGCTTTAGATTTTTGTCCCAAGGGACTACTAATATGTTTGGTCTATGGAATCTTTTGTAATTGATATTTGCATTCCAACATTACTTATCAGGTTGTTACTAATTGCCACAATGATGATTCATTGTAAATATACTGACTCTTGAAACTTGTATATACATTAGAGAAATTTATATAACTCGCTAAAATATGATTTATGTTCTTTTTGCTTTTACAGAAAAATTGAAAAATTGTGTTATTGCCCCTGAAGAAGAGTGGAAAACTCAAAACGCGTTGGGCTTCACCATGTACTTTGTACAATTAAACTTTTGGCTTATGAAAATTGTTACTTACCACATGAACTGTCTACCATAATAACCCTATGAAAAATGTTTCCTGAAACAATGTACAGAACAAGTATCTAATATCCATTGAATTATTGATCTGTATTTACAGATATTTGACAGTGTGCAGGGGATGGGTGTTCCCAAATCCTTTTTGGGAACAACCACTTTTTGTCTATAGACTCAACTATCTGTCACATCATGGATGCAAATTGACAAGGGGGACTCTGGGGGACCTAGGAGTCCCTCTGCCAGACATTAGTCCTGATTACGAGAGACTTACCCAGAGTACATTATGAATGCTGCAAAACCAATAGGTGAAGGGTGGATGGTTTTGAATCAATCATAACTACGGGCACAGCTCTGGCCACCCTTGAGACCATCATTTTTTAGCTTGCAAAGCCATTAAAGAAGGGCAAAGAATATATGCAAATCCATATTGGTGCCAATCCAAAAGAGGCAGTTCCACCAAAACTGCTAGTTCCCAGCCCCTATGCAAGATTCCACAAGCAACGCCAAACATGTTTTAGCATCATGGCCTTTATAGATACAGGCATATATCCAAGTGGCATGTAGAAGTCTGTTTTCGTTTTCACTCTAAGGGTGTGCATCTGGTCCCTGTGATGCGTGACAGGAAGCTTTAAAAACATATACAGTTAATGCAGTCCATTTGACCAACAAGCATTAAAGGCCACTATTAGAAACTCTTTCCATCCACTTCAGAGTGAAATTATTTCAACAAAGAATGCCAGATGTAGTATATGCATTCACTTTTTCATATTAGGTTTTTGATGAGTTGATAGGCAGCATACATATTGACAAGCATAAAGAACAAAAGGTTGTCATATGGATGTGCCAATGGTGGAATAGGAAATTCTGAAATTCCTCAAATTGATTAAAGAGGACCACACTTGTGCACCAAAATTAGAATGGTAACAGTGAGCAAGAATGCTGCAATGGTAATGTTACATAGAGAGAGACAGAGAAGTTATTTAAAACATTGTATTCTATTCCTTACACACTCAGTCACTTGAACAGCATAATTGGGATTATTCTATATCTCAGTGAGGTCAGTAGGGAATTGTCAAAAAGACAAACAAAAGGCAAGACAACTGGCTTTGCCATACCTGGTGAGGACTACAACGATACTTGCAACAAAATTTAGATTCAGAATCATGTTGCTGCTCTGTCTCTGTTTCTGTATCAGTATACGGTTCCATGTCATTTCATCGCCTGCAATTTCATCCCCTGTCATTTTAACATGCACATTCCATCGAAAATGCTCATAGTTTGTTTTTGGTGTTTTTTGGCGGGGGGTTCCCCCCCTCCTCTAAAGCCCCTCTCCCACACTTATTGTTGGCTATTGCCTACCCGCCCAAACCCTTATCTGCCCTTGTCCACCCCCCTAAAAAATTTGATGAGCATTTTCGATGGAATGTGCATGTTAAAATTCCAGGGGTTGAAAATGCAAGCGATGAAAGGACGTTGTACCCAGTATACAATAGTGATGAGACAACACTGCCAAATGAAGCCAATGATGAAGCTTGCGGTGAAGGTGCATCATGATCCAGAATAACGGATGAAACTGTATAGGAGCAGGATTGGGTGGGGTAGTCCTGATGGTGTAATCTCTCCAGCAGTGAGAAGAACAGGGGTCACCGTAGGTGCTCTAGTTGGTGCCAATGTTAAAACCATAGGCTTCAACTTCCTGCAGGAAGAGGCATGAACCCAGGATGGATGACCCTCATACTTGGTGGAGAGCTGCGTCATAAGTAAAATCTGGAAGGGACCTTACCAGCTTGGGTGAAGTGCTGATTTTCATTGGTGCCCATGCAGATAGACTCTGCCTCCTGGGCTGAAGAAGTGACAGGGTCCATCTGCAGGCTTTGACCCATTTGTATTTACCTGCAGGTAGAGACATTTCACAGCTTTTACAAGGGAATTGCAATAGTTCTAAACAGTATCATCCACGAAATGGAGATTCACACTGCTTGAAGATGAAGGTGAAGTGATTGCCATATGCAGAGGGCGTCTGGTCAGTATCTCGTTGGGCGACAGCCCATGCTTCTGGTAGGGCGTATTTAGGATATGAAACAGAACTAATGTCAGGACCTCAGGCCATCTGAGACCAGTCTTTTGACAAACTTTGGACAGGAGATATTTTATATCACCATTTTGGCTTTCTACAACACAAATGGATGGGAGATGATAGTCACAATGAAATATTCTGAGCCTTGCAAATATCTCTCACCTCTTGGCCATTAAAGTGTGTGCTTGTTCCAGTGTCTATAATGGCAGGAAGACCAAAACAAGGAATGAATATTGCAAGAAGCTTCTTTGCAACAGTGACAGAATTAGCCTTTTGGCAACAGTAAGTTTCCAAACAAGCAGAAAACACTCTGATCACCGAAAGCAAAGCTTCTAGGATAAACATTTAGTTAACTGAGTAAAATATTAGCGAATATTGAGAATCTGGCCTCCTTGAATAGGAAATACAGAAGACAAAGTCTTCACAGCTTGTACCACATTGTGCACGAGACAAACAATATTACCGAGCAACAGACGTAAAATAAAGTGCAAAACAATTGCTGTTCAGGACCACTATCATGGAGGTTTTGGGTGCATCTTCACATAAATTGCAGTATGTATTCTCTTGTTCCAGAGCCAAATCCTCAATTACTACAAGGCTACAGAGGGTGGCAATTTGAAACTGAAAAGGCCCTTTCAAGGTTGCAGTTCAAGCTAATTTATCAGCCAGAGAGTTAGCATGTGCAACCACTGTTTGTGGGCTCTATATTTGACATTCACAAGAATGGAAGACAATAGCAGTGCATCTTTCATAGCGGAAACCTAAGAACCATTACATATACACACCCAACTAATGTAAAATAGCCACGTTGCTTCCAGAGTATTTTGAAGCCATGGGTATCAAAAAAGGCAGAGCGGGAATCAGTGTCTGCAGCAATCTGGGCAGAATGAACACTTAGTAACTGTCATGTTCCTAGAAGCTCAAACTGTGCACAAACTGCATGCCACAAAGTTATGTTCCCTTGGGAATTCTACAAACAAGAGCCATCTACAAAAAATATCACCAAGTGGTTTTGCAATGGTGCATCTTCCAAACAATCTCATAGAGTTAAATCTTATTCAGTAGTTAAAAGGCAATTTTGGAGCTTCCCGTCAGTGGAGCACAGAACAGGTTTTAAAATAAGGCATCGAGATACAGTAACACTAGCAGCAGACAACAATGATGTCTTATACTTAGTTAAACACAAATTACAAATGCGTTTTTCTTTCCCTATCAAATGTAGAGCCATGACACCATGAGGTGCAGCCACAGTTACAAAAAACGAAGGTATCCACTTTTTCAGCCAACAGAGCAGCAGTAGCCACAGAATGTAAATAAGGTGTCAAGTTCAGCACAATGGGTTCCAATGCTGCACTATAATAAATAGTAGGATGACGCCTAATAAATAGTAGGATGATAGTAGGATCTATCAATTTTAATCCATAATGTATTAGCAAAGCCATTGCATTCATCACAATAAAGAGTAAAATAATTTTGATAATTTGGTAAACAAAGGTTGAAGCCTTCAATAACTCTTTTTGTATTTCAATAAATGCCTCATCTACTTCAGTAGACAATGGAAAGGACTCAGGAGTCAAATCAAGGAAAGGGTTCTGTATGGGTTTCACAATGAAAGCATAGCTCATTAACAACTACAGCAGGAACCCACCATTCCAAGAAAAACTCTCATTTGTTTTCAGGTTTGGGTATATGGAGAATAACATTGAGTCATGTTTTGGAAAAGTGTTTCTCAACAAGAAACATCTCATTTCCAAGATAATGTACTTGGGTTTGACCCAATTGAAGCTTTCCCCTTGTGGCTTTATGTCCTTTCTAAGCAAGAGATGTCAACAAATCCAGAGAATCCTGCTGGCAAGCTTTTAGCAAGTAGGATTCCAACTAAAGGTCATCAACATATTGGATCAGAACAGACTCCCCTTTGAAAATAAGTAAGTCAACATCTTATTTCAAAATCATGCAAAGATGAGTCAGACTCTCAACATTCCCCTGTGTATGTCTCATAAACTGGAATTAGAGATTTTTAACAGTAATAGCATGACAATATTAACTAGCAGGATGCACAGATAAGAGAATAATGCAGAGCACACATATACTACTGCAACATGTATTGCAATTACAGAAACAGAAGATAAAATAGCTGTGGCATAAGAAATGATTAGCAAAGTGGGAAAAAGCTGCATTATTTAATTATCATTGAATCTGGAAATTATACAGTCCCATTAAACACAACACAATGTCACAGACAACTATGTATAAGACATTGACTATATTCAAAAATAATGTTTAAAACTTTAGTCTAAGCCAGCGGTTATCACAGAAGTGGCTAAGGATTTGTAGTTCAGTATTAGTTCCCCACAGGTTCTTCAATATGAGAACATAATTTTCTGCATAAAGCAGGATGCCAGTTCTGTTACCTCCTAATGCTGAAGCATCAGAATCTACTCCCTCATTACTTCACACTAATTTGTTAATGTATAAGAAACAGAAGTGGACCAGAACACAACCTTGCCTGACCCCAACTTTTATTTCAAAGGAATCAGCGCATTCTCCATTAGTTGCTTATCTGGCTCTAGCCTTTTTCTGACCATATAATAATTTTAAAGCTGCCAATATAACACTGCGTCCCTCCAATTTTCCCAAAACCGACCACAACATTGTTCTATCAACACAGTCTAATGCAGCTTTACAATCAACAAATACCATATGAAGGAACATTTTCTTCTGAAATAAGTATATCTGGATTAGAGCAGATACAATAAAGGCACACTATTTTTTTTAAAATCTTCCTTGTAGAGCTGAAAAAAGTTTACTGTTCTGTACCCAATATTCCATGTGTCCCAGATTTACTTTATCAGAAATGTTTTGTGCACTGTCAATGAAGGAATTTAGGCAGTAATTTTCTGGGCAGTCTTGTTTTTACCATTTCTGTAAATTGCTATAATTTTGGTTGTTGTCCAGCTAGCTAGGATGATCTGAACTTTAAGTCTAGTATTGAAGAATGCAGTAAGAAAGGAGTTTGAGATCCTGGGTTTGCTTTAAAGAAATGACCAGTATCCTATCCGGACCTCAGGCCCTACCAGATCATTGTGTGCAAATTGCAGCTTCTACCTCCTTTTCTCGAAACAGGAGGGCTAGCCCTATACCAATACTGGGACCACAAATTGTTGATACGCAGCCGGATTGCGCTTCTGCAGTGCAATGTAATTGTGTTAAGAGGGCAACCCATAATTCTGAAGTGATATCATGCATCTCCTCTGTCTGAGCACAGCTCACCAACCCATGGCTAACAATATTCCAGAAGGTTTTCATATCCTTTTCAGTAGCTGCAGAAGAGCTGGCCAGCCCATTGCTTTGTAAGCCCTTTTATTAGTGTCAATTAACAAACTATATTCCCTTCTTAATTGAGCAATTGTTAATGGGTTCCTATCGCTATTAGCATTTAAGTTATCATTTAAGTGACTCTTGAGGAATCTACATTCTTCATCATATAAAGGCAGACCACCTTGAATTTATTTTGGTTTTAATATCCTCCATCATAAAAGGGAGTAGATTTTCCGATAAAGAATTATAACACTGTTCAATATCCAAAGTAGTGAGGAGAGGGGTAACAAAATAGTGATGTGTAACAGGGACTAACCTATCGTAAATAAATAGTAAACACATTTTACCATTAAAATGTTCCCACTTTTTCCTCCTCCTTAGTAGAGGTGACATTATATTGTTGCTCTTTGAGATAATAGGAATTGTATTAATACTATCAGGCACCAAAAAGAGAAGATCATTGAATGGCCTTTACAAAAAGTACTTTAGGCAGGTTGGTCACCTGTCAGCCTGCCATCACCAGCTCATGAGCCCAACTCAGGAAATTAGTTGTCTATCCCTCGGGCACTGGAGGGGAGCATCTAGGGCCTGCAGCCCACAGGCCTGGGACATTCCAGGATATATCCCCCTCATCAGTTATGCCATCAAGACAATCCAAGGGTGCAAAGTGTAAGTTCATTTCTCCTGTTACTATAATCATGCTGATCATTTCTTTAGTTTTAAGGTCATTAATTATACAAGCCAAGATATCCAGAATGCTAATTTCCATTCTTCCCTCTCTGCATTAACAGCACAAGGGTACTGTACACAATTATAAGTTCCGTTGACAGATTTCTTCACATGTAAAATAGGTATATTGCATGGACTATGAGTAGAGACAATATTTCCTTGCTGAAGTAAAGCCTCAATTATAGGCATTCCCTCTTCTGCATCTTTTGAAATGGGATATTGTGAGATACAAGGAAGAGGTTTGGCTGGTTTCAGAGTAATATGCACTACTGCCCAGCTTCATTTGCATGTGTGGACCTTAAATGTCAATGAACCTGGTCTAACAGTCCTTGTTGCAACAGGTGAGTGCCATCCCTCTGTTCGTAATTCAGATTTGGATAACCTTGCATCACAGACAAACACTTGAATTATCTTCATACAGGAACATTTAAATAGGTACCACCAGGAGAGCAATAAATAGCGCTTCCCATTTTGCACTTCATGTCCAATCATAATAAATGTGCAATCATAGCAGTACTAATCAAAAAGACAAGATGCTCAGAAATAGGTCCCAGATTAACAGTCATAGGTCACGTGACAAAGTGGAATATCATTTGACCTCCTGTACCCACCACATTCACCTCTTTATCTGAACAAGGAGAATGGGGAAATTCAAAGCTTCCAGAGTTGATTGAAATGTTCCAGCATCAACCAGGCATGAAACACATTTCCCATTAACAGAGTACTCTACATGAGCAGCAGAAAGATCAAGTTGAATCAGTGGTGGAAGAACACTGCTGGCATCCAGGCTATCCTATTGTGCATTAAACAAATCAAGCAGTGAAGGAGATGAACTGGTGTGGAAAAAGAAGGAGGAGGCAGCTGGGCAGTGTGTTGAACTGCTCAGTTTGGCTATTCAGAATACTAGTGGCCACACTACTTACAATACATATTGAAATGTATTTCCTCGGCTGGGGCCTCCCTCTGGAACAGCCTCCCTGAAACTTGAGGAGAACCATCTCCGGTTCTGAAAGCACCTCAAAACCTTTCACTTTGCTTCTGCTTTTTCTCCTGCTCTCCCCTGCTGACATCCTGCTTAAAACTGTACTGGTTACCTGGCCACCCTCTGACCTGGGGCCCAGGTCCCTTCCCCGCCAGTCACACACACCTGAACTGCCTGCCTGGCAACCCCCGCACTTGGGACTGTCCCTGTATTCCTGCACTTACCTCTGCACTTGCCACCAGCTGGCCGTTAATTACTTTTGTGATTACTTTTCCCTGGTACTGCACTGTCCCTTTCCCGTCCCCCTGCACTTTCCCTTGCCCCATCGCATGCATTTGCACAATCTGAATTACACCTGGCCTAGTAGGATCGTTGTCTGTCCTCCCTTTCTTCCCCCTCCCTTGCCTCATCGCGCCTTGAAACACTTGTGTATAGGCGCGTTATCAATGCCATATCATATCATATATTATCATATCAATTGATCTATCTTGAGCTCCTCCTGGTCCGACGTTGATAGAAATGTGTCGTCAATTATTCTATTATTTTCTTCAGGAGTTCTGTTCTGCCCTGTGCCCCACTCTCCACTGTGGTGGCTTTAGATGCTGAATCTGCACTGCCATAAGTCTAGTCTATGTAGTCTCTTTCAATCTTTATGCCTACTCATGAAAATGCTTCACAGCTAACAATACCACAGTAACATTCTCGACTTCCCCACAATGTAGTGCTCCCTTAATACATTCTGCGATTTTGGGCTGCATCCGCATTCAGAGTTCAGAGGCCACTGCTTGCTGCACTGTTTCTGGCATATTTGGGATCGTTGAGTACTGGTTAACACATTGCTTAACACTCTCATGGTAATCAGCATGATTCTCGTCCTAACTTTGCTTGCACAAGTTGATCTTCATCCAAGGGAATCATTGGCCAATATTAAGCAAATCACTAGAGCTCTATAGTGCATGCATAATTATGGTATCGCTACCTGCCCTGGGACATTTTCTAAGAGGGTATGCTGCAGTATAACCTTGGAGAGGTGAATTGGGAAAACTTTTGTAAGCCAAAAAGGAACCCTCTATTGGTGAGATACCCAAACGTTTATAGATTGTCAATCTTTGAGCGCTTTGAGGCCTATGGTTGAGAAGCATGCTATAAGAACTAAAAATAATAAATAATAAATAATCGTTCAGGTAGTGCATCGATAGCTCAAAGTAGAGGATCCTAGTGATCATATAGAGATAGATTGACTACTAGCCAGTAGTTCACTGAGGGATGAATCTGGGCTCTGAGATTTGTCCTGCAACCTAATGGCAGAGCAGATGCTTCTGATTGGGGTTTATCTTCATGATATACCATTGGAAGCTGTATACCATGGATACAACCGAATATTAAGATCTCCTAACTGCGGAACTCAGAGTAATCTTATCAGAGCATGTTTATATACATTTGCAAGTGAAAGCATTCTTCTAGAAAATGGTGATGTCTGTAAGTAAATACATTTTTGTAGACCTGAAGCCAGCATTTGATGGAATTCCCTGTTCTGAGCTGTGGGAAACACTTTGAAATAAGAATATCCCTAGTTCCCTGCTTAGTGCAATTTTGTTGCAGTATACTGGAAATACCACTTTAGTCGGATGTGGATGTAGTGAGGAGTGTACCAGGCAGTTTCTGGTAGAGAAAGAGGTGAGCTGCGTGCTGGCACCCACTCTCGTCTCTAGCTATTTTAATGACATTGTCAGCTATTAAGCATTAGCCCTTGCTGATTCACCTAGGCTAAGCAGGGAAAAAATAAACATCTTGATGTTTGACGATGATGCTCTCCTCATCTCCTGAATGCCTAGTGGCCTCACAAGATTAGTTTAGCAGCTTGTTGAGTTCTTTAATGAGAAGGGCTTAGTGGTTAACACTAGAAAAAACAAACTCATGCGCTGACAAGAGGATGAAGAAGCAGACCAGTATAACCATCCAAATTAGCAGCAGTCTGGTAGACGAAGTCACATCATTTGATTATCTGGGCTTCAGACTGTCCAACAATGGCAAATGGGGCAAACACATTGAGAAAGCACATTTAACATTATCCTGTAGATGTCCGGCAATCCTGAACTTCACTAATGCGTTTGGTAATAATGTTGTCAATCCCACCCTGGAAATATATAGATCTCAGTCTGTTCAGGCAGCTGTATATGCTGCAGAACTGTGGGGCCATGCTAGACTCACTTAATTAAAACTACTGAAAACACCTTTCTTACGAAGTGACTCATACTCCAAAGAGCATAAGCCCAAACTGTTTGAACACCTTGAACTAGGATTGACCAGTATTGGTAAACCAATAGACCTTAAACCATTGTTATCTTGGGGCAAGCTCTGGTCCAACCAAAATTAGGGTAGCTATCTGATATGATATGATATTATGTGGCATTTATAACGTGCCTATACACAAGTGTTTCAAGGCGTGGCGAGGTAAGGGAGGGGGAACAGAGGGAAGACAGAGATAACAATCTTACTAGGCCAGGTGTCATTGAGATTGTGCAAGTTCAGGGGAAGGGGAAAGGGGAAAAGTGCGAGGGGGAGGGGACAGAGCTCAGTACATGGGATCGACAGTAAAAAATACATAGAATAAATAAAAGAAATAAGTCAAAGGTTCGGGCAGCTGGTGGCAAGTGCAAGGGTAAGTGCACACATCAGGTGCCACGTGCTGGTAGGGGACAGTAGGGATACAGAAAACAGTCCCCAAGTGCAGGGGTTGCCAGGGAGGCAGTGCGGGTGTGCAACTGGCGGGGAGGGGACCTGTGCCCGAGATCAGAGGGAGGCCAGGTGACCAGTGCATTTTCAGCCAGGAGTTCAGCAGGGGAGAGGAGGAGAGAAAGCAGAAGCAGAGTGGAGCAGCAGAGTGGTCCTGCAGCCTGTGCTATCTGAGCGCTACCCTTTTCCCTGGACTGGGAGTCTGTTTGCAGTGTTTGTGCTTGGTAGGAGGAGCAGCAGGAGCTCAACAGCTATGTTTTTATAAAAGCAAATTGGGGCCGCAGAGTGGGCCTTGGAGTGGAGCAGCAGAGTGGTGCTGCATTCTGAGCTATCTGAGCTCTACCCTTTTTCTTGGACCGAGAGTCTGTTTGCATTGTTTGTGCTTGGTAGGAGGAGCAGCAGGAGCTCAACAGCTACATTTTTATAAAAGCACATTGCGGCTGCGGAGTGGGCCTTGGAGTGGAGCAGCAGAGTGGTGCTGCAGCCTGAGCTATCCGAGCGAGGACGGCACGGAAAACGGCTTCTGCCACCTGTACGTTTCTGAAGGTACTTTTTCATCATTACCTCTCATGATTACGGTTTAGCGACTAATCTCCGGGAACATTATTACCTCCTGACCCGGATTTATGATAGCAGGTTTCATGGGAAGAAGGTGTTTATAACTTGAAAAGTCAAAGCTTCAGTCTGTACTGTGTGTTACAACTAAATGGATCCTGCGGGCCTATGGAGCCCTGTTTTTTGACCTGGAAGCTTCCTTGTAACATGTTAAAAACAAAACCCCATTTCCATCATGTAGAAGCTTCAAATTGTAAACACTGTTGAGTGAGGACTGTGGTCTTCGGCCCTTTGACTTACTCACTGTTTTTGGTAACAACGGAACAGAATCTTTCACTGAAGGGTGACAGCCTGTACACAATGTGCCTTGGTCTGACAAAAATGACCAAAACATAACTTATGTAGCACGGCTTCAGAAGAAGCTCCCTTGCCTATGGAAGAACCTTTAGTTACAGCTCTCACTGAAAATCCGTCTTTGGCAGCTAGATCTCGCTTCAGACCCTACAAGTAGGGGGGGGGGTGGTAGATTTTATCCCCCACTGAGTGTCTTTCCATTAGACATGCACAGACCGATTATCTCAGGTGTGGGACAAACGCTGATGGTGATATCAAAAGTATTTAGCGAATCCACTCCTGCTAATCAGCTTTTAAGGGACTACCAACCTAAATTATACTCTTACTGCTACTAATACGAAGACCACTATTGGAGATCATTCTCTATTGGAATCACAGGATCATACTGTCAAACAACATACAGAACAACAAGTCAAGGATCACAGAAGGGCCTTTCAGGCAAATTCCTTGCCTGATCAGGCCACTAACAACATTGATATGTTGGTTGAGGAGAACGGGGAGGGGGTTAATCGACTCCCTCTAGATTCACCATGAGAATTCACTGTCATCTCGGCTATATGGGAAGACTTGGAGGGTGCCAAAGATGTATTGCCCCAATCCCCACAGTGTAATACTGGTGTACCATCAAGAGAGGAAGCCCATGGGGGCGCTAAAGCGCAAGAGTTGGGGTCCCCAACAATAGTAGCTCTGAATTTTGTGTTAAGATTGTTAGTAAGAATTTTTGAAAACCTTAAATCAGAAGTCCAGCAGCACTCAGGGATTCTTCTAGAGATAAAGAAAGATCTGGAAACAAATGAGACATCCATGGAAGCATTAAAATCAACAATAAATGAGTCAAAGGGGGAAACAGCGGCAGAATTATGTGTTTTGTCAAATAATCAAATGGAGAAAATAGATCTGTTATCCAATCACTGCAAGGAGTTAAAGGAAGTTCTGACAATCATGAAGATGAAAATGGGAGAAGTTGCAAATGATCTTCTGCCAAAACAAATTTGTAAGTGTATGCAATTATTGTTGGCTAACTGTCCAGAAAGTGATCTAAATGATACTCCACTCTCCATATCATTAATGGAAGAATTTATACGACAGGCGCAAATAGCTGAGCTGGAGGAGGCCCCAATAACCATAGACAAAAATGTAAGTGTCAATGAGATATCAGTTTTGAAGGAAATACAACAGAAACAATGCAAGAAAACTAATGAAAGGACACAAAAAATGAAGAAAGAAAATTAATAGAGTTCAAAAAGCAACTCCATCAATTGAAAATATTGAACAAGTCAAACAAACAAAGAAAAACCGAACCTTGAATAATAACCGGTTTATAAAAAGTCTGAAATCGGTGAATGCAGATGAAAAAAAGAAAGAGATGATCAGAGGCGAGGAAAATGAGAAAAAGAAGAGAAAAGGTCTCAGTCCTGGGTGGGGTAAAAAACTGGAAAAGAACACTGAAGATAAAGAAGCTATCAATGAGTTACCATGAAATACACCTTCAGAGACAAAGGCTACAGTGGGAGTCCAAATCTTTGATTGATATTTAGACTTTTTTGTTTAACATTTCAGCTGCTCTGAATTTAGAAGGCAGGAGAATATTGGGTTTACCAGAGCTTCACTAGGGAAAAGGCCTCATTTGGCATAATCTCTCTTTTATTCTTGTTAATTAGGGCAAGCAATCCCTTTCTGGCGTGTCCTCCAAGGCACAAAGATCAGGGTTAGCTGTGGCAGTATCCATACTCCAGTCAATTTAATCTTTTTAGCAATAGGCCCTTATTGTTGAAGGTGCCACACTAGCAATGACCCAGAACTTCTTTCTATACATAAAACTGCTTTTCCAACAAATGAAAGGAGTGAGCGTGGGAGCTAACTTTGCTCCCGATGTAGCAAATCTATACAGGGCACATTTTGAAATGATATATATTTTCTCTATTTACAACCCTTTTGCGAAAAATATAGCAATATGGAAACGTGATATTGATGGCATTTCCTGCATTTGGTCCGAAAACGCAGGGGATTTACAGCAGTTCCTATGGTGGCTGAATGGATGTGATCTCAACCGTAAATTTAATATGGATTCTGATCAGCACAGTGTGAGCTTTCTGGACTTGAAAATTTACAAAAAAGACACAGGCTATGCTACCACCCTACATAGAAAACCGTCCAACAGAAACGGTTTATTACATTTTACAGGTTTCCACCCAGCTGGTCTAAAATGTAACCTTCCGTACAGCCAATTCCTTAAAATGTGCAGAAATTGCTATGAACCAGAAGACTTTGCAACACATGCGGAATACCTAAAGAAAAGGATTGTGGATGGTGGATACCCAAAGAAAATGATCAAAAACAATCTGAAAAGTGTCACCAATACCAACAGGGAGATGGCTCTGACAAAACAAGTCAGAGAAAAACAAGAAAGACTGGTATGTGTGACGACGTTTGGTCCAGCCGGTAACCATATTAAAAGAATCATACAAAAAAACTGGCATTTATTTATTCCAAAACAGTTTCCCAACTGAGCTAGATGGTTTTGGATTGCATTTACATACGGGGATTACTGATTCTCCTTGCTACATTGGACTACTACAAAAATGTAGGCTGCCCCGCACTAGTGGTTTGAGGTAAATTATTTTTGATGCATTTGGTCGTCCTGTTTGAATATACATGTCACACCCTCCTGTCTAATACACGCACATGTTTGTTTCTTTTGTAGAGATAAAAAACATTACTGTGCACCATTTATTTGGATTCGTCCTGATGAAGGCCGTGTAGTTGTGGGACCCCAATCTCGGTTCACCTGACGGCCGACAAAATACTGTGTCGACTACAAAATATAGCAACCACTGACACTGCAATGATAGGGCAGGTCTTATGCAAAAAGAAGACCATTTTTGTATTTATCCTGGGCTATGCCAGGATCCACATATATAAAAATTGCACTTAGAAAAGCGATCTATGTAAACAATAGACCTTAACTGTATAGTCATTTCCTTTTTTGTGTCGGAAAGTCAAATGATTATTTTTTTGTCTGAAATATAGATTTGTATGAATGCCCTAATGAAGGACACAGAATGTGCATAAGTGAATTGTTATTTTTGATAAATTGAAGTGTTGTGTCGTACAAGAACGATTAAAAACTTGTGTTTTTATAATAAACAGAAAAGTCTAAATACCAAACAAATATTTTTGAACAATTGTGGTGTGACATAAATAGCCTTGATCATTGATATATTTTGCTTTGTGATTATCAACCTGGAGGATCAAGGCTCCCCAGCTACACTTGATGTATGATTTGCTATCATGATGTTCTACGTAGTATCAGAGGAGCATCTGTTTTAATCACATTCAGAGGAAGAAAAAACAATAACAGATGACATCAAGCATTCATGAAACCTCAGAATACTTATGCACGCCCACAGGCAAACAAAAGTGACTAACACAATCCTGATCAAATGGTTCAATTCGCCAGATGAAACATAAATACATAAAAGTTGGTTGAGTGATTGAAACAAGGGTAAACTCTGCAACTGACAGGTAGCCAAAGACTAAGAGCAACTGGATTAACTATGTGCTCAATCACAAAACTCTCTTTAGAATAGAGACATTCAATTTTACTGGCAACAAATAAGTGGTGAAAAGCATGGAGAAAACTAGCAGGTAAACACACGTGGACCCCTGATGTTATGAATATACAATTTACAACTCAATTCATGGGAGATGACACATGTTTCATGTATCTTTTGCTTTCTCAGGACGGCATATGTATCAGCTCTAGTAATCCATATTGCCTGGGTTTCAGATGACGTCTTTGAAACTGTTTTCTTGAAGTACATGAGCATCTCCCTGGCATATCATTATTCACTAGAGTGATTATCCTCTATTGAATGTTGCAAGATTTGGTTCCAACACACAATGTGGCCTTGAGAGTGGATCCTGGTGGCTAATTCATGAATTGGACTATGGGCTATGTATGTTTTATATTTATTTGAACTCTTTCAATTGAATTGACATGACACTGTTCAAGCTGTGCTCAGTGATTACATGGAGTTGGATCGCCAATTGCCTTTTATTATTTGTATTTTATTTGTAACTTATATAGCGTTTTACACCAAAGTCCCGAACAAGGTAAACTTACAGTACAATCAAAGTAAATTAACATATTATATAACATTTCTAAATTTCAATTTAAGACAGAAGAAAGTCACTTTTAAGAGAAATACGAAATAAGCAATAAGAAGTAATAGAACAAAGAAAAATAGGAAGAAAATTCCAGTGATAAGGGGCAAATAATTAGAAAGAGCGAAACCGCAACTGAGCACAAGGGGGGTCGAGAAAATGATAACAAAAATTTAGCCTGAGAATGTAATAGACAGGAAGCGACATAAAAGGACACAAGACATGAGAGATACACGTGCGCAAGTCCATAGAGAAAATAGAATTTAACGCATGAGTGAAAAGATAGACATCCAAGCGAAGTTAGCGACAGTGAAATAGAGTCATAGGAAGAGAGTAAATATGGAGCCAGGTGGGAAACAGAGAGACCAAAGAAAATGGTAGAACAGTAGAAAAGACGTGAGAAAATTAAAGAAGAAATAAGTTTAGTGGTGTTAAAAGTAAGAAAAGGGTGAGCTTACCGGATTGATACTGACAAGAATGTAAAATAATACAGATATGATTAGAAAAGGTTAAGTCAGTTTCAGGATAAAGACCATGATTGTGTGCACAGTCAGCAATAGTAAGCGAAGTACGCCGAAAAGAAAGAGAAGGATGAGGAAGAGTGTTAACAGGGAAAAAGAGAACTTCAGTTTTGGAAGAATTCAGAATAAGAAAGTGATCAGACATCCAAGTCTTGATTACTGACAAACAATCAGCAAGATTATAATGAATAGAAGATGTGAAAGAAGAGAGAGGCAGGAAGAGTTGGCTATCACCTGGATGAAAATGATGAGAGATACCGAAGGACGAGATGTCTGCCAAAGGGGAAGTATAAAGATCAAAGAGGAAGGTCCAAGAACAAAGCCCTGAGTAACACCATGAAGAAGAGTTAAGATATTAGAAGATGTCCCGGCCCCTTATAACCAAGTATATGTTCAGAGAGATAGGAGTTGAAACCAAGATAGAACAGAAACAGAGAAAACAAAAGAAGAGGAATAGGTTAAAAGCAAAGTATGATAAACCTTATCAAAAGCAGCCGCTAAGTCTAGTAAAATCAGAAGGGAAGAATTTTTAGAGTAGCGAGCGAAGAGAAGATAGTCACAAACTGAAAGAAGAGCAGTTTACGTGGATGGAAACCTGACTGGAAACAAGGTAGAACAGCATTCCCAGTAACAAAAACAGAAACTTGAGGACATTCAAGCAACTTAGAAAAAAAGGAAGAAGTGAAATTGGTCGAAAGTTCGCTGGTAGAGAAAAATCTAGTGAGGGTTTTCGAGAATAGGAAGAATTGTTGCATGCTTAAAAGATGAAGGAAAGGTGGATGTAAGGAGAGAAATATTGAAAAGAGCAGCAAGGTAAGCAATCAAGCAGGGATAAACTTTTGGCACTAGTGAAGAAGGTACTGGCTCAGAGGTAGAGGTTGTGAGCTGGGTGCGGGCTATAAAAGACAAAGTATCGGAAATCCAGACCGATGAAAAATATGAAATGGTTAAAATAGAAGTAGAGCATGGGGAAGAGGAAGAAAAAGAAGACGGAACAAAGGCAGCTCAAAGAGTGGTCACTTTTGAAGAAAAATAAGAAGAAAAGTCTGAAGCAGTTAAAGTAGAATTAAGAGAACAGTCAGGCGAAGGAGGAGAGAGAAAACAAGAAAGTGCTTATTATTAGTATGATATTTTTTTAGCACAGACCTAGCTCTTTGAGAAGCAACAGAGCGCTTTACAGAGGTACATAACAATGCAGACACACAATGGAGCACTTTTTCAGAGGAGTTATAAAATAATACAGATACACAACTGAGCATTTTACAGAGGTATACAACAATACAGATCAATAACGGAGTGCTTTACAGAGGTAACAATAGAACAGACATACATTGGGGGGTAGGATACAGAGGGGCACCAAGGAGGGGTACAACTGTATAGGTTGGCAGGGAGGAGAGGGGCGGTCGGCGTCTAGTGAGTCAGATGATGCAGGGGTGATGTGAAGGCCTAGGTGTTGAGGAGGAGAAACTCCTTGAAGAGGTGGGTCTTGAGTTCTTTTCTGAAATGTTGGAGCATGTGGGCGAGTCTGATGCTGATAGGGAGGAGGTTCATAGTCTTGGGGTGTAGGCAGAGAAGGCTTGTTTTCAGGTCCTTTCTTTTTTTTCAGCAGATTTCAAGTCTGCACATGTCTGCTTCTGGTGGTGCACTATCTGCTGGAGATGCTGAGTTTCTCCTCAAGGTAGCTGGGTAACTTGAGACCAACTGCCTTATAGATGATTCAGCAAAACTTGAAGGTGATTTGTGTATGCAGTGGGAGCTGTTGAAGGTCGATGACGGATATGGTTATGTGGCTGTATCTGCATAGAACCTTTATGAGGCGTACAATCATGTGTAGGACACTTCTCAGGTGTAACGCTCACCTGGTATCCACAGGGACGTCACTCAGCCTGTTCTGACCTCTTACGACCTCAAACCCTTCCCTGGAGGCTATTCGACTGGAGACTGGGCCTGAAACACAGGATTGGTAGAGTTTAACTCCCTATTGTCTCTGTGTGCTTGAACCCCTTCTACCCCGGGTCCAACCCTTCCCTTTGATCCTCAGCTCACCTTGTTTTCTTGGATAGTGTGCTCTCTGTCCTGCTTTCAGCGCAGGGGCACGTTGATTGATGCAGGCTCGTTGCTGCCTAGTTACTTCACTGGCAAGAGTCCGACAGGTAAGTATAATGGGCCTCATTACAACCCTGGCGTTAAGGGGTTAACGGCGCCGTAAAAGGCTGCGGCGCCGTTAAACCCTTAACGCCAGATTCACACTTTAACGCCTGCTTTTTGCAGGCCTTAAAGTTCAACCCGCTAAGGGACCTTGGTGCTAATTACGGCACCGTAATTTACGGTACCATAATTAGCGCCTTCCCCATTCCCATTGAGCCCTATGGGCCAAAAATGGGAATGGGGAAGGGGCCATGGTGAATGGGGATTTACCGCCCCGCCAACCTTGGAATGGGGCGGTAAATCCGCCATCCGCCATCCACCATGGCTGAATCCGGCATGGACCATGGTGCTAATAGCACCATGGTCCAACGCCAGGGTTGTAATGAGGCCCAATGAGTCTTTTGAACAGTTCTCTAACTTCGTTCCTTTCCTTCCTTAGATGATGGCCGCGTCTGGGGATGGTGGCGTGCTGCTGAGATGAGTAGCGGTGAAGGTGAGTGAGAGCGCAATGCGTGATGCACCCCTTTCGTATTTGCATTGAACTGAGTTCTTTTCCTGTGTCTTTTAGGTGCCGCAACATTTTCAGCGTGGATGCCGGTTATGAAGAACAAATGCAGTGGGTAAGCGCGGTATGCGGCACCTCTAGATGTTTCCACGCTAACCTGGAGTGTCTTTTCCCTCTTGCAGATGGATGAGAAGTTCCTGAGACAGAGTTCCCCCAGAGCGGCTGGGATTCAGGTAAGCCTTTGAAGCTTGTACAGTATTTAAAAATAAGCAAAGATTTGCAGGATGCTTACTAATGCCTTTTTTCTGTTCTTTTCCCTTTTCCTTAGGAAGCGGCGTGCCGGGATGGGAATGACACCGCCGAAGATGCCCGCAGAACAGAAGGAGCGATGAATGATGGGCAGAAGCACCGCAAGGTAAGGCTGTTCCTTACGGTGTTCTTGTTCTTGCAGGAGCTGAGCGCAGAAGAAAGATGCAGGCCTACTGGAGACCGATCCGAACACTGAGAGTGTCACGCTGCAGGTGCAGAAAACGCAAAGCATGTTTCTCAGCCTGGGCGTGGCTTAAATAGTCTCTGGATATCCCAGGTGTCTCTGGGCTGAATCACACCCAAAAGACTAGACCGCACATGCAGTTCTGGGAACCGAAATATGTGGGGGCATCCATCTTGTCCCCATCAATGCACTACAAGTCCAATCCCCAATGTTATCCTATGGGAGTGAGTGAGTCTGGTGCCACAAGCACCAAGTCTGACTCCAAGTGGGTCTTTGGAGGGATGGAGAGGCCCTTGAGGGCCATGTAGGTGATCGTGGCCTGGCTCCAGCCTGACATCTTGGAGGGCTGGGGACATGAGGGGCAGGAATCATGACAGCAGGCCCACAAGGGGGGACGATGGGAGACCTTCGAGCAAGGCATTGACCCAACCAGGTGGGATAGGACCAGTACTTGTACAGTGGATCTAAAGCTGTCCGGAGAGAGGAGGGCTTGGCTTTCCACAGGGGGGAGAGCTAATACCAAGCTATCTGAGTTTTCTTAGCTATGTGTGTCTTGAAGGAGAGGTGTCGATGTGCAACCTGAGGGACTAGGTGCAAGAGAAGTATGCACTGGACATCCAAGACTTGATCAGCGAGAGTCAGGTTTTGAGACTGTGGATGTGCTTGATGGAGTTGATCTTGAGTATAGCTGTGTGTCATTGGCATATTGGTGGATGTGGATGTTAAGTATGGATAGGAGGGCTCCCAGTGGCTCTGTGTATAGATTGAAGATCACTGTGGAGAGGATGGAACCCTGTGGGACTCCATAGGTGACTGGTAGCATTGGCAATCTACATTAGTCCCTCTGAACAAACTGCTGGTGGTTGGCGAGGTGGGACTTGAACTAGCGTAGGACAATGTTTCTGATCCCCATGGGACAAGGTAGGGTATCCATGAGTGTCTGGTGGTCTACTGTGTCTAAAGTGGTCGAGAGGTTGAGTAGAACCAGTAGGCAGGGGAGGCCTTTGTCAAGAATGTTGAGGGCGCCTCCGTGCTGCATATGGGTCTCAACCTAGATTGTTAAGTTTGGAGGAGATTGCTGGTGTCGATGTGTTGCTTCAGTTTTGCGGCTACCGCTTTCTCGATGATCTGACCTGGGAAGATGGGTGATGGGGACAATAGTTACCTAGGCTGTTGGGATCTAGAGTGGATTTCTTTAGTAGAGGGACGATTTTTCCTATTTTTTAGGGTCAATGGGAAGGTGCCTTGAGTTAGGGAGTTGTTGATGATCTCCAGATAGGGAAGGCGTGCTTCTGCGGGAGGGTCTTGAGGATGGATGCTGGGAGGATGTCATATGTATACAATGCGGCTTTGAGTGTGGCTAGGGTTTCTACCAGGTCCTCTGTAGAGAGTGTCTTGAATGTTGTCCATGGTGTGGAGATTTCACAATGATGGATGTGAGTCCGTGGATGCAGATATGGTGTCTATGTGCTGGCGAATAATGCTGATTTCGTCGATGAAGAAGGTGTTGATGGTGGTGGATTTTTTGATGAAGTTTGGTATGGCAGGGTTGGGTAGTGGATTGCCACAATGCTTGAACACTTTGAAGAGAGGTCTGCTTTTGTTCTTGGCTTCTGCTATGGTGATCTGCATCTGCGCCAGGTCAGATGCAGTCCAGGAGTGGCACTAAGTTTTCTCTTGTTTCCTTATGACTCTTTTTCTGAGGTTGAAGGCTTGCGTGTACCTAGCTGCTGACTGTTTTGGTTTGCAGGTGCGTTGTTTCAGGGGTGCATGTCAGTCGATGGAGGTTGAGAGTGTGGCAATGAGTGCTCCCATTAGAGAGTTGCAGTTGGGGTGTACAGTCCATGTGAGGTTGAAGTTGGTGAGGTCTTCCTTGAGGGCTTCCACCACAAAGTCCTTGAAAAACATGGGTTTCTGCTGGGAGTGCTTGACTGGGGTGGTGTAAAAGATGTTGAAAGGCACGGCCAGGTGGTCAGACCAGTAAAGTGGGAGAGGAGAGATGTAGTGATGATTAGGTTGAGGATGTTACATTTCTTGTGCATTGGGTCTTTCATGTGCTGTGTGGGGCTGAGGGTGTCAAGAAGGCAGAGGAGAGTTTCTTTCATTATTTTGGTGGCCGTGTTGCTTTGGAGGTTGAAATCACCTAGGAAGATTTTGCTGGCATGAGTGAGGGACATCGGGGTGACCTGGTGGTGAAGTCTTTGATGAAGGATGTGTTGAGTTTGAGTGGTCTGTAGATGAGATGAAAGTTAACTGTGTCCGTCAGGGATAGCAGGAAGTGGCAGGAGAGAACTTCAAAGGAGCCAATGTTGTCGACATGAAGTCTGGATCAGGGTCACACAGTCTTGTGGATGACTACGAGGCCTCTGTCTGTCTTTGTTGGCTAGTCTATGTGCTGGATGCTGTAGCCGTTGGCGCCAAAAAGTCTAGGATGTGGGTGTCAGCCAGGTCTTAGTGATGAAGATGGCATCAAGGTCATGTGTAATGATGGGGTCAGTGATTTCTACTGCATGGGTGATAGCTGAGTGGACTCTGGTGAGCTTCAACCTATGTGTTCTGCATGTTGAGGGGGTGCTGATGGGCTTGAGGCTGATGAGGATGAATGTGTTGTATTGCGGAGTTCATGCCTTAGAGGAGGGGCAATGCTGTTGGCATCAGTGTTTGCTGGTGATGGTGAGGATGGCCTGTGGGGACAGAGGAAGAAAATACATGTCAGTGCATACTTACCTGTTGTCTGAGCAGGGGTTCTGGCCTTTGACCCTCCGGGTCCAAATAGGTCCAAACAGGAATTGCCTTTTTCTTCATCTGCCCTTCACTTCAGACACCTGGGTGAGAGACACACTTGATCTAAGAGTTAAGAGCAGAAAGGAAGAGGCAGGGCTAAGAAGGTGTGTGGGGCTTAAGCGAAGTGACATAGATCCCCTTCACCTGCTCAACACTGCAAAGGAGAAGAGTCTGGGGGGCTGCTTAATTAAGGAAAAAGGGCAGCAAAACAGGAAGGCACCAACATTGTAAGGGAGACAGTGCCTGTAAACCCTTCAACGCTGCTCAGCAAAGATGGGTTAGGTAGTTTCACAAAAGACTCTCAATGAGTACAATTACCTGGGGAACCAAAGGGTGTAAGCCCGAACACCTGAGCGTACTAATAGAAAATTAAGGCAAAACCAATGGCAACGTGAGAAAAGAAAGGTAAAAGAAGACCACCAATTAGAGGCTACAGTGGATAACAAGACAATCAGGCATGTTTTAAAATGCCAAAGGTAAGGGGAACAATACATAACTTACTGTTAGGATTGTTTACAAAGTTATAATCATCAGCCTTAGCTAGTGGGGGAGAATATCTACACTGAAACGGTACTCCAAGGAAAGGGAAAGAAAAGAAATGCGAATTGGTGTGTGTCAAGAGGTACTTAATCCTGCAAGGGAGGGGGAACTATTTGCTTGTAGGAGGTTGAAAACTACATTCCTGGGACTGTGAACTTAAGAACGAGCTGGGTTCTAGATCCCAGATACTGTACAGTTGGACCAAGAAGCTACCTGGACACTGGCCCAGATTCACAGAGCGTTTTCCAATGGGGTTCTGCCATTATAAAACTCTTCTGTGACTTAGGCCCTTTATTCCTGAGATTGTGTATGACTTTAGAGAATCCTGAAATTTCACGTGATCCCTTAGTTAAGCCAATATATCATTTCAGTAAAAGTCAATCTTGGCACTTGCTGGTGTAGTTATCTCGCTTGGGGTGCAGTTAGAATTCCCACCCCCACAGATGTTCCTCTCTGTGCATACTACTTTTGATTTTTCGTTGGAATTAATTGTATGTGCAAATGTTGAATAATACCCTTCTGATGAAGAGTGACCACACTAGAAACATGTTGAGTCTATAATTATGTGTTATGAACCGAGACTATATTCTAGAAATCAATAAAAAAAGGCTTCATCTGCATTTTGCGGTCTGTGCATATTAACAGACACAAGAAACAAATGTGGGTTAAAAGTAAGATGTATATTGAAACATTTACTCAGTTTAAAAACAAAGAAATATTGAAAGGTTGATTTGTAATACAGATACTTTCCGTTTGCTTCACGGAAATGTGTCCAGTCACCAGAGTGGGCGACTGTAGCTGTCTACTTTTTTTGCCACACTGCATTGTTGTAAGTTGAGTGAACATCGTCACCGGCAACATTAAACGAGTAGGCTGATAATGTTGCTGTGACAGTTGAGAAGCTCTGTGAAAAAGTAGAACATATTTTTGCGACACGCATGCATAGCGTGGAATGATAGATAATACACAAAAGGAGACTAGGTAGAGATGTGTTCAAAAGGGTGAAAGAAACTCTACAACAAAAACAATAAGATAAAAAGAGCCAGGAATGTAAGGAATTAACATAATGTTTCACATTGTTTGCCCTTGTGTACTTTCAGAAGTATGGAAAAAAACAAACATAATGAGACCAGTGTTGTGTACACTGTGTCTTTCTTTATCTTATGCATACAATTGATACATATTAATCATCAGTTTTCGTTTTGCCCTAAAGAGATCTCAAAAGCGTTTCCACAGATATAACATATTTTCCACATAGATGTTCTGCCTCTAGCAATGTGAATGTTAAAGGATATTTGTACCGCGCACTATCACCACCAGAGTGGTCCCATGCACTCTGGAGGCTCTGAAAAAAGGGAAGGGGGGTGAGTTGGTGGGAATGAGCTGGAAAAGTGCAAGAGAGCAGTGATGTGCAGTTGGCAGTCTCAACCCGGTAACTCCATTGGCTGGGTGTTTTCCGATCGATAGCCGTCATGTACTATTGTGCTAGTCTATGTGTGGTTTGTTTTGTTGTTGCGGTGTAGTGAAGTTTGTACGGATTGCTGTGTTTATAGGCTTGTGGTTGTGTTTGGTTAGATTTTGAGAGGTGTATGCAGTGGGGTGAAATAGTTAGTGGATTGGTTAATCGGCATAGCTAACATTCACATCTCTATCCAAGTGTGGCACGCACCAACATTCACATTTCCATCAGGATGCAACACCTAGTGTCTAAGATTCCATCTAAGTGTGGCACATGCTACCATTCACATCTCTATCTATGCGTGACTCAGTACAGCTGTGGCACCTGCCACCATCCACAATCCCACTTAGATGTGTCTATGTCCAATGTTCACAATTCCACCCATGTGCGGTCCATGCTATCATTCACAATGTCATCCAAGAGTGGCACATGATGACATTGATGATCCTAGCTAGATGTGGCGCAGGCCAACGTCTAAGGTTCCATCTACGTGTGGCACATGCTAACAATCATATTTCCACCATAGGTGTGGTGCATGCTAACATTCACATTTTTAGTTGTGGGGCATGCTAAGATTCCCATTTGTATCTAGATGTGATGCAGCCTAGTGTCTAAGATTCCATCTAAGTGTGGCACATGCTGATTTTTCACGATTCCCAGTAGGTGCAGCGCAGGCTAATGTCTAAGATTTCATCTAGGTGTTACGCATTCGAATAATCACATTTCTATCTAAGTGTGACACATGCTAAAAATCATAATTCTATCTAAATGTGACACAGTCTAGTGTCTAGGATTCCATCTAAGTGTGGCACATGCTACCATTAACAGTTCTATCTAAGTGTGTGACATGCTAGTCTTCACAATTCCTTCTAGGTGTGGGGCATACTAACATTCACAATTTCCATCCAAGTGTGGCACAAGCTACCATTCACAATTCCATTTAAATGGGATATCCTACATTCACAATTGTATCTAAATGTGGAACATGCTACCATTCACAATGTCCATCTAAGTGTGTGACATGCTACCATTAACCATGTCCAACTAAGTGTGGGATATACTATCATTTGTAATTCTATCTAAGTGTGGGACATGCTACCATTCATAATTTTATCTAACCGTTGGACATGCTACCATTCCCAATTTCCATCTAAGTGTGGGATATGCTATTAGATGCGATACAGGCTAATTCTAACTAAGTGCAGCATTGCAAACAGTCACCCAATTTTCACAGTTCTAAGTGTAGCATTGCTAACATTCATAATCCTGTCTAGGTCTGGCGTAAGCTAATGTTCACAATTCTAACGAAATGTGGCATTGTTAAAATTCACAATCCTAATAAGTGACACACACTACTGTTTACAAATCTAACTAAGTGCAGCATTGCTAACAATCAAAATCCTATCTAGATGCGATGCAGGCTAATATTCGCAATCCTAAGTGTAGCATTGCTAACAGTCACAATGCTATCTAGAGTTGATGCAGGTTAATATTCACAGTTGTAACTTAGTGTGGCATTGCTACCATTCACAATCCTATCTAGATGCGATGCAGGCTGATGTTCACAATTCTAACTAGGTGTGGCATTGCGAACATTCATAATCCTGTCTGAGTCTGGCATAGGCTGATGTTCACAATTCTAACAAAGTGTGGCATTGTAAACATTCACAATCCTAATAAGTGACGCAGGCTACTGTTTACAAATCTAAGTACAGCATTGCTAACAATCACAATCCTATCTAGATGCGATGCAGGCTAATGTTCACAATTCTAACTAAGTGTAGCATTGCTAACAGTCACAATCCTATCTAGATGCGACGCAGGCTAATGTTCACAATTCTAACTGAGTGTGGCATTGTTAATGGTCACAATCCTATCTAGATGTAATGCAGGCTACTGTATACAATTCTAACTAGGTGTGGCACTGCTAACATTCACAATCCTGTCTGGCTCTGATGTAGGCTAATGTTCACAATTCTAACGAAGTGTGGCATTGTTAACATTCATGATCCTAATAAGTGACGTAGGCTACTGTTTACAAATCTAACTAGGTGTTTAACAAATCTAACGGCATTGCTAACATTCACAGTTCTGAGGTAAGCTAATGTTGAGTGGCGTGGTTTTCGGGAGTAGAGTAATTGCTCTACTCCCCGCCCATGCCACACTTACTTTTGGGATGGTGCTGGTTGAGGGCTGGCCACTGGCTTCTCCTGGCATCTCCTGCGGACACCTGATGACACTTTCTGGAGCCGCCTCTGTTGGAGCTGCCCTTTGTCTTAGGGCCCTTAGCCACAGGAGCTGCCGGGCAGGGGGCTGCACTGGGAGGGTCAGTTATGACCAGATGAGTCTGCCAATGGGAGGCAGAGGGCGGGTTGGGAGGTGGTAGGGAGACCAGGAAGGGAAAACGGGGGATCAGGGATCAAGGCCCATGGGCCTAGAAGCACTTTTTACCAGATTTCAAGCTCCACATGGTGTGAAAAACTGAGGCAGCACTCACCTGCTTCCAAGATGGAAATGGGAGCAGGTGGCTGCTATCGGGTCGCTAGACCCAGCCAATGGAAGGCGAGTAGCCAATGGGTGGTGGAGGGCGGGTGGGATGCGGGAGGGAGAGAGAGACCAGGTAGGGAACACTGGGGATCGGGTATCAAGGCCCACGGGCCTACGAGCACTTTTTTACCAAATTTCAAGCTCCAAATGGAGCAAAAACAGAGGCAGCACCCACCTGCTTACCAGGTGGAAATGGGAGCAGTGGCTTCTATCGGGTCGCTAGACCCAGGCAATGGAAGGTAAGTAGCCAATGGGAGGTGGAGGGCGGTTAGGGAGGTGGGAGGGAGAGAGAGACCAGGTAGGGAACACTGGGGATAGGGGATCAAGGCCCACAGGCCTACAAGCACTTTTTACCAAATTTCAAGCTCCAAATGGAGCGAAAATGGAGGCAGCACTCACCTGCTTCCCAGATAGAAATCGGAGCAGGTGGCTGCTATCGTGTCACTAGACCCAGGCAATGTAAGGCAAGTAGCCAATTGGAGGTGGAGGGCGGGCCGGGAGGCGGGAGGGAGAGGGAGACCAGAAAGGGAACACTGGGGATCGGGGGTGAAGACCCATGGGCCTATGAGCACTTTTTACCAAATTTCAATCTCCAAATGTAGCGAAAACGGAGGCAGCACTCACCTGCATCCCAGAAGGAAATGGGAGCAGGTGGTTGCTATCGGGTCATTAGACCCAGGCAATGGAAGGCGAATAGCCAATGGGAGGTGGAGGGCGGGTCGGGAGGCGGGAGGAAGAGGGAGACATGGAAGGAAACACTGGGGATCAGGGATCAAGGCCCACGTTGTTATAGGCTTGTTTTATTTGCTTGAATGCTGCTGCATGGAATGTCATAGTGTCATGGGTGGTCATGCCATGTTGCATGAGAGCTCAAATGAATGTTCTGTGTTTGACAGTTGGTTTGAGCTGACAAGATGGGGACTCTTCCCTAATCTACTATATGTATACGTAACCGGAAACAAGCTAGAAAGCTTACCTTATGAGTAACTGAAGAGTCAAGTGTGTTCATTTAAGGCTGCAGCTTCCATTAATACACTGGCGATGAAGCCAAATAAACTGATATTCAATTGTTAGGGTGGGGCAGCAGCAAGGTTGTACACCATTCATTCACCAATCCAACAAGGAATCTTAATAGGTGACTGATTCTAGCCTCATTTAAGAGGAGCAGCATTGTGCTCCTTTACATGGAGTATAGATCATGCTGGGTGACCACTACACAGCAAGGGACTAACTTTACCTTTGTCTATGTGTAGATCCACCTCAAGAGGAGATGTACTTGGGAGTCGTGCATTGAGATGACAGGTTGTAAGCGGAGCTTGTGAGATAGAGCATAAGAGAAGCTGCTATGTTGAGGTTCCAGCTGTCTGGTGGTGCCCTGTGATCATAGAGAAGAGTTCTAGATAGAGCATAACCCATGCAGGATTCAAGCAAATGTCAGCAATACAAAAGTGGTGAAGAGGTGATGTCAACAGCAAAGTTCAGCCTATAGTGTAGCACAGCACGTCTTGTGAGGTGAGGGTCCACACTGGTAATGAGGAGCTACTTGGAAAATTTCAGTCAGTGTGAGATAGTGTGGCATAGCAGGACCGGTGGGACGAGGGTCCAGCACTGACACTGATGGAGTGGGCAGGGAAAAACTCTCTTTGTGGTGCCAACAGGTTCACAAAAAGTCAGCAGCAGGTGTAGCTTAGGCATGCAACCCCTGTGGAGAGCATCAGAGTATCGCACCACAGTACAACATAAGTAGTGAGATGCATTCTACTGTGCACTCAAAAATCATCCTCATTATGCTGAAATGTGCTGTGTGTTCCAGTACACAGAGAGAATGGCTTCCTGAGTAGAAAAGGGAAAACAGAGGCATGTTTTGTGTTCCATGCAGCAACATTTGGGATGATGGTAACATTGAAGTCTTCATAACAGTGGATGTTGTTGCCACATAACTGTGTAGGAAAGGTCTTAATGCAGAGCATGTAGTAGACTATTCGATCTGTGTAGAGGAATATGGAGCAGACTGGTGTGCAGAGGTTTTGTTTATAAAACATATGCATGAACAGTTACACTGTTTTCATGTCCCCCACAGGGGTCATGTGTGTCGCCTACAATATTTAATATCTTCATGCTACCCTTGTTTGAACAACTGGATATGAAGGTATTGTGTATGCCAACTACGCAGATGACACGCAATGCCTGATACCCCTCAGTGGGAATCCTGGGGATTGTTGTGCTGCATGGATTAGAGACATGTTTGATTGCCTTAATAGCTAGAAGTTTATGGTATGTGGGTGTATGGAGAATACATGTTTTATCATGGGTGCATGGCTTTGTCGATTAATTGAATGTCCTGTGAATTGAGTTTCTTGTCGTTATTTGTGCTGAGTGTTGTGGTGCCATTATGAGTGCTGTTTTGTGGTGTTAGCTAGGGCTTTGAAAACAGAGTACTTCCCCAATGTTTGTGCTTCCCTGATCAATTGGTAGTTTATCTCCTGGTCACCTGCACTCCCTGTGTACCCCTTGACTATATGGCGTGGCCTGTGTTTCTGCTTTAGCTTAGTTATAGTTATTAACTTGTTCTTGTGGTGCCTCCCTGTATGGTGGTCTTGATGATTCCATTAGTTGCGTTCATGGTCTAGAGGAGTCCTCATGCAGTGGGGTAGGACCGCATCCTGTGTGGCCTGCATGTGGGGAGTGACAATTGTTGTAACTTATCTATTGCTGCTTATGCTTCTCTTTTGGTGTTCTTCCCATTTCTATTGATCTTTCAGATGTTTATGGGCAAGAGATATTGAATAGTTTTTATTTTATTGTTGATTTCAACGATTGGGGTTTTAAATATCTAACTCCGCAGGCAGGCGGAAGCCGGCTAAGGACCTTTGCAGTGAAGTCCTGCTGGATAAGGCCCTGTTTGCACCCCTGTTCGCACTCCAGTAAGCACTGCCGTGGCCAGCCTTGCTGCCATCCCCTCACTGCTGCATATGGAAGGTAAGACACCTACTCCCGTGGTACTCTGATCCTGGCACTATCTCCCCCGCCTCTCCACTCCAAGAGCATCGAAATAAGCCCAAATTAAAAAAAAAAACAAAGAGGAAGAACTAGCCCTGGATGTATTGATGCTCTGCTGTGCCTTAAATTATACTTCTAGCCTACTTAGCACCTTGCCCGCTAGCCTTGGATGTATTGATGCTCCGCTGTGCCTTGAATTTTATTTCTAGGCCACTTAGCACTGTGCCCACTAGCCCTGGATGTATTGATGCTCTACTGTGCCTTAAATTGTATTTCTAGCCCACTTAGCACCGTGCCCACTAGCCTTGGATGTATTGCTGCTCCGCTGTGCCTTAAATTGTATTTGTAGCCCATTCAGCACCGTGACCACTAGCACTGTGCTGTACTGCTGCCCGATGGTGCTGAAAAAAATAATATTTTCTACCCAACCCTTATCGAGGACACCCGCTACTTACCAATTCATCCTCCTATAACTTCCCAGCCACCACACATGCTTACCCACCGCAACACCCAGCACACCACCCTCTCACCACACACCCTCACTGCTATTATAATCACACTATCCACACTCTTGCACCTACACCTAACAACTCCAATGATTCCTGAAACAAATCTTCCCACCCCCTCTCGCAACTTGTTCGCAAGGCCAGCCACCTCTACTCACACCGGCAACTTCTCCAACCTGCTATGCCCCCAAGCATTCATGGGAACCAGAAACTCCAGACAGAGGGTACGCACTGAGCCTTCGTCTCACCCTACCCTTCCCAACTACTCAGCCAGTAGAAATCTCAAACTCAACACTCACACTCACACCACCCACTCACCCCCCATTAACTCCACAACCATACCCCCTCATGCCAGGCCCATGCCAACACGCAGGACTCCTCCCCGTATACTCCTCACTCAACCTACCGGCACTCACTCACCCCCTTCTACTAAACTCAACTGCCCCACAACCTCCCCCCCTCCAGTGCCCCACCAACTCCCTTGTGCACACCTCCCACCCAAAAAAGTTCAAGCCTGTTCTTGCCCTCAAATGTGCCTTTATCAACGCCCGATCTCTCCGCGCCCACGTCCTCGAGATTAACGATCTCATTAATCACTCTTGACCTAAACCTGCTCGCCATCACAGAAAACTGGCTCCACAAAGCATCCGGCCCAGCCATCTCTCTCACTCTCCGACAGGGTTAGTCCATCCTCAGACAGGGGGTACAGCTCCTTAAAGGAGGAGCAGTAGCTCTCATATACAGGGAGGAACTTCATATCAGTATGTGTAATCACACTTGCGAAGGTAACGCTGACCTCCACTCTACTAAACTGCCCCTATCCCCTAACAGGATTTCCTTGCTTACACTGTGCAAATTGTAGTTTTGTGAATAATGGGGACATAGTGTACCATCCACGCACAGGTGAAAAAATTAAACTGAAGAATTTTGGCACATGCGACAGCACTAATGTTATCTATTGGATTAAATGCCCCTGTGGACAATACTATGTAGGGAAATCAACACGATCAGCAAAAACCCACTGGAACGAACATCGCTCCTGCATTAGGAACTGCAATACTAATTTATCAGTTAAAAGACACTGGATTAAGAAAGGACACAATCTATCCCAAATAAAATTTCTAATCCTTGAAGTGGCACTGAAAAATAATCTGCATGAGGATATGGACCTCAGACTTGATCAAAGAGAAACTTTTTGGATAGACCGATTGGGGTCTCTTACCCCAAATGGACTGAATGAGGAGATACATTTCCATTGTTACATTTGAATTTGTTGGATATGCAAGAAATGCACCTTACACGAGGGAGAAGCAAAATATGAATTGGTAGTTCATCTGAATGTGTTGAGCTGAACATGCTATGTGTTTAGATATGAACAATATGGGAACTGTTGACTTAACCACATGATCAATACACCACCGTTAATTCATTGGAATGCTTACTAATCCACATAGATTCATCTTTTAGGTACAATATATAAGTATGTCAGTCCAAATTGCACTACTGGCTCAGGCATAGGGCCTCATTACACGGTAGGTGGTAGGGATTTAACGTTACCGGTAATGGAATACCGGTAACGCTAAATCCCCATCCAAATTATGACCTTGCTCACTGCTATTTGCAGCACCGCTAAGTACGGTGCCACTAATAGCGGCCAGTCCGCGGGCGCGCGACCCTCGCGTCCGTAATTTACGCCATGCCTCTATTAGCACATCGTCATAAGCCAGGCGGACGTGCCAATAGCGGCATGGAAAAGCACCCAAAACCCCTTACCGGCATGGCGCTAATACCGCCATTGCGAACCACCCGTTAAAAGAACTGTGCAGTGTTACCACCTGCCACAGGTGGCCACAATCAGCACAGGTGGAGGCAATGGAGACTGTGGCTGCTCAAAAGGAGCACAACACACCCCTTCCCACACCCCTTCCCACACCCCTTCCCACACCAAGATGGTTCCAATACTAGCAGCATTACATGGCCTGGAGGACCTGATTGCAGCGCAGCTGCAACAACAACAGGCAGCACAGAGGAGACGCAGGAGGAGGAGGAGAGAAAGACAGGCACAGCAAGCACCACCACGGCACCTAATCATACCACAGAGGCACCCACCAATTCCCAGGATCAGAGCCAGTCCATTTAACCTAACACCTGAGCAGATACACACCCTGTACCGTCTGGACCGGGATACCATCACCAGCATCGTGGACATGATACACCACGACATTGTGAGCCTCATAGACATTAAAACTGCCATCCCCCCTCTACTGAAGGTGGTGACTGTGCTCCACTTCCTGGCCACAGGCACCTAGCAGCATACAGTGGGGCAGATGCATGGCATCTCCCAACCAGTATTCTCACGCACACTGAACCAGGTACTCGATGCCCTCCTGAAGCATGCACCCGAAATCATATACATGCCACAGACTGCCCAAGAGATTGCAAACACCAAAGTCGGGTTCTATTCACTGGCAGGCATCCCAAGTTGCATCGGGGACATCGACTGTACACATGTGGAATTGGTCGTCCCACATCACAATGAAGTGGTGTACCGAAACAGGAAGCAATTCCACTCCATCAATGTCCAAATGGTATGTGACGCCAACAAGATAATCACACATTGCTGTGCCAGATTTCCCGGATCAACCCATGATTCCATGGTCCTGCGGATCTCAACTATCCCCCCGCTACATGGAGCGACAAACGGGACAACGTTCGTGGTTACTTGGTGAGTAGCAGGCCAAGCACATGGCAGTGTGCTTGGGGGGGGAGATAGATACTCCAACTGGGTTTGCTTGGGGGGGGAGAGATAGATACTCCAACTGGATGTGCTTGGGGGAGAGAGATAGATACTCCAACTGGGTGTGCGTGGAGGGGTAGAGATAGATACTCCAACTGGGTGTAGCCTGTAGTCCGTCATCCAAATGCACATGCAGATGTAAGCCAATGTCCATCTGGGAGGGCCGCAACGTACTTGAGATGAACGGACATGCAAGTATATGTTACACAACACAGATGACAATCCAAGTCTAGAAACATCAAACCACATCCACACTGCACAACATTCCACACCACAAAATAGACAAATGTCATCCCTGCCGTCAACATAGTCATGCTGAATTCGTCCAGCACGACATCAATAATGCAATGTGCCCTTCAATGTATGCCATAGCAATGCACCACGAACCCATAGCACCATTGAAGTGATGCCTCTCAGCATGGCAATGTCAATGTTTGAAGGGAAGTACACCACCAGTGTGGTACCAAATCTGCTTGGGCACAGGGACACCTAAGACCTGGCCTCACACAGGACATGTCAATTACTGTTGGAGGCATTCATGGGGCATGTCTACTTGCAGGGTTGAGCCCACCTTTGCACATTACAGTTACACAGACAATTTGCATGTATGCTGTTGATTGTGTACTTGAATCACAATGACAAGTCAATGTTTGTGAAATGAACAGGCCACACTTGAGGTGAACAGTAACAGGACCCCATTCCTTCCCCCATATAGGTGATGCCGGCTATCTCCTTAAGAGGTGGCTCCTCACACCTGTAAGGAACCCACAGAACAGGCACGAAGAGGAATACAATCGTGCACACACCCGTACCCGCATCGTGATCGAGCAGACTTTTGGACTTTTGAAGTCACGGTTTAGGTGCATTAGCAGGTCTGGTGGCGCTCTCCTGTATGGCCATGACAAGGTGGCCAAAATCACCATGGCATGTGTCATGCTGCACAATATGTGAATCAGACGGAATGTGCCACTGCCCCCTGACTTTGAAATAGAAGCACCTGATGAGGATGATGATGGTGATGAGGATGGAGGTGAAGCGGATGCAGGTCATGCAAGAGGGGATGGCCAGGAGGGACGTGCTGTGAGACAGCATCTGATCAACCAAATATTCTGAGTAACAAGTTCTCGTACTGTCACCTGGATATGGCTAGTAATGCACTGGTGTATGTTTGTGAGCTCACAATGGACCCTGGCGTCAATAAAGTACACATACACAATGAAGGAGTCCAGGCCTGTGTTTTGCTCAAACACCAGTGTATTTATGAACTTAAACAGGAAAATGTGTATGTCCCCAAACATCCCACCCCCATTGCCCCCACCCCCCACAACAGTCCCATCACACCCTTCCCCCCACCCCCCACAACAGTCCCATCACACCCTTCCCTCCCACCCCCCACAACAATCCCATCACACCCTTCCCCCCACCCCCCACAACAGTCCCTCATGTGTCTTCCACAATGTTTGCGTCCAGGCATGCACTCAGAAGTATGAACATTAACTACCTATTGGTCATTGCCAAAACCAGCATTGGGAGGCTGCCTAGAGGTGCACCTGGTGGTGTGTGCGGAGCGTCGGGTGGGCTTGACTGCCGCAAACTGGCAGACGAAGAAGGGGCAGACTGTCCAGGTGGTGGTGGTGGTGGGAATTGGCAGTCCATAGCATCCGCAATACGTGTGAGGACCTCCCGAACTCGGATGAGCTCCCCACACAGCCTGTCTGTGCATGCCTCCATCCCCTCCCTGGACTGCCTGGATGTCTCCGCAATCTCCTCCCTGAGACAGGCAGCCTCCTCCACATGCTGCCCAACCAGCACAGTGAGACCCTGTTGCCGCTGGCTGATGCTGGCCAGGTCAAGGGCAGTGTCGGGCTCTGGTGGTGTGGCTGGTGTGCATTGTGATGCAGGCAGGTGAAGAGATGGAGGCACCGGGGGGCTACTGAAAGCTCCCATGGTCTCATCACCAGTGACGTTGGAGCCAGGTGTGTGTGGTGGTGATGTCTGGGGGGCTCCAGGGGGGCTTGGGGTGTGCATGCCGAGGTCGAATTCTGTTGGGTCCTCCACATCAGATAATGGAGCAGTGGCTGCTGCCTCTCCTGCCAAACTGGCTGCAGCTGATGCTGGTCCCTCGGTGGCTGTGATTGGTGGTGGTGAGTGGACCTCCGGAGGTGGGGCAGTTGGCTTTGGTGTGACCTTGGCAGTGGCGCTCGACCGATGTTTGAGACTCTGCAAATGGAGCCTTGTGCCTTTTCCCCTGGATGTTGTTGGGGTGTCTTCTGTGGGCTGTGGCCTTTTTTTCTTCTGCGCAGGGGGTGCCTGGGATGCATTCCCACCATCGTCACTGTCTGTATGTGACCCTGTCGGGGACAAGAAGGAGGATGGCGTTGGTTACGGTTCGATGTACTTAATGCAGGATACATCATCAATGCAGTTGTGGGCATTTGGACTTCATTGTGAAGGATGCAGGTGATGTGTCAGTTCAGTGGCTCATCCATGCAGTGTTGTGTGTGGCACTTGGCTCTGTTGATGTGTGCATGTGTGTGTGTTTGGGCCTGGCACTGACATGGGCAGGGTGGGATGCATGTGTGGCTGTTTGGCCATCCATGAGGTGATTCTGGGCTGACATTTGCGGAGACCAGTAGATTCACATTGCATGCTTTCATTGGTACACTTACCTCCATCCGAAGTGCCTGCCACGCCATGCTCCATCCTCCCGACTCCCTCGATGCATTCAACTCCTATGAGGTTGGCACATGTCTCCTCCCATTCTTTTAGTTTAATTGGCAACCCCGATCCACCTGCTGTGGCAATGTTGTGATTTTCTGCCAAGATCATTCTGACCCGGAGTCTAAGGTCATCCCATCTTTTCCGGCACTCACGTACATTGCGGGTGCTGGTGCCCACAGCACTTACTTTCAGTGCCCCTCCTCCCAGATTGCTTTTTTTGGAGGAGTGTCTCCCACCGCATGTCGTTTGCGAAGACCACTGCAGCCTTTTCAGATAGGGTCTGTGTCAGCATTAGTAGCTCCTCAGTCGAAAACCTTTCTTTCCGCTGGCGGTCAGTTGTTTTTTTTGAGAGCCTTGGGCATGGTAAGGGTGTTCCAGATATTTTCCAACAGCAAAGTACTACAAACAGGTCCAGGGGGCAGAGGATGGCAATGGATTGTGTTTTTAAAGATGGCCGCCGTGCTCTTTCCCATTCCTGTGCGATGACGCTGTTTCCGGTTCCGCTATTTAACGGTCACCGCTATTAGCGGTGACCGCTATTTGCATGCTGCGTCAAGGCGGAGATGCTATCTGCACTGCCGTCGAAGCCGGTAAGGGACTATTGGGGGAGTTTAGCGGCATGGCAGTTGGGGCATTACCGGCATGGCGCGATGCTCGTGTCTGCGTACTCGTAATGGTACGCTATTAGCGCCCTCATGCGAGGGTGGACACGTTAAGGGCGCCATACTGGTAATTTGCGATTTTTAGCACGCAACGTGTAATGAGGCCCATAGAGTCCCAAACGCTTTCACTAGCGTCCGGAACCTGGGGTGCCGCGCAATGCAACACCAATATGCCTGTGTTTAAGACACACATTAAATAACATTAGAACTGTTGGTTTAACTATATTATCTAAACGCCACAGTCCATTATGAATACATTGGAATGCTTTCTGACCCCCCGTAGATATTTCTCTAGGCACAATGTATAAGTGTGCCAGTTTAAACTGTGCTAGTTGCCCAGGCATATAGTCCCAAAAGCTTCCACAAGAGTTTGGGACCCGAGGTGCCGCGCAATGCAACACCAATATGCCTGGTTGATCTGGTCTAGAATTCACATACTTTACACTTAACAAGGCGCTTGCGCGCCGGGTACCTTAAAGGATATGAATCGGCCACTGGGTACACCTGGGCTGCCATGGAGATTCAGCCTAGCTTGCTGGCTGGGATCACCATGACAACTGGACGTGTACGAATTATACTCTGTATTTTTATTATATTTACATCCACCTTTGGCATTCATAACTTCATGCTCTTGCTACTAAGGCTAACAGATTCAATCACATCATAAAACTTTAGATCAGGATATACACTATTATGTACGCCATGAACAAAAGCGGCAGAACACATAAAAGTGTCCTGCTGTCATGGCAACAAAATCTAACAGGAAACAGAGACACGTTCACGAGAGAGCAGAGATGCATCCGTATGAGGATGGGAAGTAAATGCTGAAAGGTAAATAGGGAAACCCCAGGGGCATAGCGGCCTTGGATTTTTGGATAAAGGAGAGATACTAACTGGGAATATGTTTCCACTAAACAGCTCCTGTATACTGCATTACGGCACTTGTGCCGTATTAAGAACTGACCCAGCACTATCTAAAGAAACTGCATATTCAGGTAACATGAGACGTGATACTTCACATACCTTAATGACTATTCGCACATTATTCGCTTAATTGACATACTTTCCCCGTATTTCTCTTTTCTTTTCTACCAAATAGACTGACAACAATGTGAAACATTTGGATTGATGGTACTTGTTTACATCAAATTGTGACTTTACTATTACTGTATATGCATAGACTATGAGGCTTGCCCTGATGAAGGAACAATATTCTGAAATGCATTGGCACTAGAACCCTCACATGTATCTGTATTTGTGCTGAAATCTGACTCATTTAAGTAACATTTAGTGAACACAACTAAAGAGAATTACTTCAAAACCGAAATCTATGACTACGACTGATTTATTACAGGAATTAACAAAAAAAATAATGAAATAATCACATTCGGAGAGGGAGTACAATGGCTTTTGAAACCCTGTTTTTGGGACAAAATTAGAGAGCAACTGAATAGCTGGATTTCTTCATCCAGCTTATCTGCTATACAGTCATTTGAAGTCTGGGTGTCTCTGGACTCTTTTCAGCTCCTACAAAATATATATACATGAAGGGATACATGATTACCCACAACTACGCATGGAAATAAGTGTGGTGCACACCTTTCGTGCTTTCCAATCCCCTAACAGCACCATAAACATCCACATCACATATAGGCCGCCTGGCACAGCACCTGTCTTCCAAAGGCACGTTCTTCATGTCCTAAGTAATAACCTAAAAAGCTCCACCAAAACTATCCTGCTAGATGATCTCAATCTAGGTCTCTCTGACCCTAAAGACAAAGCAGCCGAGGCCCTAGCTAAAGAACTTAAAGACCTTGGGTTCACACAAAATGCTATCCAGCCTACCCACTGCAAAGGTTGCACCTTTGCTCGGGTAGCAGACCTTAACTGCTCAACCACTGTAATCTCTAACCTGGCATACCCTTGGACTGACCACAATTGCATCCAATTCTCCATCCCTACCCAGCCTACTCTAAAGTACTCTCCTATGCCACTCCAGCCAAGGTTAGAAGCTCCAAAAAATGTACAAAAAGACAACCTCCTTCCCTTCCTGGATGTCAAGGTACTCAAAACCCCATTCTCCAATGACCCCAGTGCACTCGCTGACATATGCTCCCACACCCTCACCAAAGCCATCAACACCATAGCCCCGATTGAAGCAAAAAAAGACAAAAAATCCATTCACACCAACTCCTGGTTTATGGAGGACCTACTATATCTCAACACCAACAAACGCATCACTCAAACAAATTGGCAGACCAACCCTAGAGACGCCACTGAGATAGAATACAAAAGGCTTTCTACGCTTTACAAGAAAGCTATATTCAATGCTAAGTCCAATGCATTCAAACGAAGGAGCTCCAACGCTAACTCCAAATCTAAGCATCCTAGGGAAAAGGCAATCAGGATTCGGTAAAGGCCACAGCACTGAAACTGCCCTACTAAATCTTAAAAATCAGATAACCAAGATAATGGACAACCTAGCCCTATTACTGCTTCTGGACTTGCCAGCCGCATTTTACCTCGTTGATTACAAAATCCTTACTGAGTGATGAAGGTCTTTTCTGGCCAGGCAAATGCAGCCCCTGCCACCATCCACTGCAGAGTTCCCCAGACCTCCTGCACAGCTCCAACCCTTTCCAATCTGTTTACTAAGCCCCTTTTTGCCGAACTGGATTCCCTCGGCATAGCCTATACCAACTATGCCCTCTCACTGGCTCATACGACATAGACTGTGCAGCCATTCTCCAAATGTACTCCACCATGCAAACTTGAATGGCAGACAACGGGCTATGCCTCAATGGTGAATAAACGGAGATCATCATCATAGGCCCCAAAGAAATACTATCCAAACGCAACCAGAAATACAGCAATTTCAACATTGACAGCACTATCATCCCTGAATCTTCATCAATGAAACCCTTGGGGTTTATCTGGATACCACCGTGTCTATGACCTGACAGGCCATTGCCTCCACTTCTGCCCACACCACCAAGCTACACATGCTATAAAACCATTCCTCTCCAACCATAACTGCCTGTCCATAGCTCAAGCCACCATTGGAGCTAAATTAGACTACTGCAACATGCTTCTTGCTGGCACTTCAGCCAAAAACCTAAAACGGCTCCAAACAGTCCACAACAACGCACTCAGAGCAATACTCAGCATCCCCACCATATCACACAGACTAGATGGGATGCCCACTGGCTACCAGTTAAGGAGAGAATCACTTTTAAGACACTCACCTTAACACACAAATGCCTAAGCCTCTCAGCCCCCCCATACTTAACTGAAACCATCACCAGAGACTCCTCCTCGTGCCCCAAAAGATCCCACTAACCAACCAACTGTGCATCCCACATATCAAAAGGACTAAAGCAGGAGGGATCGGCTTTTCTCATTTAGTACCCAAACTATGGAATGCCTTGCCCAACACTCTCCGAGCGGAGACCTCTCTTACAGCCTTTCGCAAAAGCCTCAAAACTATCCTATTCAACTAACTCCACCCTCCCACCGCAGTTAGATCGCTGCCTTCTGTTGTTATGTCCATAACTAAGGATGCCCCCAAACACACTGCTCATGTCTAGGGAATGTCTTATGTAAATGCTTGTAATGTCTTATGCAAATGCCTGTAATTAGTTTGTCTACAATCTCACAATGCCATGTAACTAGGTATCCCTTTCTCTGTAACTAGTCACAAATTCATGTAACAGCGCCACGATGCCTCAGGGCTGCTGTGCACTATATAAATGTTAATTAATAAATAAATAAATGGTGGCAGCTATCTATGCTGCTTCGTATATGTAGTGGTTGAGGTGCCATGTATGTGTGTGAGGAGCCTAAGGATGAGTGGTCATAAAGTGTTATGACTGAGAAGTTGTGTACGTGCTCTCCTTCGACTTGATTCTGCTATTCAAGCTAGCGCTTTTGAATGTGTAGGGAATGAGAGGTTTTGTAATTGCTTGACTGATTTGCTTTAATGAGGCACAGAATATTGGTTCACAAGCTTGAGAGAGTGTTGGTGTGAGAGTATGGATGGGCTGGTGTAATCTCTGTTAAGTATGTGTAACTGAAACTTTGACTAAACTAATAAACTGACTTTAGCAGTAACTTAAGAGGCTATTGCATTAATCTAAGGTGATTGCATGTGCTACTACACACACACACACACACGCACATATTTAGATGTGGATGAAAGTTAGAAGAGCCAGATATACCAAAGTACTCCTTTTTGTATGGGCATTTACATTTGTGCAAGGATAACGTAATTCAGCCCTCCAGTTACGTCATGGTGCACATGCATACTTTTATTATTATTATTTGTACTATTATTATTATTATTATTATTATTATTATTATTATTATTATTATTATTATTATTATTATCACTATTATTATTATTATTAGGGTATTTATTGAGCACAGACCTAGCTTTGGGAAGCAACAGAGTACTCTACAATCATACAGGGAAGAATACAGTTAGGGAGCAGAGAAACAATGGAGTGGGAATCTAACAACAGAGAGTGGAGGGCAATAGTCAGCATTCGATCTACAAATAACGTGGGAGGAAACAGTGGGGATCAAATTACCAAGTCTAAGGTTAGGTGGGGAGTGGACTCTGTTTGAACCGAGATGCTACATGTGCCACCCTGTGGCCAAATCAATGCTATAGAGAAGAGAGAGATGAGAAAGAGTACTGAGAAGAAGCCCTTCCCCTTCATCACAGTCCCTCACGACAGCCCTCCTCCTTTGTCAAATTCATTCTTCTTCATCACAATCTTCCACTTTGTCATAGTCCTTCTTCATGATAGTCCTTCTCCTTCAACAGTCCCTCTCCTTCACCATAGAATTTCCAGTTTATAAATCCGTTAGTACCAAGATTGTCCTTTGCAACAGCCCTTTAACCTTGATCAATCATCCTTCATTACAGTCCTTCTCGGTTTTCACTGTCCTTTTCCTTCATTGCAGTACTTCATCACAGTCTTTCACCTTTATTATAGTACTTCATCACAGTCGTTCTCCTTTATTACAGTGCTTCATCACAGTCTTTATCTTTCATTATAGTTCTCCTCCTTCAAAGTCCTTTTCCTTCATAAAAGTCTCCTTCTTCATTCCCGCCCATAATTGTCGTTCTGCTTTGACATGGTCCTTCTCATCATGTTCCTTTCCCTTCATTTAAGTCCCTTTCCTTCATCATAGTCCTTCGCCTGAGTCCTCCATCACAGTGCTCCTTGATCATTGCCTTGCTTTGTCACAGTCCTTCTCCATCATGGCAGTCCTCGTGGATCACACTTCTTCTCCTTCATCATAGTCCTTCTCCTTTATGACAGTTATGCGTCACAGTCCAATTTCTTTGTCTCAATCTTTCCTCTTTGTCGCAGTCCTTTTTTGTTATCTTTCCTTATCTTTTTTGATAGTTCCTTTTCCACACAGTTCTTCATCACAGACTTTATCCTTCCTAATAATATTTCTCTTTCATCATAATCCTTCTTTTTCATCTCATAATTATTCTTCTTTGGCATAGTCCTTCTCCATCACATTCCTTCTCCTTTGTCTGTCTTCATCACAGTCCTTTTCTTTTTTCAATCAATCATCCTTTTGTCATAACACGTCTCCTCATCATAGTCCTTTCCCTCTTCACAATTATTCCCATTCATTAATGTTCTTCACCTTGACAGCAGTCCTTGTAATTTGCCACAGTCCTTCATCACAGACATTCTCCTTCATCACTATACTCCTCCTTTGAGATAGCCATTTCCCTTTGTAAACATATTTCTTCTTCACAACATTCTTCTCCTTCATCATATAACACCACTTTAATCACAGTCTTTCTCCTTCAACAGTAATTCTCCTTCAACCCTTCTCATTCATCACAGTCCTGTATTATCCAGATGCTCCCCTTCACCACAATACTCCTTTTCTGTTATAGTCCTTCATTATTTAATCAAAGTCATCCATTACATTCCTTCAACTTTGCCACTTTCCTTGCCCTACATCAGTCCTTCTGCTTTGTCACAGCCATTCACACAGACCTCCATCACAGTCCTTCATCACAGTTCTCCTCCATTATCATCCGTTTTCCCTCATTATAGAACTTGGTCTTCAATGTTCTTCATCACATTCCTAATGCATTGTCATAGTCTTTCTTCCCAATCATAGTCATTCATGTTGGTCCTTCGCTGTCAAAGTCCTTTTCACCACAGTTTCTTCTGTTACATTCAAATTCCCTCACCTTTTTCACAAATGTTGTGATTAGTCAGTCTGTCTCCTTCATGACCGACCTTCACCATTTTTCAGTCCTTATTCACTGTCCTTATTCTTCAAAGTCCTTCTCCTTTGCGGCAGTCCTGCTCCATCACACTTCTATTCCTTCTCCTTTGTAACAAACATTCATCTGGACCTTTCTTCTTTGTCACTGTGTTTCCTTTTAGTCAAAGTCCTTTTTTATGTCTTTTTCTCTTCTTTCCCAAAGTTATTCTTAACCGCAGTTCAACACAATCCTTCCCTTTCATCACAATCATTCTCTGTTATCACAGTCTCTTCATCGTAGTCTATCTTTCTCTTCATAGGTAATCCCTTTCATCAAAGTCCTTCACCTTCACCACAGTCCTTCTCTTTGTTAATGGCCTCTCCTTCATCACAATCTTTCTCCTTCATCACAACCCTTCATATTCATCACAATCCTTCATCACTTCCATTCTCCTACATTACATTCCTTCATCACTATCCTTTACAATAGCCCTTCTCCTTTGCAAATGTATTTTTCCCTCATCAAAGTCTCCTTCCTCTTCATTGTAGGCCTTCTCCTTCTTCACAGTCACTCTCCTTCATCAGCCATTTTTCTTCATCACAGTCTTTCTCATTCATCACAGCACTCCACTATCACTCTTTTGTTATAGTCCTTCCTCCCAGTCCTTCTCTTTCATCAAATTTATGTTATGTTATGTTATGTTATGTTAAATGTACTTATATAGCACACCGTCACCAACAGAAATGGTCCGGCGTAAAAAAGAAGGGGGGCTGATTACTTATGGGCCGTCTTGCTGTAGTGTGTGATGGTGTGGCGCGGACGCAGCTGCATCCTAGTGGGCATTGTGTGGTGTGATAGGCATGTTGAACCTTTCCTTCGGGTGTGGGAACTGAAGTTGGGGCTACCTATTCTCGTTATCTATTGTGCCAATGGTCTGTTGGAGCTTGGAATGGTTCAGGGTCCGGGTACTGTTAACGAGCCATCCTAGTTCTGCCATCTTGGTTAGCCTATGTATTCAGTCGTTGGTTTCCTCCTATCATGACTATCTCTCTGTTAAACCTTTGTTTTTTGTTGTGTGTGTGTGGAGTATCTTCCTTAGCATCTGTTAGGTTGCTGCTTATGTGTGATGGTGCAGCATGCTCCCTGCTGTATCTTAATGAGCATTGTATAATGTGAATGGTTATGTCTGTGAAGTGGGAAAATGGGAAAGCACCCTTCCCCCATTCTCATCCAGACCCTGGCCTAGAGGATCATGGCCTAAGCACCCCCCACGAGAGGAGTTTGACCCGCTCACCTCCTTACCAGACAACAAGGTACCATGTGTTTGTGGCTCACATGCACAAGGAGCATGCCCACTACCATGCCCTGGTCAAGCCGATGCCTGCGACATGGACCAGATCGATTAGAACAACAGCCGCAAAGCATCAACATCGTTAGAAATGCCATGACAACATAGCCAACAGACAAGAACACCATGCACACTGGCCACTCACACACCAACCCGCATGAAGAACATAGTCAGTGCTATGACAAAGCGGACTGACACACTCACGGACGTGCATTGTTATTTTTCACATAGGCCTCTTACAGCACAGCAGAAACGCAAGATGCCTGAAGAGCTCGTGTATACGCTTGCAGACGCTTCATGCTACCCTACCCCCATAGAGATGTCATTATATATATATATATATATATATATATATCTACTACTACTGGTGACACTCTGTCACCCTGCGCACCTATGTTAGTAATTATACATTGCCTCCCAGGAAAACTAGGCCCGAGTAGGCCACAAGCAAGAGTCCCCAGGCCGGAGCATCTAAGACGAAAAACCTTCTTGAGACGAAAAGCAATGCGCTGACCATGCAGAACGAGTCCCACCGACAGCCACCGCCAAGGCCACAATGTTACAACCCACATACTGAGCTCTCAGTGCCAAGGCTACACCTGCCGCAGCCAGCACACCTCTGGGCCGAAAAAGCAAATTTAATGCTCATAATTATTCTCCAGCTACAGTCTCTACACACGTGACCAAGCCGAGCTGACAGGAGGCCGAGCTTACGAGACAGAAAGTTGCCGGGGTCCCATGTCTGGGACGCAGGTTGCAACAACAAAGCGACAAGTTGGACACCTACACCGATGGGAAAGGCGTAATCATCAGCCACTAGCAAAGACCTGTCCATTGTCCGCCACCAACACATAGTTGCATAATGTTGCCAACACCAGGTACCTCGCGGGCTGGGAACAGCGATGGTCCCAGGCTTGGGGGCTCACGAGGGGACCAATCAGAGTACTAGGGGTTCCTCACTGACGCCATTTCGGGTAGCCAATCACCACGGGTCCCCATGTAACCACTTTATTGTAGCAAGTGCTAGGGACAACCCAAGTCCCAAGTATGCCACCTGACCTGTCCTTATCCAATAACATATCTCCATATATGTATCTATGCTAACCCTACTAATCGGGGAGCCAACCCAAAGTGGCGATAGGTTTTGTGACGGTTTTTCCCAGGTGACGCGAGCAGTGCGTCATACTACGGTAAAAAGGGCCTGCGAGCCCCACTTAGAATGAGAGCGTCTCCCCTCCCCGGATGCATACGGACGGAGAACGATCCCTGCCGTTACTATAATAAACAGCAGTAATTACTTTGCTCTTGTGTGTGCCTCATACTCCTTTTGGGACGCGGGAGGAGTTGGGGCCTCCCCAACCCCAGAGGTACGCGGACGGCTCTGCCGGCCCCTGGGAGATCACCCCGACATCTGTTTCTCACCCTCTGGTTCGGAGCTGAGGGATGGGAGTTCCCTGTTCCCTTGCTATTTGTTGTGACTAGGGTCTGTTGGGGCATGGCTATGGTTTGGGCCTGGGTGCTATTGATGAGTCGTCCTGGTGCTTCTTCCTTGGTGTTGCTATGTATTCAGTCTATTGGGTCCTCTTAGGGCTGTCTCTCGGTTAGTCGTTCGGTCTGCCATGGAGTCTTTTCCTTAGAATCTTTTCCCAGTTGATTGCTAGGATTGGATCAGGATCTGTCTCTTCGTTCATCGATGTTTTAGTTGTGTGTGTGTGTCCCTTTGGGCGTTCCACTAGTTATGACATGAAGAGCCAGGGTTTCAGTAGTATCCTGAATAGTAGGTGGTTTCTTGTGTTACATATGCACTTTGGAAGGTCGTTCCAGGTTTTCGGCACCTGGTGAGAGAAAGAAGATCCTCTGCGTTTTCTTTTATTGTAGGGTTTCGGTTCCAGACGGATGTCGTTGCTTGATATGAGCATTCTTGTTGGTTGATGTAGGCGCAGTTTGTCTCTCAGGAACACAGCACCTTGATTGTGTACTGCTCTGTGAGTGATGCACATTTTTTAGAATTTTATTTGTTGTTTTATTGGTAGCCAATGTAGTGTTTTTAGCGCAGGTGTGGTGTGCTCTCTTTGGGGTAGTTTCAGAAGCAGTTTGGCTGCCGGATTTTGTATGCGTTGTAGTTTTTTTAGTAGTCATTCAGGCACAATATGCTGTTGGCGTAGTCTACTCTGGACATGATGAGGGCGATGATGCCGGTTGTTTTGTTGGCGAATGATAGGAATGGTAGGATCCTCTTTGCCGCTCGCAGGAGAAAGACGCATTTCTTGAGAAGAGCATTTGCTTGTGGCTCTAGGGTGAGATTATTGTCCATCAGGACCCGCAGGTTTTTTACAATAGGCGAAGGTGTTGGGGTTGTCCCGAGTACCCTTGGCCAAGGGATGAAGTGGTTTTCTCCTCCATTTTTTGTGACAATCATTATTTCCGTTTTGCCTGGGTTGATTTTGAGACAGTTAGAGTTCATCCAGTTGAATACATCCCAGAGGCAGTTTTCTAGTGTTGAGTTTATTTCTAGGTTGTCTTGTATTTTGAAGATTATTTGTGTATCGTCGGCGTAGTAGTAGCCGGTGAGGCTGTGACTTTTGATGATTTTGATTAGTAGATATAGGTAGATGTTGAATAATAGCAGGGAGAAGGATCATCCTTGTGGTACTCCACAAGTGGAATCTCTCGGGGTGAATTTGAATGGTTTCATCCATACGGTTTCTGTTCTGTTTGTTAGGAAGGATTTGATCCACAGTAGGGCGGTGTCTGTTATTCCGAGTCCTTTGGGTCTCATTTTTAGGATGTTGTGATTAACTGTGTCGAATGCTGCGGATAGGTCTAGAAGTATCAAGGCAGTGCTGTTGTCCGAGTCTGCATTTATTTTTAGGTCGTCTTATATTGAGAGGAGAGCTGATTCCGTTCCTCTTGTTGATCTGAAGCCAACTTGTGCCTGGTCTAGTAGACAGTGCTCTTCTATGAATTCTTGGGTCATTTTGTATATGTACGTTTCGAGCAGCTTGGCTGTGTATGGGATGTTGGAGATGGGTCTGTAGTTGCAGAGTTCCTCTGTGGCTCCCGCTGTATCTTTGAGTAGTGGCCTGATGTACGCAGATTTGAAGGCTTGTGGGACTTTTCCAGTTGTGATCGAAAGGTTGAGGACGTCCCTGCGATATTCCATGGGAGTACCTTGTTTAAGAATCGATTTGTATATGTCCGGGGGGTAGGGGTCCTCAGGAGACCCTGAGTTGTTGCTTTGGTTCACCAGTTTGACAAAAGTCTCCACTGATATTTTGGGAAAGCTTCGTAGTTTGTCGGGTGTTCCTGCCCAGTGTAGGTGGGGATCATAGTAAAATTGGGTGGTCTGCTTTGCATGGTTCATTGGATGCTGGTTATTTTGTTTTTGAAGTGGTCTACAAGGTCATTCCATAATTTCGTAGAGGGAGTTGGTGTGTTGTTGCAACCCAGTGGGTTTTTAATTTCATTTATGATTTTGAAGAGTTCTTTTTGGGTGTTTGGTGCTTCAAAGATTCGGTTGTCGTAGTGTCTCCTCTTCGCTTTTTGTATTTCCTTCTTGTATGCGTGGTTATGTTGTAGGAATTTCAGCTTATTCGCAGTGTCGTTTTTTTTCCTCCAATCTAGTTGTAATCTTAGTTTTTTTTCTTGTCATGGTGGTGAGTAGTGGGGTGAACCATTTTGCCATTGCTCTTTTATGAGTAGGAGTGATAGTTTTTTTTTTTGGCGATGTTGTCTATACTTTTTATAATCCAGGAATGGAGCAGGGCTACTTTTTTGTCCAAGTCAGCTTCTTCCAAAAACGTTGGGTGCGGTTTGCTGAGCTCCAGGAGTTCAAGTAGATTGGAGTTTTTGATGGTTCTCCAGTTTCTTTTCATGGTGTTCGGCGGTTTGTCTAGTTGCCCATTTACTGGAGTGGTCATTTTGATTACGAAAGGGATGATGAGGTGGTTGCTCCAGAGTATTTGAATTGGGGTTGCAGTGGTAAGGAGTTGTTTGTTTGTGAAGATTGCGTCAAGTGTATGCCCTGCCAAGTGGGTTGCTCCTTTGACTAGTTTTTGTAGATTCATTGCTGCTAGTTGGCTGGTTACAGATTTTTGTTTGGTTGTGGTTTCTTCTTTGAACCAGATGTTGAAGTATCTGAGGACAATCAGGTTATTGTGTTTGATGGGTAATCTGGTGATTGATTCTATGAAGGTGTCTATGAAGGTTGCATCGTATGTTGGTGGTCTGTATAGCAATATGAATTTCAGGTTTGTTTTGGGGCTTACTGGTAGACGTATGATTAAGTGTTCACATTTATCGATGTTTAATGGGTCTTCCAGTTTGATATCCAGGTGTTCCTTGTGGATGATTGCCAGACCCTCCCCCTCTTTCGGTTTTTCTGTTTGCTTGGACAAATTTGAAGTATTCAGGCAGGCAGTTGTTGAGGGGGATCTTGTAGTTGTCGTCTAGCCATCTTTCTGTTTGAAATAGGATGTCGATCTCCCTGTCGCAAAGCAGATCGTATATTTCGGTGGCATGCTTGGACATTGACCTTTCATTGATTAGATTGCAGTGGACCTTTTTGGAGTGGTTTTGCTTATTAGTTGTTCCTTCTTTTGGTTTGCAGTTGTTTGGTTGCGGTTCATCTTTATTGACGTTGATTGGAAGAGGATGAGGATCAGGGAAGCCTGTGTCTTCATTGAAGCAACCTGCTAGATTGAATGCTTAGCTGTTTAATAGTGGTGCTTCCCTATTCATGCTGATTGGATTAAGATCAGCAAAGGCTTCTTCTTCATTGAATTGGTCAGTTAGGTTGATGGTTGGGTTGTTGGTTATTAGTGCTTTGTGGTTTTCTCTGTTCTGCCCAGGGGGGTTGATGTTGTACTTCTGTTCTTGTGATATATGGGGTGATTGGGTGGGAGTCTTCCCACACTCTTCTTGGATGCTCCCGTCCTTTTTCTGGTTGTCTCGGGCAGTTCTTTGCATGTGTTGGTATCTCTGTGTTGCCGATGTGTCCAGGTTATGGTGTTGTTGCGAGGGATGGTGTGAGATATAAGGATTTTTCCCTTTCAAAGTTTGTTCTGGTCGTCTTGGTTTTTGTTGTGTTTCCTGCATTTGAGGCTCTTGCTGCTGGGGTAAGTTGGATTTGTATGTCTAAAACCAATGTGGCGTGATCTTGGGCTCTTTCTCAGACCCACTTCCTGTTATGGGGCATTTTGGTGTTCGGTGTAGAAATAGCGGGTCAGGTGGTCGACTGTAGTAACTTGTGCTTGGCAGTATTGGTGCTTCTTCTTGTGTTAGTAAACTAGGGTGCAGTTTGATAGGGTTGGAGGGTGCTGGTCGTACGGTTGTCGGTAGGTGGAGGACTCAGTTTGGTAGTTATCTATGTGTTCTCTGAGGTATTGGTGGAGGGTTGATACTATGCTATTACGGTCTGGTCCCTTATAGATGTGTGTTTGGATAGAGTTTAAAACTAAGCACAACTATGCTCGAGAATTCTGTATCATGAAGGGGAGTCTTCCACTAACAGTGTAAGATGAGAACAAGACTAAACACAGCTAGATTTGAGTGCAAGACTAACCCCTGCAAGCTTCAAGTGCGAGACTAAACACAGCTACTTTTGAGTGCAAAACAAAACACCCCTAGATTTGAGAATCCTGTATAGCTAGATTTGAGTGCAAGACAAAACACAGCTAGATTTGAGAGTCCTGCGTACTGGGAGAGAGGCTCACACCTAACAGTGCATGATGAGCGCACAACAAAACCTAGCCGGACCCGAGAATTATGTGCATTGGGAGAAAGGCCCACACCCAGCAGTGCAATTTGAGCACCAGCTCAGACATGATGAGACTTGAGAGTCCTGTACAGTGGGAGAGTGGCCCACACCTAACAATGCAACTTGAGTACCAGCCTAGACACAGTTAGAGCCTAACAGCGTAGTTTGAGTGTCAGCCCAGACACAGCTGGATCTGAGAGTCCTGTCCAGTGGGAGAGATGCCTACACCTAGCAGTGCAACTTTTAGTACCAGCCTAGACAGAGTTGGAACCTAACAGTGCAATTTGAGCATCAGCCTAGACGCAGCTAGATTTCAGAGTCCTGCACTCTGGGAGAAAGGGCCACATCCAACAATGCAATTTGAGCATCAGCATAGGCACAGTTAAATCCAAGAGTCCTGCATAGTGGGAGAAAGGCCCATAGTCAACAATGCAACTCGAATACCAGTCAATGCAGTTTGAAATTAGCTGCAGCTAAATTTGAGAGTCCTGTATAGTGGGAGAAAGGTCTACAGTCAACAATGCAAATTGAATATCAGACAACGCAGTTTGAAATGGGACGGAGCTAAATTTGAGAGTCCTGTATAGTGGGAGTGTTAGGCAGATTTCTCACGCAAGTGCTTAATTCCCTCTACCTTAGAGCCCTCCAGCTCTTTTGCTATATTTTGGGGCTTTGAACTTTTTATTTTCAATGTGTTTTACTCTTGTGTTCATGGATATGGAGTCTCACCAACTTCATAGGCGTCATCGTTTTACTGTGTGTCACACAGCACCGTTAGTGCAGTGACACAGGGTTGTCTTTTTCAGACTTCCCACTTTAAACTTGATTTTCTAAAACTGACTACTGTCTCCCAGAACATGGAAAGTTGCCATTGACTTTATTAGTCTTTTTAAATTTACAGACCCAGTACAAACTATCTTCCAATAGAGTACTGGAGAGGGTTAATAGTTATCCTCTTGTGTCTGATTCTCATGGGACATTATTTTGTTCCCCTTTCTCTAAGATTTGGCTGGTGGCAGTGGTATCTACCCTTTTCGTTCTACCGCGGGCTATGAACATAGCCTATGGTACTGTTAGAGGCTATGGTGGTAGCCTCAAACTCAACCAGGTAACCCATTTTAATTTTAACTTGGTTCTGATCGAGTTTTTCTGCCATATCTTTTTGAAAAGGTCTTTCTAGTGTTTTACTCTGCACGCCAAACCCGATTTGGTTCCTTGTTTCGCCGTCCTTTGGCAGGCTTCCGCACAGAAGCCCTTCTTATGCGCTTGAGTTTCTGGGTGGGCAGGATGTTAGGGAGTGGTTTTAGGCTCCCTTCACAGGGTCTCCTTGGAGACCCAAGTCACACTCTAGTTTGATTGGCTAGGTGGCTGTCCTTCCAGGACAGCCACCATGCTGAGTGATTGACAGCCAGACTGTGTGAATGGGGGATTTGGTGCATAAAAAGCCAAACTCTGGGACTGGAAGGCAGAGTCGCCACTGGATCGAGAGAGCCAACGAGAATCTGAAGGAAGACAACTGCTGCAAATACTGGACACCCGGTGAAGCCCTGCTGCAGGTCCGAATCACCTGAACTTCGTCAATAGAGGAGATCCGCAAGGAGTCTTCTTCCCTTGAGCCTGGTGGGACCAACCAACTCACAAAGCTCCTGGACCTCCTTCTTCAGCCTGGTCGAATTTGCTGTGCCACAGGAAACCAGATAGCCAGCTTGAGAGAGTCCCTTCGTGCTTTTAAGGAGCACACCTTTTATTTGTCGCTTTGCTCTGCTGCTGGCTTCTTCCCTGGGCAGTGCAGGACCCTCCAGCCGTTATTCTTCTAGTCCCCACAACTGAAGCTTCAGGAACCGTGAGCCTGCAGGAACTGCCAGGAACAACTGCCCCAGCTACAGCATTCTTCTTCTTTAAGGCACTGTTAAAAATATGGTTGTTCGTTCCGTCCGCCCGCGGTGAAAGTGTTTGAAAGCTTTCGCCTCTGCGAAGGCTTGTCCTCTTTTCCTTTGAATAACTTTTCCTCCAACCAACTTCGTTCTGAACTCTTGGCAAAGACTTAACTGCAAACTACTTTGACGTGTGTGATCCGCTGTAAAGACTCTGCAACATTAACATTGGCCCAGACCTATTGATTTAAATCCTAGTTGTAGCCTTTTCTATATTGCCCTGTATATAACTTGTTGGTGTTATTGATTTGTGATAACCTTGCCTTTCCTCCCCTTTTAAATTGCTGGAGTGCCATTTTTCTCACACTTCATTTTGAGCGTAACTTGTCCAGAATTGATTGGGTGTTGTGTAATGTATTTAGACTATGATTTTCTACTGCTTTATATTAGAGAACTGTTTTCATAAGTGATGGCGTAAATAAATGTATATTCTTTTACTCAGAAACCTTGAATCAGTGTTTGCTTGAATCATAGTAATTGCTGTCCTTTGTGTGATCTCTTGTACTGCTCATTTCACTCTTGAGATAAGTCTGGCTGCTCAGCCATCGCTACCACTTCATTGTGTAGTATAGGCTTGTACCAAAGGTGAATTTGTACTGACACTTGTAGTCTTAATTGTATTCCCAAAGGGTACTGCATATAATTCTGCCTAACAGAGAGAAAGGCCCACAGTCGACAATGCAAATTGAATACCAGACAATGCAGTTTGAAATGGGATGCAGCTAAATTTGGGAGCCCTGTATAGTGCAAGAAAGGCCCACAGTCGACAACGCAAACTGAATATCAGACAGTGCAGTTTGAAAACTGACCCAGCTAAATTTGGGAGCCCTGTATAGTGGGAGAAAGTCCTAAACTCAACAATGCAAATTGAATACCAGACAGTACAGTTTGAAATGGGTCCCAGCTACATTTGAGAGTCCTCTATAGTGGGAGAAGGCCTACAGTCACCAATGAAGTTGAATAAGAGACAATGCAGTTTGAAATGAGCCGCGCTACATTTGAGAGTCCTGTATAGTGGGAGAAAGGCCTACAGTCGACAATGCAAATTGAATATCAGACAATGCAGTTTGAAATGGGACGCAGCTAAATGTGGGAGCCCTGTATAGTGCAAGAAAGGCCTACAGTCGACAACGCAAATTGAATATCAGACAATGCAGTTAGAAAAGGGACCCGGCTAAATTTGGGAGCCCTGTATAGTGGGAGAAAGGCCTATACTCAACAATGCACATTGAATGCCAGACAATGTAGTTTGAAATGGGCCCCAGCTAATTTTGAGAGTCCTGTATAGTGGGAGAAGGCCTACAGTCCACAAAGCAAGTCGAATACCAGACAATGCAGTTTGAAATGACCTGCAGCTAAATTTGAGAGTCCTGTATAGTGTCAGAAGGCTTACAGTCAACAATGCAAGTTGAATACAGACAATGCAGTTTGAAATGAGCGGCAGCTAAATTTGAGAGTCCTGTATAGTGGGAGAAAGGCCTACAGTCGACAATGCAAATTGAATATCAGACAATGCAGTTTGAAATGGGACGCAGCTAAATTTGCGTGCCCTGTATAGTGGGAGAAAGGCCTACAGTCGACAATGCCAAATGAATATCAGACAATGCAGTTTGAAATGGGATGAAGCTAAATTTGGGAGCCCTGTATAGTGGGAGAAAGGCATACAGTCGACAATGCAAATTGAACACCCGACAATGCAGTTTGAAATGGGACGCAGCTAAATTTGAGAGTCCTGCTTAGTGGAAGAAAGGCCTACAGTCAACAGACCAATTGAGTAGAGTACCAAACAGTTAGATTTTACAGTGTTGGAGAGAGGGAGGCAGTGGAAAATATTCACAGTGATTTATATAGGTTTGCTAGGTTTCTCAGCGTCTAGGGTAGAGTAATTGCTGGTTGACGGCTGGCCGCTGGCTTCCCCTGCTGACACCTGTGGACACAATATGGAGTTGCCTCTGTTGGAGCTGCCCTTTGCCTCAGGGTCCTTAGCCTCAGGGGCTGAACTGGAGAGGTCCCTTATGACCTTGCAGTCCTCTTTTTTGGCAGTTCTTGTCCTTCATCAGTCCTTCTGTTTTGTCACTGTCCTTCATCACAGTCTTTGTCCATTATCAAATTACTTCTCCTTCATCATATTCCTTCTTCTTCAGTTCTCTTACCACAGCCCTTACACTTTGACAAAGTCCTTCTCCTTCAACCGAGATCTTTGAGAGAGTCTGTCACTGCCATCACACTCCTTGTTCATCGCAGTCCTTCTCTTCTGTCACAGTCATTCATCAAAGTCTCTTTTCTTTTTCACTCTTCTTGTCGTTGTTGAGTCCTCCTTCATCACAGTCCTTCATCACAGTCTTTCTCCTTTGTCAGTCATTCATCACAGTGCTTTTTCATCATCAGAGTTCATCCTATTTGTCACAGTACTATTCTGTAGAATCATCACAGGCTTCCTTCATCACAGCCATTCTTGATTGAATGCTAATCCGTTATCCGACTATAGAGGCATCAGGGAAAATACATCAAAAATGATAAAATACATACAAATCATTGTCCCATGAATCCAAAAATATAACAATTAAGGCTTCCCATTTTTATATAATTAGCCATTGTCCTGAGTATCCACATACAATGTCGTGAAATTCATTGCTCCGGTGGTCCATTAAAATTCAGCAATTAAAAACAGTGTTTCCAATTCTACAAAGATATTAGTTAAAAAATACTCAATTAATTTGCACAGACAAAAATGAAAACGTAATCGAATTGAAACGTCTTGAAATTGACATTGATAACAGTAAACAATAGCAAGTGTATCCCCCTGGGATCTAGTGAGCTAGCAATAAACATTTTCTTAGCCAAGCTTGGTGGATATACTTGGCCACAAAATAGACCACTACCAGGTCATCCGATTTACTGACAGATTGGTTGGCGTCACTTACAGAGCGAACGTTGCGCAGTGCAAGAAATGGTTGCATTCCATGCAGACCGGGGCTGTTGGTGCATATTGGGGCAAAAGCAAAACACTTTTTACATATTTGTTTTCAATTCAGTTGCCTGTCTTGCCCCTATACAAACACCACATTTCTGCATCATAAAGTGTGGCTGCTTTTGCTTGCGCTTTATAAACTTTCATCATTGGCCCAACTTCACCACCGCCCCGAGTGAAGAAGAGATTTTTTAATGAGCCACAATTTTTACGCAGAACTCCAGCAACCCTGTCCATGTGGGAAGCCCAGCCACCATTAGAAGCAAAACAAATTCAACGTTGGTCGTACCAGGAAACATCCTCTAGCTACGTTCCTCCCACTATGACATATAAAGGTTTACTTGGGGAACTCTTGAATTAGAAGACCATGGCCTTTGTTTTTCCTATTTTTAGTTCTAGGCCTAGCTCAACACATTCCTTTTCGAAACAAGACTGAGACAATTTTAAACCAGAAGGGGTAGTGAACAGGAAAACGGTTTCATCTGCAAGGAATAATGCTGTGGAATGTCATAATTGTTAAGACACAGACCTTCTATGATAGTATTGCTATAAATTAAAAATATGAGGGCGGACAGTGGGCACCCCTGACAATCCCCTATATCCACCAGGAATGAGAGGGTTGTGTCACCAGCCAAACTTCACCGTACAGTAGCTGAATTACCGGAGGATAACAATCTAATTGCGGTTAACAAAGCATCATGGATATACTTGGCCACTAGTATCTCCCAGAGTGATATCCTCGGTACGCTGCCAAATGCAGTCCTTCTTCTTTATCATAGCCCTTCTCCTTTATCACATGCTTTCTTTATAGGCAATATCATTTGTCACACTCTTTCATCAGTCCATTCTGTGAGAAACCAGAAGGTGTCTCACCTACTAGTCCCCAGGGATCTGTCATCCAGGTGGCCAGGACATGGCCATCGCTTTTGAATCCAGTTCCTGCGATGGACCAGCGCATGAGGATCCCCTGGGTGTTGGGTCTATGGGGTGTGGGAGTGGGACCCCTGATGGTGAGATGTGGTATCCCCTTCCTTATAACACCTTTACCCCATCCTAAAAAGTAGGATATTTAGGAAGTCCAAGCGACCCTCCCCACCCCCTTTACAACACAAACACTTTCTCATGGACAGCGCGCTATGAGAGAAACGGACTAACACCCGAGCCGTATACCTCACATGTCACAATACAATGGTCAGGCAAGGTCAGGCAATTACTGACCATCACTCACACCTGACTTCAATTACACTTCCCCACACAGATAAATGGCAGAGCATGAGAGTACACTCGGAACAAGGCAAAGCACTCGGGGAAACAGCAGTTCCAAGATGGCAGTTTAACAAGAGGAGAAAGACAACGAGAAAGAAGGGGATTGCAAGGAGGGAAGTTCCCTTGACATTTTTGACAAGGAACCATTGCTTTCATGGGCCCTCGAGATTGAAAAGCGTAAGACCAGGAATACAGGCTGAAGAATCCTGCATTGTTTGTTGGAGATACCCGGGGCCCTCCCACGTCAAGAATCAAGGCAGGGAGAATTACCAGCCACTGTGGTACTGACCTTGGCTCCAATAAAAAAGCAGCGTCAGTGAAATCAACTCAGCCAGTGAGCTGGGGAGACCGATGCAAGACCAGCCTGTGTTGAAGCCAGGGTTGCAAGCAGCAACATTGTATGGGGAGCGCTGGAATGAACATTGTTTGAAATCCGTTTGATAAAACACACAAGTAAAGTTGAACTGCTGATGAGGGATTGAACTCTGAAACAAAGATATGATAACTTTCACAGAGTGTTCTGGCACCACGTGGGTGCTCAATTGAAGCTCTCTGTAAGGTATCCAGCTGAAAAGTGAAATAGTTGTAGAAAATTGTGAATTGAAGTGGTCCTACGATGGCTCAAGCAAAACCCTGTGCCTAATAGAAATTCTTCACTGTTGATACAGTAAACAACATTTGAGGCAAAGTTGACAAAGTTGGTCCGAGCCTGGCAGAGGGAGATCAATTGAAAGCTATGTGTTAAAGTGGGTCTGAGACCGCGGAGGGGGATGCAGGGTGAAGCGAAAATCACCCGAGAAGGTTTTGTGTTGAAGTGGGTCTGAGCCACGGCAGAGGGGGACTCGGGGTGAACAGAAAATCACCAGAGAATTTGTACATGCGAAACCCTAAGGAGATGGGGAACTTTGTTGTTTGTCGTATTGCATCAGACCCTCTGGAAAAGAGACATTGAATGGCAAAGAGACTTTGGCACAGAAAGCCATGATGTTGAAGTTTTGAACTGCACCCTCGTGCTAGAGAAGCCAGAGACTGTGCTAAACTCGAGTGTGCCGCCTTTTCCCATGCTGAAAACATGTGGAAGGGAAGACAATGGCTTGAATGACACATCATTTCTTGGACACTTTTCTTCTGAATAACATTGTTTCAAAACACTATCTGTATTTAGAAGTAAGGACTGGCAATAGGTTTATTATTTTAGTCCCTTTTATTTTGACAGACTCTTCTAGGACTATGTTATTTTTATGTGATGGTCGTAGCTTGCTCCCATCTTTAGAGTTAGGTTTAGATAAGCGTTTTTCAGACCCAATTGAAGTTCAATAAACACCCTCGAACTGTGATCACTTGTGTCTGTCTTACTGTTTGATGTCACGCCTTCCTTACAATTCCCTTTGCCACATTTCTTTTTCACTGTCACAATCCTTCGCCCCATCACTTCACCTTTGACACAGACCATTGTTACAGACTTTCTACTTCATCACAGTCCTTCCACTTCACTAGAATCCATGTGCTTCACAGGAATCGTTCTCGCTTGTTACAGTCCTTCACCTTTGTAATGGGTTATATGCTTCATCCTAATTCGTTTGTCTTAGGTAAGGTAAATCCGTCACACACACCCCCTCACTCTCCATGCACACCCTCTGGATTGCTTCTTCTATCATCACCTGTTCATCACTCCCTCTCTGTGTCGCTTTATTTCTTGCTTTCTATCTCTTTCTCGTCATTGTCCTCATCATCATAACGTTTGTGTGTAGTAAAATCCACTACAAAATAGCACAATATAATATCAAAAACAAATTCACAAAAAATATAATAGTTACACCAGAATCCATAAAGTGATACATAGCTATAATAAGACGTGATCTATGCAAATTGCAAATTCTATAAAAAACAAAACATATGTCCCGTTTTCAGAGCCCTCCCTATCTCCTCTTTTGTATCACTCTGCAGTGAAAGAGAGGCCACTGTTTCTGTCATCTTCAAATCTTTAGTGGATGTGCAGTAATCCATCACTTCTTTGCATCTTCTAATATTGTTTACAATAAAGAAGGATAAAATCCCCTTCCCTCTTCATCTGAGATAAAATGGCATAATGGTAAGGATTGCACCACAGTTTCAATCATCTTATTTTCCCATTCAACCATGTGTATTTAAGACCACGCAAGTATCCATCCCCCAGACAACCTTATGTTTCAAATACCAGGACACCATGGGGCAAATATCGCTGTAGTTCTTTCATTCTAAAATCTCTCCTTTACTTCCCTAACGGAATCACTAGTAATCACAGTTGAAGATTCCTAAAGGGTTCCAAACCCAATACATGCACTTTGCCCCCTCCCCCACATCTTCCCCGGCCAGCAACATGCTCTTCATACAAGCATACACGCCTAATATGTCTTTAAATGTTTCTTGGTACACTCTGAATTACCTGTTAGCCTAATGCAGTATGCAGTTGGCAAGAAAGGGATACAGTCATTGATAAGACACACCTAGATCTCTAGAAGCAGGGGTCTGGTTAATGTTTCCTTTGACAAAGCAGAGGATCCTCTAAGAACAGAATGTTCAGCTTTAGCCACCATAGCACGTGATGCATAGCCCCGCAATAGCAGCAGGGACAGACGTCCATCCCTGTGAAGTTAAAGTAATCTTACAAATCCTATTGAAACTCACAACCCTACCGCCAGATTGGCACATTCTTTTCCCGTGCCTTCTCACCTGCGTCCCCACCCTGTCAAAGTAGATGTCCAGGTATAAATAGTAAGATACCACTGCTAAAAATCTATCATTTACACAACAGCTCCTCTTGAGGCCTTAATCTCGGCCCATAACCATTCTCTTTGTGCTCTTAATAGTGAACAACTTCTTGTCAACTCAGTAATAACAAATCTTGTCCAGTGGTAATGCATTGCTCTTTCCATGCAAGTGAGTAGCAGAGTGTTGTCCACAGGCAGCAGGAGCAAACTATCCTGACTTCCCACCCAGGGCACGTTCAGTTGCAGGCCCCCAGAGACTCATCAAAATCAAAAAAGTGTGAGGTGGAGAAAGGAGAGGGGTGCGAGAAACTGGCTTTCAGAGTGAAATCCCTCAGTGAACTGGGTGGGAGAAGGCAGGGGCAGGTTGGGGAGTGGCTTGAAGGGCGGGTTTGGGGGGGTCAAAGCCACTAAATTAGCAATTTCCACTTGTTGAAAAGGCCTAGAAAATCAGCATTTTTTGGGATGAGACCTTCAACGGGTAGTTTTTAGACGCTGAAGCAAAATGGGCAGATGAGCTTTAATCTTTCACATCTCCCTTTCACCCAGTATGTTTGCATGAGTGTTGATGCCCTCTGTGCCTGGGCATTGTTAGGAAAGATTTATCTTTACTGAACCTTTCCGTCCATCTTTTTGGAATCCCGAAACCTTTTGCTTTTATTTTTGAATATGACCGGTACCTTTTGCATTACAGTGAAGCCTAAAGCTTCACTGCACTGGACTTTGCTCATGTTATGGGGAAACTGATATGTCCTTCAGGCTGTCAGTACTGCGAAAACCTTGTTTCACTGAGTTGTGTTACTATGTTACTATGTTACTACTTTTGGTTACTTTTATATCACTTGTGGTAACTTTTTATCATTGTACAATGCAGCTTACACTGCAGTACAATGGGGTGCATTTTTGTTTTGCCCTAGACTAACAATAAGAGAATTTTGGTTACTCTAGATGTGCTAAAAGGATGGGCTGGTGGCAGCAGTGACTTTCCCCCACTTTTTGGGGATTTTCGTTTTCGCTTTACCGTGTTTGGCTACTAACTGTGGCTACTGGTTAAACATGGCTGTGCCTCAAGATTTTTAGCCTTTTCCTTTCCCATCTTGTCCTTTAGCCTTCTTCCTGGCCTCAGAGGTCAGGAAAATCCTTTTAGGGCTTCCTGTGCCCTGGAAAGCAGTAGCTTTTGGTGGCCAACTGCAGGGCTGTGTGTGTTTGCCGGCAGGATGTGGGCTGGTACTGTCTGACTCCAATCCACAAAATGATTTCAGTTTGTCTGAATGGTTTGCATGAATGTTACCGCCAGTTGTCCTGATTGGACCACTGCTGAGGGGTTGGGGTGTGTTTGGGCTAGTCCTGCTATTAGTTAGTGGGAGTTTCGACTCCTACCTGGCTTTTAGGATAAGAAGACAACCCCTGCACCCATTCTTCAGAGATCCTGGAAAAACCTGAAGGAGCCAAGTATCCTGTCCATCTGTGAGACTCGTGAAGAAACCTGAGATCTGACTGAAGGAGGCCTGGCAACCAACTTCTGCTGCTGTCCTGGAGGAGCCATGTCTTGCTCGTGATCTTTTGTAGTACTGGGAAGGAGCTACGAACCTTGGAGTGGAGGGACCATCCATTCCCAATGTCTACTTGGTGCCCTGCCAAAGGAAGCCTTCAGAAGTGTCCTGGATCCGTCCTGTGGCTGACCAGCTTTGCTTTTGGGCTACCATGCTGCCGGTGTCACCGTACCGAGGCTCAGCCTGAAACTTAGTGGATCCTCAGCTGGCCCTACCAGACTACCTCCTGCAAAGTTACAGCATCCTAGCATCGAGGGGACCCGAGATAGAAGGGAAAGCCCAACCACCACTGTTAAGTCCATTTGTGTCACTGTGCAAGTCCAGTCCTGAGAGGGGTGCTACATCAAGTTTTTCTGCATTCTTCGACTGAGAGTTCTTGCGACAGGAAAAGACACCAACCTCAGATCAGCTGGAACCTGCAACCCCTGGGAATCAAGGATTGTTACTTTTAGCAGGAAAAGCATCATCGGACCATCTTCCTTTGTTCTACAAGTCTGGGGAAGAATCTGAGTATGGGGGTAAGTTGCAGGGTGTCTAACCTGCCCCTGTACTCCCATTATAAGCAAATAGGCTTATAATAAACCTTATTTATAACAATACTGGCTTTGCCATTGCTTGCTTGTGCAAGACATCTGACTGTTGGGGCTACTTTTGGACATTAGTCCAACTTGCACCCTAACACAAAGTACCCTTCAATGGACCCCCTATCTGCATTTTTTCCTGCCTCCTAACTTCTATGTAACTTCAACCTGTACTATTGGGTTGAAGGCCCCAGATAACTTAGCGCTGCACATTTTTAGTTAGGCATCATCATCGCTGTGGACCTTTTTGTTCATAATACTATTCTAACCTTTCCTTTGCAGGAGTTTCTGATGCGTATGAAGCCCTATAACAAACTGAATGTGTATGTATTTAGTTTGATAGTGTTGTGTGGTAAGTCTACCTTCTTGTAGTCATTTTTCTATAGTGTGTTTCAGTCATAATTAAATAACTGTATTTTTATACATCCTGTCTAAGTGTAAGCTGTGATTACCATCTTGTGACCTCATTGTGGACCCTTTACAATTTCACCACCTCTGAAGAACTTAACCTAGACTGCCTGTCACTGCTACCTATACTGGTTTGGCCACAGCTTCCCAGAGTTGTTCCTGTCACAATATAGGTTGGCCTTCTATACATCTGTCCACCAGGCCAGAGCATAGAAAATCAGTTCTAACATGCATGACTGCATAATGTGTGCTGGTTCCTTGTGCAGCAGAATATTCTCATTGTGCTGCAAACAATGGTTATCTAGTAGTTCAGGCCTTCCGACACAATGGGGGTCTCCAGAGAGAGCATGGCATGATAACCTGTTCTGAGATGAGAGTTTGCAGCACACACTTTTTGCTCACTGTACCTTTCACAGATGGGAAATATCCATTTGCATATCAGTCTTTGTCCCACCCACATGGGCAGTCCAGGACCGACATGCTATGGCAATTCCTCTCTGAACAAGAGTACCAGCAGCAACCCCATACACGTGTTCCAGCCTTGTTGGGCATCATCAGTGAGGTGAAGCTGCGCCTTTCTGAGCACACTGTATATGTATATATATATACCTCAACAATTAAAATCTCTTTAAGAAATATGTAAAGTAAGTGAGACTATTACGTTGAACATGTATTCCTCAAAAAAAATATATTAAGAGGCACACATATTGTCAAATAAATCTGCATGGCTGTGTTGTTTGAAAAGCATCTGACTTTCATGACCCTCTACCATAAGTGATGGCATCTTCACGTACATTGTCATCGAAAAGCACGATATTCAGGCATTACACATGCCCAGTGTGGGTGATTAATAGCTCAAAGAAGAACCACTGCGTGCCAAAGCAATTATGAACACCCTTGTGTTTAGTTACCTTTATGAACCTCTAGTTTTTAAAGTGGTTCTTAGGATGTATTGTCTTGAATATTGTTTGAAGCAGGGTCTTGAAGTGTGAACACAAAGTCAGCGATGGAGTGACAGAAAACAGTAATGAGAAAATAGAGTGCAATGGTTACAGGAGTGAGGTTAAATGCATTGCTTCCACCGGATCAGGAAAGCATCCACTTTATCAAAGGTTGTGAAATTAAAGCTACACAAAGGAGGCCGTCTCTAAAGTGGACATATTATGAAGATTAATGAGACAATGGAGAACATGTATATACGAAAGCCATGAGATCAGTTTGTGTAACTTCTCAAAATTAAGTCAGCTCAAAACCCAGAACAAAGACACTGCCCAACACAGGCAAGAAAGAGACCTCCCCAATTTTAGGGACAGGCTGTCTAAACCTTGTCCGTCCTTGTGCAAGAAGAGTTGAGCAAATGAATGTGGCACCAATGTTGCTGCTTCTGTGACAGGGAATGGAGCAAACAGGACTTCCCCAATACATATCTACGTGTGTTTTTACATCAAAAGAAATGTATCAATTAAATGTAATTTAACGTTAGACAGCAAATATAGTATATAATTCATGTTTGCCCTAGTGCATTCGGTATTATCAAAGCATTGCTGCAAATGTTAGAGATAATCTGGTCCCAGTTTGTTGTTTAACTGTGTTTGTTACATACAATAATCTGCTTACTACTTTTTTATGTTATGCAGCAAATATTGTATGAAATCAGTCTAGTTCATTTTTTCCCTAATGTTACGTGATGGTATGTTATTATGTATTTGTAGTGCACTCATCCTCCATTTGAGGCACACCAGACCATGGGAAGTTGGGAAAAGAGAAAAAACGAGAGGTGAGAAGATAGATCAAGTGGGATTGGAGTAGAGAAGAATGGACTAAAGAGTTCAAGGGGGAGCAATATGATAATGATAGTAGGGGGCGCATGTGTAATCACTGGTGATGAATCAAATAAATGTTGATCTGGAGAGAGGAATTAAAACCACCCATGATGCTGACAAATATTCTGTGAAGGCAGTTTCTATTACATTGATGATTTTGTGGCACTAGAATTAGTCAGTGCGTGGTTGTGTAAGGAACTCAAGATGCGCTCGAGGAGACTGTTGAAGTGCTGAGCTTTTTTTGGCACATTATATATTTGAATGTCCCTCCTTGTAATTGAGGATATAGGGTGCTAAGACGAATGACAGATGTGCCAGAATCAAGCTTTGGTGGGGTAAAGATGGATGCAGGGAATGCAATACCATATATATATATATATATATATATATATATATATATATATATATATATATATATATATATCACCAGTAGGGATTCCACAGGAACATGGCTTCAGGTTAGCAGCCTTGAAGGCCGATGGAAACATGTCCTTGAATCAAGTTGGCACTGCCCAGGAGGGGCCAAGTATTTTCATGAATTGCATACCTATGTAATGAAACTGGGCTAATTGGAACAGACTATACATGTTTGAAAAGCTGGCATACTGCATGATTTTATTAAAGGAATTGATGTCATCGTGTTTGTAGATAAAGGTTTGGACATGACTCGATTGATTGTGAGAATAATTTACAGGCAAGAAAACACAAATAATGTATTTTATGAATATGTACTATTCCTTCCTTGGGTCATGAGAGAAAAATATAATCAAAACATGATTTGAAAAAAGTGAAGAGTTAAAGCCTTGGATGGAAGTGGGAATTATAACAGTTTTGGAGTCCAGTAACTACAACAAAGAAAAGTAACCTTCCGAAGTGCTTATGACTGAATTAATAGAAATATTCTCACAATGAATCCTCAAAAACAGAGATGTTACTGGTGGGAGAAACTTCTATTCCAGTTTCTCTGTCTTATCTAGCTTCGCTTCATTCGTGTACAAACCCAGCATGTGAAGGAACAAAGAAGGTTATTTTGTATTCTCGGTTCACTTTCGAGCCATGTAAACAATCTGGTTAAGAATGTTTTTTTTTTCATTTGGAATGCCTTAGACTTCTTGTTTCAGAACTTTATAAACTCTGTTAAACGCAACCTATCGTAGCCTTGTCAGAGTCGCAATAGGTCTATGCGAACAAACTTCATCATCAACCAACTTTATTCAGCTTAAAGCCATCAAAGTGCAAAGTGCAAGAATACATGTTCATAGATTTAGCACCTTCAATGCAATACAAATGAAATACAACAGCTGAAACAGTATGCACAAATACATTTAGAACATAGAGCACAGTCCATAAATAGCATCCTTGTGATCACCTAATAATTTTCCAAATGTATATCCTAGCATAAAAGCATTAAAAGCAGCCTCAACATTATTGAATTCAAACCAACATTCTTATTTAAAAAGCTGTGTGCAAATAGTCTCCATCTGCCTGAGCCCATTTTCCCTTAATACAGGTTTAATCAATGTCTCCCTTTCAGCAGAATATAGTGTGTATAAAAACTTAAAATAGGCAGCTGTTTCAACAGTATTGTTACCATTTTTTGCAGAACGCTGAGTTTTCTTGGTGCCCTTTGCACACAAGGATAGTACAGCTAAACACAATTTTGTCAACAACAATCTGTATGCTTGCTTTTGCAGCCAGGACAAATGATTTTTGAAACCTCAGTTTTCAGGTTTCAGGTTTATTTTATACATATAGCAAAACAAATGCTTTGTATAACACGATTGACAATTCATCACCATTATTAAAACCAATTGAAAATCAAACACATGTCTCATAATTCATATATATACAATTCAGTGCATTACAAAATAAAATCAATCAATACAGCGTAAAATCAGTACAATCTGTCTATAAATTTAGGTCATTGCCACACAAGAATTGGGGCCACATTGTTTCTATTTCACAAGGGTCGAAGTGATTGTTGTAAGACTCAAACAGTTTTTGCATTCAGCTATTGTGTTTTCTTGACATCTACATCTCCAGGATTTAGGAAATCGATAAGTGACTACTTATTGCATGCTTCTGTAATAATTTCTTTAGTTTTCCATGCATTTTGTCTGGCTCATTCCATGAATAAAGGAGATCTAGATCTGTTAATACATTTTTAATACATTTCTCCTGTTTCCAATTACTCCCTAGTAAATCATAGGCTAATGATCAAAATATATTTTTGGGTAGGGACAATTCAACGCTTGTATTTGGACTGACCCTAAAAGGGAGGGGCTTAAATAGTACCTCATAAAATATCAAGTGGATAGCCACTTCCAAATAAGCATGGATTGAGGGAATCGACATTGGGATTGCTAGCCATTTCTTTGTACTCTAGCTGTTACCCGTGTAAGATACGCCATTCTTGCGTATCTTAAAGGTCAATTTCAGTTGGTAATTCATAGGGTCACTTCTGTCCCCCTTCTTAAATATTGGAATTTCTACAGATCGCTTGCAGGAAGAGGGCGTAGGTCCCTGTGACTTATTAATGGTCATTGAAAAGGCTAAAAATATAGATAACTGTCTTCTTTTGAATTTGAAAGGCATATTTGTATCAGATGGAATGAGTGGTATGCGCGGTATAAGAACAATTTCTAAGTTCTTTCGATTAAACAGGCTTCTAAATGTGTCTTTGTTGATGCGTAACTGTCAACCTTGTTCCATTGCAGAGACCCCGTGATGGAATACAATTGTGTATCAGCATGATTACAGAACCTACTTTCAGTTTTAGCATTTGTCCTACAGTGTTTCACACTTTAGAGACTGAAACGTTGAGCCAGTAATTAAATGTACATTGGCACTGGAACCACTGTGCGCTGTGTGAAGAGAAGTGGGGGTGGAAAGAAGTAACTTGAAATTATTCCCAATGTTTGCGATAGTGGAAGATGAAGGTGACCGTGTAGAACTGTGCTCATTCTGTTTGTTAAAATGATAGCTGTTGTTGAAGCGGAAGAGCACACAGATGTGCACTTTGCCATTTGGACAGCAGAGGGCAACCTAACACTGATAGATTGCATCAGTTAAGTATGAAACAGACCAAAGCGTTTTATATATATACATTTTCTTTCTGCTAGTCCCAATCCTTCTGATGCACTGTGGCCCAACAGTTCCATGCAATATGTTGCTGCTGCACATGCTGTAGCCTTGTATACCTCCAATTCTGATATAATGACATTCCCTCCAACTTCATTCACAAGTTGTATAGAAACCCCTTATTTTTTCTTAAAGTGCATCGGCTCTGCTTCATTTATGGGGTAATTCATGGAATAAATGTGTGCCGAAAAGGAGAGCGCAAGCGTGAAAATCGCAGTGCACATGTGCCAAAGCCGCATATGCAGCCGTTGATCGATTCATTGAATGCGCTGCGCTAGTAAAAGCTGGGATGTGCGCCAAATCTGTGGGTGGCGCATGCAGGCGCACACGTCACTAAACGTGGTGTGCTACGCGCACAGGGAAAGCACACATAGCGTAGAGCACACAAGAAAAGTGGGCGTAACACGGGGCGTAACATGCAATGGGGAACAACGCATGAAAATGTGAGCGTTAGGGGGAAGTACAGGAGGTAAATGCTCGCAACGCCCACACGCGCGCTAACAACACGTATTCATGGAATCGAACAGGGGAAAGGCGTGCGCCAAAAAAGACGTGCTAATCTGGAAACACGTACGCCAGCATAAAAGTGGTGCAAACAACAAACAAGCTCAGAGGCTACGATGGATATACCGTACCTCTCAGCAGTGGTTGTGGGACACCGCAGGAGGAGGAGGATAGTCAGGCCCCACATATTTTTACCCAGGACCAGCCTTTTTGGGATGCCTGATGACCCGGTGTATGGGAGGTACAGGTTTCCACCACACATAATCCTAGACCTGGTGAGGGAGTGGGAGGATGACCTCAGATCACCTACCCTGTGCTCACAAGCACTGAGCCCCTTGGAAAAGGTGCTCAATGTACTGCACTTCTTGGCTACTGGTTCATTTCAGTGGACAAGTGCCATAGTGGGGGTTGTGTCACAGGCCACGTAGTCACGCTGCCTACACCAGGTGTTGGCCATCATGACTGCACGCCCCTCAGTCCACAGGCCCATAAACATGCCCAGAACACCTGCAAAAAGGCAGGCTGTTGTCCAGCAATTTTACAGGGTGGCACACTTCCCCACAGTCCTAGGTTCCATTGATTGCACCCATGTGGCTCTACGTCCACCCAGGGCCACTGAGCATATCTATCTGAACCGCAAGCACTGGCATTCCATCAACGTGCAGGTTGTATGTGATGCCAAGAGAATCATCACCTCAGTATATGCCAACTATCCAGGGTCCAGCCATGATAGTTTCATATTCAAAATGTCACCCCTAAACCAGGACCTGGAAGATGGCCGGAATGGCGACCCATGGCTAATTGGTGAGTATCAATGCCTCTGTACATGCATGCATGTCACAAACTGAGAAATGGGAAAACCCCACTAATGACAACCATGTTCGCCTCCCCAGGGGACAGTGCCTATCCTCTGAGCACCTACATGATGATGCCAATTCGGAACCACACCACCCGAGGTAAGATACAACACAGCCCATATTGCAACACGGGGCATAGTGGAGCGGACATTCGGAGTGGTAAAGTCACGCTTTCGCTCCCTTGACCGCTCTGGTGGGCAGCTGCTATATTCGCCCGCAGTAGCGTGCAGGATCATAGTGGCAGCATGTGTCCTGCACAACGTTTCAACCCGGCGGGGCGTGACAGTGAACATGGTGGTGCACCCACATCACCAACCACATGCACGGCCGCTGCGCATGGGAGGTGAAAGGGCACGTGGTGAGGCAGCCCGGACCCAGTTTGTGGCAAATTACTTCACCTAATATCCCACCCCTGCGGATTGCACACAGGCCTGGCATACACCAGCTCACAATCAATGATGATGACAAAAAGGACAGTCAACTGTCACAATCATACCAGCCTGATATTGTTCATCTGGAAGTGCTACATTGTGTACATCCCTAGCTACTCAAAGGCACCCAATGCTGTGTCATAAAAAGGCACAAATTCATGCAGCATGAAGAACTACCCACATGCAAAATACCACATAAAAATAGTGGCATGTCACCCAACACCTCCCCAACACACCATGGCATGACATGCGATGTGAAAGCAACCATATGAATGCACAACACATGACACAAGTGTCACAAAGTGCACTGTCCTAAATGGAAACAGGCCACAGACAATTTGCTCTCAAAAATGAATACAAAAAGAACACACATGAACAAATACTTACCAGCAAGAGAAAACATCAGTACATGGTCAAACAGTGCCAATATATTACAATAAAAAATAAAAGTAGTGCAAGTGTCATGACCTGACTAAGGCAGCACATCAACCCCTTCCAACTGCAGATTGTTGCTGGAAGGCAAATGTATCAATGAACTGCATACAACATGAACTGCATCTGCAAAGTAGATGGGCTTGTTAAGACATGAAGAAGGTACATGTATATAAGGAAAAAGTCAGGGATGTAGAACCATACATAAATCCACCATGCAGTGGAGATTTCTACAACAATACCCACTAGGGATGTATACACAGTTTTGACTACAGACTGTTCACACAACTTATGGGAGCCCAATGTCACTGTGTAAGTTACTGTCACTTGGTCACACCCTTTGCAAGCCCATGGAAAGGGGAAGCAGGAGGGGTGTGTGTGTCAGGAACCCAAGCATCTAACCCAAAGACAGGACAAGCCTGCATGTGCCCAGCTGGAATACACAGTGGATGCATACGGGAGCCACACAAAGCACCACAATGTTAAAAAAACAAAAAAAAGAAATGGCCATGTGTGGACCAGGGGGGGTGGGAGGCCACCCAGGGGGGATGAGGTACAGGGTGCACCCCGACACCCACCTGCGTGGATGTTGAGAAAAAACAAAAATACCTCCATGGGCTCAGTAACTGCACGGCTACGCTACAGTGAGAGAACTGCCGTCGCTGTCATCACCCTGTGGTGGTAGATCAGAAGGTGGCTGTGATATGGGAGGCAGACCACGCACAGCCCTGGCATGCTCGTCCATGGCAGCAAGCATGTGGGTGTGAAAGGTTTGGTTCTGCAGGATGATGGTACGGTGATCCCCATGCAACACCTCACGGGTAGCATGCATTTCTGCCTGCATGTCCTTGCGTGATGCCCGGATCTCCTGACGGGTTGCCTGGAGCTCAGCTGAGAGTGTACATGTCAGCTGCTCCAGCTGCTGTTCTGCCCTTGTACTCCGGGACACCTCAAGTTCACCCAGATTATCTCTGAGGGACCTGTGTTCTAACCTGAGGGCTTCCCTGTGGGCCTGTGACTCTACAGATATGGCTGTGCGCAGAGTCTCCAGTCCAGCCCGTCGGTCCCTGTTGGACATCAACATGTCCTCCCTGTGTGAGTGGCAAATGGAGTCTGTTGCCTGCTGCTGGAGCTCCATCTGCCTTTCAGGGGGGAGAATGGAAATGTCCACCCTATACATTGTCATTTTGCATGATGCCCCCTGTTGTGCTGCTATGCTGTACATGGAGTTCTCCCACACAGTATTGCCTGGTGGTACACGGCCACCACATTGGCGGGCACCACACCTGTTTGGGGCAAGGTGATGTGCACCTTGCTGTGCTGGCATTGCCTGAGGCTGCAGGACTGCATTCCTCCTTTGATCTGCTGGCCCAGGAACAGGAGCAAATATTGTGGAGTGTGACCCTGCATCCGTAACGCCACAGGCGGACTTTCCAACACTGAAATCCCCGTAGACGGGTCTACCCCCGGTGCAGGTGGGTTGGACAGAACAGCATCCTTACCAGAAACACTCACCTGCAACGGCACATATGTCTCAATGTCTGATTCAGCACCTGATTCATAGAGGTCTCTGGAGGTGTACCCAGAGACACCCGTGGACAGTATGGTCTGTAGGAGTAATGGGTGTTCACTCACCACCACCCCAAGTTCTCCACTGGTGCCCGGTTGTAGCTGTGAGTCCACCTGGGTCTGCGCCATCTCCTCCTCCTCAACAGCATCAAGTGCCTCATCATCTGTAAAAACATGAAAGATAACAAATGGAAACAGGCATGGGCACCATAGCACACACACATAGGCATGACGAGGCAGAGATCCAGTACATAAATGACACATGTCCCACATGACAATAACTCTGGCATGCATGCACTGTCAAAGAGTTGGAAGGGGAGGCAAAAAGTACACACTGATGACTGCAAGATGGAAAACCAACACATGTGCTGCATGCTGGATAGCACTGGCATCAAACATTAGCCTGTGAGTGGCATGGACAATCCACATGCATGACACATGCCAGCACACAGACGGCACATACCATAGCCATGGCAGATTTGAAAAGGACACCCAGATGGTAGCAAATCAGTATTGTCACCCATCCATTTGAGATGGACATCATGAAATAAACATGTAAAAAAGAATGAGAAAACACGCATGTGCCACACGCTGCAACAAAGCCAGTGTTCACTGATGCAGTGATGGCAGGTACATCAATGGTTGGTCACTTCGACATGAGAGGATACAATTGTCATGTTCAACATTCAAACAGGGCCCCAAAATGATAGTGGGCAGGCCATGTGTAGGTGCACATTACTCAATCAGCCTGATTGTACAAATCTTTCCCCTAATAAGTCAATAAATGTGGGCCATTGTGTGGAGTAATACATGACAGAAGTATGTCACATTTGGGACAGTAGGACACAAAAATGTCTCGTAAATATGCTGATCATTACATCAATCAGGCTGAATGAAGAGGAAAACAGTATGAACAATGTTGTGGCAAGAGGAAAGCTGAAGGCCAAGTGGATTAATCATGTGCAAAAAGTGAACTGTGGTCAGAAGGGATACTGTGAAATGGAAACACAAGGCCAGGAAATGGTTTTGAGGGACCACATGGGTGACCCATAGCAGTCATGACTAGACAGCCTCACCTGGCACTCAATCAGAACACATCACCCAAGCAACATAAACATGGATTGCACACACATGCATGGTCACTCACCGGACATTGCTTCAAGATCTGGTAGGTCTCCCACGCCTTGGATCTGATCCTCTGTGATGAATGTTCCAGTGAAAGACTCATGTTCAGCGAGTTGTTCCTCCTCTGGTGGAGACCCACTGCTAGTCACCAGAGTAGAGGCATGATTTGAAGCCAGCTTGTTCTTTGCTCTGCGTTTCAGGTCATTCCAGTGTTTAGAGCAATCATCAGCTGTGCGCGTGACAAATCCAAGGGAACTAATGTGGTCTGCGATGGTCTGCCAGTGGGCTCGACATTGAGCAGTCGTAGTCTTGCACCCTGCAGTCACCACCATTTCGCGGCCATGGGCCGCCACATACCCCACAAGTGCATCTAGTTCTGCATGATTGAAACTAGGCTTCCTTGATGTGCCGGAGTGGGTGGCCATGTCTGGGGTCCCAGCCTGTAGTGCAAGAGCACCCTGCTTCCTCCTGGGAGGTGTTGCGGACCCTGAGTGGCTCACGCCGCTCTGGTTGGTTGGGGATGAAGCGCAGGTGGACTGGACACTGAAAGTTGCCAAAGGCACAATGACCAAAGGACTCACTCAGGCATTGGCTGCTGGGTGAGGTTGGCAGGACCAACCTCAGTGTGATGGACTTGGACTGACACTGTCCCGGCTGGGAGGCTCGGAGCTGGGGTGGATTGAGCTGCAGCTGCCCCTGCAGCCTCCTCACCCTGGCTACTTGGGGCAGCAGATGACATTGCTGCCCCAGTTCCACGTGGACTGGTGACAACAACTGTCACCGCCACACGTGGCTTAGACTTGGTGACATGGAAGTCAGCCTGGGAGTCATCCTGTGCCGGTTCTGTTGACAATATGAGCCGGTTTAACAAGGGCTGAGCTGGGATGGTGTCAGCTACATCTCGCTGAACCATTGGGGGGGGGCATAGGTGTCCCTGATTGGTCCTCCACACACTGGCCTCTTGGGCCACCCTGCACATACTGGCCACGTCCCCTACCGCGCCCACCTCTTTGAGCTTGGCCACCTTTGCCTCCCTTACTGCTTGGTCGCCTCTCAACCATGGCACTGATGTTGTTGTGGTATGGTAATTGCAGTAAACAATTGTCCTGGGCAATTGGGGTGAAAAGGGTAGGGTACTAGATGGAATTCCTACCCTAGTGCTCTAGCAAGGCTGTCTGTGACCACTGGGGGAAGATGACGGGTCACGCAACGCACAAGCACCCCAAAAACAATATTTAACGTGCACACAACCCCAGGTAGACCACGTGCGTGGAAAAATTAACCCGCACCATGCTGTGTCACCCAGAAACACAAAAATAAGCGTACGCGTGATACACACAGCCTACTATGACCTCTGAATGGGTATGCAACACACGGGGGCAACCACAGTTGGAAAATACGTGCGTGACTCACTTGCTGCCTGGAAAAAGAACGTGAAAAAGACATGCGTGTGTGCGTTGGCAACACCCCCGCCAAAAGAAGAATTGAACGCTGTCTGAGTAAACAGGGATACGAACTGGAACCGTTGTGAAGTTCTCGCGTGTGAACCAACAAGAAGTACATGAATCACCCGCTCACTCTCCACAAAAAGCATGTACAAGAAAATCGCGTCCTATGAGTACCTTTTAAGCCAGCCCACACATGCAACGTCACTTACGCGCGTACGCGCTAAGGCCCTTTCCTCCAATTGCACGCAGTGACACCCGGACGTGCATTTTTTGCATGTGTACAATCAACATGCACCGTGTTGAGGGAAACGCCCTTGCGCGTCATGTCACAGAAGCGCTTACGCGCTAAGGGCCTTTCCTCGAATTACACGCAGACGTGCAATTTCTTCACGTGCCAAATCACTCCGTATCAATCTGGCCACACAACAACACACGGAAGACCACACTCCTGCCCAGAAGGCCATTTTCCTGCCCCCCGAGCATGCTCCCACCGGCCATCTGCTGCTGCCTGCCTGCCTGCTGCCCACGTGCCCTGCTGTTTGGTGCCTGCACGTCAGCAATCTACAGGGGTGCAGTTGCTGTGATCACCCCTGCTGGAACAGAAGACTCCCGACTGGGATACCATGGCTCCACAGCCCAGCCCCAGGACCAAGTTGCCCACCCAGACCTGAATCTGGGGTTGCCATGTCGGACACAACACCATCTGGCACCACTGGCAACCCCCAGCCACAGAGGCAGAGGGCTACCAGCTTCAGTGCCAGTGAAGTTGGTATCCTGGTGGAGCAAGTCCTGGGGCAGTATGATGCCCTCTTTGGAAGTTTGCGTGCCGATGAAGGACGGAAGAGGATCTGGATGGACATTGTGACTGCCATCAACAAGGAGGGGGTGGCAGTCTGTGACATTCAACACGTCCGGAAGCGGTGGGAGGACTTCAGGTCCAGGACCCTCAACAAGGCCCGGTGCCTCTTGAAGGCAACGGATGCAAGGGGTGCCGGGTCCGCCTAACCAAAAACCAAATGAGGGTCATGGAACGTATACGCCCAGCGCTCCACCTCCAGGTCCTTGAGAGGCAGACCCGTCTGGAGTCGAGCAGTAAGTGTACATGTGTACTGATTGGACGCTGTGCATGTTGAGGTGTGGCAGGAGTGTGCAGGTTGTACATATGTCTGTGTAGAGCAATGTATGCATGTGTATGTACAGAGAAATGAGCCTGCCGCATGTGAGTCCTCCCATGTGTGAGACACATCTATGGTGTATGTGTTGGTAAGCATGCTTGGCAAATGCAGGTGTGGGTGCACACATTTTTGAATTTCTGTGTATGTACTGTGGCATGGTTGTGGTGTCATACATGGATGCTGCTTCCACCTGCATGTATCTGCACTATGTACATTTGCATGTGTGTGCATTTGACAAGTGTGCAACTGTGATACACCATGGATGCATGTGACGCTGACATGTAGGAGACTGATTGCCAGATGTGACATGGATGGGGATGTTATCACAGCGACAGGTGGTGGAGATGTACAGATGCATGTATGTCTGGTGGCGTGTGTGCATGTGTTCTGCACTCCCCGTGTTGCATGTGATATCAGGCTCACCTTCGGCTGCTCATGCTATTGTTTTTGTATGGATGGTGCTGCCTGGTGCAACATTCCTGTTGATGTGCTCATGTGTGCGAGTTGAAATGACATGTGTGTTGGGGAGTGTGATGCCATGTTTGAAGTTTGACACTGCCACTCATGTACAACTGTCATGTGTGTATCAGTCCATTGTACAGTGCCCTGATGCCTGTGTTCTATCTCTCCCTGTCTGCAGCGTCAACTGATGAAGAGGGCTGAGATGGTGCTGTGGTGCAAAGCGGCAGGGATCGCACCGCCAGCCGGAGACGGAAGGCCCAGCTCCCCTCCCATGTTGTCATCTCGTCGGGGAGTGAGGAGTCTGGTGCCGCATCCGTGGCCGCACCTGCCGAGGGTAGGTCCAAGAGGCGAGGTCGGAGGTGGACTCCTCTGCAGCAGAAGGGGCAGCTGAGACCACACAGGGTCCGATGGACGAAGATGGCACCGAGTCATCCAGGTTGGTGGGGGGTTTGGTTGTGGAGGAGGCCATGGAAGGGACACACACGGGGTCTGGAGGGGGGGATTCCACTGGTGCTAGTGGTGCAGTCGAGGGGCAGGGACAGGAGGCAGTACAGGCCGCCGCAGAGGTGCCTGTGTGTAATCCTGTCCCTGATCCTGTGACTGCATCATCCCGCACCAGCAGGGATGCCTACGTCCAGACCTGCTTTCAGGGAGGGGATGAGCACACAACAACTGGCCTTCCTCTCCCTGCGGACGTAGCAATCTAGGACCGGGTTGAGCCTGTCCAGACTGGGATGGCGTTGTGTCAACGAGGCATGCGAGATGACGTGCAGTGTTTTCGTGAAGACACTGCACGTCATCTCGGATGCCTATTTGACCGCGTCGACCTACTGGGACGGGTCACCAGGACTGGATTCCTCCGTCTGCTGGATCTTCTTCCGACCCCCTCCTCACCTCAACCCCCTAAGCACCAGTCATACCCCGTGCCATCTTCCGGCCCATGTATCACCTGGGTATCCTGTGGAGCTGCCTCTGACCCAGCGGCCAGCCTGGTGGAGGACACATTCCTGCCACAGTTGGGAGTCGGAGGTCCAGCAGGGGTGGCCACATCAACAACTGCACCCCAGCAGTAGGAGGATGTGCAGGCATCAAGAGCCAGGGCACAGGCACAGCAGCAGCAGGCTCAAGGTGGGAGCGAAGATGGCTCGGGGCCATCAACATCAGAGGGGCAGGCATCGGCCAGGGGGCAGGAGGACCCTGGATTGGGAGTGTCTTCCATGTGGCTGCGGTTGGGCCAGCACATAGATGCGGATCGGCGGCGGGCGGAAGAGGCACGGCTCACTATGGTTAGGGCGGAGAACTCCATGTGCAGGGCGCTGAGGCGGGCCGAGTGCCTCGAGGCAATTTGCAGGGAGTTGGAGTTGGACATGGCGTTATCCCTGTGAAACCTCAGGGCCATGGAACAGGCCCGCCTCCAGGACATAGAACAGAGTTCGATGATGTCCTGGCCCGGGAAATCGGCAAGTGAGCCGTAGGACCTGCCTGCCACCATTGTATATACTTAGTTAGTGTTAGGTTTCATTTATGTTTTTCTTTCATTTGAGGCGCTTGGACTATGCCCCACCTTTTTGTAGATCGTTCTTTATTAGGTATTTTTTTTTTTTTAGGTTTAATTTCAATGGTTGGGCTCATGGACCCTGGATTTGTTATTTGTATATAGTTGAACAGTGGATTTATCGTCATTTTATTTTTTTTCACCATGGAGCAATGGATTTTACTTATTTCTTTCCCTTTGGATTTGCTTTGTTGGACGCAGACTTTGGACACATTTTCATTTGGATGTATTTGGATTCTGATTTCATATTTTTTTTCATTTTGGAATATGCTGCATTTTATTTCTTATTTCCATTATTGTGTGTTTTCATTTGATTCCCTTAATTTTGTGTTGAATACATTTTAGTTTCATACTTCAATGTGTGGTATTCTCTCATTGGTTTCATGCATGTCAAGATGTGGGTTTTCACATTCACTGGCACCCATTGTGTGTGTGTGACAGACATGTGTTGATGTACATACATGCCATTTGTTTTGTTTCATGTAATGGGCATTTCAATGTAGGGTGGATGTAATACTTGGTTGGTTCTTTGGGCAGGGGTGACGTGCGGTGGGATTTGGGTGGCCATGAGGGCCATGACTGTGGATCGTGATGACGTTTTGGGGGGGACATGAGTCGGGGCCTGCTGGCAGGTGCCTGTCACTGCTGGGTGGGTGGGGGTGCAGAGGGACATGAGTCGGGGCCTACTGGCAGGTGCCCCTCACTGCCGGGTGGGTGGGGGTGCAGGGGGACATGGGTCGGGGCCTGCTGGCAGGTGCCCCTCACTGCCGGGTGGGTGGAGGTACAGGGGGACATGAGTCGGGGCCTGCTGGCAGGTGCCTGTAACTGCCGCGTGGGTGGGGGTGCAGGGGGACATGAGTCGGGGCCTGCTGGCAGGTGCCTGTCACTGCCGGGTGGTTGGGGGTGCAGGGGGACATGAGTCGGGGCCTGCTGGCAGATGCCCCTCACTGCCGGGTGGGTGACGGTGCAGGGGGACATGAGTCGGGGCCTGCTGGCCGGTGCCCATCGCTGCCGGGTGGATGGGTGGTCAGGTATATGCAGGGGGACATGAATCGGGGCCTGCTGGCAGGTGCCCCTCACTGCCGGGTGGGTGGGGGTGCAGGGGGACATGAGTCGGTGCTCACTGGTGCATGGTCACATGTGGGCTGGCTGGGGAGCATGCCCAGGGTGGATGGGCTACCCACAGGGCATGCCTAAATTGGATGGGCTGCCTGCGGGGCATGGCCTGGGGTGCAGGGTAGTCCCCTGTGGAGTGGGCTGCCTGCAGGTATATGCAGGCAGGTATATGCAGGGGGACATGAATCGGGGCCTGCTTGCAGGTACCCCTCACTGCCGGGTGGGTGGGGGTGCAGGGGGACATGAGTCGGTGGTCACTGGTGCATGGTCACATGTGGGCTGGCTGGGGGGCATGCCCAGGGTGGATGGTCTACCCACGGGGCTGCCTAAATTGGATGGGCTGCCTGCGGGGCATGGCCTGGGGTGCAGGGTAGTCCCCTGTGGAGTGGGCTGCCTGCAGGGCCTGGGGAGGGGGAGAGGGCACACCTGGGAGGACCCACACTGCCAATTCGCATGTGATACTTCCAGCGCACCCCGAAGATACACTTACCCCACTCACACAAGGCCTATTGCGTGTGATACTCCCTGCTCACCCCTCAGAATACACGTACCCTGCTCGCACAAGGCCTACCGTGTGTGAAACTTATAGTGCACCCCCAAGATACACGTACACCGCTTGCCCAGCGATATCACGTGTGAAACTGCACGCGCACCCCAAAATACACATACCCCGCTCGCCCAAGGCCTATCGCGTATGATACGCCCCGCGCACCCCTCAGAATACACGTACGCCGCTCGCACAAGGCCTATCGCGTGTGATATTCCCCACGCACCCCCAAGATACACGTACCCCACTCACCCAAGGCCTATCACGTGTGATACTCCCCGTGCACCCCTAAGAATACACGTACCCCGCTTTTCAAGGCCTATCACGTGTGAAACTTACTGCGCACCCCCAAGATAGACGTACCCCACTCGCCCAGCGAAATCGCATGTGAAACTGCATGCGCATCCCAAAATACATGTACCCGCGCGCCCAAGGCCTATCGCGTGTGATACTTCCTGCGCACCCCTCAGAATACACATACCCCACTCGCACAAGGCCTATCGCGTGTGATACTGCCCGCGCACCCCAAGATACACGTACCCCACTCCCATAAGGCCTATCATGTGTGATACTCCCCGCGCACCCCCAAGATACACGTACCCCGCTCACCCAAGGCCTATCGTGTGTGATACTCCCCGGGCACCCCTCAGAATACACGTACCCCGCTAGCCCAGCTAAATCGCGTGTGAAACTGCACGCGCACCCCTCAGACTACACGTACCCCGCTTGCCCAGCCAAATCGCATGTAATACTCCCCGCGCACCCCCAAAATACACATACCCCACTCGCACAAGGCCTATCGCATGTGATACTCCCCGCGCAGATCCTCAGAATACATGTACCCCACTCGCACAAGGCCTATCGCGTGGAATTCTCCCTGCGCACCCCTCAGAATACACGTACCCCGCTCGCCCAAGGCCTATCGCATGTAAAACTTCCCGCGCACCCCCCAAATGCACTGTCCCGGCCCTGTGAACTGGTGCAGGGTTAGCACGGCCCTTTGCGCTGCATTGGGAATTTCAATGCCTTATTCTTGCGCAAGGGGCGTTCTTGGGGGCGTAACTGGTGCTGCGGGATGTTCTCTGAGCCAGCGCTCAAAATCGCTTTGATATTCCATGAATACGCGGTGTGCAAGAATGCTGTTTAGCGCACACGGCTGGCACACGCTGGCGCACGCTTCCCCTCTGCGCTGCTCGCGTGCGCTGCCTCTGCGCTGAAATCTATGAATTACCCTGTTAATCTTTCCACTGCCATTTGTTCAATATAAGAATACTCAAATAATAAAAAGTAGAGACATGGTGATTAGTCTCACCATTCTCGATAAAAATTGGATTCACTTTCTTAGCATTGGGATGATGGCATACTAATGCTACTGTTTTTGTCATATGAATTGAAAACTTGAAGTCACTACTAAAATTCTCTAAGGCCTGAATCTGCTTTTTTTATGCCAGCAGGTGTTTTTGAGAAAAAACAAAATCTGCATGAAGCAAGATGCCAATTTTGATTCCATCTAAGATTGCTGCATCACAGGCAAGGTTTTCGATGGTAGACGCCAAATGGTTGATATAAATTGAAAATAACAATTGGGCCTAAACATAGCCCTGCCTCAACCCTCTTTATATCGGCAAAAAATCAGGCCTCTCCCTATTTTGCCCAAAACTTACTGAGGCATTTCTTTCTGAATAAAGTCACTGAAGTGTATTTAATAACTGAATAGGTAAACTTAAATCCTTTAAAAGCTGCCACAATTTAGTTCTGTCCACTGTATCAAAGGCTTTAAATAAATCAACAAATACAATACAAAGTGATTCTTTTTTACATAGAAAGATAAAATAATTAAATCTGTTTATACAAATACTTGTTTGACTTTCCTGAATGAATAATTAGACACTCGATCAAACTCTTTAGCCTACTCTTCTAGCATGCCCATAGAATCTTTCAATTTATGTTTGTTCATGTTCCAAGTAAAGAAATAGGGCTTAAATTGAGGGAGGAAGTACTTTTCCCCTTCTTGAAGACTGGTATTGTTAATGTGGTTTTCTATGATTGCAGAACAATACAATTTATGTTAATAATATCAAAAAAAGAAGTTAAAAAAGTAGCCCAAATGTTGAATTCACTCCTAATTAATTCACACAGTATCATATCAGGGCCGGGGGCTTTGCTAGACTTCAACAACGATATTGCATTCATAACATCTAGTAGATAGAATTCCAAAACATCATTACCTACAACACTATTCATTGATGCTCTATTTAAAAGTCCCTACCCATTATCAATTGCATCACCAAAATAAAGACTGCCATAATTCCCTATCCATTCCTTGGGCATCATTACGAGTATGGCAGTAGGGGGTTAATGGCACCCCTACCACCGCATTCCGAGGTCCCTTAGTGTAAGCCGATAAGGCCAGCTGGTTTTACCAGCCACCCTTAGCGGGACCCACTAAGGTACCAGGGAGCTAATAACGGGCCCGCTATTTCCGGGGCAGTTATTAGCTCCTTCCCCATTCCCATTGAGCCCTATGGAGGCTCGAATGGGAATGGGGAATGGTTTTCAGAATGGGGATTTACCGGGTCCTCCAAGGTTGGAATGACCCGGTAATTCCCCATTCCGACTACCTGTACCCGGACACGGGTTTGGAGGCAGCCATGACGCTAGTAGCGCCATGGCTGCCTCCAAACTCGTTTTGAACCCCCTTGTCTGGAATTATTGGTGGTGATTGCATTCGAGGTGCTTAATTGGGGTACTAAATTCGTTAACTTTTTTGTGTCTTTTGCAGCCTTCGTAAGTGCTCCACAATGTTTCTTGGATAGGGCCCTTTTCTTGTAATCTGTTAGGGATTTGTACTTGGGTTTAAGAGATTTAACCGGGTCATTGTTGATAGCATTAGCCCTTTGTATTTCTGTAGGCAATCGGCTCTTCATATTTCAACATTCTTTATGAAACCAACAATTGCAAATTCTGAGTTTTGATTTTGACTTGCAGACAAGCACTATTTCTGTTACATGGGGGGGATAATGGATTTACAAATCTCGTGACATTCTTGCTTAGTATTTGTTCTTCCTATTGTTGAGTTTTAGCAGAAGCTCTCAAAGACTGGGATAAACCCTGAATACATTTTTGGAAAAACCGTATTCTGATGAGGACTTGCCATTTTATTCCTTTTTTTGAAGAGCTTAGTTTTAAACTGTTTGTCGGTACAGTCACTCCCTAATCCATGGCAATTAGCTGATCAATGTAGTGTTAGATGTACAGGCAGATGGCCGCTTTCTGGTCTCATGATCACTTCTAGGACTTGTGCCCTGTACCAGCACTTTACATTCAGTAGGATTTAATCCAAGTGAGATCTGGCAAAGCCTTTATCTTGGCCAGCTGAGCTCACTAAGCATCTGCAATTATTACATAATGCAGCTGCCAGGAGTTTAACACTTACTCCCCTTCAGGAACATATTTCTCTGGTCCTGGGTAGATTGCACTGGCTGTCAGTCAAGAAAAGCATTATATTCGAATTCCTGTATGCATTCCATTGTGCACATTCTAAGACTTGTCCACCTTTCTCAGCAAAAATCGGTTTTGGTATGCCTAAGGAGTATCTTTGTTCAGCCTCATGTAGATATTTGACTTTGCTGATCTACTGTTGTACACGCCTCTTCTCTACATCAGCCACCTTGTGGTATATGCTCCTTGCCGTCCTAGAACATGTTACCAAATTCTTCACTTTCAGATTAAACTGAAGACATGGCTTGAAGAATTAAGCACATTACAGGTTAAAACAATGACTCTTTGTATTGCAGTGCCAGGCACTACCCAGGTGGCATCAGTGCACTATACAAGTTAAGTATAACATAACAAGGATGTGCCTATGAATATAGCTGGATGCTTGGGCATATCAGTTCCTCTAACTAGCTAAGCAATGCCACCTAAGTGCAGTACCACAGTTCTGTCTAAGAAGTATATAGGGTCTGGAAATGGGAGAAATGGATGACTAAACTTCATAGTTGGGATGTAGTAAATTCTGCAAGACTCACCTGCTTATCGTCTTCTCCGGCTGCTCACACTCTGTGCAGGAGTATGCTTCTCATGAATACTATTGCTGCTTGAAATCACGTATTGCTTAATTCTCAATGGATTGGCAGTTTATGCCATTCCATTATTTTCTCATTTTAACAGAGTTTAACTGACTTTTAAGACTTAATATTACTCAATGCAAATGTGTTATTTCAAGGTGTACCCATCTCTTATATTGATGGGAAGCAAATGGAACTAAAATGCCCTCATGAGAACTCTAATGCTCCTAGAGGTCAAACATGACTTGACACCAGATTTCTTTCAGGAATCATGCAAATTAAAAATTCTCCAGTGTAACTGAAGGCTACAGTTTGTGTTCTGCCTTCATCTTGCTTCAAAATCATCACGGAGGTATTAAGGCTCTCCCTGGAAATGACAGAATATCCCCTTGAGCTACTCCAATATGAAGCTTGGATGCTCTCTTAGGTCTTTCACGAGATGGAAATTAGTACATCAACCAAACAGTATTTATTATGTCTTTTTGCGCTTAGAAAGAGCCATCAAAGGATTTTGGGGCCTGGAATTAGACCGATTTTGAGCCCCACCACAAATCAACAAAATTTAGGAGGATCGTACAGCTTCTCTCGTCAAATTCAACAGCAATTCATCAGAAATTCATACAGAATATTTAGAATCTAATAATAGGTAGCAATTACAAAATGCCCTCCTAAGTGAGCAATCTGCCTTTTTCTACTGCACATGTATTGCTTTTCATTTGGAGGGAACGTTTCAATTCCTTAAACACACCTTGACATGATCACAGCCACTAGAAAATTCCTCAAAAACAGTTATATTGCCAAACGCAACACAAACCTTCATCATTCATCTTCAACAACCTCCAAAACAATTGTCATAAGTTAATTGAAGAAAGGATAAATCATTCACCTCATAAAAAACATATTCAACTAAAATTAAAGGATTTTAGCTCATGAGTCACCTCATGATTCAATTTCTGTTTTGTTTATTAATGAAAGAGTTTGTATTCTTTAAGATAATGTTTTTATGTACAGCATTTAGTATATTTAAAAGTGCGACGGGTGATGAAATTAAAAAAAGACACACGTTCATTACACTTGCATGCAAGATGAACATTTCTTAAACCGTAAATCTAGTTCGCCCAGATTTAATTGGAACGGGATCAGGAGACTCATGCAAGAGGGAGACACCCAAACCTTTGTAATACGATTTTTTGCCATCCCCCTCATTGCATGTAAGTCGTTTTGAAAATACGACATGTTGTGTATTCATAACACTGATATTATCAGAGTGGAAAGGTGAAAGCAAAATGGCAAAGGTACAAATATTGTTGAGGGTTAAACCATGGGGGTACAACAAAACACCCACCATAACTGCGTCAGTCAAGCAAGGAAAATATATACAAACATATTTTTTGAAAAATGTTTTTGGAAAAATGTTCTTCACATGGTTTTCTATTTACACACGATTCTGCCCCTTTAATCTTGAGTGATCATCGGTAATCAGCATATCTTTCCTCGTTGCACCAGTTTATTCTATGATAAACCAATGTATTCATCATTTGCACCATTTATTGAGTCCGGGCAATCATCATGGCTTGTGATGGTTTACATAGCACTTAAATATATATTTTAGTGTTGTGTATAGTATTGGCATCACCATATCACAGGGGTGTCATTTGAATATGCTGTGTTTACGTTCCTTTACTCCTTCTCCCGAGTATGGATCTGCATCACTTTTTAAAAATGCTGCAATTTGAATATGCTGCAATTTAATTATTTGGCTACTTCTATCAAATTGTTTTTTTTCATCCTTATTTTAATTAAGATGTTGCTCATAAATACAGTAGGGTTCGAAATTGCTGGGAGCTCTTTATCTCCTGATTCTAGCCAGGTGAGCCAGGTTTGCTTGCCACCCGCAACTACCAGGAGCTCCTTTTGGTGCCACCGGCCAGCTGGGGCCATACATACATACCTTTGTGACATCAACATGGTGTGCTTTAAAATGTTTATAGAGGAGCATTACAACACATCTAGAAGACATTTAAGGTATAATATGCAATCACCCCCGCGTCCCGGGGTGGACATGGCCCACATCGACCTGCCAGGCCAAGTCTTGGCAGGCCCGAGGCAAGCAAGGACCTCTGTGAGGGGCGTGGGCCTTTACCGTCCATATTCACCCCGGCAAAGGGGTGATAGCCATTCACAGCTGGGTACATCCACAGTGTAAATGGTTTCATTTTTATTTTGTGTTACAGGAGTTGGGCTGCATGCGTATTGTGCTAGCCAAATCTCCTATAAAAAAAAATAAAACAAGATGACCACCACCATAAGAAAAGGAACGTAGTCCCTTTTCGATCTTTATGGCGGTGGCCGCAGGAAGGAGGCGTGTCTGGACCAGAGCACAAGCTCTGCTCCAGCAGGTAAGTTAAGAGGGAGGGAAGCTCCCTGTTACCTCCCCACAATCAAGATGGCGCCACCGGGGGAAGGGCCTCGTTGGCTGGAAGCAGCAGGTGGTTAACATGGTGTTCTCTCCCACTCTTCCAGCACCTGATTGGCTGAGCACCCTTCCCTGGGTGCAAATGGATTAGACAAAATGGACAAAAGGTTCAAGTTTATAACTCGTGTGTATTTTAGATTTGCAGACAGTCACCCAGCCAATCAAACAAGACTGCGACTTGGGCTACCAAGAGAACCCATGGCAGGGGTCCTAAAACCCCTCCCTCACATCCTGCCTACCCAGACTTTCAAGCGCCTAAGGAGGGCTTCCATGGAGAAGCCCGCAAAAAGACGGTGAACAAAGGAAGTAAAACACAAGAAAGACATTTTCCAAAAGAAATGGTGAACAAAACCAGCCGGAACCATATAAAAACCTATATGGTCTAGCGGGTTTAAGTTCGAGGCTACCAAGATAGCCTAAAACAATACAAAGGTTATTTAAGATAACCGCGGTCGGAAAAATACGGTAGTGACCACAGCCACCAGCGAAGACTGGAGTGCGACTTGGGTTAGCAAGGGAACCCATGGCAGGGGTCCTAAAACCGCTCCCTCACATCCTGCCTACCCAGACTTTCAGGCACCTAAGGAGGGCTTCCGTGGAGAAGCCTGCGAAAAGACAGTGAACAAAGGAACCAAACAAGGTTTGGCTTGAAGAGTAAAACACAAGAAAGACATTTTCAAAAAGAAATGGTGAATAAACCCAGCCGGAACCAATACCAAGGTTATTTAAGATAACCTCGTTAGGAAAAATAGGGTAGTTACCACTGCCACCAGGCAAGTCTTGATGAAAAGGGAGCGAAACAATCCTCCAAGAAAAACAGACAAACAGGGATAAGTATTAACCCTTTCCAGTACTCTATGTAAGATAGGGTGCACTGGGTCTGTGGATTTTAAAAGACTAATAAAGTTAATGGCAACTTTACATGTTGTGGGAGACAGTAGTCAGTCCCAGAAAATGGAGTCTGAGTTGGGAGGTGTAAAAGACAACCCTGTGTCACTGCACTGAAGGTGCTGTGTAACACACAGTAAAACGATGATGCCTGTGGAGTAGGTGAGGCTCCACAGTCTATGAACACAAGAAAATGTTAAACACACACAGCAAAGCACATGTAAGAGTGCGAAAATAGGCCCACACTCTTACCTGATGAAAAAAATATCCTAGAAATCCAGCAAAGCTGCTGAGGGACTCAGTAGGTAATGGAAATTAGCCATTCTTGAGAATTCTCCCTAACACTCGCCCCCCCAGACTAAGGGACAGGAGGACTTAATCCACTCCTGGATGATTCTCTACCTCTAGTAGGTTAAAAACATCCTAGAGAGACCATCAGCATTTTGGTGATGACATCCTGCTCCGTGCTCAATGGTGAAATCAATCAAATGGCAGATTCACCATCTCAGATGTTTTGGGTTTTCCCCTTTCATTTGCATTAACCATCTCAAGGGTTGGTGGTCTGTCTGAATCACAAAAGTAGATCCATACAAGTATGGTCTAAACTTCTTCAGAGAACACACAATGGCTAAGCATTCATGCTCTATGGTTGCCGACCTTGTTTCTGGTTCCTTCAGTTTCCTACTGATGAAGCAAATGCGGTGCCCCCTACCTTTCTCATCCAGTTGACTAAGGACTGCACCTATACCTGTATTGGAGGAATCTGTCTGCACAATGAAGGGTTGGTGATAATCAGGAGCTCTTAGGACTGGAGCTTGACAAAGGGCTTTCATCAGGATTTCAAAGGCTTGCATGCACTCCTCATTCCATCTAACCTTTTTAGGGAATTTTGGAGAGGAGATCACATTCAAGGGAAAAGCTATGGTCCCATAGTTCTCTATGAAATTCCTGTACAGTGAGACCTAGGAAAGCTTTCACTTGGGTTTGCGTAGTAGGGGTGGCCCAGTTTTGCACAGCTTGTACTTTGCTAGGCAATAGCCTTATTTCACCTCCTCCTACCTCATGACCAAGGTAGACCACTTTCCTGTGACCAATTTGACATTTGCTTTCCTTCATGGTCAGATGGGCCTACTCAGGAGCCTGCAAAACATATCCTAGGAGATCAATATGTTCTTTCCATGTAGGGCTGAACACTGCAATGTCATCCAGGTATGCCATGCAGAAGTCCTCCATCCAATTCAGAACTTGATTGACCATCCTTTGGAATGTAGCAGGTGATTTCTTTAATCAAAAGGAATAACCTTGAACTGGTAGAGGCCTGCTGGAGTTGAGAATGCAGTTGTCGTCTTGGCATGGTCTGTCAGGGCTATTTGCCAATATCCTGATGTCAGATCAAATGTACTGATGTACTTGGCTGAACCAAGTCTATCCACCAGTTCATCTATCCTTGGCAAAGGATGAGCATCGGTCTTAGTGACTGCATTTAGAGCTCTATAGTACACACAGAATCTCAACTCCTTGGATCCTGCCTTTGGTACTAATACATCTGGACTAGACAATGGACTTGTAGAGGGCTCTATAACCTCGAGATCAAGCATCTTGTTGACCTCTCCTTTGATGTGGGATTGCATATGTTCTGACATTCTGTAACCTCTGCTTTTCACAGGTAAACAGTCACCAGTGAGAATATAATGCTGGCCCCAAGGGGTCAAACCTGGTGATAGTGAAAACAGCAAAGCAAACTGCTTTAACAGAACTTTCCACTCCTCCTGTTGTTCAGAAGTCAGTTGAGAAGAGAGATTGACTCCTATTTTCTCATCCAAAGGTTGGCCTCTGAGGAGGTCAGTTAGAGGTTCGCTCTCCTCCTCCTCTTGAGCCGAAGCTAAAAGCAAAGCTCCCACTTCTGGTCTTGAGACATATGCCTTCAAACGGTTGGTGTGAAAGACTCTGGGAGCCTCCTTAGGTCTGCCTTAGTACACCAAAAAGTTCACCTCTCCAAGTTTGCCCACAACCTTGAAGGATCCTATCCATTTTTCCTGCAAGGCCCTCTGTTGGCACCATAACTAATACAAGCTGGTCTTGAGTAAACTCAACCATACTGGCCTTCTGGTCATGCCAATGTTTGACCAGAGCCTGACCTGCTTTTAAGTTATCACTAGCTTCTGCCATCATGTGTGACATATTCCTCCGGACATCTATCACATAGTCAGTCTCTCTGACTGGCTTGGGGGAAGGAGCACTCTCCAAACCCTCCTTGATCAGGGCCAATAAACCTCTGACTGGATGGCCATAGAGAGGTTCAAAGGGACTGTAACCAACTCCCTCCCGAGGGACTTCTCTATGAGCAAAGAGAAGGCATGGCAGTAGAAGGTCCCACTTTCTTTTAAGGGGTTCTTCTAAAGCACCTATCATGCTCTTCATAGTACGATTAAAGCTCTCTTCCATTCCATTTGTCTGTGGATTGTAGGTTGTAGAGAACTTGTAAGTGACACCACAGTTTTTCCACATGGCTTTCATGTAGTGGGACATAAAATTGGATCCCCTGTCGGACATCACTTCCTTAAGAAACCCTTCTCTGCTAAAAATACCAAGTAGAGCCTTAGCCACAGCTTGAGCCGTGACAGTTCTCATAGGTATGGTTTCTGGGTATCTTGTAGCATGGTCTACTACAACCAGGATAATCCTGTTCCCTGAAGATGTGTGAGGGTCAAGGGGACCAACAATGTTGATGCCTACCCTCTCAAAAGGAACTCTCCCCACTGGGAGAGGCACCAGGGGTGCCACATTCTTAGCTCCACACTTGCCAGAGGTTTGACAAGTGTGACAGCTCCTACAGAATTTGTCAACAGTGATGGAATTAAATCAAAAAGGCTTAGGGCCAAAGCCAATAGGACAAAAGTCTTTTTCTCAAGATCACACAATTCAGGGTAGTTCCAGACGAAGTTGGCCGGCAGAAAAGTTAGTTTAAAGAGTAGAAAAGGACAAGCCCTCAGATTGTCAAAAGGTTCCACACACCTTCACCGTGGCTGGATGAAACAAACAACCGGATTTGCACAGTACCTTTAAATGGAGAAGAAGCTGTAGCTGAGACGGACGTTCCTGGCAGTTCCTGCAGGCTCACGGTTCCTGAAGTGACTGTCAGACTGACATGAAGTAGGAAGACTGGATGGTCCTGCACTGCCCAGGGAAGAAACCAGCAGCAGAGCAAAGCAACAAATAAAAGGTGTGCTCCTTATAACCCAAGCAGGGTCCGACCTAACTGGCTATCCAGTTCACTGTAGCTATGTACTGCAAATTCGACCAGAGCAGGGAGTCCTGGCTCACAATTTGGTTAAACTGGTTGGTCCCACCAGCTCAGGGGAAGAAGATTCCTGGTAGATCTTCTCTGTCGTTGGAGCTTGAAGATTCAGACCTGCGGCAGGGCTTCACCGGGTGGTTCAGTCTTTGTAGGGGTCCTCTTCTGTTAGCTCCTCATCGGTTCTTTTGTTCCAGTGGCGACTCTGCCTTTCCAATCCCAGAGACCTGCTTTTTATGCAGTGTTCCCCCATTCGCACAGCCTGGCTGTCAATCACACAGCAGGGTGGCTATCCCGCCGGGACAATCACCTAGCCAATCAAACAGGAGTGCGACTTGGGTTAGCAAGGGAACCCATGGCAGGGGTCCTAAAACCCCTCCCTCACATCCTGCCTACCCAGACTTTCAGGCACCTAAGGAGGGCTTCCGTGGAGAAGCCTGCGAAAAGACGGTGAACAAAGGAACCAAACATGGTTTGGCTTGCAGAGTAAAACACAAGAAACACATTTTCAAAAAGAAATGGTGAATAAACCCAGCCGGAACCAATACCAAGGTTATTTAAGGTAACCTCGTTAGGAAAAATAGGGTAGTTACCACTGCCACCAGGCAAGTCTTGATGAAAAGGGAGCAAAACAATGCTTCAAGAGAAACAGATAAAACGTGATAAGTATTAAACCTTTCCAGTACTCTATGTACGATAGTGTGTACTGGGTCTGTGGATTTTAAAAGACTAATAAAGTTAATGGCAACTTTACATGTTTTGGTAGACAGTAGTCAGTTCCAGAAAATGGAGTCTGAGTTGGGAGGTCTAAAAGACATACCTGTGTCACTGCACTGAAGGTGCTGTGTAACACACAATAAAAAGATTATGCTGATGGAGTATGTGGGGCTCCACAGTCTATGAACACAAGAAAAGTCTTACCAGGTGAACAAAAAATAAATTCTAAAATCCGGCAAAGCTGCTGAGGGACTCAGTAGGTAAGGGAAATTAGCCATTCTTGAGAATTCTCCCTAACAGTAACGTTATTTCGACTGGATGTTCCTCCAACATATTCCACATATTTGACATGTAATGTCCACAGCTGTGCACTTCAGAAACTTTTTCGGCAGAGGGCGTCCTGCGTTGATGACGTTGGGTCGATGTCCCTCGAAGGCCTCCATCGAGGGCAACGTCACCGGATGTTATAAATAGGACGCACGGCGCCCGTTGCCTCAGTTTCAGTTTTTTTCCTCAGAACGTGTGGCAGCAGTCTCATGCCTGCTTGACTGCAATTAGCCTTGAGGAAATGGAAGCTGCAATCGCATAGGAAATTCTCCAAAAGGGCAGGCTGGGAGGGCGATGTGGAATACGTTTCAGTGACATCCAGTCGAAAGAACATTACCATTTTGTAAGTAACTTGTTCTTCGAATGGATTGTGTCCTCCAACGTATTCCACATATTTGACAGACTCCCAAAGCAGTACCAGTAAATGGAGGAGGGAAAATAATTTATTGTACCCAACTAGATTGCGGAATAAAGAATTGCCTTCCCAAAGGCCATATCCTGACCATGGACTGTGTCCAGGGCATAATGTTTAACAAATGTGTGGATTGAAGACCATGTAGCAGCATCACAAATCTTCCTAATAGGAACAGCTTGCTGGAGGGCGGTGGAAGTAGCCACGCCCCTAGTGAAAGAGTTCTCTACTCTTCAGGAGGGTCCTTATCCGCCAATCGGTAACATTCCATAATGGTAAGGATAATCCACCTGAACAAGGTCTGTTTGGTAACAGCCTGGCCCAATCGCTGTCCAGCATATCCTACAAAGAGTTGATCGTCCACTCTGGCCCTGGACATCCTAGAAATGTAAAAGCTCAGAGCTCTCCTCAGATCCAATCGATGGAGTCACTCCTCTTCCTTACCGGGATAAGGAGGTGGGTAGAAAGATTTAGAACTACCTTTTCACTCAAATGATAGGCAGATACTACCTTAGGTAGAAAAGAAGGACGTACAATCCTGTCCTTGTGAAACACAGTAAAGGGTGCCTTAGATGAAAGTGCCTGCAATTCACTCATTCTGCGAGCGGAAATAACTGCATCCAAGAACACAGTCTTGAAGGACAGTAATCGCAAAGGACGAGAGTGCAAAGGTTCAAACGGCGCACCCATGAGAAATTTCAAAACCAAGTTCAAATCCCAAACCGCCACCTGGAAAGAAGACAGCGGGAATACATTAGTCAGTCCATTAAGAACCTGGGAAATCAAAGGAATCTTAAAGTAAGAACATTCTTCAGACGAGCACTCAAAGATAGACAGCGCCGCCAGGTAACCCTTAATGGTACCCACTTGAAGGCCCCTGTGGGCTAAAGAAAGTAAGAAAGACAAAACCATAGGAAATTAGCACTGAAAAGGATCAACATTGTGATCTCTGCACCAGTCACAGAACGTTTGGCAACGGCAACGATACAGGGTTTTTGTTGCAGGCCGCCTGGCCGAAAGCAACACCTCCATCACGTAATCCAGGAGGTCCCAAACCTTACACCTCAACCTTTCAGATACCAAGCGTGAAGGTTGAGATTCTTGACCTCTGGATGGAGAACCTGACCCCCCTCGCACGAGAGCAGATCCTCTCGGTAGGGAAGATGGCCTGGCAGGCAGATGGACAGTTCTAGAAGGTCCGGGTACCACGCTCTCCTGGCCCAATCCGGAGAATGAGGATCATGTGGGAACCGAACCTCCATAACCTCTGCAACTCTTGAGGAATGACAGGGACTGGAGGAAACGCATACAGCAGTCGGAATGACCAATCCACCACGAACGCATCTCCTAAGGCTCATCTTGGAGGAAATTCCCTTGAGCAGAATCTCTCGTACTTCTGGTTGACACTGGTGGTGAAGAGATCCACTTGTGTGGTTCCCCAAAGGGCGAAGATCTTCTGAAGGACTTCCTGAGCCAACTCCCACTCATGAGAGATCGAGCTCTGCCTGCTCAGAGCGTCCGCCTTCGCATTTGAAATTGCTGAGATCGAAATTTCCTGCTTGATGGCCCAGAACCAGAGCTGCGTTGCCTCTCTGCTCAACACAAGTGACCCTACCCCCCCTTTTTTTGAGGTAATGCATGGCCACTGTGTTGTCCATCATGATCAGGACACTCTTCCCCCGTACAGAAGACAGAAATGCCTTCAGGGCTAGCCAAGGTTCCCCCTTCATCAGGTTCCCTTCATTGGCCCACCACAGAAGATCCTAGGAGACCGAGAGTGGAATCTGAATGGGATACGTCATCTTGCCGGAAAACTGCAACCACTGCATCTTGAGGACCCATTGCAGGGATCTCATGCACAACCTGGGCTCTGGTACCAGAAAAATGCAGGATGCCATGAGGCCGAGCAACCTTAATAATTCGAAAGCCGGAAGACACTGGGAATGTTGAAACTTGTCCACCATCTGCACAATGTGATGAGCCCTTACCTTGGGAGGCAAACACTTCCCCAAGGACGTGTCTAACACAGCCCCGATGTACTGGAGCTGTTGGGAAGGTGTCAGATGTGACTTCTTAAATTTCAGGGAGAAGCCCAGCTTGTGGAAGGTGCGGCAGGTGAGACCGAGATGATCCAGCACTTGCTCAGGAGAGCGTGCCCGGATCAACCAATTGTCCATATAGGGTTAGACGTGAATACCCTGTCACCTGAGGTACGCTGCCACCACCACCATTAGCTTGGTGACGGCCCTCAGGCAGAGGTCAATCCGAATGGCAAGACCCGAGTCGCCAGTCACAAACCTCAGGTACTTTCTGTGCGCGGGATGAATCGGCACATGAAAGTAAACATCTTTGAGGTCCAGAGACATCAACCAATCCTGAAGTTCAAGGGCCTGGAGGACTTGAGAAGAACTTGTCCTTCCTGAGAAGTTTGTTCAACCAACACAAGTCCATGATGGGTCTCAATCCCCCGTCTTTCTGTCTTTCTTTGGGATCAAAAAGTAAGGGGAATACCATCCCTTTTTCCACTCCGCTACAGGCACTAGTTCTATAGCGCCTTTCTCCAGCAGGCTCAAGATTTCCTGTGCAAGGAGCGGATCCGGAAGCTTCAAAGAGAGTTTCACCGGTGGATTGTCTTGAGGCCGCTGAAGGAAGTGAAGGCAGTAGCCGTGGGCTATGGTATCCAGAACCCACGCATCTGAAGTAATGGTGCACCATTCTTCAAGATGCTGAGACAGTCTGCACCCAACTGGCGAACCATGGGACATGGCTTCATGACTGTTTGGAAGTGGCTGTGGAAGTGCCTGAAGGCAAAGAGGCAGCTGCCTGAGCGGCTTTGGCACCTCGATTTCTCCAACCACCACGGGTACTTTTTCGCTGGCCCCTTTGACTGGTGGCCCCTCTCATTCTACCAAAGGAGGAGTAGTAACGAAAAGAACCTCCCCTCCACTGCTGTCCCCTAGGACTAAAAGGCAGAGATTGATGCACCACAGCGCTAAAAGATTTTACCACAGCTTTTGAGGTCTGCAACCTATCAAGGTTCTCGTCAGCCTTGCTGGCAAATAAATGTGTGCCATCAAAGGGCATGTTCGGAAGACGGGCCTGCACATCTGGAGCAAACCCCAACTTCCGCAGCCACGCAAATCTGCATATAACGGTGCTCGCAGCCATGGACCAGCTAACACTGTCGGCAGTAACCAAACCCAACTGAAGGGATTCACGCAGGCATCCTTGCCATCCTGCACAGGAGCAAGGAACCCATCCCTTTCATCCCCCTCGGGAATATGCTCGGCCGTTAAAGAAACACAATTCCACAGAGTGTGTGAAAACCTTGCCAAGGCACACGTGGAGTTGGCCGATTTCAAGGCCATGCTCCCAGCAGAAAATAAGTTTCGGGCCCAACCGTCGAAGCTCTTTTCATCCCTATCCAGAGGGATGGTAGGGTACCCCGCCTGCCTCGAGGTGGCCATAGCCGCCTGAATCACCAAACGCTCAGAAGTGGGGTGAGTAGATAAATAGGTGGGGTGGCTAACATAAGTGCGGTATTTCTTGGTCAAAGACTTATTAACAGCCGGAAGAGATTCCGGGGACTGCCAAGCAGCTGCCAACCTTTTCTGTAAGGTAAGATGAAATGGCAAAACCGGGTCAGAGGACAGACCTTGATCTAAGATGTCCATTTGATCATCTTGCACAAAGTCTTCAGGAGGACTGGACCAGCCCAGATACTCTGAGACCGGCGCCATGAGCCTTCTGCATGAAGACTCTGCATTAGCCCCAGGCTCAGGTCTACCAAATTCCACTTCCGGGGAAGTGTCCAACCCACTGGCATCATGGAGGGTCTGCCTCAACTCCTCCAAGTGACTGTCTCCAGAAAATTGTGGTACATCATCAAGTTCACCAGGGTCCTCAAACCCAGACCTTTCCTCCTCTTCATAAATGTCAGCCAGAGGGAGTTGAAACCAAGGTCTGGTGACAGAATTGGGCCTGGAGTCCAAAACTGGCCTCACAGACTTTGCCGTAGCCTTCCTTGGAGGATCCATGATATCCGGGTACTCCAAAGGCAAATTTAGAGAAAAAATCCCTGAAGGCGCCGATAGTGCTGAAGGCTTGGACGCCAAGAGCATCAACAACCTCGACGTCGTGAGCGCCGAAGGCTTCAGCGTCGACATCGACACATCTGCCGACAGTGCAGCAGGCTGGTATGATGGTAAAGGATCGACGTCCGAGTCGGACCGACATGGTGCCGGCCGAGCCGACGCCGGCATCGAGCCCTCAGTAGGTAGCTGCGGTCTTGCTGGGGACGAGGACAGAGACCTAGAGACACGTCTCTTACGACTCTTCGAATCGTTGTCCGTACAGGACCTGGAAGGCTCCCGATGCGAGTCACGTCGTGGACCCGAGCCCGAAGGCGTGCAAGCCACGGTACGAGACTGATCCTGGCCGGCTTCATGAGAAGGCGTGACCGGACCCATGCCCTGCGATTGAAAAATTGCTAACATTTTTTCTTTAACCGCAGCACATTCCTCCGGAGTCGAGGACTTTGTCGGGCATGCAACCTTCTTCGAGGCACCATCCTCCAAGGAGGACGGGGAAGGTGACCGGTTGCGCCGCTTCCTAGAGTGCAGGGACTAGGAAGAAGAATGGCGGGAACCACTCCGGGACCGGGATCCCCAGGACTCCTTCCGACGCAGAGAGTCACCCCTCGAGTCGTCGGTGGAGACGCCTTTGGACTTCGATGTAACAGGCTTAGAGCCCCTACCTACCTGGAGCTTACCCTTCCGCTCCCGCAAGGCCTTGGCAGTCAGCGACTGGCATTTTGAGCAGTCGTCAGTGTCATGCGACTCGCCCAGGCACCACAAACAAATGCGGTGGGGGTCGGTGAGCTACATTTTCGACTTGCAGTCCCGGCAGGTCTTGAAGCCAGACCGTGGAGTTGGAGGGGTCAAAGAGAAAGACATCGTAACGATGAACACACGAGGCGCGCTGAGTTCTATGAATTAACACATTCACTGAAAAAACAGAACTGATGCTACGGGCGCCGTGCATCCTTTTTATAACATCCGGTGACGTCGCCCTCGACGGAGGCCTTCGAGGGACATCGACCCGACGTTATCGATGCAGGACGCCATCTGCCGAAAAAGTTTCCAAAATGCACAGCTGTGAACATTACATGTCAAAGATGTGGAATACGTTGGAGGACACAATCCATTCGAAATACACCATATAATATGTCCTTAATATTGCACACGTAGAATGGCACATCAGTCTAATGGTAGTTCATGTTTATTCTATTAGGGCTCCCCAAGATATTGCATGTTGTAATGATAGTAAATAGGAATTTACACTGAAGCCCTGCTGTCACTCCAAACCGTTTCTTGATGTGCTACCCTCACAGTCCATATGGGTTACAGGATTGTGGTACTTTTTATCCATACTATTTTGATGCTACAATGATATTATCATAGAGTTAGTGTACTATGGAGGAGACTGGTTGCAGCTACATTTAGTTTTAACTTTAAAACTGCTGCAGGTATATTTCTTTCAACATTGATATGGTATGGTATGGTTATGTTTATTTATATAGGGCCTATACACAGGCAAGTGTTTCAGAAAGCTCAAGGAGGGTGGACACATGGGAAAAACAACAGTCGCTCAGAGCCATTGAAATTCTGAGAGGATAATAGTTTGCACAAGCAGAGTAAGTGCATGTAATACATTTAACATTTGAGATACAGAAAATAGGCCTGACGATGATTCTGCTGTATTACAAAGTGCAATTAAGGGTTGAGGACAAGAGAGAACAAACAGACGATCTTCAGGTACAGTGCATTCGGATCATGCAAGTGCACAGCCGGTCACAGGCAGGGGGAAGTCCAAGTGGACCCAGTCGGTGGAGGCTGCGGTAAGTGCAGAGAGAGCCACTCTCAGGGTTATTTCTCAAGTGCAGTCAGGGTCTGTGGGATGCAGGGCCCTGAAACAAGTGCGAAAGAGGACGCGCTGGGGTGCCCTGGACTAGTGAGACCCTGAGGTACACCAGGCGGCCAGTCAGCAGGTACGTCCCAGGCCCCATAAAGCCTTGTGGACAATGCAGAGGGTCTTGAACTTGATCCTTGCAGCCAAGGGGAGCCCGTGAAGGGTACAACATCCATTCATCGCCTGCTTTTTCATCGCCAGGCTTTTAAATGTGCACATTAAATCGAATGTGCTCATCAAATTTTTTAGGGGGGGTGGGAAAGGGCAAATAAGGGTTTGGGCGAGTGGGCAATAGCAATAAATAAGTGTGGGTGGGGGGTTTTGGAGGGACCCCCCAAAAAAAAGAAAAAAGATGAGCACATTCAATGGAATGTGCACGTTTAAAAGCCTGGGCATGAAAAAGCAGGCTATGAAATGACATGGAACTCCGTGAAGGGATTTCAGTGCCAGAGAGATGCGGTCCCTCGGTTTGAGGCCAAGGATAAGTCTCATGGTTCTGTTCTGGATGGGTTGCAGAGGGGGCAGCGCAGATGCAGGGAGGTTGAGGAAGAGCCTGTTGCTGTAGTCCAGCCTAGAGAGAACCAGGGCTCTGGAGACAGTGAGCTGCTGTGGGAAAGTGAGAAAAGGTAGATTACCTCTGAGGAGGTATAGCTGATAGACTTTTTAGAGATGTCCAAAATGTGAGAGAAGAAGAGAGTGGAGTCGAAGGTGACCCCAAGGTTTTTAGCCTGGTAGGTGGTTGCGGGCATAGGGCCAAGGAAAGCCCGAAAGAGTGAAAGTGGGAAAGCGGGAGCAGGTGTCCCAATGCGAACAATCTCAGTCTTGATGGCGTTGAGGCAGAGGTTGTTTCTAGCACACCATAACTGAATAGCGGACAGACAGTCAGATATGAGCAATGTGGAGATGAGGAGGAGGAGGCGGATGAGGGTAGCCTGAAGGATAGTTGCGTGTCATCTGCATAACACTGAAGGTTAGAGGTGAAAGTGGTAATCACACGTGCCAAGGCATCCATATAGATGTTGAAGAACTAGGGGGATAGGTTAGATCCCTGGGAACCACCACATGTTGGGAGAGCGATAGTCGGGAGAAAGGCTCTGAGTTCCACCTGGGATGGGCAGTCAGAGAGAAAGGAGTTTAACCATGCCAGAGCCTGACCTGTGATTCCCAGGGTGTCATGGAGACATGCGATCAGGATGTTGTGGTTAAAGGCAGAGGAGAGGTCAAGGAGAATGAGGATAGAGGGAGTGTTAGTGTCAAGGTTTGAGAGCAGGTCTTCACGGTTGTTCAGTGTTAGGGAGAATTCTCATTGATGGCTAATTTCCCTCACCTAGTGAGTCCCCCAGCAGCTTTGCTGGACTTCTGGAGTTTATTTTTTTCCACTTGGTAAGAGTGTGAGCTTTTCCCCCACTCTTATCTGTGTTTTGCCAGGTATATTTCTCTGTTTTTGTGATTGTGGACTCTGAAGTACACCACTTCAGTAGCCCCCTTCTTTTGTGTGTCACACAGCACCTTCAGTGCCGTGGCACAGGGTTGTCTTTTAGACTTCCCCCCAACTCCATTTCTGAGCCTGACTACAGTCCCTCAGAAAAGGGTAAAGTTACCATTAACTTTACCTAGTCAATCTACCACAGATCCAGTACACCCCATCTTTCATGGAGTACTGGAAAGGGTTACTTCGTATCCCTTTTTATCTGTACCTCCTAGAGCATTGTTTCACTCTTTTAACATTTAGATTTGGCTGTTGGCAGTGGTATCTACCCTACCTTTTCTACCACGATTATATTAGATAAACGTGGTATTGTTTTAGGCTATTATATTAGCCTCGAACATAAACCCGCTTGACCAAATTGTCTTTCTTTTGGCTCCGGTTGGGTTTATTCGCCATTTCTTTTTGTTAAAGTCCTTCTTCTGTTTTACTTTGCACAGCAAACTAGGTTCGCCTTCTTTGTTCACCGTCTTTTGGCGGGCTTCTGCCCAGAAGCCCTCCACCAGGCGCCTGGATGTGTAGGTGGGCTGAATGTGAGGGAGGGGTGTAGTCACCCCCTGCACAGGGTCTCCTAGGAAACCCAAGTCGTAATTTGCCATGATTGGCTGAGGTGGTTGTCCCGACTGGACAACCCCCCTGCTGGGAGATTGACAGCCAGGCTGTGTGAATGGGGGTTTTGCGCATAAAAGGCAGGTCTCTTAGAATAGAAGTCAGAGGTGCCACTGAAACTACAAGGAACCAAAGATAAGCGGAGAGATCGACGACTGCTGCAACTACCCAGTCCCGGTGAATCCCTGCTGCAGTCCTGAGCTATCTACCCTTCGACGACTAGAGAATATCCAGCCCGGAGTCTTTTTCCCTTGAGCCTGGTGGGGATAACCAGCTCATCTTCTTCAGCCAGAGGTCGCCGTCATGGTCGAAATCGCTGCACACTGCTGTAGTGGTCCGGATAGCCACCTGAAGAAACCTCTCCTGTTTTTAAGGAGCGCACCTTTTATTCAGTGTCGCTGCTGCCGGCTTCATCCCTGTGTGATGCAGACCCCCTTCAGACGTCCTCCTTCACCTCGAAGCTTCAGGAACCGTGGGTCGGCGGAACACCAACAGGAACAACTGCCAGGGCACCAGCTGCACCATTGGAATAAGGTACTGTGTTCTGCTTGAGGAAACAGGGTGAACCCCTTTTCTTCATCTTCAAGGCTTGTCCATGTCTTCCCTCCTTCTTATAACTTTTGGTTATGAACATTGACAATATCGAAGTACTCTTGGCTACGTTGAATCGTGAACTATCTGACTGTGTGATCTTCGGCAACAGGTCCCCTGTGTCACTTAACCCTGGCTCCGGCCCTTTGACTCTTGAACTCCTGTCTCTGAGTGTTTCTCGATTCAGTCTGCCTAACCAAAATATTGCCTGTGATTTTTGCCTCCAACTCCCCCTGGGTATCTCAAGTGCTAAGTGTGTTTTTGCCCCGGTAGCATTTCATGTCACGGATACGCGTTTAGTTATTAGACCGAACTGTCAAAAAGTGATCACAATCGTATTCACAGTAACATGTTTTGTTCCTAACACCGGTCCATTCAAACACAGGGTACTTACCTTGAGACTTACTGTACAAAGTGAATTGGTTAGTTGTAGTATATTTTTCGTGTGGTTTTAATCTAATAGAAGTGTCGTGTTTTACAACAAATGGTTTAAAAATAAATGTACTTATACTTTTCTACCTGAAACCTTGAGTCAGTGTTTGCTTGAGTCACAGTAATTGTGTAATCTCTGCTACTGCCCATATAATCTTGAAATAAGCCTGGCTGCTCCACCACTGCTACCACTCTGACATAGTAGTACAGGCTTGTACCAAAGGTAAAACTTGTATTGCCACCTGTAGTCTTAATTGTGTGTAGTGGTCCCTAAGGGCACTGCACAGGATTCTGCCTAACATTCAGAAGAGCAGTGTCTGTGCCTCTGGGTGCTCTAAAGCCAGACTGGTGGTCGTGGTCATGGAAGCAACCAATAGATTCAGTTTGGAGGGTCATCTGAGAGATAGCCAACTTCTTCAGGAGATTGCCCAGGAATGCAGTGATGGAGATAGGGCAGTAATTTGCCAGAATGGAGGGGTTGGCAGAGGGTTTCTTGAGCAGAGGGTGCACAAGGAAGTGTTTAAAAAAAGTTGAGAAAACTCCAGTGGAGAAGGAGAGATGGCAGAGATCAGCCAAGGCTGGGACGAGGGAGTCAATATTGTCCTTAATGTTTTTGGAGGGTAGGGGTCCAGCTGTTTGGATAAAGCCTTCATAGACTGGACTTGTCTGGTGACCTCATCAAGTTTGACAGGCGAGCGAGAGGAAGGGGGAAACGGAGGGGATTGGCAAGGGTGGCTATGGTGTTGGTGTGGGATGTGATATGGAAGAGAGGGAGGAAAGGGAGTCTTGGGTTTTTATGATGAAGTGTGCAGCCATTAGTAGTGAAATGGGTCTAAATGGACACCATTTGGGGGCAATGACCTTTTTGAATTCATACTCCAATCCATTTTGTTTTGTCGACTTTCTTTGTCTGTGGGGCCTAAAATGACCACAACCTGGAGGCGGGGCTGTCGCGCAACAAGATGGCCGCCTAAGAGTGGAGCTCCTCTCCGGCGTATTATCCTTCTTCAATTATAGCCTGTATCTGCCTTCATCTGTGCTACTGGAACAGTTGATTCGATCAGTGTACCTATCCTGCACCCATCGGAAGAAACAACGGGTGAAATTGGATCCTGTCCGCCCAGATACGGACGGGGTGGCAGGCGGGGGTCTCTGGGCTGCTTCTCAGCTCCGAAGTAACCTACGCGAGGGCCGCGGCTCTGGGTGGAGCGTGGGCCCTGCATTGGGCGGGTCCGGCCCCGTGGGCGGAACGGACGGCCTCGAACACCACTTATTGGAAACGACATTCGTTCAATGAGGACGGTGTCCTGCCTGGTAGGAGAGGTGCCTTGGGGCCTAAGCTGCATGCGCCCTGCCCCGTCCCCTCACTTGAATCACCCGTATTCTCCTGCATGGCCCTGGGCGGTCCTGGTCGGGCGAAACCCCCACTGACCTCAAAACACCGTCATAAAGAAGGGGGGAACGCCACGGAAAGTATACGGGCCGTCACTGACGGTAACCCAGCGGGCCAACCTGTGAGCGGGGCTGGTGGTACGGGCGCACGTGGGAGGCAGAGAGGGACGCCGTGAACAACCCTGCTTGGTATCTGCGCGTGGGTCTCCAAAGGCAAGCTCCTTTTGAATCAGAGGCCAGGTATTACACCGCGGCTCCGAGACCAACTGCTGCAGCGGGCCCACTCACAGCCCGGGGCGAACCATCCGCCAGGGGCCATCCATGATCCTCTCTACAACGGATATTGTTATTGGGGCACCCGTGTGATGCCTGGAAAGAACGCACTCAAGGGCAGGAAAACCGGGCCGATGGATTCTTTCACAAGCTCACAAGCAACCGCAGATGCCTCGGGCCCTTTGACAACGTCTGACGCCCCAGTCACGAAAGACTCCAAGTTCGACCATCTTCTGACGATGGTTCAGAACGGATTCCTTGTGATAAATGTAAAGCTGGACGATATTGTCTCCACGATAGGCTCCCTTAAAGCCAGAGTAGATAAGGTAAGTGCCAGAATGACTGATGCCGAAAACAGGATAAGTGCAAACGAAGACTCGACCCATCAAAACACTCAAGACATTGCTGGCTTGAAAAGTGAAATGAATAAACTCCGTGATAAGTGTGATGACCTGGAGTCGAGGTCGAGATGGAACAATGTACGCATTGTCGGCTTAGCAGAATCCTTTTGCAAAGGCCCGATGGAGACCCATATCGAAGCCCTTTTAAGGTCCCTCCTAGGTGATGACTCCTTCTCCTCACAATTTTTGGTCGAACGGGCACATCGCAACCTGGCTCCACCGCCCAAACCGGGCCCCCCCCGCATGATAGTGACAAAGCTTCTAAATTATAGAGATAGAGACGCGGTTCTGAGGCTGGCAAGGGAGAAGGGCCCTTTGAGACACGGCAACGACAACATACACATATATCCGGATTTCTCTGCGGGAGTCCAAACCCAGCGACGTTCCTATGAATCCATCAAACGGCAGCTGCGGGTGAGACAGGTCCCATATGTGCTGTTGTTTCCAGCAAAGTTATGGATACAACATGGCAGACGTGCACACTTCTTCGATTCTCCGGCAGCTGCGTTGGCCTACGTGGAATCTGCTATTCCCCTACCCCCTGGTAGGAACGATCCTGATCAAAATCTCCTTCAGCAGCCAGTATAGCAATCTACGTGGCATATTGTCCGACCGCAGCTATGATCCAACTACTACCTACAACGAATCGTCTACCCTTGTTTCACCAAAGACAGGCAGGATTTTTCTTTTACTCATGCTTCTTATTATTCTACAACATTCAAGGACAGTCGGATGAGACGCGCTCGGCTACGAAGGTGGTGTTGCAGCACTCGCCCCCCTCCACGAGTGAAACCACAGGGATTTAAATGGGGTTCATCATCAAGTTGGGCCAGATGGTGTGGGTGGGGGTGGGAACCGGGAACTTGGGTATGTTTAACCAGCCAGAGGTATGGTCGAAAGCCACAGTTGGGCAAGTTGCGAAACAGTTTATTGTTGTGTTTAATGTTAAAAATGCAGTCACAAGTCATACGCTGATTCCCCCAAATTGTCATCCTGCTCTCCCAAGAATGTCTCTACACCTAATGACATGGCACACAAACCCCACACTTCCAGCGGATTGTTGCTTAAACTGCTAACCTGGAACATCCGGGGTAAGAACAATAGAGCAAAATCCAGTAAGGTGGGGGCATACATCAACAGGCACCATCCGCATGTGGTAATGCTTCAGGAGACCCATGCTCTGTGTGAGACTAACGAGAAGATCTTGAAACAATGGGGCAACAACAGGTATTACACTGAATACTCGTCACAGAGCAGGGGTGTCCTCACACTAATACACCCATCGCTGGGGTTCGTCCCTGAAAAGAGCAAATCCGACCCGTTGGGTAGATATGTGCTGGTATGGGGCACAGTGGCTGGGGAAAGATGGGTGTTGGTCAACTCCTATGGCCCAAACACGGACGACCCCAAATTTTATGCCCATCTCCTCACCGAAATCGACACGACAACTGACACATGGGTGCTGTGGGGTGGGGACTTTAATACCATCCTAGATGTGCTATTGGTCAGGTCCTCCAGTCAACAAAGGTCACTCACCAGATCCGCCAACATCATCCATCAGGCCCTACACGACAGGGCGCTGACTGATGCCTGGAGAGGGGTACACCCCACAGACCGTCAATACACTTTCTACTCATCAGCCCATGACTCTGAATCCAGGATAGACTACTGGTTCATATCTGTTCTCCTGCTGAGCTCCGTGGTGGGCTGTGAAATCCTCCCCCACACGTTTTCTGATCATTCCCCAGTTGCGCTCGAGATATCGCTCCAGAATGTTAAACGCCCTTCCCCGCGCTGGAGAATGCCTCCAAACATCCTGAAGGACCCCAATGTGGTTGAATTGTTGCAAACTGAGATGGAGGAGTTCTTTCAACTGAACACGGGGTTGGTGGGGGACTGGGCTACGGTGTGGGAATCGTTTAAGGTCTGGGTGAGGGGTAATCTTATATCCAAAACCACTGGTCTCCTAAAGAGTGTCAGATCCAACCTTAGTAAGACAGAAGTACACCTGAAAACCCTTGAAAACAACTATAGTGTAACACATGACAAGAACATATTGGCTGACATTAATGCACAGCTCCTTAGTATTAATGAGCTGGCAATCCAGGAACTACAATACATGTCCACTCCAACCAGGGCCCGCAGATACGGTGAAGGAAATTGAGCAGGACACCACTAAGCACGCATATTATGAAATGAGCAACATCATGCCCCCATCGCAATAATAATGACAGACAGTGGCGATCCCGTGCACACAGATGAAGAAATCAATGCCGAATTTACTAAATATTACACCAATTTATATGCAAATCACGATACACGGAGTCTTGTAGACATAGCAACATACTTGAAGGAGATAGATCTCCCTACCCTCTCACCTGAGGACAATGCTGTCCTTGAACAAGAAATAACCAAGGAGGAAATCGCTGAGGCAATTAAGGCACTGGCAGCTGGAAAAACCCCAGGAACCGATGGCCTAAGTGCGGACCTCTATAAAACATTCACAACAACACTATCCCCTATCCTTACTCATGTATGGGAGGAGGCCTTGAGCTCCGACTCCCTCCCAGATTCCATGACCGACGGAGTTATAACAGTCTTATTGAAACTTAGACTTCCGGCCCATGACCGATCGTCCTATCGTCCACTCTCCCTAATAAATACAGACGCCAAGATATACGCGAAAGTGCTCGCAAATAGACTTCTCCCTAAAATGACCCCCCTAATACATCCTGATCAATGTGGCTTCATTCGTACGAGATCCACTGCCCTGAACCTGCGTAGACTGTTTGGAATTATGGCCCAGATCAAGCCTGACGCGCAGGCAGTGGCCGTCTCGCTGGACGCGGAGAAGGCATTTGACTCCGTCTAATGGGCATACATGTTCGAGGTCCTCAAAAAATTCAGTTTCGGCCCATACTTCACACACTGCGTCCGGCTGCTGTACACCTCTCCCAAGGCTAGGGTCTTGACGAACCGCACCCTCTCCTCCCACTTTGCCCTGCATCGGGGCACCAGACAGGGTTGCCCCTTCTCCCCCATCCTGTTCGCACTCACCATCGAACCAATGGCGGCTGCGAGCAGAAGAGAACAAGAATTAAGGGGCATCAAGCTGGCCGGTAGCTACCGATCTATCTCATTATATGCAGACGATGCCCTGTTGTATATACGTAAACCGGAAAACAACTTAGAACCGATATTGTCAGTAATACAAGACTTCACCCTTCATTCAGGGTAAAAAATCAACACAGCCAAATCTGAAATCTTCCCACTGACACAGTCCACCCCCTGCTGTCCACGCACACATGGTCTGCGATGGTCCCCGGATTATATCAGATATTTGGGGATCCTGGTATTTAGAGACAAACAGTCACTTTACATAGATAATTACGAATCCACTTTACAGGCGATCCACACCAAACTCCAGATCTGGACCAAGTTGCCCATATCACTGGCTGGTCGGATAGCTGTGCTCAAAATGGTGATCCTCCCCAAACTCCTATACATCTTTAATAACATCCCGATATGGCCAGGCAGATCCTTTTTTGAAAACCTGCGGTCCCTGTCAACCACCTTCATTTGGAATGGCGGAGCTAACAGGCTCAAATGGGAAAAACTAGTGGAACCCTACGACACGGGTGGCTTTGCTGCGCCCGACTACGAGCTGTACTATCTGGTGTCTCAGGCCCATTACGCCAAATATTGGCAGAACCCCATAACCGAAGCACCTCATGTCCCCATTGAACAGCACTCGGTCCGCCCTACGGACTTGCGATCTATTATTTTTGCAACATCTTATGGAGACGACTGTAAATTTGATCCAGTAGCTTGCACGGTCGCAGCCTGGGCCGCACTTGGCAAGCGCCTCCACATCGACACTCCCTATGACTCCCAAGCTCCATTGTGGAACTTTCCGGGCATTGCCCCCTCGTCTGACCCAGGTATACAGAAAGCTTGGATCCCGAATTATGACATCACAATGAAGGCTATGTTCCCCAACGGAAGCTTCGTCACCCCCGAAGACTTCGCTGAAACAGTGGGCAGGGGCCAACTTGTCACGTTACAATATAATCGTATGAAAGCGGAGTTCAAGAAACGCTGGCAATCATTCCCAAATGAGCCACCTGAACACCCCTGTTACCAGGCACTTCACTCACAGCCTCATATAGGCGTCTCCATACTGTACAACATAGTCCAAGCACATACGAAGTCCTCCAATAATATAAAGTCCACCTGGGAAGAGGATATGGGGATATAGAGATATAGAGGAAGGAACATAGTCCAGGCATTCTTACAAAGAAGGTCTCCCTCAATGCTGGGCTCAGACTCATACAATTCAAAATGCTCAATAAACTTCACTACACCCCTGTCAAGATGGCTAAAATCAAGATGTCCACAAACACGAACTGTCCTAAATGCAATAACCCTCAAGCTGACTCATACCATATGTACTGGGCCTGCCCTGAAAAAATGGGATTCTGGAAGACAGTAGCTAATATATTGGAAGACATTACGCAGATCCCCGCACAACTTACCCCCAAGAAATACCTTTTTGGCGACATTGGAAAATTCCCAGAAAAAGCTAGGAGGCTATTCAACGTCGCGTGCGTAGTGGCTAAAAAATGTATTTTGCTGAAATGGAAGAGTCCCCATGCCCCCTGTGCAGAGCAATTCTTAAAATCACTGGTATACGTGCACGAATCTGAAGAAACGTACATAGGCCTGGTCCCCTCTCGATGCAGACCCAAAGACATTTGGTCAGCGTTCAGGGCTTACCTTCGCAACACCCCACCTAATTCGGAAGAGGAGGATATCGACTGAATTGTGCGCCTCAACTCCGGGTACAAATGTTTAATGTTATAAACTGTGATGATGTTTTATATAGATATATGTATGGGAGAAGACAAAGTGTATAATATGTATATCCATTGCTACGGAGTGATTCATGCGTGTGTATTGTGAATTGCAACTAAAAAATAAAGTTTAAAAAAAAATAAAAAATTACCACAACCTCAACATCTGACTGGCTGATCCCTACAGTCCATTTTCCATGCTGGATTTGCTGAGAAACCCTGTATGTGGCACGCCCTGTCCGTGGACAGCTGCAGTGACCGCAGAGTGTGTAACACTGGGGCAGCCCTTCTACCCTTTCCACTTCACTCTCTGCACCATTTCTTCATTGGTTACTGTTAAGCAGTCACACAATCATCCACCAATCACAACCAAGAACGCTACATCTAACTCTATCATCAGAGATCAGCACTTTAGATGTACTATTGATCACTCTCAGTACAATTGGGCTGTGACTGCAAAGGACCTACAGCAACAACTACTATAAAACTCCCCAAGATTTCTACTTGCAGATTCATGCACATCCACATGCATGAACACAGACTACAGGTATGAATATTTTCTACACAGTACATGTACAGCTCTTCTAGGAATACAATACATCCCGGGAGGATAGCTCAGTGCAACGTGCATGCCTTGGAAGAGAGATGACACGAAGCAACACAGGTTCGATCCCCGAGTCCGCGCTTAGAAACCTCTGGGTGTTTAAGCACGTTATAAACACGCAACTAAGACAAAATAATTACGCAACTAAAAAACAAACAATTCCTGTAACAGCGCCTCAATGCCCATGAGCTGTGTGAGCGCTTTAAAAATGTCAAATAAAATAAATAAAAATATAAACAGAGTAACTGCCACTTACCCTGTATAAACTGTAAAATTAACTTACTGTCATTTCTCCCATCTGCTATGATGATGTGACACTTGCAAACCTTTCTGCTCTCCAAATTTTTGTTTACACACACAGCTATCTAAACATTTTTTATTTCATATTAAAAGATGGGAGAAATAATAGTATAATCACTCTCCACTTGCACTGCCTCTCTGGCAACCCCTGCACTGCGGGTCTGTCTCTGTATCCCTACAGCCCCCCCTTCCCAGCACTTGTCTGCACTTACCTTGCACTTGCCACCAGCTGGCCCTATTTAATTTTTTTTTTTTTTTACTCTACTTACTTGTACTGCACTTCCCCCCTCCCCTTCCCCTTGCACTTTTCCCTTCCCCCTACCCCAGCACTTGCGCGGTCTGAATGACACCTGGCCTAGTAGGATCGTTGTCTGTCTTCCCCTTGTTCCCCCCTGCCTGCCTCGTCGCGCCTTGAAACACTTGTGTATAGGCGCGTTACAAATGCCATATCATATCATATCATATCATATCATGAAAAAGGCTGGCCACTATGTTATACAATTACACACAGCCAGGATGAGTAAATGCATCTTCATTCAAGCACACACACAGACAATATCATTAGAAAGTCTCCTATCTCAAACAACACCACTGCCTCTATATGGAATCTCTCTGCTTTATTTCCCACACCTTCATAAATGCATAAATTGCATGCTTTTCTGTACAATCTCTGCCATTTGCCCTGTAAAAATAGCAAAAAATGCATATGATTATTTCTTCTATCTCTTAACATCCAATAACATAACATTAAAAAAACAAGTGTGCTCTATACGTTTACTATTACACTCATTTGTAATACATATTCAACTAACAGATTCTAAATAAAATATGCAGGATGCACATAGGCAAAGGAAAGTGCATGTACATGCTATGCACAGTTAGCAGAAAGCACTACTACTGCAAAAACAAAGAAATCCTTGGGCCTCATTACGAGTCCGGCGGTAACCGAGGCGGTAAAACTGCCTGGTTACCGCCGGACTCGTATTACCATTCCGCCTCCGTGATTCCCGGAATTACCGGGGCATTACAACCCCGGTTTTCCGGGAATCACGGAGGCGGAATGGTGTTAATCCCCATTCCCATTGAGTCCTATGGGACTCAATGGGAATGGGGATCATGGAAACACCGGCAGCATCTCGTAATGCTGCCGGTGTTTCCTCATCCGCCTGCAGGCGGGCGGTGTTAAACCCGCCAGGTCAAACCTGGCGGGACCATCACCTCCCGCCTACAGGAGTCGGGATCAGGCGGTCCGGGAACAACGGTGGCGGCGGGTTTACCGCAACCGTTATTTCCGGACCGCCCGATTTGTAATAAGGCCCCATGTCTACATTAACAACAGTGCTATTAACACACATATTTACTAACTTCTTTCTTTCACAATTTCAGTGAAGACCACTCTCCTGAAAAGCAGCAGCATCTGAAGTACGAACAAGGATTTAGAAGAAACCTACTCTTTCCATACAAAAAGTAAGTACAATACTAACATAATGTTCTGTTACTCAAACACACTAGCATTTTAATAGTGTAGAACAAACAACTCCATTAACCCTTTATCATTAGATGTTGTATTAGTGCTTCCCCTTACCAGTTGCATACTTTATATTGTCATCTGAAGCCCAGTATAGAAACACACAAATAGAAGAATAGCCTTCCCAACTTGATGTAGTTGCTCATTGAACAATCACACACCTCCGCAATCATCCTTACAATCATACTCAGACACTCATGCACAAAGCACGCATACACTGCACAACAGCCCAACCCACAGTTTCTTTTTTTCTCCAACAGACCCCAAAGAATGTCTACCAAAAAGCAACTCTGTAGAAAGCAATGCAGAAGTAGAGAAAATCAAAATAAAAGTATCCAAAATAAGCATTCATCTCCAGCAGGTTATGCACAAAAAGTTCAAACAAAACAGCTAATACAGTCATTAAGCGAAACAAGACAAGCTTCCAGTACAGAAACTTTGCCTCCTCTATCAAAATGTAAAACAAAACAGAAAGTGATTAACAAGACTTCAGCTACCACTACTGCTAACGCTGCACATATAAATCTTGATGTAGTAACCATACCAAAGAAAATATTTTACAAAACATGTTCCACCACAGAATACTTCAGAACCTTATAAAAACAGGAGACAAATCATGCACAACCTTGAAAACCTACAGTAGAAAATTAGTCCTAGAAGCTCTCATAGACTGCAATCCTTCTCAAAAGGAAGTTATTTGTTTTAGGTTTAAACAGAATGAAACCACTAACAAAACTAACTACTAAACAACAAAAAGGACTTTTCAATAAACGGAATGCCAACAAAAATAGCTTCTTAAACATCTGTGGAGGTGAATGGAGTCACACCACGAGCACAAAACCATATTTTATTCAAGAAGCATATAAACAAAAGCAAACAAACCCAATTGCCATACACAGCAGTGGACGAGGGTATGAAAAATGTAATAACACCATTATGGAACAAGAAACTCTGCTCACAAAAATATCCCCATAAAATTCAGTACCACCTCCCCATTCTTTTGAACCAAAATGTCCAGTCTACAAATGGCCATGCACATCAATGTGTAGCATTGCAAAAAAATCTTTCAAATCTTTACGCCAATTCCTCAATCAGTATTTATAAAGCAAAGACAAATTCAAAATGAAACTACTACGAAATATGGATGCCTGTCCCGTGCACAAATACACAGGGCTACAAGGAGATTCATTAGCCTGCATTTTAGGACCTATTTGCAAAAGCACCTTCCATCATATCAAAAAGATATCAACACATTATTCAACTATAAGAAATCTGGTCCATAAACTCTACTATGCTAAAAGTCCTGCTTTAGCTCTAGCCAATTTAAATAACAATGTTCTACATGGTACAGCTAAACAACTAAATACAAATAAATACAAATGCAAATACAAACTACTCAGAGAAAATATTTTGGAAGTGAAAGCCACTTACAAAATGCAATAGCTTTACAACAAACTAGCAACTACTGTACACATAGCAACCTTCTATTAAACACATACAAAAAAGAAATAGTAAAGTTTAAAAGTACATACGCTGAAGTGCCAAACCATGTGTGTGTGTGTTGCTGCTGTACTTTTTTTTTATAAAAGTAGCACAAAAATTGTAGACATAACGTACAAAATAGAAGACGATGAAGATTCCAAATGGTTCCAATTAGCTCTCTACCTTGAAGCAGAAAACATATACGAAATTACTGACCCCTTAATACTTTGTGATTACTGCACTGCAAAACTTGACAACAACCAATCACCTTCACGTGCTATCACAAATAACTTGGAATTATTTCCACTACCAAAACCCCTCCAACAACTAAATTTATATGAGAGCATCATAATTAAAACAGTGCACCCATTTCAAGCAACAATACGCCTTCAACCAAAAACAGCAACATTACCTGCCTCTGAATTAGTGAAAAGCATTTGTGGCAAAGTAGTTTCTTTACCATTAGATCTCAAAGAAAATGTACACACTCTAGGAGTGCAACAGCCAATAGATCAATCCTTAATTGTCTTAGTAAATGGCGTACCTACAAAAGACAAAAGAATTTGGCAACGACTTGTGGACTTACATAAAGTTAGACAAGCCCTGCAATATCTAATAAAACAACAATGAATAGTACAAAGAAATTAATATTGAAGAAAACCTGAGAGAAACCATTGAAATAATTCAAGAGTCACCAGAAACTGGTCAATTTCAACTTCTAAATCCTGCTACAGAATCCAATATTTTAGACCATTATACAATTCATCCTTTACACTCTAAAGACACTATAGATGATGCACTGGAAACGTACCAAATGTGACAAGCCAAAGGATCTCCAATCAGCATATGGGAAAAAAGTATAGAAGCACGGGCCTTTCCTCTACTCTTTCCTACTCGAAAAGGAGGAAGGTGCGATGATAGACCCACACAGATAACAGCATCACAATATCGTTCTTTACTAATGTATTCTGACGACCCCAGATTCAGACAAATGTGGAATACATATTCCACCTTCTCTTTGAAAGTGAACTAGCAACTCTATGTTACAGAGTTGCACACACATTAAAATCAGGTACCCATTTTCAAAATATGTCAGCTATGCAATTATTACAAAAAGTGCAAGAAAATGATAAGGTTTTTACAGTTAAGTATTACAAATCTTTTAGCCATCATGCGTGGTACAAAAGAATACTGGTTCCGACGTCACGGAGATGTACGCTGTATGATAAGAAACTTTGGCCCACCCACTTGATTTGTTACATTAAGTTGTGCAGAATATGCATGGGAAGATTTACACGATAGCAAACAAAAACAAAACAAACATGGATATAAAAACACCAGGAGAACTGTGCTCTCTAGATCCTGTAAATGTATCAAGATATTTCCATCATCGCTTCATTGCTATGCTACACTTTATTTGTAATAAGTCTGTTCCTCCCCTCGGATAAGTTCACCACTTCTTTTGGAGAAAAGAATACCAAGCCAGAGGAGCACCACACATCCATGCTAAAGATGCTCCTAAATTTGGTCAGCATAGTGTTGCCTCTGTTTTGCAGTTCATCCAAAAATATGTCACTTGTGAAATCCCTTCACAAACAACACATAGTGACCTTCATGCACACATTTTACAATTTCAAAGACACAAATGTGGGAAATATTGTTGTTGCAAATATAAAAAAGGGAAATACTACACCAAATGCCGCTTTGGTTTCCCTAGATCAGTTTCAGCAACAGGTCATGTAAACAACTTAATGTCTTCAGTCAGACATAGTGTCAATGGTAAATCACCTAAGAACACATATTACATAAAAATAACAGAAGAATCAAAATACATCAATGATTACAATGCAAGCATTGCCCCCCTATTGAATGCAAACATAGATGTGCAGTACATTGCAGACAATTCCACTGCAGTTGCATTATATGTCAAAGCCTACTTAACCAAAGCAGAGAAAACAGAGCTTCAGGACCACTGTGATGACATATCATCTGACAAAACACTATTACAGAACTTGTATATCTTAGGCATAAAAATGCTCTCTCATAGAGAATGTGGCTGCTATGAAGCTGCAAACCGTTTAACCAGTACTGCCTTGTATGGAAAATCTGACAATATAGTATGGCTAAGTCTTGGTCCTGCTAAATCTAGGAAAAGAGTTCTCAAATCATATGAGGACATAGAAACAATCGCCAAAAATGATCCCACCAGCCAAGACATTTTTGAAAACAATTTACTGGACTCATACTACCCAAACAGGAGTACCACTTTGGAAACCATATGTCTCTACCACGTAACCCAAAACTTCACATACAAAAATATAATTGAACCAGATGAAAAGAAAGGTAGATACAGAGTTGTAAACTGTGAAGGCAGCTTAGTGAAACTTACCAAACACAGCTTAATTAATCATATCAAATTGTCATTAAAAACTCCTCAACATAAAGAACTGTATTACATGTCCCTGCTACAACTTTTTAAACCATGGAGAAAAGAAGAATAGTTACTGGATACATATGACTCCTATGAAGATGCTTTCAAAGCAAATAAAAGCACTCTAACAGACGTAAACTTTACCCAGTACCAAACAATGTTGCACAATGAACAGCAACACGAAGAACAACTCCAGGCCCAACTACAAGTGGACATTCCCGACAGTGGTCAGCCTTCTGTAACAGGAAGCCAAGAACCACTTGGGCAGCCACTAATAGCAAATGAGGCAGAATTAGCCATGACAGAAGTAGAAAACACCATGGCCCTCATTACGAATTTGGAGGTAGCCATGGAGCTATTAGCTTGTTGGCTTTGATTCACCTCAGATTACAAGAGGTCCTCAAAACAGTCTACGAAGAGCTCTTTGGAGGAAAACACATTATTGCTTTCGCCGATCTTCTTCAATTGACACCAGTGAAAGCTGAACCTATTTTTTAAAACCTTAAGGCACAAACTGTGCCGTAAAATTCTTGGCAGCATAGGCAACGTCAACCTTTGGCAACATTTCCAATTAGAGAATTAACAGAAAACATGTGCCAGTCTGAAGACCTCACATACGCCAACATTTTAAAAAGTATTAGATTTGGTGTACTATCTCAAGAAGCACAATCAATATTAAAAACCAGGCACATCCATGCACTCTATGGCCATAACCCATGTGCTAGTGATGTCATGGAACAATTAGCATACATACATGTCAATTGTATGTCCTTGATGCCAACTCTTGCAAGTTGTTCAAAATTCAATGAAACAATGTTGATAAAAGGAATGTAACCAATAATTGAAATTTGCTCCACAGATAAACTGGACATACATGGTATGGCACTACCCATGTGTCAACAAGCCACAACAAGACTTAATACCTTAGAAAACTCTATCTCCAACACAGTGGTTTGGAGAAAATATTAAAATTATCTTTAAACTGTAGAGTAATGCTTAAACATAACCTTGATGTGGAGCAAGGGCTAGTTAATGGAGCACTTGTTACAGTTGTTGGCTTTCAAACATACCCACATGACAGCAACATTCAATTTGTCAATATTTTCTTTGACAAACTATCAGAAGTTAAAAGGATAGGTCGCTCAACAGCCAGCTTCCTTCTTTTCAAAGACATGTATGTATGCAGAGAACAATTTTCACTAACTCTAGTATACACCATTACCATTCACAAATCACAAGGTCTTACCCTAGATCAAGCTTTGCTCGATATTGGTAGCACAGTCTTTCAAGAAAGCATGAGCTATGTAAAACTATCACACTTACGTACACTTGACGGCCTATTTCTAATCAACTTTGATGCAAGTAAAGTAAATGCAGATATTCCTTGCATTATAGAATACAATAGACTGTGTTCATTCTACACCCCCATCTAAAAACCTATCCTGTTCCACAAAAAGCAAAACGTTGTAAAAGAAAACTACTTCAAACTGAAATGATACAGGATCTCAATGCAATTCCTCCAAAGAACAAAAAAGAAACTAATACTTCTTCAAGTACCATAACCAAAGAGAAATCTACTGATCAAAGCAACTCAACTACTTTTTCAAAGAAGCAACACACACTCTGAACAAATGACTTTGACACAGAACTGTCAGGTCCATTCCAATTTTCAAATACAACTGCTGTAAATTGCTACGCAAATGTAGCAATTAATATTCTATTCCAATTGCCACCAATTATTGACAACATTTACTTACACAATACAGACCAATTGTGTTTGGAAATGTTAGTCCTTCATAGAAATGCAACCAACAATCCTGACAACACTTACAGTGTTCATGGAATAAGACAAGAATTGGACTACTGTGCTGGAATGGTCAAACTCACAATAAACTCACAAGGAGATCCACAAGAATTTCTAATGTACTTACTGCAAGTACTGGAAAACCAATATCATACCTGTAAATGAAATATTCCAGATTTCATACATGTGGAAACATACATGCACTCTCTGCAGCCATGTGGCACAGGTACAAGTCCCTAATGAACGCTTTGTGTATGTATCCATACCTAACTGTGAATCCATTCCATTTCAGCAACTTGTACAAAATAAAAAGCATGGCAGATTTTGTGCTACCTGCAATTCAGATAATCGCTCCACCTTACAAATACAGACACATAGGTAATGCTTTTACGTTACAATGTAGATGGTACCAAAAACAACTGTAAACTGACTGGATTCACACATGGTCAAGTATCACTTGGTAAGAAAACCTTCACAAGAATCATGGTATAATCTACCACACAGGAGCCACAACCAATGCAGGTCGCTACACTGCATATATAAAAAAGAATTGTGGATGGTTCGAATGTAAATGATAGTACCATTACTCTAAAGCAGAGATTACCAGCAAATCTTTTAAATGCTTACTTAATATTCTTAAAACTAAAATGTAATACGTAATCTGTGTCTGAACATAAGCAAAACTTCAACTTCAAAACTGTGCACAGTTAGAATACGCCAACATGTATCTAACTGCCCCAAGATTCTGCAACAAGCAAACAGATAAATAAATACCACTAAAATGTACCAAGAAATACACAGAATACACCAACAATTATCTAACTTCCCCAAGATTCTGCAACAAGCAAACAGAAAAATAAATACCACTAAAATCAAACAAGAAATATACAGTTAGAATACGCCAAAAGGTATCTAACTGCCCCAAAAAATCTGCAACAACTCAACAGATAGATGAATAGCATAAAAGTAGAAATAAACAATTAGAATATGCCAACAGGTATCTAATTGCCCCAAAACTCTGCAACAAGCCAACAGATTGAAGATTAGCAAGAATCAAGAAATAAACTGTAAAACAAGGAAATAAATATATTGTACCACAACAGAGAATATTTATTTTTAATCCAGCATGGATTTTTTTTCCCACAGACCCAATGATTTAGAAAACAAACAGAAAATGAGCACATTGCGCAGCACGCTGGTTTGAACTATAATACTTTTAAAGTTCTAAATATGAGGGTAAAAAAATACAGAAATGTCTGTTATGCAATGCAATAACTCAATATGAACTACCTACTCTAACATATGATCTTTTCTTTTATCACATAGATCGAAAAAGTATGTCTGGTCCAGTTACCCATGTCATAAAAAAAAAACTGCATACAACCACAAAAAACTCAACCAGTAAGTATAAAATAAAAGGACTCACAAGCACTGCTGCATAACACACCCATTCAAGCAAACATCTAACCAGACACCACAATCCAAAATGTTTACTTGCAAGGGTATCTTATGACACAGTCCTTGTTTCCAACTCAACAATCTTAACTGAATATCCTAGCCAAAACTTCACATACAAACTCTACAAATGAAACAGTACCCAAGCTTTTGGGTTGTGGATATTTGATGGGTGTTTGATTCTATGGTTGAGTTATGCTGCATAAAAAAAAACTACTGAACGGATTTACACCAAATTTACAAAAGCACACTTTCGGGAATAAGCTGCCACTCCTGCCACAAATGTGGTAGAAATCCGTCCAGCGGTTTGAGCGTTAGGCGTGAGCAAAGTTTTTCCCATTATGTCTATGGCAAATAAATACATTTTCAGACCCCCCCTATAACTTTGCCCCCCCTGGACCAAACCTCACCAGAAGTTGCAATAAAATTCAGAGTGAGGCTTATACTTTTTTTTTGCAAAGTTTGGTGAGGATTCATCCAGAGGTAGCGAAGTTACAAGCCACACAAAAGTGCTCTTCCTATGGGATTAGCAACTTAACCATAACTACACGGCAACTACCGTGGGCCGTGTAATACTTCATATAACTAGAACTTGGTAGACTTTGTGGGATTGTTTAATTGGTTTACCCCCTTCTCTCCCCCTGTACAATATACTATATGGTTTACCTGTAGATTTGAGGTTGTGGGGAATACTGTGGAGGTTATGAAATGTACAAATTTGGAGGTTTATGTGCTCTGATTCAGGATTCTGAACATGATGCATTTTACGTGTGAATAGCAATCCCCTTTTTTCTACCGGCTTCCCAGCATTAGAATCTATAGGGTTTTCCACCAGGTATAGCCATTACATTTAGCTGAGAGTGAAGGGTCTTCAGCAAGGCCCTTTACTATGTTTATAAATACACTGTTTGTACATCTCGTTTCTGTCCTGAACTGAAAGATCTTATTTGACTTGGTGTATCCAAGTAATAAAATGTGTTTTTTTTGTATGATTGTGTTGTGTCCTAACTATTGGGCCCAACTGTACCTCCGTAGCCTTCGTCTTCCCTCCCCTGGGTGAAGTCCAGACTTATCTGCTGCATTCTCAAGAGAGAGCATTTGGATTCCATTTTGGGGCACCCTGTCATACCCTTGGATAGATGTTCCTATATCCCTCAGCAGAGGGATGTGGAAAAATCTCCCTAACAACAGTCACACTGTAAAAACATCACTGGAGGCTGCTTCCAGTGCAAGAAATTGAAGTCCAGCCGAAGACCCTAATCATTTGCGCCCGTAAAACTGTGGGGGGCATGTTCCCCTTCTACACGTGCCTAAAAAGGCCTGTGCTCTTAGGAACTTCATTGTGCAACCTAAATTCTGTGCATGGCACAGTGCCAAGACACCGTTCCATTTTCAAACTTTGCGCCGATCCTTGCACGTTCTGACATTTTGGTGCCTTCATGTTTCCTCTTTTAGCCTTTGGGTGTTGATTGAAACACATTGTACTGTAGGATCCCCGTCAATTAAGTGATATCCAGCATTGACAAGATCACATTATTTCGAGATTAATAATGATGCTACAATTACTTCCGAGAGTAATAAGGAAGAAACTGAGGAGAAATCAGGAGCATTTGAAAATAAATAAGACCCTGGTCTCTGTATGCCACCACTAAGCATTGTATATACATTTCTTGAACCTTTTCCCTGGTTACTGAATTCCCCTAGCACACTTCATTTGCTGTTCTCCCTCTGCCACGGTCCAGTGTTCAGAATTGATGTGACGTGACAGTGCCAGTCATGCCTGCTTTGAGGATGCATCGAAGTAGATGATCTAAATGGAGCATATGACGTCTATTGTATTGAAATTGTGGGTGATTTATGTAGTGTCTGCACATCCATCTCTTTACTTAGCTCCCAGATCATCAGGTTATGTGCTTTGAGACTGAACCCGTGAAAGCAAGCTCGCCTGCGTTTGGTTGTTTGAAACCTAAGCAGAAGCAGCTCTACGCCAAACCCCGCGGCTGCTGTACTCCAAGTCCGCCCCATTGCACTTCAAAACAGATTTATTAACATGCTCGCTGTATTTCTGAATACCATTATGCGCTTTTGAGCTAATCCAACGTTCAGAACATCTTCTCAAAGTTATTCAGTGATGACGAGCTAAGCCATTACCATTAACAGACTAATGTTTTCATTAACACGTCGCATTAGATGCAACACATGGTTGAAAATAAATGGCAATGACAAACCCTCTCCCTGTTATGTCACATCTGTCCCCCTCTTAGTGGAACAGGGCGCAGCAGGCATTATGTTGATGCAGACTCTTGAATCTCCGTAGATTCCTGCCTGCAGCAGAATCCACGGGGTTCTCGGCAATGGTGGCCCCGTGCACCTAGTTGACTGCCACCAGATTGGCGCAGGAACCTGGAGGCCGAATGTCTGTATCACATACGCTTGACTGATGTAGTTTGGGCATGTATAAAGATGCAAGTATACATACATACAGTTCCCGGGAACTCCCACTCTTATTCTAGTGAAGCACTCTAATCATATTACAGTTTTTAAATGCACTATTAAAACATGGAGAATAGCTTAACACATTTATTTTTCACTTTCTATTTCATTGTACTAGCACACATATTCACACTTGCTATTTAAATTTTTAGAGCGGCAACGTGAGGTGTGTGTTGCCAGTGTACTTCCTTGCATGAGACAGGTTCTGTCAAACGGTGTGTGGGTACGGGACGGGGGAGTGTCAAAATTGAATGTTTGAACTTTTCAGCATACCCCTGAATTTCTTTTGTGTTTATGCATTGTGAGCAGAAATCCACCGTTTTCCTACTTCTGGCGTTTTGATCTAAAATTCAGTAAATTACATTTTTAAAGCCTACTGGCTTTAATTCGCAGATGAACAAGCATATTACCAGTTCACAATTACATTTATCTATCATTCTTAGACCTATGAACACCGTTGATGCTACTTCCCATATTGTATATGCAAATCTAGGACATTCACAGTGGCATTACAAAATAGCATTGCAACTTGTGGCTACAGTTAAAACCAACCTGTGGCAGGGAATGTTGTTCTCTACCATGCCTTTAAAGCACCGTAATTAATTAATCTTTCATGAACGCAATACCGGAAACCAGTCTCTAAGCAGGGAACCGGGATTTAAACTTGTGTTGCTCTGTGTTGTCTTGCTTACAAGACCGACATGTTGCCCTGGAGCTATCCTCCCAAGCCACAGACACAAGCCAAACAAGCATTGGCAAAGCCAACATTTTTTTGTTTTGTTTGTTTAGGTATGTGATAGGCAGTTGCTAGGCACTGATACAATGTTACTACTTGGCCATACGATTGCAACAGCTTGCAAATTATGTGATTATCTTGACATAGTGTATTGAATTGTATTGTATTTGGTTATTTATATAGCACTCTTTCCCCATTTGTATGGCCTTAATGAGCTTTGTGATGCGAACGCCCCCCGATGACCGAATCCAATGTGGTGGAGATGCTTAGAGTTTAGATGAAGAGATGCTTGTGTGCATTTCGCCGGTTTAGGACTTAGGTGGCTGGCTAGGCTTCACTAAGCAGCCCAAAGGTCAGGCATGTGAGTTAGTGCTGTTGGTGGTTTCGGATAGAGTGCTATTGTTGAAGATTCAATGTGTGCCCAGCTGTACCGAATTTCCGTTTCGTTGGTAGTCGCTCTATATTAGTGGCAAAGGTGTTGAGGTACGTCAGGGGTTTCAATGTGGACGGCTATGTGCGCTGCTAGACCAGAAAGGCATAGCCATAGCTGCATTCTATGGTGCATTGATGTTTGGCTATGCCTGCGGCCTGTGTCCACAGTGGTGGTGTAAGGTATTTGTACCGTATGCTTTGGTGTAGTTCAGCTGTAGCGTTCTATTTTTCTTTGTCCAATGTGGACTGTGTGGTCTCCTTGTTCATGGTCTCTCTGGAGCGAGTTCTGAGAAGTGAGGGCTCGAGCGCTGTTGTTATCCGTGCTCTAATAGGAGGTTGAGTAAGGTTTATTGTGGTGTGCCTCAGCAAATGCTGCCGGCTTCCCTGCAGTATTTATCGGGTAGGAGTATTATTGTTCATGGGGCGTTAGTTTGTCAAGGTGGGCTGCTGCGAACGCTGCCGGCATCTGCGCTGAAGTTGGTGTATAGGGATGTTGGGTTCAGCAATGTAGGTTAGTGAGGGGAAGGGTTCAAGAGGATGTTGGGAAAAGCCAGGTTATTAAGGCCTTTTTGAATTTCAGGTGATTTTCAGTATTGAAAATGTGTAGGGGTAGGAATTCCAGATAATCGGCGCTTGGACGGAGAACGTGGATCGCCCAGCCTGGAGGAGTTGTTAAATGGGACCACTAGACTATATGCTCTGCGAGATCTGAGACTCCTTGACAGCAGTGCCTTGCAAACAAATAGCTAATGCCTTATACATAAGCCCCAACTGCTGGCTTTGTCAATTCGGTTTTTTAACAGGACTTCAGTGCAAGGAACAGATATAAATCAGATAGCTAAAGGAACATTTGGTAAGGCATTTGTATTGCACAAGTAGCTATTTACAGCAGTAATTAAGCAATTAAATCTCATCAGACTGCATAGAAAAAACACTTGCAGGTTAAAGTTTGATGTTTGTGCTTGAAAGTGCAGGTTCAAACAGATCCCATGAGAATGTGTTTTGGGCAGGGAGGGGCAGGTATTGGGCGGGAATGGCCATAGGGATTAGCATGGCCAAGGGAAGTCTATGGTGGGTAAATAACCAAACAACACCCACAAGCTGTGTGTCTCTCTTCTTATGTCATCTAATTTCTACATGTACTCAAATGCAATAGTTTTAGCTTATATCCCAGACAAAAAAAAAAAACAACAAAGAAAACAGAGAAGCTATGCTGCCATCCACACAACTGCACAAAGGGCCATTTACATAGCTCATCAACCATCTTCTTAGAGTGAACCTGGGCAGGCTAAGATTGTGATTGCTGAAGTATGAAAGTGACATTTTTATAAAAATCACATTTTACAAACATTGTGCTGACATATTTTAGGGCTGCCTGAAATAGTTCTCACTGGTCTAGAACGATCACAAACCATTTTTACGTTCTGGGTGTGCAGTAAAGGGTACAGTTCCAGCTCTCGCATCTGAAAATATTTCAAAGTTTATTGTGGTTGCCCCAAATCATACACATACGTTAGCTGATCAGTTGAATGCAGTCTTAGAGGGGGATTCTTTTGTGGCAAATAAACAAATTAGAAAATGTATGGCCAGTGGAGAAAGTCCCAAAACGCTACAGCTAAAAATGGGGCCAACCTCATACATTAACATGCTAGGTGATCGCTTAGTGAATGGTTTCATTTCAGAAGGGCTCAGACAATGGACGTTGCACACTTTCCTGTCCATTGAACTCAATTCTATGGCTAGAGTGTTTATTTTAAAAAGAACACATGTTCAAGTTCCTTTGGATGTGTGGAATGAAAATCCTGGATAGTGAAAAAGTACTTTACTGCATCTAAAATAAGGAATGCTACATCAGGCACCCCTGTCCACCCAGCTAACCAAATTGATTCTGATACACCCATGATATATTTATATTTTTGTTTTATAATGCGCCACAATTATCGCCTTTCTGCCCAATAACCTGTAACCTAAATATTACTACAAAAGCAATACTAAAAATTCGGGGTGTACCAAACTTGAGCTTTGAGTAAGTATTCGGCCAAAATTCAGCTAAAAAACAGGTATTCGGATTTGGCCAAATACTTATTTGAACCCTTACTCAAAGCCGAAGTTACACCCATAGTATCTGGCTGCGCTGTTGCGTTTACCATTCCTCGCCACACAAAAATCCGCTTGAAGGTTTCTGGTATTTGGCTGCCATCATCTTTCTCATGAGACGTGTAGAGACCTTAATTTTCTCCTCCCCCCCTGCCCTGTACCAGCTGCCAGCCTTGGCTCTCGCCTGACTAACGCCAGTGCGCCTCTTCCAGCCTGCAGCTATGCTCCACCGGTCTCCTTTGCATCCTGTTTCGTCACTTGTCAGGCTCCAATTTCCCACTCCTCGCCAATGAAATAACTACCTCTGACACGGCGGATTGAAGGTTGGTGTGTTTATTCATGTAGGACATAAGGTGGAGCCCTGCACAGGCATGCCTTCAACTTCTCTGTACTAAACCGCCAAAAGTAGAACTCCCAAACCGTTCTACATCACATGGAACTTGAGTACAGCAACATTCCAGGTTACAACACATCCCTTTAACAAACATTTTTCACTACTATTCAATGTTTTTTTTTTAATGCTAGACACAAATATACCCAGAACTGTCCACACTGTTCATTACATCTCTTTTGCATTCCATTAAAATAGATTTTGAGTGCAAATGTGATGCTAAGAACAGGCCGGCTGTGTCAAACGAGAAATTATATCATACTTCCTATTGCAATGAATATATGTATATTGGCCTACGCCAAGCTGCTTATAAACCACTTGCGAAGAAATTCGTGTTGCAAGGTCCTGACCTTAGAATCAATGTAAGCCGCCATTTTAGGTCAATCCGCCATATTAGGTTCTCTCTGTAAAGTCACCTTGTGATTTAAAATGGTGGACGATGTCATTCCGAAATACAACATGGCCGTCTTGACCTCTGTATGTAATTAATATGTAACTTGCCTGCAGGCCACTTGTTGGGGTCGTGAACTGAGACCTTGTCCTTCGCTGACCTGTGTGTAAAGGATTACTCGTGCAATGAAACTAATCCACAAGCATAGGTTAAGAACAATGTATCCAAATACTGAACTAAGAACACTTGTTTAAACTACATTGTATTAATGTTTGAGAAGACCTTTATGAGATCCTAAAATACACAGTTGCCGTGTAGGCTTGTTGACCTATGTATTAAAGGCAAACTAGTTGCATGTGGATATGCAAACTCGGCATGAACCCTAGATCAGTAATGTATTGGAGGAATATTAACCCGAAGTAGGGTTGGACATCATGTTTGCAAATGGTATAAAAGAGCAACGAATTCTAATGTACAGCGTCTCTCACTGAACACACTGAACCACACTGGAGTTTGTTGTGTTGTACTGAGGGCCGACAGCTATCTGTTACTTTTCTTGGAAAACTGTTCAGTATAAAATAAAGTTCTTTTGCATGTTCCTTTGTAACCCGTGTTCGGTGTATTTCCTTTTGGGGTACTCAGCCTCGATATTTTGATTTTGTTTTCACAGTTGGCGCCCGAATAGGGACCCTCAAGATTGATGCTGGATTATCGAAGGGTGACCCTCGCTATCGGTCCGGGATCGCACAGTGTGACAAAAAGGGGCCCCCTGAACGAGACGCGACACCTCAGCAGCATTGCACTACCCGATCCCTGGATGATTAGTGTGTGGTCCGAGATGGCATCTTAACGAGGGTCCACTTATCGAGGCAGGCAGATTTGCCGAAATCACCAAACACGAGGTAAGATTAGTTAGGTGAGATTCTTTGTAATCCGATCGGACCTCCTTAGTAATCAATCAGGTGAGTCGTGACCCGACTCTTAAATAATCCTGATAATTTGATTTTGGCGTATTGTATCTGCAGACACAATTATTGACCAGGTAACACCAATAATTTGATATGCCTGGGAAATTGTCTACCTGCTTCAGGGCGTTGTTCCGCAGTGACAGACAATCTTTGGAATGTAGCCGTCCGGCACCACAGGAGGGGTCGCCGGCGTGTACTATGTACTGTAAGCATTCAATTGGAAGTATAGTGTTTAATGATATTTGGCACAGACAAACCAGACATGCCTCCAAACTTCAGTGGCCAATCAATGGTAATTTTGAAATCCCTTGAATTGAGTATTTAGCGTCGATTCTATTAAAGAAAAAGGCTAGACCTGCAGCATTTTATGCTTTGCAGAATTGGAAAAAAGAAGCGTTACAGCAACTTAAGAGTAGGGAAAAACATGCGCGCTGTCATAAGACGAACGCCGAAAAAGCTTTATTATATGACCAAGATAAACATTCTGAGTCAACTAGGAATATGGATAGGGCTTTCTCACTTGGCATTCAGAAAATCTATCCTTCTAAAGATCTCCATGTTTCCGATGAACTATCGACAAATTGTTAAATGAACGAAGTCCTGGTGCCTCTGCGCCACCTCCGTATGTTCCTCTTCCTGGTGCTTTGCCTCTTCCTCCTGTTATTCATGCTCTTCCTGCTGTTGTTCCTATTGTTCCTGCTCCTCCTAATGTTCCTCTTCCTCCAGTTACTGTTCCTCCACCTATTCCTCCACCTCTTCCTATTGCACCAGTAACAGTACCTTCATTGAATTTCCTGCTCCCCCTCTTCCAAGTGATCTTGTGCCGCTTGTAGTCGATCAAGGTGCAGGGTCAAGGGTTGTCACTCGCAATACTGTCCCGCCAGAGAAGAAATGTGATTTGATTGCATGGGCTAAGCATTGTATGGAGAGAGATGATCAAGCTAATGTTTTTGCCACACTTTTTAATATGGATAATTTTCCTGAGAAAAATGTTTTTATTGAAGGTTTAGGGATTCATTTATGTGTGATGTGGGGCAAATTAAATAATACAGATCTCTCACAAGGGTTAAGGGATCTAAACACTTTAGCATTTTCAAGAGACAGTGTGGAGAAAGTTAATGAGCACGTCGGGAGGTTATTTGAGTATAGAAAGGAGTTGGAAAGGTTACAGAATGAGGATGACGAGGTGGAAAGTATGTATGTACAGAAACGGTTCCTTCCTTGTCGAAAATCGATATCTGAGGAAGCACGAATTTGTACGAAAGACGCGCTTAGATGGATTTCAGATATGTCGATAACTCCAGTTGAGGTATATGACACATATAGTCAGTATACGCCAGAAATGCAGAGGAAAGTGATACAGGTAATGATAGAGTACCTACAGGATGAATGTGTAAAACTAAAGATTAGTTGTCCCACAGAGTTATTGAGTATTTATAAGAGAGCTTTTTCACTTGACACTTCTTCGACTGCTTTAGCGCTCAATTTAGCTCTGTTGTTTAGTAAACGTTCGAAGTTGCCTACTTCTCAGTTGCCTATGAGAGAGGTTCCTCCAACATTTGTCCCGAAGGTTGAGATTGCGGCTGATCATGCAGCAAATATTGTCGCTGTGAACATTCCTGCACATTATGTATCACAGTTTGTTCATGTCCCGTTCTCAAGACAGGAAGTGAATACTATTAGACAATCTATTCCTGATATTAGGAAAAATCCGACAGGATTCTATAAAGAAATGGAGTCTGTCTTGCAGTCCTCAGTATTCACCCTAGGTGATATTGATTTGTTATTTCCTCTACTCCTGCCCGTAGATTTGTGGAAACAAGTTAGGACTATAGACGACGTACCAGGGTTGTGAGATACATGGGTGAATATAACTAGATTTGATGGAGAAAGTCCAGCTGGTGAAAGACCGCCCCAGGTGATACTAACTTTGCCTGATAGAATTATTACAAAATTGAAAACCATAATTCCTGAGAAAATAATTATTTGGGACAAGCTTATAGCCTGTGTCCAAGGGAAATCTGAGGGTGCTACCGAGTTCTTTAATCGGTTCGAACAGGTATTCTCAGATTTCAGCGGACAAGACTTAGGCACAGAGTCGGGGAAAAGATTATTTGTGGACAAATTTGTGCGTGGATTGCTGCCTGACATCTAGTCACAAATGATGTCTTCTGAGAGCGCTTGGCAGGCGAAGTCCCAATTAGAAGTACTGCACATGGCTCAGTACTACGAGAATCGTGTCAACAATGAAAAAGATAGAGTTGAAAAACAAAAGGTGATTTAAAGACTAAAGTACTATTACAGCAAATTGTTAGAGGCCCCGGAGGGGGTAGTTCACAGATTAGAGGTCAGTATGTTCCCTTGGGGAATGTGCCCTTGGGTCCTGTGAACATTAACCAGTGTGCCTATTGTCGACAATAGGGTCATTGGTGAGCACAATGCCCCGTCCTTCGACAGAGGTCGAATAACACATTTGGGAATATGGGTAGACGATCGCCCGGGTGTAGGGTGCCCTGGTAGAGGTCAGTTTGCACAGGATCCTCAGCAACCTTTTTCACAGGATAATCAGACTTCGAGTGTGGGTACTAGGAACATATTTGATCATTCTTCTGCTGCATATCTATATGAAGAGCTTCCTTTTGATGATATTCTGTTTTGTTAGGATTGCCCGAAGCAGGGTTTGGAACCTACACCTATTCCCGTCAATCAGAAAGGTCCCTATGTTGAAATGGTGGTGGGAAATAGGAAACATCCATTTTTGATAGATACTGTAGCACAGAAGTGTTCCATTGATCATTCACGGGTTCCAAACATTCCACTGTCAGGGTAAACCTATGTTTCTGTAGGGTTTTCTGGAACACCAGTTGTTTGTCCAGTTTCTTCGCCGGTACCTATTTCTTTGGGTCCCTTTACGGACCACAGTCCATTACTTTTGACTTCAAATTTTGGAGAGAATTTGCTGGGGTGAAATCTATTGAAAGAATTAAATGCAATAATGTATTGTTCTTCTGATGGAGTGCGCTTGACGATTTCACCACAGCAAATTTCTGTCTCTCAATTCTTAACCAGACCTTTGCCGCCAGAATTCAGTGATATACCAGAGTGCTTATGGGCAACGATGTCTGTGTTTTACAGATTGAGCCTGTTAAGATAGTTTTGAAACATGGAATTGAGCTGCCACGCATTCCCCAGTATAAGATTTCAGTTGAGGGTGAGCGAGCTTTGAAATGCATTGTTTCTGATTTTGTGCATCGTGGGGTGATTGAGGAAATTTCAGGAAGTTTGTGCAATAGTCCGATTTTACCCGTGTACAAGAAAGGCGATAATGCAATTCCATTCCATTTCATACTTGATCTACGTGCCATTAATAAAGTCATCGCTCCGCAATTTCCAATTGTGCCTGATGTAACGACAATATTAACCATGATTCCAGCTACAGCTACTTACTTTAGTGTTGTGGACCTGAAGAATGCTTTCTTTAGTATTCCTATACACAAGGATAGTAGATACTTGTTCGCGTTCACCTTAGGGGGACGCTCGTTCACATTTACTCGCGCACCTCAAGGTTACACAGAGAGTCTTAGCATCTACAGTAGGGCTTTGAAAGAACTTGTACATTGCTTCAGTATGTTGATGACCTGCTTTTAGCTGCTGACTCTGAGAGCGCCTGTAAGGAGGGCACTGTGTTGTTGCTTATTCATCTAGCTAAAAATGGTCACAAAGCTTCGCTTAAAAAAGTTTCAATATTGTTGCCAGGAGGTCGCCTATTTAGGCTATGTAGCCTATTTAGGCTATCTCCTGTCAAAGGAGGGAAGAAGATTGACACCTGAAAGAATAAAACACATTTCTGTCATGTCTGTCCCAAATACACAGAAGGAAGTTAGAGCCTTGATAGGAATGGCTTCTTACTGTAGGTTGTGGATTCCAAATTTTTCACTAGTGATCAAACCGATGTTGGCTTTGACAAAGAAGGGCATTTCTTCGCCATTGCTGTGGAACGTGGAACACCAGAAATCGTTTGATTTGCTCAAGACTGCATTATGCTCGGCACCAGTTTTGGGCACACCAAACTATGAAAAGGCCTTTGTGTTGTTTGTGCATGAATGTGATGGATGTTCTTTGGCTGTATTAACGCAGGAACATGGAGGGAAGAATATGCTGTGCGGTTACTTTTCTTCCGCCCTTGATCCTGTAGCATGCGCTTTGCCAAGATGTTTGCGAGCTGTCCCTGCTGCTGCTGCGTCTGTAAAACAGAGTGAGGGAATGGTCCTAGGCCATGATCTAACCCTGATGGTGCCTCACTCTGTAGATATTCTACTGAACCGAACCCAAACGCAACACCTCAGTTCCGCACGATTGACGAGATATGAATTGATCTTGTTTGCTCCGCACATCCAAATTAAGAGGTGTTGTGTTCTTAATCCGCCTGAACTCCTACCTTTCCCGCAAGATACTACTTGCGGCGATGAAGAGTCACATGACTGTCTGCATACTACCGAACCAGAGACAAAGGGTAGAATTGATTTGAAAGACACTCCTTTGAATAATCCGCAAGGAGAGCTGTTTTGTGATGGCTCCCGCTTCAAACGTCCGGATGGTACATCCACAGCTGCTTATGCAATCATCACATTAAGCACGGTCGTGGAAACCAAGAGAATCACACATAACTCTGCGCAGGCCGCAGAGATTATAGCATTGATCCGAGCTTGTGAACTTTCCGAAGGGCTTACAGTAAAAATATATACTGATAGTCAGTGTGCCTTTGGGGTGGTACACAACTTTGGTCAGAGAGAGGGTTCTTAACTTCACATGGCACAAAAATCCAGCATGGCTCCCTAATAGTACAACTGCTCTCAGCGCTTGCGCTCCCTACTCAGTTAGCCATCATGAAATGTGCAGCACATCGAAAGATTACAGATGACATAGGAAAAGGGAATGCTTTCGCTGATCAGATACCTAGACAAACTGCTACCGATCTCCTTACGGAGATGTATGTTTCAAGGGAGACTGTAAATGCCTATGCAAAGGACGAGGGTGTTGGGTCTGTACGGGATATCCAAGCTGATGCCACGTTGGAAGAATCCAAGAGGTGGGGTGAAGGCTTGGGGAAACTTGATGATGACGGGTGTTGGGTGGACATAGTTGAAGGGAAATGGCTACTCCCTGACGCGTATGTAATGATGATGGTCATCATGGCCCATGGTCCTACGCATATATGTGCCCAGAAAGTCATGAAAATGTTAGAGAAAGTTTGGGCAAATGACAAAATTTCGAAAATTGCCCAGCGCTATGTTCAGGACTGCATGATTTGCCTACAACTCAATGTGGGAAAGGGGACAGCAACTCCAAGGGGAAGTTTTGTGCCACCCTCTGTCCCCTTTGAAGTCATCCACTTTGATTTTATTGAAATAGAACGCTGTAATAATATGAACTACGTATTAGTGGTCATCTGTGCTTTTAGTAAATGGGTTGAAGCTTTCCCTGTCAAAGATGCTACAACCATGACTACTGCAAAAACCATGTTAAAAGAATACTTCCCGCGGTTCAGGCTACCAAGAGTCATCTGGTCGGACAATGGTCCACATTTTGTCGCTGCTGTAATTCTGCAGATATGTGCGGCATTACAGATCGACAAACGGTTCCATTCGGCCAGACACGCTCAGAGCGCCGGACTAGTAGAAAGACACAATGGTATCATCAAGAACAAGCTCGCTAAAACGTGTGCCGGACTAAATTACAATGGCCAGACGCCTTACCGATCGTGTTATTAGCCATGCGTACAATCCAAGACTGGGCTCTCTCCATTTGAGGCGGTAATGGGGAGACCTGCCAATATCTGGAATCTTCCTAAATGTAGATCCTTGAAAAAGTTTGAAAATGTACTTCTTTCAGATTATTGCAGCCAGTGGACTAAAAACCTGTATTTGATTTATCACCAGGTGCGAGAGGCTTTACCTGCGCGATATGAGTGCCCGGGCCACAGCATAGGGCCTGTAAGCTGGGTGTTCATCATAGCATCTGAGCGGTCTTGCTGCCTTGCACCTCGCTGGCGGGGCCCATTTCAGGTCCTGTTGGTCACACAGATGGCGGTGCAGGTTTCTGGCAGGAAGAACTGGATCCACGCGTCACATGTCAAGAAACTTCCTCACCCAGTGCCACACGATACAGAAGAAATAGAACCCCTCGCTAACGCTGCAACCAACGATCCCAAAGCAGTAAATAGTACCGAGAGTGTATTGGAGAATCTCTCTGAGCCCGTGAGGCTTGGGAAGCCTGCCATTTTGTCTCCACACTATCCAAAAGTTTTGCTTCCAGAAACTTCTGTTTCAAATTCGGCATCTTCACTTGTTTCTGATACGTTGCTTCCAATGGGAGGGGACGACACATTGTTTCCGGATCAATCAGTACCGGGAAAAGCAAGGTACAATCTCCGTCCAAGAAAATAGACTTACGCCACGGTTTTGCTGTGCATCTGATAGACTTACGGCACGGTTCGGCTGTGCATTCAGAGAAGGAAAGGATCATAGAGGCCTTGTTTTTGCCCAAATTTGAGAAAGGGGATTCTGTTGGCTAGGGTTGTGAAAGGAATAAGAAGTCACACGGCCGGGAGGTCGCCAGCTAATAACACTGGGGTTTGTCGTTTGAAGACTACAATGCCTGCCACCGCTACCGCTCGTATGGGACTTGTAAATGATTGTGTGACCAGTCGGGATCATGGACAAAGCACTTGGGCCCCGAAAACATATTGCTGTGTTCTTATAATAATATTTGGTTTTATAATAGTCACTGTTTTAGGCTTATGGTACCTCGAGGAAACGCATACTTTAGAATCCTTGTTACCGACTGAAAATGTACCTACTGTTCCTACTCCCTTCGTACATTTGCATACTGTGTCCACTAGGGACTCCCAGCATAGACAAAGGTACCACAATAATACTCCGCTACTTATCATGAATGCCATGCATGCCATTTTTGCAGCTGGTCCGATAGCACAGTGAGTAGAGCGCTCGCTTTGACATCCGTGCAGAGCCTGTTGACGCAGGTTCGAATCCCGGCAGGGCCAAACTCAGCCTTTCATCCTTCCGAGATCGATAAATGAGCACTACACACCGTGGGCAATGATAAGCAGCGCTCAGATACCTGAGGGTTCGTAGCGCTATATAAATGCTAAATTATTATTATTATTTTTAATAAGTCCAACTGTTGGGTCTGCTCACATTTACCGCGACACAGGGATAAGGGGCTAGGTTGGTATATTCATCCTCTACCTTTGACAACTGCTTGTTATGCTTCTCTTAGGGCACTGTTCTTTGGCCGTTGGAACAATAGCATCTCGGGGAACTTTGATGGTACTAATTTAAATAGCTTTGAGAAACGTGTTTTGACTCCCCTGGGATGCTCGCTTTTCACAAATAGGAGTACGCTCAACGTTGCTTCTATTAGGCCTTCTGACAGACTGTCTTGTCCTTTCCAATCTTTGATTTCCTTCAAGATGGCTCTGATAGGCAATAAGGATGCCATGCCTCCTTCTTACACTGTTAACCATAGCTCTGATTCAGTTTCTTTCTGCATACAGAGGAATGCTACTCAGTCAATGGGAGATTTTAGAGGTTGTGCCAACGTTGCAAATTTGACTGGGGAAGACAGACCTTTGTATGTAGGCGAACCTGTCTACTTTGTTTGCGGTAATGTAGCATTTCCATGGTTGCCCAGGGAGGGATTGGCAGGGAACCTGTTATTTAGGGATCCTGTTACCTGGGGTGTTCATACCTGAGAGGTTTCAAAGGCTCGTCCACGGCAGGACGAGAACGGTGACACTCCAGAACAAATCTTGGGAGATATAGCAAAATCAGTTGTGCTATTTTGCGGGCAGATAGCGAATTCCGAAGATATCAGAAGACTAGCGAGAGTACTGGAGAGAACCATCAACCGGACCACGGACATACTCTATAATACGACATTAGAACAGAAAGCTATAATACTAGTAGCGCTTCGGAACCGGATGCCATTAGATGTCATTCTGGCTGAACGTGGTCGAGTGTGTAAATTAGTGGGGTCCGCTTGCTGTGTTTTCATGCCAGATTCCTCCCCAACTATCTTCAAGGCAATACAGAATCTGCACGTCCTTAGTTCAGAAGTGCATGTTCCTGAGGGAAACTGGGATCTTAGCGCTTGGTTCTGGGACTTCTTGCGATCTTGGGGTTGGAAGGTACTTTTGGTCCTGCTGATCATTTTGGGAATTCTGTTGTTCCTTTGTTGTTGTATCCAGTGTCTACCTAGTATATGTTCGATGCTAGGGGGATGTTGCGCACAAGCGATAAGTACAATAGGACATAAAGTGTATGCCCCAGATAAAACCTCCAAGGAATACGTGTTAAAGGAAATTTTAGCAAATGACCTGATGGCAATAGATATTTCTGACAGCGATTCAGGGTGCATGGACGATGAAGCATGGAGTTATTTGCAAGGAGATCCGAAGTAGTTTAGCACTTGGCATAGGCCAAAAGGAGGGTTTGTCAAACGAGAAATTATATCGTACCTCCTATTGCAACGAATAAATGTATATTGGCCTACGCTAAGCTGCTAATAAGCCACTTGCGAAGAAATCCGTGTTGCAAGGTCCTGACCTTAGAATCAATGTATACCGCCATTTTAGGTCAATCCGCCATTTTAGGTTCTCTCTGTAAAGTCACCCTGTGAGTTAAAATGGTGGACGATGTCATTCCGAAATACAACATGGCCGTCTTGACCTCTATGTGTAATTAATATATAACTTGCCTGCAGGCCACTTGTTGGGGTCGTGAACTGAGACCTTGTCCTTCGCTGACCTGTGTGTAAAGGATTACTTGTGCAATGAAACTAAACCACGAGCATATGTTAAGAACAATGTATCCAAATACTGAACTAAGAACACTTGTTTAAACTACATTGTATTAATGTTTGAGAAGACCTTTATGAGATCCTAAAATACACAGTTGCTGTGTAGGCTTGTTGACATATGTATTAAAGGCAAACTAGTTGCATGTGGACATGCAAACTCGGCATGAACCCTAGATCAGTAATGTATTAGAGGAATATTAACCTGAAGTAGGGTTGAACATCATGTTCGCAAATGGTATAAAAGAGCAACAAATTCTAATGTACAGCGTCTCTCACTGAACACACTGAACCACGCTGGAGTTCACTGTGTTGTACTGAGGGCCGATAGCTATCTGTTACTTTTCTTGGAAAACTGTTCAGGATAAAATAAAGTTCTTTTGTATGTTCCTTTTTAACCCGTGTTCGGTGTATTTCCTTTTGGGGTACTCAGCCTCGATATTTTGATTTTGTTTTCACAGCTGCTTTTAAGGCACAGAGGTCCAATCAAAATCAGGACCAGAGTTTGCTCTCCATGTCTTTCTGAGCTTGTATAAAACTGAACAGTCAGAAGGGGCATGTGCTGGGTTTCTTCTGCGTCCCACCTCGAGTTTATCTGAGGGAATCAAGATAAGGCGATGTTACACGGAAGCTCTGTGGTCGAGGCTGCCTGCTTACCACACAGGCTGCCTAGTTACGTACTGCTAGATTCAACCTACATCCACCTGCATTCTGCACTAGTCACAGCCTGAAATGGCACAGGTGTGCAATCACTTCAGTGTGAAGCCATTAGTACATGTAATGATGTGCAATGGTATTGTAGACTCACGTGCCGGCTGCAGAAAACAGGTTGCGAGCAAAATGGAAGGCAGACAGAGCAGACTGATTCCATGTCCCTACGGGCTTGTTGGCGAGTGAAGTGCAGGAGGACAGCAGACGCGAGAAGAGGCGTAAGAAAAGTTGTGTGTGTGTGTGGGGGGGGGTGGGTAACATAGGCAGTGACAATGTTACCAGATATCTTCACTCATGCTCTTAATGCACTGCAATAATCCCCAGCGGATTCTAACAAACAATGGAATTGCAACTAGGGATACTGAATAATGTGATATGTGTAAATATGTCAAAGACGTCACCATTTTGCACAATGAATTATGGGTGCCTTTCTCCTCAGGCCATGTTGGTCCATGTGGTCCAGTGTTCTTGTAACTTGCACTAATTTATTTGGCAACTTGGCCTGCAGGGGTGGCCCCTTTCTCTCTTTAAAACGGAGCTGTCTTGGTCCCAGTTACTGCATAGATGTGAGTCCCTGATGTTTCTTTTGTTCCAATTGATGGAGTGCAGATAGCCAGGCCCACACCAAGTGCCTCGCTCATCTTTTCCAGCTCTTCCCATTCCCCTGAATGCCTCCTCACCACCTCCCATGCCCTCTCCCATTCCCCCACAACACACAGTGTTTCATTGACACAGTTTGCTTCAAGATTCGTGCCTATACCACAGGTTATAGTCAACAGTATGGGAAAAATGTTTGAGCCTTGTTTTGCAGACCTAGTCCCTAGCCCCCCTACAACTCGCAGATTTCACTTGGTGTCCTGCTACCTCCCCCTCACCTTTGCCCTGATGACATTTGCATGTTCCTGACCTGCAAATGGCTTTTATATGCGTTTCATTTTCCTATACTGCTTGACTATAACCTGGGGTATAACCGTGGCTATCTCTGACATCGAGAAAAAAAATAGATGCCGGCTGTTTCGTTTATAAACAGCCAGTTTCTTGGCAATTTACCCGAGATATAGCTATCTGTTTTGTAGAAGGGAGCACACCCTTTTCTGTCAAATGCTAAAAAAGTACTGGATGGAATAACTCCAAATCACAAAAGGATTGCGAGTCAACGCTTAGTGCCCAAGTTGTTTTGGACGTGCTGCAGCGGTTTTGGCTGTGTGGTCTGGCAGACATTTACCTTTTTTGTCTTTGGGAAAATAAATGGGGACTAGGCAGAAACTGTGTTTTCTGTTTTCTTAAAAAGGGGGTCTTGGGGACGGGGGGTCATGACATATTTTATTTTTGCAGCATTTCAGCCAAATCCGCCACACGACTCAAAAGTTAATAGCAATTCCTTTTTTGGATTTTTCATTTGTAACTCTGTTTTACCTTAACTATTGGGCGGCAACTGCCACCCTACAATGCATCTACATATATTACACGGCCTGCGTTAGCGGCCATGTAGTTATGGTTAAGTTGCTAAACCTATAGGAAGAGCACTTTTTGGGTGGCTTATAATAACATTCATATAGAATAAAATTGCAAAATTACATGCAGTTTCTTTGAGTGGTGCAAAAGTTCTAAGCCATCCAAAAACTTCTTTTCCCCAACCCTCTAATGCAGAAATAGGTAGTGTCCGCGAACACCACAGGACTGACCCAGGACATCTGGAGTGTTCGCAGACCTTCGGGGGGTGAAACAACACGTTTTTTGGCTTCTTATATCCATATCCAATTGAATCCACATCCCCAGAGATTGTTTGTTGAGTTTGACAAGTGCAATGCTGCTTTCTTTTTAATGTTTTCGCTGCGCTGTCCATGGACTCCAAAAAAGTCCGCGAATCCAAGGTGGCGGGCGTTTCAGGAAAACTGAAGCATTTCACGTTTTCTCACCATCCAATCAGCGGCTGCGTCCCGATGTCCGCGGACCTCGCAAAAGTCTGCAAATTTTTGGGCCAATCAGAGGCCGAACAGGGAAGTGAGTCCGTGGAGCAGACACAGATATCACACATTTTTTTGCCTTAAATTTTGGTCATATAAAAAAAAAAAAAATACTGGACGGATATACACCAAATTAACAAAAGCACGCTTTCGGGACCAAGCCGCCGCTCCTGCTGCAAATTTGGTTAAAATCCGTCCAGTGGTTTGGGCTGTAGGCGTGAGCAAAGTTTTTTCCCATTATGTCTATGCAAAATTCAGAGTGGGCCATGTACTTTTTTTGCAAAGTTTGGTGAGGATTCGTCCAGGGGGAGCAAAGTTGTAAGCCGCCCAAAAAGTGCTCTTCCTATGGGTTTAGCAACTTAACCATAACTACATGGCCGCTACCTTTATGTAATAAAGTTGTCTCGTGTCATTGCCACTGCTTCTAGAACTTGATTGTAGACGAGTCAAATTAAAATTTGCGTGAAGTTGTACTGACTTGATATTTCCGGCCATGGGATGAAAAATGCTGAGTGCACTCTGAAGCCACAGTTTGCATTAAATAAATAGAGATGCACATTTATTGACAATAATTGACCAAGACTGTCAATGAGTAGCCAAAGCTGTCCATTTCTTTTGTGGTATTTTGTAATTGCTCCCAAGCCTCAGCAGCGGAGGATGTAATATTAAGGGGGGCATAATCTGTCTTTCTTCCTTAGAAACTGTGGTCATAGATCATTTTCCAACAATGCTTGTTAAAATATGGGAATTGGTAAGACTCTCTAGTGTGATGATGCAGCATAATTTTGAAAATGTGCCTACTGCATTCAGTCAAGACTGATGATAATGACTTTGCATGTGCACCCACTCGGAAGAGCTGCCCATATTGGCTCCTGTCTTCCCTTGCAGGACAATAGTTTGCATGTGTGGTCTTTTTCCTTTTCGGGTGGGAAATAATGCTACATGCTCGATTGTTTTTGAGGGATGCTAAGATGAGCAGGGATCTAACCTCTCTGCCTTGTTGCGTCTGCTTAGTGTACATTTCATTGGCTACCGTGAGGGTGCTGTTGACAGGCAAGGTGGTGGTGTTGAACGGATTGACCGCAAAAAAGGCACTACCACTAGTGTGCGTTTTTTTAAGAAGAAACTCTACAAAGCTACGCAGGACGTGTGTAAATCTTGATTCATGTGCAAAGTGCTTGACCTTGACAATTGTATAGGTTTGTCAATTCCTGAACCCACTTTTGCTGTCTTGTCGTCTCTGTAATAATGTGTGGTGTTCACAAAGAAGATATGACTGCTGCACATGCATATTGTTGGCATGGGTGAACGCCAAAACATTTAGAACTCCATGTGCGTTGTGTAGGCAGAGGTGAGCACCAAGGCAGTGTTGGGCAGTGTGCTTATTGAAGAGTGGAGATTGACACAATTAACATGTTTGAATCTGCAGTATTTCCTAAACATTGTAGGGGATGGTGTAGCAGCTGGGAGTGGAATGTGTCTGTTTGGACATTTCCATCTGCAATTTCGCACCTTGAGACACTTGTGTATATGCGCGTTATAAATGCCATATCACATCATATCATAGCAGATTTGGTGTGCATTAAAGAGGCCTGATAGTAAGTAGTTCTGTCCATTGCTATGGTGCCTGAAGCCCTGTATGAGGCTCAGCCTTTTTCTGAACAGGTTATCCCTTCATAGCATCAAGCACCGCGTCAGTGTGCCAGACAATCACAGGCATTAGTGGGGCTGCCACCTCAAACACCTGCTTCCCATTTCAGGACACTAGACACCTTTATTACGTGAAAATCATTCAATATTAATTCCATATTCACAGCATTCTTTTCTGCCTACTAAACAAATGTGCCTATTACTGCTTTGATACTCTATTTTACCTACAAAAACACTGTGTGCCTAACCCCACGTTGGCATTCTCCACCACTAAAAAAACTGCACGTGTAACTCGCTGCTTGGGCATTTTTCACCAACAAAATGGACTACGAGTTCTCATTGCCTTAGGTTTTCCTATGCATACAAATGCTGTGGTTCTATTACACCACTTTGTCGTTCTACTTTGTCTACAAAATGCATGTGTTTTTTTCCGGTGTTGTTTTCTCTCAGGCTATGAAATGCACATGCAACTAACACATTGGCATTCTCCACCACCTACAAAATGCATATGTGCCTAACACTTGCTTTGCATACTTTTCAGCATATAAAATATACATGCGGGTATCACTGCTCTCACCTTCTTGTCTGCCAACAAAATGCATTTGTGTCTTACTCTGCTTTGGCGATTTCTTTCACCTACAAAACAAAAACATGTGCTTAACACTGTAATGCCATTCTCCTGTGCCTGCAAAATGCAAGTGTGCCAAACACTGACTCAGTTTAAAAAATCAACTAGAGCCTAATACTGCTTTGACATTCTCCTCTGCCTAAAATGTATTTGTGCCTAACACTACCTTGATGTTCTCCATAACACTCGCCTGGCCTTCTTGGGGTTCTCGACCCACAAAACTCCTGTGCCCTTAGCACTGATTTGGAGTTGTTCTTTGACTTCAAAATGCATGTGCGCCTAACACTGCTTTGGTATTCTGTAGCTAAAACATGCAGATGTGTTTCTCCCTGTTTTGGTGTTCTCTCCATGAACACCAATTTGTGTGTGTCTAACAGTGCCTTGGATTTATCCTCCACATACAAAATGTGCCTACAAAATACATGAGTGATTCTCCCTGCTTTGGAGTACTTTCCCTTCCATTCTCTTCTTGTCTAAAGCTTTGGCATTCTCCTCTGTTTACAAAATGAGCCTGTGCCTAACACTGCCCTGGTATTCCTCCCTGCCAACAAAACAAACATGCAGTTATCCTAGCTTTGTTCTTCTCTATCACCTACAAAATGCATGTGTGCCTGACACTGCCTTCATGTACTCTTTAGCCGATAAAACAAACATGTGGGTGTCACTGCTATTACATTCTTGCCTGTCTACAAAATGCAAGTGTGCCTAAGACTGACTCTTCCTTCAAACACTCATTTGGCATTTTCAGCTTACAAATATGACATGTGGTTTTCCCTGCTTTGGTATACTCCCCATCCACAAAATGTATATGTACCTAATACTGTTTAGGCATTTTCATCCACTTGCAATAAAAATGCATGTGAAGTTCCTCCTGCTTTGGTGTTTTTCCCACCTACAAAATGTATTTGTGTCTAACACTGCCATACAAAATGCATATGGGCATAAGGCTGCCTTGGCTTCTCCTCTACCTACAAAATAAATTAAATTGTGCCTAAAACTAGTTTGTCATGCTGCTCTGCATAGAAAATGCACATCTGCCTAACACTCCCTTGGCATTCTCCTATGTCTACAAAACAGCCAAGCATTTCCCCTGCTGTGACATTCTCAACTGCTTGCCAAATCCATGTGTTCCTAAAACAATGTTGGCATTTTCCTTCAAGTACAAAATGCACATGTTTGGTGCCTAATAATGCTTTGTTTTTCTCCACTGTCTGCAAAATTCAAGTGGCTCTGTCCCTGATTTGGCATTCTTCAAGGCGTAAAAAAAGCACATGTGCCTAGCACTGCTTTGGTGTTCTCCTCTGCCTACAACATTTTTGTGTCTAATGCTTTTTTTTTCTCCGCTACTTACAAAATTAAAGTGGGTCTCTCACTGTTTTGGCATTCATCCTTGACTACAGAATGCATGTGTGTCTATCGTTACTTTGCCACTCTCGTCACAATGCAAAATGCATGTGTGTCTAATACTAGCTTCACCCCATGCCTACAAAACTCACATGGTTCTCCCTGCTTGGGCATTCTCCACTACCTACAACATGTATGTATGTCTTGCACTTCCTTGGCCTACTCTTCACCCTACAAAACACATCTGAGGGTTTCATTGCTTTCACATTATAGCCTGCCTCTTTGTAAAAATAGATGTGCTTGGAATACTGCATTGACAGTTTCATTTACCAACAAAATGTGCGTGTCTAATGCTGCCATGCAATCTCCTGTGTCTACATAATGCACATGGGACAATCACTTCCTTTGCATTATTCCCAAGGCCTATGAAGTGTATTTTTGCCTTACACTGCTTTGGCATTTTCCTGTGCCTAAAAATGCATTTGTAACATGGCTTTCTCCTCTAGCTAAAACACACATATTTTTCCTAATGCTTAAGTGTTCCCCATGCCTATATAATGCATTTGTGGAAATCCATTTTAGAAAAGGAGACAAGTACCCCCACTCAAAGCTCGGCTCCTTTTTGCCTATATGTTGGGAGCCAGAGTGTGAGACACGTGCAGTGCCAGTGAAAACGCCTTTAACGCTAAGAATGATGGAAGTAAGGTACCCATTAAGGAAACCATATATGCACTTACGACCATATGATGGCCATTTGAATGACATCCCGGAGGAAGTGTGACAAAGGAGCAAGAAAGGAGACTGGTAACGTCATACAAAGCAGGACTAACCCATCCAGAAGAGAGGCAAGAGACTGAAGAACATAAACATTCTATAGGATATAAGGAGGAGGTGTTAAAGATGAGCAGCATTTCGAGCTCAAGATGAAGATGATCATGCTACAGAAACGATGAAGAAAAAGCAAATCATTTTACAATTGTACAGATGCAGTAACGCAAGCAAACTAAGTATTCTTAAGGCTACCTACATAGTGAATAGATTGATATGATATGGCATTTATAACGCGCCTATACACAAGTGTATAGGCGCTGAGCCAACGTATATGCTCATAAGAATGTATGGAATATGAATGTTCCACAACACACTTTAGCAGAGTCTGGACCCATTGAACAGAAAGGCTTTTACACTGTGGCGCAGTTGGAAAACAACTTCATGACGGAGGTGAATTCAAGAAAGGCTTGGCTGGCCCAGCACGAAGAAGCACTGTGAGCCTGGATGTTCATGAAGAAGCTACAAAACGTGTGAAAAGAACAAACTCCTGAGGTGCGGTGCAATACAATTGAAGACGTCAGCGGTTCATCATTTAATAGTATTGAATGCAGCAAAATGCTCTTAAACATGGTCTCCAGTCACATGGTCGGATGAAAATAGATATTGGATTGAGCTACATCAAAACCAAGAAACACATTATGCCTATACTCCCTTTTATTCTCATGCACAAAGGAACATTTGCAAGGCCATGTTCAAAGCTAATTGACTGGCAGATGGCAAGAGTGATGATAGATGGCAGGCTAATTAGGTAGGAAGCTATGGTCAAGACCAGCCCACCAGTACCTGGGTGCCAGCCTGCATGCTGCTAGCGTGTGTGGAATATTACAGAGGGGCACAAGGGTGCCAACCAATTATAGAGGGCCACATAATAAAGAGCCCTATAGTTTGTATAACCAATAGGACGTCGTGTATTTAATGGCGTTCATAGTGACTTGCACTAGAAGAGGGCTTAGTTGCCCACCTGATGTTAGAGACCCAATCACTTTTCCCTGGCAAGTATGGAATGCATACCTAGATGTTCCCTCAAAGCCTATCACTTTCCCAAGTAGGTTTTTGTAGTTTGCCACTTAGATTGACATCACTGATGACGAGTTTTTATTATAAAAGTTGAGTTTTTTATTAAACTCGCTGAGTGAGAAGATCGAGCGTATGTTTGTTGATGTTCGTTATACTCCCTGTTTTAGACAATTTAAAATAAAACAGACTTACTTTGCCAACTTCCTGAGTCAGTCTGAATATTGATGTTTGAGTATATTCTGCATCCCCATCTATCTCAAAGTATTGTTACTTCGTCTTAAAGTGCTTCGTGCGGGGACACAGGTTCATGTGGTAGCAGAGGATGGTTAAAGACCCATCGACCAGGTAGACTTTTAAGGGTCTCGAAATATCGAGTGTCCTCTGCGATTTAGCTGGAGGAAAGTGAAGCTCCCTGTAGATAGCGGCCAGTAGTAAAAACTTGCAAGTCACTTAAGAGATAGGTGGGACGGGTCCCTCTTTCATGGACTCCCCTCCCGGATTTCTACAGGCAGCTGAGCGGACCAAAGGCTGAAGCGGCCAGTTGAGGAGAAGGCGATCTCGAGGGTCAGAAGCTGAAAACACGAATGGTGAGTAGACTGAGAGAGAGGGCAAACGATGAATAAGCATCAAGTGGGGAAAGTGATAACGGGATAATGGGGAAAGAGAAACAGAAGGTTGGTTGGGGTATTTTGATTTAACGACAAAGAGCGTCCTAGTTTAAGGTATATGGGCAAGGAGCGATCCATATGATAAACCCAGGATCCTACGAGGAGTTGTTTTAGAGTCCATGTGGACATATCTAGGCTACGAACGATCAAAGATTGTTAAAGAGAACAACTCACACTATGAATCTGAGTCATTATTAGGGGCGAGAGTAGTCACGAGGAGTGTAGACGGAAGTATATGTGGGCCAGCCATTCTGTCAGTCTGTCTTTCTGTATATTGTATATGTTGTATATGGTAAAGAAATTATGAAATTATGAAGAACAAAAAGTAATAAGATTGTGGTAAAAGGCTGAAATTTGATTATGTATTCATTTAGTTGATTGATGGTGTTCATTGAATAGGTAGATTGAAGTAAAACATAACATAGAGGTTTGGGTCTGCGATGATTGGTGCATGCTCATATTGTATTATTTTTCTGAAAAGTATTTATCTGTGTAAAAATAACAGTAAGTATTGAAAGTCGATTGTGACTAGTCATGATGGAGGATGTTACTCTGCTTATAAACTTGTGCAAACAGATGCCAAAACACTCACCCAAACTTAAGCAGTACAGTGCAGAATGGTTTAAGGGCACAGCAGATAAAATGTTCATACCATGGCCACAAGGGGGATCACTGTCCAAAGCAGTTTTGCAACATATGACAACATACTTGTACGCAGCGTGCACAGGATAAAAGCTAGAGAAGAGGTTAGCTAGCTTAGAGGAATGGGAAGACCTGCCTCCTGAAAACTGGATGCTTAACCAGTGTGAAGAGGGGGGTGTTGAGCCTTCTGCTCCCCTTCCCGTGCCTGAAGTAAACAGCGATAGTGCGAAAGATGAAGGATTATATCCTTTAAAAGAACTTAAGGCAGTGACATCGTACAGTAATCCGACATATGAGCTGCCTGCATGTAGCAGCAACGAGAGTCCAGAAAAGACTCCAGAAAGGGATGTAATCTCTGAAGTCCCAGGCGACAAAGAGAGAAATGAACGACCAGGTATGTCTCTAGATTAGAAAGAGAAATAAAGAGATGGAAAGGAGAGAAAGACAAAGTTAACGAGGTAGCGCTCATACAGAATGAATGGATGGGCGGTCAGATATTGCTCAAACTTGATGGAAAGAGCATTGAGGAAGTAAGACAAAGGGAAGATCAGGGCGAACAAGATAAAAAAAGACAGGGAACGAGAGGAACAATTGAAAGAAGATGAGGCTAAAAGAAGGAGTAGACAAAGGCGGGAACAACTGTATCAAGAGGAGGAGTTGAAAAAACAGGAGATAGCAGAGGAGCAGCGAAAGTATGACAACAGACAAAGAGCAATCAAAGAATGAGACAGGCTAGAAAAGAGAAGAGAAGAAGAGGAAGAACAGAAATTAAGAGATAAAAGAATGCAAACACGCAGAGATAAAGAAGTGTGTAGAGCAAACCAGAGAAGAGAGGTGAAAAGACAGCAAGAGGAAAGGGTTAGGGAGGAAGCAAAGAAACAAAGAGAGTTTGATGAGGAAATGGAACGAAAGAGAAGGCAAAGAGCACGCAACATTGATCGCATGGAGAAAGAGTTAATGGATACTAATCTATTAGTGGCATGGGAGGACATAGAGGAGTTCTATTTGACACAAGAACCAATGTCAGGACCCTCTAGAGTGGATTTAGTAGATCATTTTGATATACGAGCTATTAGAGACAATATCAAAAAGGTTTATTAGGAGATGAGGACAAAAAGTAAATCGAGGAATAGAGGGAAAACTATCGATTTGAAGGTGCACAGTCACGAGGCAAAGACAGAGGTTTGTTCAGCCTCGAACAAAGAGCCTTGTCTTTGGAAAAACTAATGTTAAAAAGAGTCAAGAAAGAGGGAAGTCACACTAGTTGCAGACAAGATATGTCAGACGAAGACAGAGAACCCTTTCGTGGGGAGGAGGGCGCTAGTGCATGTGGTTCCGAGGGGTGTTCTTCGACAGATAAGGAAGTGAGATGGTTGGATCTGGTCCTACCTAAATTGAGGACTCCAAATCCCCTGGCCCAGATCGACCTAAAAGGCGAGACGGGGGACTCGCCACCCTATGTAAGCAGGCTAAGGTCTTTACCAGGAAGAAGACAGTGTCGTACCATTGTCCCTGCTATGGACAGGCAGCCGAATGGAGACAAGTGAAATTTTGAGATTTTGCAGTTCCCATTGTTAGAAAAAGGAGGGGCCAGACCACAGTATATACCGTGGCCCCCAGATGGATATGGATAATTTAAGGTGTAAACTCCAGAGTTTAACTTCCGGTGCTGGGAAATGGATATATGAATTCGAGAAAATGACAAGAGGAAACACGATAGCCATAGGAGACATTAAAGGTCTTCTAGCCGCTATTCTTGGGGAGAGGGCTGTTGATATTTGGTTGAGAGCAGGATACGCGAGTGTCACTGCACAAAATACTGCTCATGATGGAGCACTGTTAATTATTTGTAGAGCGGCAGTCTGGAAAGCGATTAGAGTACAATATCCTGATACGTCAGATAGGGGCGCTATTATGGCACGTAAGATGCAGGAAGGGGAAGATCCTCTTGCATACATTCAGAATTTTCAGGAGGAGTGATCTTTGGAAACGCTGAGCTGTGGGGAAAATCTATAACTATATTCTATCGTATATTATGTCAGGGACTGCCAGACAAGGTACAGAGACAGCTCAAGAAGCTGGTGGGTATGGAGGCAAACCATGACCAGAAGTACAGCTGACCATTGCGCATCATTGCCGACTGTTGCAGGAGAAAAATTAAAAGAGAGAAGATGCTAGGAAGATTGAGGAGGCTAAGCTAGTACAGAAAAAACAATTACAGTATGCTATAGAAGGGGCAATGTTAACTAGAGGAGAAGGGCCAGGATCGCAAGAAGCAGCAGGCATGCCACAGGTGAATAACCAACGGCAGTTCAATCAATGAGCGAACAGATTTATACCAAGAGGTAGGGGAAGCTTCAGCGGAAGAGGAGGATTTCCGAATAATCAATGAAGCTTTCAGAACAACCAAGGAGGGTTTCAGACTATGCAGAATGATAATCAAGGCATACAGGGGCAAATCAGAAGACATGTTGGACATGTCTAATGACAGGGCACATAGCGCGAATATGTGGGAGCCAAGGGTATGTACAGAATGGCCAGTTCTCAGGAGGGGGATCGCTTATCCGCCTGCAAATAGCCCACAAACTAGAGACAGGTTTGCCCAAGATCATACAGTTTATCAAGCGCAAGCACTGAGAATGCAACAGGCTTTGCAACCACAGCAAGCACCATTGAATCCACCACAAGGGCAGTTACAACACGCACCCATGCAGTTACAACAAAGCGCAAACACAGGACAGTTATTGACTCCTAGAATAGGGGGTGTCACTGTTCAGGGTGGGTATCCTTTCACGGCCACAGGAATAAGTATGTATCCACAATAGTACAGCTCACTGGGTGACTTGGTGTGTTCAGTACTATCTGTGACTCCCATTCCTCAAGAGGAACCGAGGGTTGACATCACTATAGGAGGCAAATATATTTCTTTTTTCGTAGACACGGGTGCAACTCGCTCATGTATACGAGAGGGAACATTTTAATTATCTGGAAATGCCATGAATGCTCAAGGATTCTCGGGAGCTACAAGTAGAGTTCCTTTTACTGAGGAATTGCCAGTCTCCATAGGAGAATGTGATATGACTGTCCCATTGTTGTATTCACAACAGACAGCAGTTAATATACTGGGCCGAGATTTAATGACATAACTAAACATGACAATTTCTTTCACTGATGAAGGCAAGGTGTGTTCAACGCCAGGAATAAATTATTTAAATGTGAGCAAATTTATTATGGCATTTACAGGGCACCGCTAGAATCAGAAGTGTTTCACTATGGGGTAAGCATTATATTAACATGGCTGCCTGGTATAGTGCGTAAGACTATGAGAATACCTGATGAATTTCTCTTTAGGCCAGAGATTCCAATGGACGAAGAGGGATTTTACCTTAGAGTTACAAACATCTGTAGTGTGAGGAGAATTGGCCATGCTCATAGGATTTGATGATGACGGCAGATCATGGAGCACAGTGATTGCTATTGGAGAGGGTTACAGATTGACTGACATCACTGATGAGGACATATTTAGAGATGACCCATCTGATGATGAAGTGGTATTTGAGATGAGCATTACATATTGGGTTAGGGCAGAAAGATGCAAGGTTTCACAGAAAATGATGATACTGCGAACGAGTCCTGCATTTTTTGATGAAGATATGGCAAAAGTGCCAGTTTCTCTATGGGCCACGGGCCCCTATGATATAGGCCTATTAAAGGGGGTTGGAGGAGTCAAGATTAAACTGAAGCCAGGAGCAATTTTACCTTAAGCAAGGCAGTATTCCATGTCTCGAGAGGCAGACAAAGGTATTTTTGAGACAATATCAACCATGATGCATCAGGGCATTTTAGTGACTTCAGAGTCACCATGCAATACCACTGTGTACCCTATCAAAAAATCTAAGGGTGGGTCCTGGCGTTTAATTCAAGATATGAGGCTGATTAACCAGGTTATTGAGGCTAGTTTCCTCTAGTTCCTATCCCGGCGATGATGCTATATAGTATCCCTGTTGAGGCGCGATGTTTCACTGAGATTGACTTGAAAAACGCATTTTTCTCAATCTCGTTGCATAAAGGTTCTCAAGACTGACATCATTCACGCTTCGTCAGACTAAGCTGAAAAGCACAAGATTACCTCAAGGGCATTGTGAGTCACCATCGATTTTCAATAGAGTCCTGCAGATGGACTTAAGCAATATTGATTTGCCAAGTGTCGTGCTGCAATACGTAGATGATATTTTTGGTCTGCAGCACATCAGAAGAAGAGTGCAGACGTGACTCAGTTCACCTAATGATTATTTTAGCAGAGAAGGGATATAAAGTGGACAAAGAGAAATTGCAGTATTGCCAAGAAGAAGTGTTGCACATGGGTCAGTTAATCTCGCACGAAGGAATGAATACACCTGAAAGGGCTGAGGCAATCTTGAAAACCTCAAAACAGCACATGATATAGCAAATGCAACAATTTTTAGGATTGTGCAATTATGTCAGAGCATGGGTACTTGAATATAGTTCATACACAAGGCCCTTGTTGCATTTCCTGAAAAAAACACAGTGAATCAGGAAGAGATTGCATGGACTGAGAAAATGGAGGAGGGATGTGATGAGTTAAAATGTGCACAGCTCCAGTTGTAGGTATTCCCAATTATTCTGAAGAATTCTACTTATTCTCAGACTTGAATGGAACAGTCATGACAACAGTGCTCACACAGAGAACTACGCTGTGGTACAAGCCCCTAGCATATTACAGTGGAATTTTGGACCCAGTAATGAGGGGTCACTTCCCTTGTGAACAATCGTTGGCAGACGCCACGTTCGCCATTGAGAGATCTGCCAGCATAGTAATGGGGTCTTCCATGATGTTATTTGTTGAACATGCTTTGTTTGCTATTTGGAGAAACCTAAAGGTACACTGACATCTAAAAGAGCTTCTGCTTATGAGGTAGTTATATCGAATCCAGCGATTAAAATAGTCAGATGTAAACCGGTGAACCTTGCCACGTTTGAAGCTGAACCACTGGCAGAGGACGAGCGGGTACATGATTGCTCGAATTATGAGGAATTTTATGATGAGACCCCAAGGGTGTAGGAAAATGCTCTAGCAGCTGGGGAGATTCTCATTATTGATTGTTCTTCGAAGATCGATCAAACTGATGGACAAAGGTATACAGGTGCCGCTGTGGTTAAACAAAGGGCTAACAGAGAATTTGAAGTATTGTCAAGTACACGGCTACCGTCTCACTTTTCGGCACAGGCTGCAGAATTAGTGGCGCTGATTGTTGCGCTCGAGAAACACGCTGACCAGGAAGTAACAGTGTACAATAACTCTGCCTAGGTGACATCAACTGTACATGCAGGGCTAGCACGATGGGAAAGGAGGGGCTACCTCCGAGCGGACGGTACTCCAGTGAAGAACGCCGCCTTTTTGGACAGGCTTATTAGAGCACTTCAACTCCCAGTAGCCATCACAGTAGTTAAGTGCGCAGCGCACACTAAGAGAGCAGACTTTATTTCACGCTGAAACCAAGCAGCAGACGAAGAAGCAAAAAGAGTTGCATATTCACCTGATATAATGAGCTTTGATAAGCCTGATGTGAAAGAAAGAATGGTGGTGATGATGATTGTGAATGAAAGCTTTAAGCATTTATCAAAAACGCAACTGATGGAAGTTCAAGGTAGAGCCCCACAGGATGAGAAAGACCTGTGGACACGGAGAGGGTGTTCTTTATCACTTTCCGAGGCACTGTGGCGACAGAACAGCACTGGTAAACCCGTGATGCCTGTAGCCTTATTAAGGGTGGCGTTGGAACAGCTACACTACCCTGCACATGTAATTAGGAAGAGACTCACTGCAACCATTGCGGAGGACTGGTTTGTAACAAACCTGTTAGAACACGTTGCTTTTTAAGTAGTAAATTGAATCGTATGTCAAATGTTTACTGCTGGGCTGACGCTGCTAACAGTCGGAGGAGTTATTCCTCGACCAAATGGTCCTTTTCAGCATTTACATATCGACTATGTTGATATGCTGCAGGTTTGTAATGGATATAGGTATATGATGGTGGTGGTGTGCCCCTGCTCTAGGTGGATCGAGGCGGGTCCATACACACACCCAGATGCCACTTGCGCTGTGAGATTTTTAGTTTGAGAAATATTTCCTAGATGGGAATATGTGAGGTGTTGAGATCAGATAATGAACCCCATTTTGTGAATGAGGTGTTCAAGCAAATTAGTTTGTTGCTCAGCATAAAACACAGGTTTTCTTCTGCTTATCACCCGCAAGTGAAAGGAATAGGTGAGAGACTCAACGGTCTGCTCAAGGAAAGTATAGCCAAACTAAAGCTAATGTGAAAAAGGAATGGCTGCATTGTCTGCCCCTTGCACTATATGCATTGAGGAATCAACCAGGCTCTGACAACCACCTCACACCACACAAACTAGCTACGGGGAGGCATATGAGAATGCCTCTCACTCCTCCATTGAGGACTAGAAGTGATGCCCCGACAACAGCAGAATCGTTAGGGAATGTGCTACGTGCTTACTTAACATGTATGACCACAAGTATCTCTGTAATTTCAGATGAAAACAAACAGACGGGGTGTCGGTCTCAGAACACAGATGAAGACCATACAGCAACCATATCTGAAGAATGACATTTTCCAAGACTTTTCCCAGATGATAAAATCTTAATCAGGAACTTCACGGGAAAGTGGCACGAGGCCAGACTTAATGGCCCTTTCATAGTGGAGGACGTTACCCCATCGGCAGTAAAGGTCCTAGGGAGACACGCTTGGATACACCACTGAGATGTAAAAGTCTACCCCGGAGAGGCCACTACACCCCCACCCCATTCGGAAGCAAGCCGCAGAGAAGAAGTTTAGCAGGTGCAGACTAGATTGATGACGAGGAAGAAGGATGTCAAGTAGACAGAGTGTGGTTCATTCAAGACACTCTTTGTAGCTGCTTAGCAAGGAGTGAAAAAGCTATTGTTCTTGAGATACAGGAGTTTGCTAACATTGGACTGAGGAGCATTGAGATCCTGAAGAAGAAAAATGCCAGACCTCGAGTTCTTTTTCGACAACTGGAAGAGGGAGCAGTTTTCCGATTCATTTCTTACTGAGTTTCTATTTTGAGGCGCCCATGGTGGTGTCTGATGGCAACACTTATCGGCTCGTTCTTGCTGTTTTCCTCTTAATTCTTTGTGCATATCCTGCCCTGGTTGGGAGAACTGTTGGCATTAATTTGTTCTTGCAAGATCCTAAAAATGGTCCCATTGTGAGGAGACTGCTCGCAGCCACCATTGAGCAGATCCTCCAGTTACCTGAGTACTGTACGGGAAGTACAGATGGTCCTATCTGATGAAGTTGCCCACAAACTGCTTGAAAGGATCTTTTATTTTCTGCTCCACAAACATCCCTATCTTGTTGGATGACAAACCACTACTTATGTATTTCTGAGTGATCCAAGGAATCGTCCTGCAATAAATTGGCTGCTACACGAGACCATCAAATATATCCATGTACTACCTGAAACATCTTTTCGAACGCATTAATGGTTCTATTGAGTGATGACATTCACAATTTACTGGCCTTGATCTTTTACTGCTTGCTTTAAGCTCATCCTCATCTAGTTTGGCGTAAAGATAACACTTTTGTGTTCATTCAAAATCCTATCAATCATCCTGCAAGAAGCCAGCTGCTTGTGGGACTGGTGGACCAGATTCAATAGCTGCCAGAATATTTCATGATGAGTATCAATCTACAAGGATATCACAAGTATTATGAATAACTTAAGAACGGTGTGCAAATCCTCACTTGTATAAAGCATATACTTACCACTGCTGTAGGCGTGTAGTCTAGAACAGATCAGTGGATATTATGTAGTTTGTTGAGCTCATTCACAATTAAGTAAACGCTTATCTAGAAACATAAGAAGTCATGCTGTATACCAATAACTAGTTTTTTGATTGGTAAGTATCTCAGAGTTGCCTGTATAAAAACTTTCTACTCACCTAATTGTGTTCACGGTGAGGTTATGTTATGTTAAATGAATTTACTGAGCGCACATACGCCCGAAGGCATCTTGGCACTAATTGCGTGAAAGGAATTTCCATGTTTTAAGAGGGACTAAAACAATAAAGTTTTCAGCAGCCGGCAGAAGGTAAGATGGTCAACAGTCCCGCGTAAGGCGAGCGTGAGATTGTTCCATGCTTTACCGGTGGCCACTGAAAAAGCACGCCCACCTGTCCGTGAGAGTCTGGTCTGAGGGACTACCACCAGGAGAGCGAATCGAGAGTGCAAAGCACACGTAGGAGCATAGTGCACACATTTCTTCTTCATATATTCCGCCCCACAGCCATAGAAGGCACCATGTACAATGCACATAGATTTGAAGAGAATACGATTTTCAATAGGGAGCCAATGAAGTTGCCTTAGCAAGGGGGACATATGGACTCCAAAGGAGGGGGGTGAATAGATCTGGCAGCAGCGTTTTGGAATAATTGAAGCCGGTTTAACAAATAGCGAGGTTGTGCCAGATAGAGTGAACTGCAGTAATCCATCCCACTCAGGACCAGTGCTGCCACCACCGGAGCTTGACACTCTGCTGGGATAAAAGGAGCACCTTCAGAAGAATACAGAGCTTAAAATGCCCAGTTTTACAAACCGCCGCAACCTGCTTGTCCATGACAAGGGAGATTTTGACCCCCAAATTCTTGACCAACGAGGTAGGCACATGGAGAGGACCTAAGGAAGTAGGCCAGAATTCAGCAGTCCAGAAGCGAGAAGAGGAAGTAGTCCCAATGACCAGAACCTCGGTTTATCTGCCATTTAGTTTTAAGCAATTGGTTCTCATCCATGCCCCAAGATCCTTGAGGCACTTCTAAGCCGGACCACCGTGTCAGCTGGAGTAAGATCCAGATGAACTAGGACTTGAGTGTGATCCGCGTATGAATAATAGCGAAACCCATGAGACAGAAGGAGGAGCAGGAGAGGCCTAATATAAACATTGAACAGAATAGGGGACAATGTTGAAACCTGAGGAACACCACAAAAGAGTGACACAGTACTAGAACAGAAAGAAGGAAGAGAAAGTGTTTGGGTACGGTCAGCCAGGAAGGCCATGAACCAGTCAAGCACTCGGCCAGACAGACCAGCGGCAGAGAAGCAGGAGATCAGAGTGGGATGGTCAACTGTGTCGAAAGCAGCTGAAAGATCCAACAACAGAACTGCTCCGACAAAACCCTGATCTACCAAGCACACTAAGTCCTCCAGCATCGAGTTCAGGACTGATTCTGTGCTTCTCCCAGGCCGGAACCCAGACTGAAATGAATTAAAATAGTGAGAGGTGTCCAAAAAAAGTGGAAAGGAAAGGGGAAACCAGTGCTTCCAGAACCTTCATCAAAAAAGGCAGAAGGTAAATAGGCCGATAATTAGCTAGCACTTCGGGATCTAAGGAGGGCTTCTTTAACAAAGGGATCACCAGTGTGTGCTTAAGTGTAGGCAGGATCACCCCATTTGTGAATGAGGCATTTACAGCAGCAGTGATGTGAGCAATCAGGTTGCCCGAAGCTTCCTTCAGAAGAGTTAAGGTTATAGCATCCGCAGGAGAGGCTGATTTTAGACGCTAGATAGCATCTAGTACATCTGTATCAGAAAATGTAGGGAACGTAGACCACAATCCCTGGTCAAGAGAAGGCACAACAGGGGCTGTATCACAAGGTGGCTGAGGTACCTTACTATTTATATCATCCCGAATGGTAGTGATTTTAGTCACAAAAAACGAGGAGAGAGAGTCACACAAAGCCTGTGAAGCGGCACCAGAACTCGTGCCTTGTCAGGAGTGGATAAGGAGTGGACAAGATCAAAGAGAGCCGTAGGTTTATTGAGGGCACCCTGTACCTTGTGAGTGAAAAAAGGATTTTTTGCATTTATAACTGCTTTATGATAAGCAGTAACAGTACGGCGAAAGATAGAGGTGTGCGAAAGATAGAGGTGTGGTTTTGGAGAAAAGTAAGACTCAAGCATGTCTCTTAGTGCTCCCCAGAGCTGCAATTTGTCAGCCTCAAATATCTAGAAGACATATATGGTGGTGTGTAGGTAATTTCTCATCTTATCCTAAGTTGGAAAAAGTAGTAAAGGGACAAGTCCCTCCAACAAAACAAATTGCTTAAATCTCTTACCCACTGTAATACTGTAGCCAAAATTCTTCATGCAATCTAGAAAAAACGCTGAATACTAACTCAAAATAAATGGCCAGATTTGTATCTATGCGTGCAAATGGCCGCAATGATGTCATTGCGAAGATTGCTGCAAGCGTCTTCACCATGATTGTAAACAATTTCCCGTGATTCGCTGATACATGGGCAATGCATGCTGGTTATAACTGTGGAAGAGGTGTGAATCTCCCCTGTACAAGTATGGCAACGCCAGTGATTCAATGTGGTGTATAGATGCCACTAATCCTCTCTCCAAATCAGAATCTTTTTATTACAATTGAGGTACTATCATGAATGAACTACATGGTTATTCCCCCATTATAATTTTATCTGATCATTCTGTGTGGGTGGTAATCTTGGGTGTATCCTAACATTGGTTTTATTATACCTCAACAATAGCAAGGGCATTAGTGGACATATGGTGTTCGGTTTAAAGTGATTTTTTTGAATGCCATTATGTCGAAAACATTTCGCCTAAAAAAAATATTTCGAATGTCTTTTTTTCATGTATTTTTTTTAATGGGGGTTTCCTGAATGCCGCCCCCACAACCCTTCCTTTTTTTTTTACTCTTTTTTTACTTATGAAACAAACATAAAAACTATAAACTAAAAGAAAAGACATTCAAAAAAAAATAATTCGGCAAAATATTTTCAACATAATTGTATTTCGAAAAAATGTTTTTGAAAAAATGACCAGAGACCATGGTGTTCCTAGATAGGGATGAGATATTAGGTAAGTAAGCAGGCTTAGGGTGTTACAATGCTGTCCCAGCAGTAGTTTGCGCTCTGCTTCCAAAGCAGTATAGTGTAGTTTACATACAGTCCAGATTTTGATGGACAGTTATCAAGACAGATCTTAGTAATCATCCAATAGGTCAATCAAGTGTTGTATTTTAGTTAACAAAACATTGGTTATTATGTAATGCCCACAATGTCTAGTCCTTATACAATGTTACCAAGTGGTATGTCTGATCACATCACCTAGATTTAATAAATCAAATAACTCACATATGCTCTTGATCCTAATACGATACAATATTACAAAGTGATCTAACTAATAACATCACCTAGATGTAACTCTCTTGGTTCAATCCTTTAGTCTCTTTCACATATGCCAGACTCCAGAGGGATAGATATATTGACAGATCACAGACATTCTGTTATTCTAGTGATCACCTTAGTCAATCTTATATTTCAACAATGCTAGATCCTTATACATTGTTTCCAAATGATATACGTAGTCAAATGTCCTAGATGTGGATGTTTTTGGATACAATCTGTTAGTCACTTTCATACAGTCAAATCACTACAGAGATGCAATATTATAAAGTAGCATATACAATTGCAATACCCAAATATAAGTCTCCTTAATTTGGTCTGTTTGTTGCTTACGTTCATACAAGATTCCAAAGGGTTAGTAATATTGACAGATCCAAGTTATTCTGTGATATGAAGACTAAAAGGCCGATTCATGGAATAATTAGCGCGGCGCAAGTGGCCAAAAACGTGTGATTCGCAGTGGAATAGCGAAAATCGCAGTGCAAGTGCGAAATTCGCACGAAAAGCAGCGCACATCGATTCATGGAAGGCCGTGCACGAGAAAACCATCGGATGTGCGCTAAAAAAGTGCGCGGCGCACGTTGGCGCACAGGCCATCTAATGGCGTGTGCCAGGCCACAGCGAAAATCGCTCATAGCGCGGCACACACAACAAAAGTAGGCGGAACACGGGGCGTAACACTCGGAATGGGGAACAACTTGCCAAAATGTGGGCGTCACGGGGGAAGTACAGGGTGCAAGTGCGCGGAACGCCCACACGCTCGCCTACAACACGTATTCATGGAATCGAATAGGGCAAAACAGCGCACGGTCAAACCAGCGCACGGGCACAAACACGACCGCCACAAGAAAGCAGGCGGTAGCATCTCTGCGCCTGTAATAAATGTGCACCAAAAGGTGCGCCAACAAATAGCACCTATATACAGCTATGATGAATGTCCTATACTGTGGCCCTCCAGGACAAATGACGTGCAAAGGGGTACCCACAAACACGGACACCCGCTGACTGAAAAATAACGTGTGCGTGTATTTCGGGGTGCGCGGGAAGTTTCACACGCGATTTGGCTGGGTACGTGGATTACAGGGGTGCGTGGGAAGTTTCACACGCGATTTGGCAGAGTACGTGGATTTCAGGGGTGCGCGGGAAGTTCCACACGCGATTTGGCCGGGTACGTGCATGGGAATTTCCACACGCGATTTGGCTGGGTACGTGGATTTCAGGGGTGCGCGGGAAGTTTCACATGCGATTTGGCAGGGTACGTGGATTACAGGGGTGCGTGGGAAGTTTCACACGCGATTTGGCAGGGTATGTGGATTTCAGGGGTGCGCGGGAAGTTCCACACGCGATTTGGCCGGGTACGTGCACGGAATTTCCTTACGCGATTTGGCTGGGTACGTGGATTTCAGGGGTGCACGGGAAGTTTCACACGCGATTTGGCAGGGTACGTGGATTTCAGGGGTGCGCGGGAAGTTCCACACGCGATATGGCCGGGTACATGCGCGGGAATTTCCACACGCGATTTGGCTGGGTACGTGTATTTCAGGGGTACGTGGGAAATTCTACACGCGATTTGGCTGGGTGCTTCCAGGTATTCCCTGTACACCCTCCACGGCCCCTGCAGGCAGCCGACACCACAGGGGACTACCCTGCACACCTGCTCATGTCACCCAGCACCCCCACCCCCCAGCACTGTGGGGCACCCTCCACCAGGCCCCCACTCATGTCTGCCTGCACCCCCACCCCCCAGCACTGTGGGCCACCCTCCACCAGGCCCCCACTCATGTCTCCCACCCCCCACCCCCCCAGCACTGAGGGCCACCCTCCACCAGGCCCCCACTCATGTCTCCCACCCACCCCACCCCCAGCACTGTGGGGCACCCTCCACCAGGCCCCCACTCATGTCCCCCTGCACCCCCACCCCCCAGCACTGTGGGGCACCTGCCACCAGGCCCCCACTCATGTCTCCCACCGGCCCCACCCCCCAGCCACCAGGGGCAGCCTCCACCAGGCACCCACTCATGTCCCTTATCACCCCCCCCAGCAGTGCAGGGGCAGCCTCCACCAGGCCTCCACTCATGTCTCCCACCACCCCCACCCCCCAGCCACCATGGGCAGCCTCCACCAGGGCCCCACCCATGTCTACCACCACCCCCACCCCCCAGCAGTGCAGGGGCAGCCTCCACCAGGCCCCCACTCATGTCCAACTCATGTCTCCCTGCACCCCCACCCCCCAGCAGTGCAGGGGCAGCCTCCACCAGGCCCCCACTCATGTCTCCCACCCCCCACCCCCCAGCACTGTGGGGCACCTGCCAGCAGGCCCCCACTCATGTCTCCCTGCACCCCCACCTCCCCGCACTGAGGGGTACCCTCCACCAGGCCCCCACTCATGTCTCCCACCCACCCCACCCCCCAGCACTGTGGGGCACTTGCCAGCAGGGCCCCACTCATGTCTCCCTGCACCCCCACCCCCCAGCACTGAGGGGCACCCTCCACCAGGCCCCCACTCATGTCTCCCTGCACCCCCAACCCCCAGCACTGTGGGGCACCTGCCAGCAGGCCCCCACTCATGTCCCCTATCACCCCCACCCACCAGCCACCATGGGCAGCCTCCACCAGGCCCCCACTCATGTCCCCTATCACCCCCCCAGCAGTGCAGGGGCAGCCTCCACCAGGCCCCCACTCATGTCTCCCACCACCCCCACCCCCCAGCCACCATGGGCAGCCTCCACCAGGGCCCCACCCATGTCTACCACCACCCCCACCCCCCAGCAGTGCAGGGGCAGCCTCCACCAGGCCCCCACTCATGTCCAACTCATGTCTCCCTGCACCCCCACCCCCCAGCAGTGCAGGGGCAGCCTCCACCAGGCCCCCACTCATGTCTCCCACCCCCCACCCCCCAGCACTGTGGGGCACCTGCCAGCAGGCCCCCACTCATGTCTCCCTGCACCCCCACCTCCCCGCACTGAGGGGTACCCTCCACCAGGCCCCCACTCATGTCTCCCACCCACCCCACCCCCCAGCACTGTGGGGCACTTGCCAGCAGGGCCCCACTCATGTCTCCGTGCACCCCCACCCCCCAGCACTGAGGGGCACCCTCCACCAGGCCCCCACTCATGTCTCCCTGCACCCCCAACCCCCAGCACTGTGGGGCACCTGCCAGCAGGCCCCCACTCATGTCCCCTATCACCCCCACCCACCAGCCACCATGGGCAGCCTCCACCAGGCCCCCACTCATGTCCCCTATCACCCCCCCAGCAGTGCAGGGGCAGCCTCCAGCAGGCCCCCACTCATGTCTCCCTGCACCCCCACCTCCCCGCACTGAGGGGTACCCTCCACCAGGCCCCCACTCATGTCTCCCACCCACCCCACCCCCCAGCACTGTGGGGCACTTGCCAGCAGGGCCCCACTCATGTCTCCGTGCACCCCCACCCCCCAGCACTGAGGGGCACCCTCCACCAGGCCCCCACTCATGTCTCCCTGCACCCCCAACCCCCAGCACTGTGGGGCACCTGCCAGCAGGCCCCCACTCATGTCCCCTATCACCCCCACCCCCCAGCCACCAGGGGCAGCCTCCACCAGGCACCCACTCATGTCTCCCTGCACCCCACCCCCCAGCACTGTGGGGCACCTGCCAGCAGGCCCCCACTCATGTCTCCCTGCACCCCCAGCACTGAGGGGCACCCTCCACCAGGCCCCCACTCATGTCTCCCTGCACCCCCACCCCCCAGCACTGTGGGGCACCTGCCAGCAGGCCCCCACTCATGTCTCCCACCCCCCACCCCCCCAGCACTGAGGGGCACCCTCCACCAGGCCCCCACTCATGTCTCCCACCCACGCCACCCCCCAGCACTGTGGGGCACTTGCCAGCAGGGCCCCTCTCATGTCTCCCTGCACCCCCACCCCCCAGCACTGAGGGGCACCCTCCACCAGGCCCCCACTCATGTCTCCCTGCACCCCCAACCCCCAGCACTGTGGGGCACCTGCCAGCAGGCCCCCACTCATGTCCCCTATCACCCCCACCCCCCAGCCACCATGGGCAGCCTCCACCAGGCCCCCACTCATGTCCCCTATCACCCCCACACCCCAGCAGTGCAGGGGCAGCCTCCACCAGGCCCCCACTCATGTCCCCTATCACCCCCACCCCCAGCCACCAGGGGCAGCCTCCACCAGGCACCCACTCATGTCTCCCTGCACGCCACCCCCCCAGCACTGTGGGGCACCTGCCAGCAGGCCCCCACTCATGTCTCCCTGCACCCCCACCCCCCAGCACTGAGGGGCACCCTCCACCAGGCCCCCACTCATGTCTCCCTGCACCCCCACCCCCCAGCACTGTGGGGCACCTGCCAGCATGCCCCCACTCATGTCTCCCACCCCCCACCCCCCAGCACTGAGGGGCACCCTCCACCAGGCCCCCACTCATGTCTCCCACCCACCCCACCCCCCAGCACTGTGGGGCACCTGCCAGCAGACCCCCACTCATGTCTCCCTGCACCCCCACCCCCCAGCACTGAGGGGCACCCTCCACCAGGCCCCCACTCATGTCTCTCTGTACCCCCACCCCCCAGCACTGTGGGGCACCTGCCAGCAGGCCCCCACTCATGTCCCCTATCACCCCCACCCCCCAGCCACCATGGGCAGCCTCCACCAGGCGCCCACTCATGTCTCCCACCACCCCCACACCCCAGCAGTGCAGGGGCAGCCTCCACCAGGCCCCCACTCATGTCTCCCACCACCCGCACTACCAGCCACCATGGGCAGCCTCCACCAGGCTCCCAGCCATGTCTACCACCACCCCCACCCCCCAGCAGTGCAGGGGCAGCCTCCACCAGGCCCCCACTCATGTCCAACTCATGTCTCCCTGCACTCCCACCCCCCAGCAGTGCAGGGGCAGCCTCCAACAGGCCCCCACTCATGTCTCCCACCCCCACCCCACCAGCACTGAGGGGCACCCTCCACCAGGCCCCCACTCATGTCTCCCAGTCACTCCACCCCCCAGCACTGTGGGGCACCTGCCAGCAGGCCCCCACTCATGTCTCCCTGCACCCCCACCCCCCAGCACTGAGGGGCACCCTCCACCAGGCCCCCACTCATGTCTCCCTGCACCCCCAACCCCCAGCACTGTGGGGCACCTGCCAGCAGGCCCCCACTCATGTCTCCCACCCCCACCCCCCCAGCACTGAGGGGCAGCCTCCACCAGGCCCCCACTCATGTCCCCTATCACCCCCAGACCCCAGCCACCATGGGCAGCCTCCACCAGGCCCCCACTCATGTCTCCCACCACCCCCACCCCCCAGCCACCAGGGGCAGCCTCCACCAGGCACCCACTCATGTCCCCTATCACCCCCCCCAGCAGTGCAGGGGCAGCCTCCACCAGGCCCCCACTCATGTCTCCCACCACCCCCACCACCCAGCCACCATGGGCAGCCTCCACCAGGGCCCCACCCATGTCTACCACCACCCCCACCCCCACCCCCCAGCAGTGCAGGGGCAGCCTCCACCAGGCCCCCACTCATGTCTCCCTGCACCCCCACCCCACAGCACTGTGGGGCACCTGCCAGCAGGCCCCCACTCATGTCTCCCACCCCCACCCCCCCCAGCACTGAGGGGCAGCCTCCACCAGGCCCCCACTCATGTCTCCCACCACCTGCACCCCCCAGCCACCATGGGCAGCCTCCACCAGGCTCCCAGCCATGTCTACCACCAACCCCACCCCCCACCAGTGCAGGGGCAGCCTCCACCAGGCCCCCACTCATGTCCAACTCATGTCTCCCTGCACCCCCACCCCCCAGCAGTGCAGGGGCAGCCTCCACCAGGCCCCCACTCATGTCTCCCATCCCCCACCCCCCAGCACTGTGGGGCACCTGCCAGTAGGCCCCCACTCATGTCTCCCTGCAACCCCACCCCCCAGCACTGTGGGGCACCTGCCAGCAGGCCCCCACTCATGTCCCCTATCACCCCCACCCCCCAGCCACCATGGGCAGCCTCCACCAGGCTCCCACTCATGTCCCCTATCACCCCCAGCCCCCAGCCACCATGGGCAGCCTCCACCAGGCCCCCACTCATGTCTCCCACCACCCGCACCCCCCAGCCACCATGGGCAGCCTCCACCAGGCTCCCAGCCATGTCTACCACCAACCCCACCCCCCACCAGTGCAGGGGCAGCCTCCACCAGGCCCCGACTCATGTCCAACTCATGTCTCCCTGCACCCCCACCCCCCAGCAGTGCAGGGGCAGCCTCCACCAGGCCCCCACTCATGTCTCCCATCCCCCACCCCCCAGCACTGTGGGGCACCTGCCAGTAGGCCCCCACTCATGTCTCCCTGCAACCCCATCCCCCAGCACTGTGGGGCACCTGCCAGCAGGCCCCCACTCATGTCCCCTATCACCCCCACCCCCCAGCCACCATGGGCAGCCTCCACCAGGCTCCCACTCATGTCCCCTATCACCCCCACCCCCCAGCAGTGCAGGGGCAGCCTTCACCAGGCCCCCACTCATGTCCCCTATCACCCCCACCCCCCAGCCACCAGGGGCGGCCTCCACCAGGCACCCACTCATGTCTCCCTGCACCCCACCCCCAGCACTGTGGGGCACCTGCCAGCAGGCCCCCACTCATGTCTCCCTGCACCCCCACCCCCCAGCACTGAGGGGCACCCTCCACCAGGCCCCCACTCATGTCTCCCTGCCCCTCCACCCCCCAGCACTGTGGGGCACCTGCCAGCAGGCCCCCACTCATGTCTCCCTGCACCCACACCCCCCAGAACTGAGGGGCAACCTCCACCAGGCCCCCACTCATGTCTCCCTGCACCCCCACCCCCCAGCACTGTGGGGCACCTGCCAGCAGGCCCCCACTCATGTCCCCTATCACCACCACCCACCAGCCACCATGGGCAGCCTCCACCAGGCCCCCACTCATGTCTCCCACCACCCCCACCCCCCAGCAGTGCAGGGGCAGCCTCCACCAGGCCCCCACTCATGTCTCCCACCACCCGCACCCCCCAGCCACCATGGGCAGCCTCCACCAGGCTCCCAGCCATGTCTACCACCACCCCCACCCCCCAGCAGTGCAGGGGCAGCCTCCACCAGGCCCCCACTCATGTCCAACTCATGTCTCCCTGCACTCCCACCCCCCAGCACTGAGGGGCACCCTCCACCAGGCTCCCACTCATGTCTCCCTGCACCCCCAACCCCCAGCACTGTGGGGCACCTGCCAGCAGGCCCCCACTCATGTCTCCCACCCCCACCCCCCCAGCACTGAGGGGCAGCCTCCACCAGGCCCCCACTCATGTCCCCTATCACCCCCAGCCCCCAGCCACCATGGGCAGCCTCCACCAGGCCCCCACTCATGTCTCCCACCACCCCCACCCCCCAGCCACCAGGGGCAGCCTCCACCAGGCACCCACTCATGTCCCCTATCACCCCCCCAGCAGTGCAGGGGCATCCTCCACCAGGCCTCCACTCATGTCTCCCACCACCCCCACCACCCAGCCACCATGGGCAGCCTCCACCAGGGCCCCACCCATGTCTACCACCACCTCCACCCCCACCCCCCAGCAGTGCAGGGGCAGCCTCCACCAGGCCCCCACTCATGTCTCCCTGCACCCCCACCCCCCAGCACTGTGGGGCACCTGCCAGCAGGCCCCCACTCATGTCTCCCACCCCCACCCCCCCAGCACTGAGGGGCAGCCTCCACCAGGCCCCCACTCATGTCCCCTATCACCCCCAGCCCCCAGCCACCATGGGCAGCCTCCACCAGGCCCCCACTCATGTCTCCCACCACCCGCACCCCCCAGCCACCATGGGCAGCCTCCACCAGGCTCCTGTCATGATCTCTGCTTCCAAAGGGTCAGGGTTTTCCCAACTCCCTTGGAAGCAGATCCATAACCCAGGTTCCGAGTGCCAACCAGTCCCAATTGGGACCTTTTGGACCCAGTCCTGGCGCCAGTGGCACCAGGCTCATAAATATGCCCAGTCCCAGCGCTGGAAGCGCCGGGCTCATAATGCTTGGGTGGACTTACCTGCAGCAGACCATGCTGCTTACTTGCCTGCCAGTTGAGCCTCTGATCCTCTTCTGTTTGGAACTACTTTTCCTGTTGGGTGGGGCAGGAGCCACTCCCTAGATTCAGAACACTGGAACTCTTCTGGAAAGCAGGAACTCTTTTCTTACCTAGGCGTGGCTGTGGAAGGAGACACCTAAGCACTACAGGAGGCTATTTAAACCACACCCGGTGGATGAATCTTGCTTTGCGTTATTCTGCATCCTCTGCAGCAGAACGCTCATCGTGTCTTCTGCATCAGATCCTGGGCCTAAGGAAAAAGGCTTACCATCCTGAATCCAGTCTTCAGCAACACCTATAAAGACAAGAAAGAACAGGTTAGCATTCCGGCATCTGAAAGACAAAGGCTTACCTACTCTTCGTGCGCTCCGGAGGTCTTCACACTGCATTCCGGCATCTGAAAGACAAAGGCTTACCTACTCTTCGTGCGCTCCGGAGGTCTTCACACTGCATTCCGGCATCTGAAAGACAAAAGCTTACCAACTCTTTGCACGCTCCGGAGGCCTTCGGCGCTGCATCCTGCATCTGAAAGACAAAACAAGGTGCGTTTAAAGACATTGGGGAACTTTAATACTCACGTGCCATTACTCCTTTCCACATCTAACCCAGTGGGTATTCCGGCACACAGCAGCCGCTCCGAACTCGTACCTGCAAAATAAAAAGACAGTTAGAGCGCATCGTGAAGCAGGCAACAAGCGCTTACTTACGTGCTTCCAGGCGCTTCTATTCATCACACGGACTCCATCTTCAACTCACTTCAGCCCGTCATCCGCCATCGCCGGAACCCTGCAAAACAAGAGACATCATTACTAAAGACTTTAAAGACAATAGAATTACTCGAAACTTACCGTTCGTGCAGTAAACGACGGACAGCAGTCCTCTGAAGTCAAGAGGCCTGCGCTACCTATCCAGTGAAGAAACTGGTTACAGCACCCTGCCCCGAGGCAGATGGAGAGCTCGGCATTCACTTACCTAAGGTGAGAGCGTTAACCTTTGGGGGTCTACAGGAGAGCAAAAAGGAAAGAGATAGGGACACCCCAATAACCCCAGTTCATTAATCCCATATTTTCTATCTGCAGACATCTTACTCTTGAAGTCAGGCATACAGTGCACAGAGGTCCAGCCCAAAGAGCCAACCGGGTGCTACACATCACCTTCGAAGATACGGTAGTCGCCCAGTCAAGACCGGCGCCTCTGCGAGAATCAGGTGAGCGTTACAGCTCCCAGCCATGTCTACCACCAACCCCACCCCCCCACCAGTGCAGGGGCAGCCTCCACCAGGCCCCCACTCATGTCCAACTCATGTCTCCCTGCACCCCCACCCCCCAGCACTGTGGGGCACCTGCCAGCAGGCCCCCACTCATGTCTCCCACCCCCCACCCCCCCAGCACTGAGGGGCACCCTCCACCAGGCCCCCACTCATGTCTCCCACCCACCCCACCCCCCAGCACTGTGGGGCACTTGCCAGCAGGGCCCCACTCATGTCTCCCTGCACCCCCACCCCCCAGCACTGAGGGGCACCCTCCACCAGGCCCCCACTCATGTCTCCCTGCACCCCCAACCCCCAGCACTGTGGGACACCTGCCAGCAGGCCCCCACTCATGTCCCCTATCACCCCCACCCCCCAGCCACCATGGGCAGCCTCCACCAGGCCCCCACTCATGTCCCCTATCACCCCCACACCCCAGCAGTGCAGGGGCAGCCTCCACCAGGCCCCCACTCATGTCCCCTATCACCCCCACCCCCAGCCACCAGGGGCAGCCTCCACCAGGCACCCACTCATGTCTCCCTGCACCCCACCCCCCAGCACTGTGGGGCACCTGCCAGCAGGCCCCCACTCATGTCTCCCTGCACCCCCACCCCCCAGCACTGAGGGGCACCCTCCAGCAGGCCCCCACTCATGTCTCCCTGCACCCCCACCCCCCAGCACTGTGGGGCACCTGCCAGCATGCCCCCACTCATGTCTCCCACCCCCCACCCCCCCAGCACTGAGGGGCACACTCCACCAGGCCCCACTCATGTCTCCCACCCACCCCACCCCCCAGCACTGTGGGGCACCTGCCAGCAGACCCCCACTCATGTCTCCCTGCACCCCCCACCCCCCCAGCACTGAGGGGCACCCTCCACCAGGCCCCCACTCATGTCTCCCACCCACCCCACCCCCCAGCACTGTGGGGCACTTGCCAGCAGGGCCCCACTCATGTCTCCCTGCACCCCCACCCCCCAGCACTGAGGGGCACCCTCCACCAGGCCCCCACTCATGTCTCCCTGCACCCCCAACCCCCAGCACTGTGGGACACCTGCCAGCAGGCCCCCACTCATGTCCCCTATCACCCCCACCCCCCAGCCACCATGGGCAGCCTCCACCAGGCCCCCACTCATGTCCCCTATCACCCCCACACCCCAGCAGTGCAGGGGCAGCCTCCACCAGGCCCCCACTCATGTCCCCTATCACCCCCACCCCCAGCCACCAGGGGCAGCCTCCACCAGGCACCCACTCATGTCTCCCTGCACCCCACCCCCCAGCACTGTGGGGCACCTGCCAGCAGGCCCCCACTCATGTCTCCCTGCACCCCCACCCCCCAGCACTGAGGGGCACCCTCCAGCAGGCCCCCACTCATGTCTCCCTGCACCCCCACCCCCCAGCACTGTGGGGCACCTGCCAGCATGCCCCCACTCATGTCTCCCACCCCCCACCCCCCCAGCACTGAGGGGCACACTCCACCAGGCCCCACTCATGTCTCCCACCCACCCCACCCCCCAGCACTGTGGGGCACCTGCCAGCAGACCCCCACTCATGTCTCCCTGCACCCCCACCCCCCAGCACTGAGGGGCACCCTCCACCAGGCGCCCACTCATGTCTCTCTGTACCCCCACCCCCAGCACTGTGGGGCACCTGCCAGCAGGCCCCCACTCATGTCCCCTATCACCCCCACCCCCCAGCCACCATGGGCAGCCTCCACCAGGCCCCCACTCATGTCTCCCACCACCCCCACCCCCAGCAGTGCAGGGGCAGCCTCCACCAGGCCCCCACTCATGTCTCCCACCACCCTCCACCAGGCTCCCAGCCATGTCTACCACCACCCCCACCCCCCAGCAGTGCAGGGGCAGCCTCCACCAGGCCCCCACTCATGTCCAACTCATGTCTCCCTGCACTCCCACCCCCCAGCAGTGCAGGGGCAGCCTCCAACAGGCCCCCACTCATGTCTCCCACCCCCCACCCCACCAGCACTGAGGGGCACCCTCCACCAGGCCCCCACTCATGTCTCCCACCCACTCCACCCCCCAGCACTGTGGGGCACCTGCCAGCAGGCCCCCACTCATGTCTCCCTGCACCCCCACCCCCAGCACTGAGGGGCACCCTCCACCAGGCCCCCACTCATGTCTCCCTGCACCCCCAACCCCCAGCACTGTGGGGCACCTGCCAGCAGGCCCCCACTCATGTCTCCCACCCCCACCCCCCCAGAACTGAGGGGCAGCCTCCACCAGGCCCCCACTCATGTCCCCTATCACCCCCAGCCCCCAGCCACCATGGGCAGCCTCCACCAGGCCCCCACTCATGTCTCCCACCACCCCCACCCCCCAGCCACCAGGGGCAGCCTCCACCAGGCACCCACTCATGTCCCCTATCACCCCCCCCAGCAGTGCAGGGGCAGCCTCCACCAGGCCCCCACTCATGTCTCCCACCACCCCCACCACCCAGCCACCATGGGCAGCCTCCACCAGGGCCCCACCCATGTCTACCACCACCCCCACCCCCACCCCCCAGCAGTGCAGGGGCAGCCTCCACCAGGCCCCCACTCATGTCTCCCTGCACCCCCACCCCCCAGCACTGTGGGGCACCTGCCAGCAGGCCCCCACTCATGTCTCCCACCCCCACTCCCCCAGCACTGAGGGGCAGCCTCCACCAGGCCCCCACTCATGTCTCCCACCACCCGCACCCCCCAGCCACCATGGGCAGCCTCCACCAGGCTCCCAGCCATGTCTACCACCAACCCCACCCCCCACCAGTGCAGGGGCAGCCTCCACCAGGCCCCCACTCATGTCCAACTCATGTCTCCCTGCACCCCCACCCCCCAGCAGTGCAGGGGCAGCCTCCACCAGGCCCCCACTCATGTCTCCCATCCCCCACCCCCCAGCACTGTGGGGCACCTGCCAGTAGGCCCCCACTCATGTCTCCCTGCAACCCCACCCCCCAACACTGTGGGGCACCTGCCAGCAGGCCCCCACTCATGTCCCCTATAACCCCCACCCCCCAGCCACCATGGGCAGCCTCCACCAGGCTCCCACTCATGTCCCCTATCACCCCCAGCCCCCAGCCACCATGGGCAGCCTCCACCAGGCCCCCACTCATGTCTCCCACCACCCGCACCCCCCAGCCACCATGGGCAGCCTCCACCAGGCTCCCAGCCATGTCTACCACCAACCCCACCCCCCACCAGTGCAGGGGCAGCCTCCACCAGGCCCCGACTCATGTCCAACTCATGTCTCCCTGCACCCCCACCCCCCAGCAGTGCAGGGGCAGCCTCCACCAGGCCCCCACTCATGTCTCCCATCCCCCACCCCCCAGCACTGTGGGGCACCTGCCAGTAGGCCCCCACTCATGTCTCCCTGCAACCCCACCCCCCAGCACTGTGGGGCACCTGCCAGCAGGCCCCCACTCATGTCCCCTATCACCCCCACCCCCCAGCCACCATGGGCAGCCTCCACCAGGCTCCCACTCATGTCCCCTATCACCCCCACCCCCCAGCAGTGCAGGGGCAGCCTTCACCAGGCCCCCACTCATGTCCCCTATCACCCCCACCCCCCAGCCACCAGGGGCGGCCTCCACCAGGCACCCACTCATGTCTCCCTGCACCCCACCCCCCAGCACTGTGGGGCACCTGCCAGCAGGCCCCCACTCATGTCTCTCTGCACCCCCACCCCCCAGCACTGAGGGGCACCCTCCACCAGGCCCCCACTCATGTCTCCCTGCCCCTCCACCCCCCAGCACTGTGGGGCACCTGCCAGCAGGCCCCCACTCATGTCTCCCACCCCCCACACCCCCCAGCACTGAGGGGCACCCTCCACCAGGCCCCCACTCATGTCTCCCACCCACCCCACCCCCCAGCACTGTGGGGCACCTGCCAGCAGGCCCCCACTCATGTCTCCTTGCACCCACACCCCCCAGAACTGAGGGGCAACCTCCACCAGGCCCCCACTCATGTCTCCCTGCACCCCCACCCCCCAGCACTGTGGGGCACCTGCCAGCAGGCCCCCACTCATGTCCCCTATCACCACCACCCACCAGCCACCATGGGCAGCCTCCACCAGGCCCCCACTCATGTCTCCCACCACCCCCACCCCCCAGCAGTGCAGGGGCAGCCTCCACCAGGCCCCCACTCATGTCTCCCACCACCCGCACCCCCCAGCCACCATGGGCAGCCTCCACCAGGCTCCCAGCCATGTCTACCACCACCCCCAACCCCCAGCAGTGCAGGGGCAGCCTCCACCAGGCCCCCACTCATGTCCAACTCATGTCTCCCTGCACTCCCACCCCCCAGCACTGAGGGGCACCCTCCACCAGGCCCCCACTCATGTCTCCCTGCACCCCCAACCCCCAGCACTGTGGGGCACCTGCCAGCAGGCCCCCACTCATGTCTCCCACCCCCACGCCCCCAGCACTGAGGGGCAGCCTCCACCAGGCCCCCACTCATGTCCCCTATCACCACCAGCCCCCAGCCACCATGGGCAGCCTCCACCAGGCCCCCACTCATGTCTCCCACCACCCCCACCCCCCAGCCACCAGGGGCAGCCTTCACCAGGCACCCACTCATGTCCCCTATCACCCCCCCCAGCAGTGCAGGGGCAGCCTCCACCAGGCCTCCACTCATGTCTCCCACCACCCCCACCACCCGGCCACCATGGGCAGCCTCCACCAGGGCCCCACCCATGTCTACCACCACCCCCACCCCCACCCCCCAGCAGTGCAGGGGCAGCCTCCACCAGGCCCCCACTCATGTCTCCCTGCACCCCCACCCCCCAGCACTGTGGGGCACCTGCCAGCAGGCCCCCACTCATGTCTCCCACCCCTACCCCCCCAGCACTGAGGGGCAGCCTCCACCAGGCCCCCACTCATGTCCCCTATCACCCCCAGCCCCCAGCCACCATGGGCAGCCTCCACCAGGCCCCCACTCATGTCTCCCACCACCCGCACCCCCCAGCCACCATGGGCAGCCTCCACCAGGCTCCCAGCCATGTCTACCACCAACCCCACCCCCCACCAGTGCAGGGGCAGCCTCCACCAGGCCCCCACTCATGTCCAACTCATGTCTCCCTGCACCCCCACCCCCCAGCAGTGCAGGGGCAGCCTCCACCAGGCCCCCACTCATGTCTCCCATCCCCCACCCCCCATCACTGTGGGGCACCTGCCAGTAGGCCCCCACTCATGTCTCCCTGCAACCCCACCCCCCAGCACTGTGGGGCACCTGCCAGCAGGCCCCAACTCATGTCCCCTATCACCCCCACCCCCCAGCCACCATGGGCAGCCTCCACCAGGCTCCCACTCATGTCCCCTATCACCCCCACCCCCCAGCAGTGCAGGGGCAGCCTTCACCAGGCCCCCACTCATGTCCCCTATCACCCCCACCCCCCAGCCACCAGGGGCGGCCTCCACCAGGCACCCACTCATGTCTCCCTGCACCCCACCCCCCAGCACTGTGGGGCACCTGCCAGCAGGCCCCCACTCATGTCTCCCTGCACCCCCACCCCCCAGCACTGAGGGGCACCCTCCACCAGGCCCGCACTCATGTCTCCCTGCCCCTCCACTCCCCAGCACTGTGGGTCACCTGCCAGCAGGCCCCCACTCATGTCTCCCACCCCCCACACCCCCCAGCACTGAGGGGCACCCTCCACCAGGCCCCCACTCATGTCTCCCACCCACCCCACCCCCCAGCACTGTGGGGCACCTGCCAGCAGGCCCCCACTCATGTCTCCCTGCACCCACACCCCCCAGAACTGAGGGGCAACCTCCACCAGGCCCCCACTCATGTCTCCCTGCACCCCCACCCCCCAGCACTGTGGGGCACCTGCCAGCAGGCCCCCACTCATGTCCCCTATCACCACCACCCACCAGCCACCATGGGCAGCCTCCAAAAGGCCCCCACTCATGTCTCCCACCACCCCCACCCCCCAGCAGTGCAGGGGCAGCCTCCACCAGGCCCCCACTCATGTCTCCCACCACCCGCACCCCCCAGCCACCATGGGCAGCCTCCACCAGGCTCCCAGCCATGTCTACCACCACCCCACCCCCCAGCAGTGCAGGGGCAGCCTCCACCAGGCCCCCACTCATGTCCAATTCATGTCTCCCTGCACTCCCACCCCCCAGTAGTGCAGGGGCAGCCTCCACCAGGCCCCCACTCATGTCTCCCACCCCCCAGCACTGAGGGGCACCCTCCACCAGGCCCCCACTCATGTCTCCCTGCCCCTCCACTCCCCAGCACTGTGGGGCACCTGCCAGCAGGCCCCCACTCATGTCTCCCACCCCCCACACCCCCCAGCACTGAGGGGCACCCTCCACCAGGCCCCCACTCATGTCTCCCACCCACCCCACCCCCCAGCACTGTGGGGCACCTGCCAGCAGGCCCCCACTCATGTCTCCCTGCACCCACACCCCCCAGAACTGAGGGGCAACCTCCACCAGGCCCCCACTCATGTCTCCCTGCACCCCCACCCCCCAGTACTGTGGGGCACCTGCCAGCAGGCCCCCACTTATGTCCCCTATCACCACCACCCACCAGCCACCATGGGCAGCCTCCACCAGGCCCCCACTCATGTCTACCACCACCCCCACCCCCCAGCAGTGCAGGGGCAGCCTCCACCAGGCCCCCACTCATGTCTCCCACCACCCGCACTCCCCAGCCACCATGGGCAGCCTCCACCAGGCTCCCAGCCATGTCTACCACCACCCCACCCCCCAGCAGTGCAGGGGCAGCCTCCACCAGGCCCCCACTCATGTCCAATTCATGTCTCCCTGCACTCCCACCCCCCAGTAGTGCAGGGGCAGCCTCCACCAGGCCCCCACTCATGTCTCCCACCCCCCACCCCCCCAGCACTGAGGGGCACCCTCCACCAGGCCCCCACTCATGTCTCCCACCAACCCCACCACCCAGCACTGTGGGGCACCTGCCAGCAGGCCCCCACTCATGTCTCCCTGTACCCCCATCCCCCAGCACTGAGGGGCACCCTCCACCAGGCCCCCACCCATGTCTCCCTGCACCCCCACCCCCCAGCACTGTGGGGCACCTGCCAGCAGGCCCCCACTCATGTCTCCCACCCCCCACCCCCCCAGCACTGAGGGGCAGCCTCCACCAGGCCCCCACTCATGTCCCCTATCACCCCCACCCCCCAGCCACCATGGGCAGCCTCCACCAGGCCCCCACTCATGTCTCCCACCACCCCCACCCCCCGGCCACCAGGGGCAGCCTCCACCAGGCATCCACTCATGTCCCCTATCACCCCCCCCAGCAGTGCAGGGGCAGCCTCCACCAGGCCCCCACTCATGTCTCCCACCACCCCCACCCCCCAGCCATCATGGGGAGCCTCCACCAGGGCCCCACCCATGTCTACCACCACCCCCACCCCCCAGCAGTGCAGGGGCAGAATCCACCAGGCCCCCACTCATGTCTCCCACCACCCGCACCCCCCAGCCACCATGGGCAACCTCCACCAGGCTCCCACCCATGTCTACCACCACCCCCACCCCCCAGCAGTGCAGGGGCAGCCTCCACCAGGCCCCCACTCATGTCCAACTCATGTCTCCCTGCACCCCCACCCCCCAGCAGTGCAGGGGCAGCCTCCACCAGGCCCCCACTCATGTCTCCCACCCCCACCCCCCAGCACTGTTGGGCACCTGCCAGCAGGCCCCCACTCATGTCTCCCTGCACCCCCACCCCCCAGCACTGGGGGGCACCCTCCACCAGGACCCCACTCATGTCTCCCACCCACCCCACCCCCCAGCACTGTGGGACACCTGCCAGCAGGCCCCCACTCATGTCTCCCTGCATCCCCACCCCCCAGCACTGTGGGGCACCTGCCAGCAGGCCCCCACTCATGTCCCCTATCACCCCCACCCCCCAGCCACCATGGGCAGCCTCCACCAGGCCCCCACTCATGACCCCTATCACCCCCACCCCCCAGCAGTGCAGGGGCAGCCTCCACCAGGCCCCTACTCATGTCCCCTATCACCCCCACCCCCCAGCCACCAGGGGCAGCCTCCACCAGGCACCCACTCATGTCTCCCTGCACCCCACCCCCCAGCACTGTGGGGCACCTGCCAGCAGGCCCCCACTCATGTCTCCCTGCACCCCCACCCCCCAGCACTGAGGGGCACCCTCCACCAGGCCCACACTCATGTCTCCCTGCACCCCCACCCCCCAGCACTGTGGGGCACCTGCCAGCAGGCCCCCACTCATGTCTCCCACCCCCACCCCCCCAGCACTGAGGGGCACCCTCCACCAGGCCCCCACTCATGTCTCCCACCCACCCCACCCCCCAGCACTGTGGGGCACCTGCCAGCAGGCCCCCACTCATGTCTCCCTGCACCCCCACCCCCCAGCACTGAGGGGCACCCTCCACCAGGCCCCCACTCATGTCTCCCTGCACCCCCACCCCCCAACACTGTGGGGCACCTGCCAGCAGGCCCCCACTCATGTCCCCTATCACCCCCACCCCCCAGCCACCATGGGCAGCCTCCACCAGGCCCCCACTCATGTCTCCCACCACCCCCACCCCCCAGCAGTGCAGGGGCAGCCTCCACAGGCCCCCACTCATGTCTCCCACCACCCGCATCCCCCAGCCACCATGGGCAGCCTCCACCAGGCTCCCAGCCATGCCTACCACCACCCCCACCCCCCAGCACTGCAGGGGCAGCCTCCACCAGGCCCCCACTCATGTCCAACTCATGTCTCCCTGCACTCCCATCCCCCAGCAGTGCAGGGGCAGCCTCCACCAGGCCCCCACTCATGTCTCCCTGCACCCCACCCCCCAGCACTGTGGGGCACCTGCCAGCAGGCCCCCACTCATGTCTCCCACCCCCACCTCCCCCAGCACTGAGGGGCAGCCTCCACCAGGCCCCCACTCATGTCCCCTATCACCCCCACCCCCCAGCCACCATGGGCAGCCTCCACCAGGCCCCCACTCATGTCTCCCACCACCCCCACCCACCAGCCACCAGGGGCAGCCTCCACCAGGCACCCACTCATGTCTCCCACCACCCCCACCCCCCAGCCACCATGGGCAGCCTCCACCAGGGCCCCACCCATGACTACCACCACCCCCACCCCCCAGCAGTGCAGGGGCAGCCTCCACCAGGCCCCCACTCATGTCCCCTATCACCCCCCCAGGAGTGCAGGGGCAGCCTCCACCAGGCCCCACTCATGTCTCCCACCACCCCCACCCCCCAGCCACCATGGGCAGCCTCCACCAGGGCCCCACCCATGTCTACCACCACCCCCCACCCCCCAGCAGTGCAGGGGCAGCCTCCACCAGGCCCCACTCATGTCTCCCACCACCCGCACCCCCCAGCCACCATGGGCAGCCTCCACCAGGCTCCCACCCATGTCTATCACCACCCCCACCCCCCAGCAGTGCAGGGGCAGCCTCCACCAGGCCCCCACTCATGTCTCCCTGCACCCCCACCCCCCAGCACTGTGGGGCACCTGCCAGCAGGCCCCCACTCATGTCTCCCACCCCCCACCCCCCCAGCACTGAGGGGCAGCCTCCACCAGGCCCCCACTCATGTCCCCTATCACCCCCACCCCCCAGCCACCATGGGCAGCCTCCACCAGGCCCCCACTCATGTCTCCCACCACCCCCACCCCCCGGCCACCAGGGGCAGCCTCCACCAGGCATCCACTCATGTCCCCTATCACCCCCCCCAGCAGTGCAGGGGCAGCCTCCACCAGGCCCCCACTCATGTCTCCCACCACCCCCACCCCCCAGCCATCATGGGGAGCCTCCACCAGGGCCCCACCCATGTCTACCACCACCCCCACCCCCCAGCAGTGCAGGGGCAGAATCCACCAGGCCCCCACTCATGTCTCCCACCACCCGCACCCCCCAGCCACCATGGGCAACCTCCACCAGGCTCCCACCCATGTCTACCACCACCCCCACCCCCCAGCAGTGCAGGGGCAGCCTCCACCAGGCCCCCACTCATGTCCAACTCATGTCTCCCTGCACCCCCACCCCCCAGCAGTGCAGGGGCAGCCTCCACCAGGCCCCCACTCATGTCTCCCACCCCCACCCCCCAGCACTGTTGGGCACCTGCCAGCAGGCCCCCACTCATGTCTCCCTGCACCCCCACCCCCCAGCACTGGGGGGCACCCTCCACCAGGACCCCACTCATGTCTCCCACCCACCCCACCCCCCAGCACTGTGGGACACCTGCCAGCAGGCCCCCACTCATGTCTCCCTGCATCCCCACCCCCCAGCACTGTGGGGCACCTGCCAGCAGGCCCCCACTCATGTCCCCTATCACCCCCACCCCCCAGCCACCATGGGCAGCCTCCACCAGGCCCCCACTCATGACCCCTATCACCCCCACCCCCCAGCAGTGCAGGGGCAGCCTCCACCAGGCCCCTACTCATGTCCCCTATCACCCCCACCCCCCAGCCACCAGGGGCAGCCTCCACCAGGCACCCACTCATGTCTCCCTGCACCCCACCCCCCAGCACTGTGGGGCACCTGCCAGCAGGCCCCCACTCATGTCTCCCTGCACCCCCACCCCCCAGCACTGAGGGGCACCCTCCACCAGGCCCACACTCATGTCTCCCTGCACCCCCACCCCCCAGCACTGTGGGGCACCTGCCAGCAGGCCCCCACTCATGTCTCCCACCCCCACCCCCCCAGCACTGAGGGGCACCCTCCACCAGGCCCCCACTCATGTCTCCCACCCACCCCACCCCCCAGCACTGTGGGGCACCTGCCAGCAGGCCCCCACTCATGTCTCCCTGCACCCCCACCCCCCAGCACTGAGGGGCACCCTCCACCAGGCCCCCACTCATGTCTCCCTGCACCCCCACCCCCCAACACTGTGGGGCACCTGCCAGCAGGCCCCCACTCATGTCCCCTATCACCCCCACCCCCCAGCCACCATGGGCAGCCTCCACCAGGCCCCCACTCATGTCTCCCACCACCCCCACCCCCCAGCAGTGCAGGGGCAGCCTCCACAGGCCCCCACTCATGTCTCCCACCACCCGCATCCCCCAGCCACCATGGGCAGCCTCCACCAGGCTCCCAGCCATGCCTACCACCACCCCCACCCCCCAGCACTGCAGGGGCAGCCTCCACCAGGCCCCCACTCATGTCCAACTCATGTCTCCCTGCACTCCCATCCCCCAGCAGTGCAGGGGCAGCCTCCACCAGGCCCCCACTCATGTCTCCCTGCACCCCCACCCCCCAGCACTGTGGGGCACCTGCCAGCAGGCCCCCACTCATGTCTCCCACCCCCACCTCCCCCAGCACTGAGGGGCAGCCTCCACCAGGCCCCCACTCATGTCCCCTATCACCCCCACCCCCCAGCCACCATGGGCAGCCTCCACCAGGCCCCCACTCATGTCTCCCACCACCCCCACCCACCAGCCACCAGGGGCAGCCTCCACCAGGCACCCACTCATGTCTCCCACCACCCCCACCCCCCAGCCACCATGGGCAGCCTCCACCAGGGCCCCACCCATGACTACCACCACCCCCACCCCCCAGCAGTGCAGGGGCAGCCTCCACCAGGCCCCCACTCATGTCCCCTATCACCCCCCCAGGAGTGCAGGGGCAGCCTCCACCAGGCCCCCACTCATGTCTCCCACCACCCCCACCCCCCAGCCACCATGGGCAGCCTCCACCAGGGCCCCACCCATGTCTACCACCACCCCCCACCCCCCAGCAGTGCAGGGGCAGCCTCCACCAGGCCCCACTCATGTCTCCCACCACCCGCACCCCCCAGCCACCATGGGCAGCCTCCACCAGGCTCCCACCCATGTCTATCACCACCCCCACCCCCCAGCAGTGCAGGGGCAGCCTCCACCAGGCCCCCACTCATGTCCAACTCATGTCTCCCTGCACCCCCACCCCCAGCAGTGCAGGGGCAGCCTCCACCAGGCCCCCACTCATGTCTCCCACCCCCCACCCCCCAGCACTGTGGGGCACCTGCCAGCAGGCCCCCACTCATGTCTCCCTGCACCCCCACCCCCCAGCACTGAGGGGCACCCTCCACCAGGCCCCCACTCATGTCTCCCACCCACCCCACCCCCCAGCACTGTGGGGCACCTGCCAGCAGGCCCCCACTCATGTCCCCTATCACCCCCACCTCCCAGCCACCATGGGCAGCCTCCACCAGGCCCCCACTCATGTCCCCTATCACCCCCACCCCCCAGCAGTGCAGGGGCAGCCTCCACCAGGCCCCCACTCATGTCCCCTATCACCCCCACCCCCCAGCCACCAGGGGCGGCCTCCACCAGGCACCCACTCATGTCTCCCTGCACCCCACCCCCCAGCACTGTGGGGCACCTGCCAGCAGGCCCCCACTCATGTCTCCCTGCACCCCCACCCCCCAGCACTGAGGGGCACCCTCCACCAGGCCCCCACTCATGTCTCCCTGCACCCCCACCCCCCAGCACTGTGGGGCACCTGCCAGCAGGCCCCCACTCATGTCTCCCACCCCCCACCCCCCAGCACTGAGGGGCACCCTCCACCAGGCCCCCACTCATGTCTCCCACCCACCCCACCCCCCAGCACTGTGGGGCACCTGCCAGCAGGCCCCCACTCATGTCTCCCTGCACCCCCACCCCCCAGCACTGAGGGGCACCCTCCACCAGGCCCCCACTCATGTCTCCCTGCACCCCCACCCCCCAGCACTGTGGGGCACCTGCCAGCAGGCCCCCACTCATGTCCCCTATCACCCCCACCCCCCAGCCACCATGGGCAGCCTCCACCAGGCCCCCACTCATGTCTCCCACCACCCTCACCCCCCAGCAGTGCAGGAGCAGCCTCCACCAGGCCCCCACTCATGTCTCCCACCACCCACACCCCCCAGCCACCATGGGCAGCCTCCACCAGGCTCCCAGCCATGTCTACCACCACCCCCACCCCCAGCACTGCAGGGGCAGCCTCCACCAGGCCCCCACTCATGTCCAACTTATGTCTCCCTGCACTCCCACCCCCCAGCAGTGCAGGGGCAGCCTCCACCAGGCCCCCACTCATGTCTCCCACCCCCCACCTCCCCCAGCACTGAGGGGCACCATCCACCAGGCCCCCACTCATGTCTCCCACCCACCCCCCAGCACTGTGGGGCACCTGCCAGCAGGCCCCCACTCATGTCTCCCTGCACCCCCACCCCCAGCACTGAGGGGCACCCTCCACCAGGCCCCCACTCATGTCTCCCTGCACCCCCACCCCCCAGCACTGTGGGGCACCTGCCAGCAGGCCCCCACTCATGTCTCCCACCCCCCAGCCCCCCCAGCACTGAGGGGCAGCCTCCACCAGGCCCCCACTCATGTTCCCTATCACCCCCACCCCCCAGCCACCATGGGTAGCCTCCACCAGGCCCCCACTCATGTCTCCCACCACCCCCATCCCCCA